>NC_060079.1:15500000-16125000 GCF_922984935.1 Meles meles | reverse complement strand
CATTAAATAAAAATGGTTAAAAAATATTATAAACATAGAATTCATTTAATAGGCTTAACAACACACTGGTCAAGCAAAGGTAAATTTTAGTAACTTAGTGAAAGAAAACTATCTCAACCAAAACTCACAAAGATAAAAGAATAAGAACATAGCATGTGAGATATGTAGGGCAATATCACATGGTCAAATATACATTCAATTTGAGTCCCAGAAATAGATGAGAGAGAAAATGGGATGAAACAATTTTGAAGAGATAATGACAAAGTAGTTCCCCATATGGATAAAGGACATAAACCCACAGATCCAAGAACTTCAGTGAACCTCAAGTAACACAAATAAAAGGAAACCACACCTTTGCAAATCATAGTTAAAATGAGAAAAATCAAAGATAAAATAAATATCTTCAAAGTAGTTAGAAAAAGAAGAGGTACTATCTTCAAAGGACCAAAAATCATATTTAAACCTGAATTCTCAAAACAATGAATGCCTGAAGATAGTGGTGCATCTCTAAAATGCTGAAATTAAAAAAACAAACAAACAAAAACGCTGGCAACCAATAACTCTTTATCCAATGAAATTATATTTAAAAATTGAATCAAAATAACATTTTAATTCATACAAATAGATAAGAAATCCATTGCCATATGAGAAAAAAAGAAAAGAAAAGAAAAGCCATAAAGTCTACACTGAAGAAATGTCCAAAGAAGTTTTTATGGAGAGGAAAAATGACAATAAAAGAAAGCCCAAATCTATAGAAAGAAATACAGAGCACTGGAAATGGTAGATATGAGGAAAACCATGAAAAAATGTTTAAAAATTATTAAATAAGAATTATTAAAATATCTTTAAACTTTATATATATGCTACACAAAGATAGATAAATAGATATACAGATATATATTTTTAAGAGATATTTACTTTGAAGATATTATTAACAGTTTAAAACAAAACAAAGTATCTTGAATTTTGTAGTATATGCAGAAGCAAATTACAAAACAAAATAAAAAGCACAAAGGGCAAGAGAGTGAAAATGGTATCAAACTATTGTGAGATTCGACATTGTGAAATAGTAGAACATTTGTAGACCGTGAAAAGCTAATGTTATACACTCTACTCTCTAGAGCAAGCAGTAACAAATAAACACACATAGTTGTATCTAGAAGTTCAAAAAAGAGGTAAAATAGAATACTAGAAAATATTTGATTGACCCAAAGAAGGCAGAAAAGATGGAATCAAAGAACAAAGAACAGTTGGAAGAAATAGAAATCGAATATATCAACTATATCAATTATTACATTAAATGTGAATGGATTAAACTGTGAAGAATTATGCAAATGTAAACTCAGTAATGATGAAAAGAGTACCTAATATTTATAAAATGTTTATCACAGCCAGAAAGTCTGCTAACCCACTTAACTCCTATATCTGTTCACCCCTCACAATCACCCTATGGCAGAGGTGTTAATTACACCCACATTTTGTACATGTGAAAACTCAGCTGAGGTATACTCATTGTTCAGTCACCCTTAGGAGGAAGACCCAGGATTCCAACCCAGGAAGTGTATCTGTGTTTATACCACTCAGTTATACTGAATATGATGTTGATCATGGATGATGATGATGATGATGGAAAGAGTAATTATTGCCAATTCATCTCTGTAGTGTTTGAAAGACAGTATATACCGGGCTTGGTGATCCTTATTCCAGGGAAAAAAGAATTTAGCTTGGAAACCTATAATAAAAATGTAAACTGTTAAGTATACATATTTCAGAATGCAGTATAGACTAGTATATATTTCATGGTAACATGAATATATATTCATGGTAACATGAATTTAAATTCAGTCAATCCAGTGGCACTGTCCTCTAACATATAGCTCATATGGGACATTAAAGCGTCATTAGTCTTCATTATACCTATCCAGAATCTGGTGCTTAAAAATATATACAAATTAGGATATCAACACATACATACTTTGAAGCAGCTAATACCAAGTGTGTCGTCTAACTTCTAGATATGAATAACCAAGCCCCTAATGCCTTATACCTTTGTTATAACTGAATAAAATGTTTTGCTAGAGAAATTAGCAACTGGCTCACAGGTCCTTTTGCTTTCCCTCTGCTGGGACACAGACACATCACTGCACATGTAGCAGAATCACTCGCTTTGGGCTCTGCGCCCTTCCTGGGGTTCTGGCTCCAATCTTGTTGTAGCCTTCAAGTCACTTCTGAAGCTATAAAACCTACCCCCCTGAGCTCTGCAAGACTTTGGGCTCTAGCCAGGCTGTGATCTCAGGAGAAACAGAGCAGACTGTGTATGTAGTTATGAGTGCCAAACAACGCTGTATAGACAAAATGGGAAAGTTCCACATGTGTTATCCAAGAGAGTGGGCAGAAAAACATATGAGCAATTGAACATCTGCAGAAGGTAGGCAGGAAGTGAGGGCGTTCAGAAGTCAGCTCCCCTTGAAGAATGGGAGGAAGGTGGTATATTAAGCAGCGTCCCTCAGAGGAACAGAACGAGCAGGATGTGTGTGTGTGTGTGTGTGTGTGTGTGTGTGTGAATAGATTTATTCTAAGTAGTTAGCTCCACATGAATATGGAGGCTAAGTTCCAGGATCTACAGACAAAAAGCTGGAGATCGAGGGGAGCCCATGGCAAAGTTCTAGTAGGCTCAAGACCCAAGAAGAGTCCATGTTTCAGTTCAGTCCAAAATCAGGAAAAGATCAATGTCTAAGCTCAACAGTCACATAAGAGAAGCAGCCTTTTACTCAGCCTCTTCTGTTCTATTCAGACCTTGATTAGATGGGCCCACTCACACTGGGGAGGGTGATCTTCTTTACTCAGTCTGTCAGCAGAAATGTTGATCTCGTCCAGAAACATACTCAGACACACCAAAATGTTTAACCAAATGTCGGCACCTTGTGACCCAGTCAAGCTGACACCTACAATTAACCAGAACAAGAGGGAAATTTTTTCTAGGGCTCTTATGCCTTTGCCCTCAAATAAGAAAGAAAGGAATGTCTCCTGGATCTACATGGTTGTCTTATTACTTTTATAGGAACTCTTCGATACATACAAATGAGGATAATTAACACACGGAAATTATGAAGCACACTAACAAAATGAATTATCCCTCCCCAACTAATAACAGAGCAAGTGTTATCTCACTTCTAGATATGTAGAGCTAAGCCCTTAATGTCATATTATATATTACCTATGTCATATGTGAGATATATGACATATATCATTGATAAATCTCATAGGAAACTTTGAAAGCCACAAAAATACAGCTGATTTGGATAAGGCTTCAGGCTCAGTCCATTCCAAGAGATATGGAATATTCGTTTAGATATCTTAAAGGCAAATTCGGAGCAGCTTCATGGAAACCGGCACCAGTAATCATCCTTCAGCAAGGTAACTCCTTGGCTGGGAGGAAAGGCAGAGCATGCTATGACACTGTCTGTCGCAGGAGTGGACAGTTTCCTGGGAAAGTCGGGAATTTATAGCTATTTCCTCCACTCCCTGTAGTAGCACAGACCTGGCAAAGACCAGAGGCTCACAAACTATTTGCTGAGCAGATGGATGAGCTGGATGAATGACTCCTAAGGGGTAATAGCAAATACCATATTTTCCTTGCTTTCAGCTACCCTCACCACCCCAAGCCAAACGTAGAATACTGGGAGTTGGAGAAAACATCCAGGAATTTGGCATAGAGTTCCTTTAAGCACTATATATATATATATACACATACATAGAGTTTAAGCATTATATTCAAGACACAAGAGAGGCAAGGTTGGTTTTCTAGCAACAGCACAAATGTCCACCACCACATCACATTCGTGATCCACTGAACTACAGTATTTCAAGATGCACTGATTTCAAAATGCCGCCGTGCTTCATAATACCTCCTTCTCTTAGCACCAGGATCTTGAGAATCTTTTCCTCATCCCCTCACAAATACTTCTGCGAGTCACAGGGAGAGACTATTCTGGAAAACGCCTTTATCAAATGGTGATAGTAAACTAGGTTGCCCTATTTTTGAACTGCTTTCTTATTTTAGAGTAGCGCCTTTCAGATGGGATCTTGAAAACACTCATGAAACACTGACTTGGAATTATTCCTGACATGGGCCAGCAAGTCAAGCATTAGCACTTTTATCGGTTATCTTTTGCTGTGTAGCAAACCCTCCTGAAATTTAGTGCAGGTCCTCACTTTGAGCTGGGCTCAGCAGGGCACTTCTGGGCCGAACTTGGCTCTTCTTAACTGGGCTCCCTGATGTGTCTGATGGGGCAGCTGGGGCAGCTGCGGCTGGGTCATTGCCAGTCCCCTGGATGGGACAAGTGGGTTGACAAGTGCTTCTCGCCACGTGGGCTCTCATTCTGGAGTATTTATTCCAGGCTTTTTCACATGACAGTCACAGGGTTCCAAGAGCGGCGAGAAAGCAACCCCCAGGGACAAGCCCTTTGCAAGCCTCGGTGTCGTAGTTGCTAGCACCTCGTGGTCTAGTTCTCAGGCGGCACAGGAGGGGTTTACCCAAGGATGAGGCTATGGGAAGGTATGAAAAAAGCAAGGGGGGAGGTGCCATCCCCACAACAATCTGCATTTCAAAATGAGGCAGAAGACATACGGGGATCCAGAAGGGACAGCTTTTGTCACTGTGAAACCTTCTCATCAGAACCAGAAACGTGACTCAGGAATGTCCTTCTGGCGTTCAGATACTCCTGCTTCCACACTCCCACCCTGATTCCTGACTCTCTTCTGTGGCTTCATCACTGCCTGCTTCCAGAGATTTTCCTCTTCAGGCAGCCCCGCAAGCTCATGGCAGGGATGATGAATGAGCCTGGCTTCCGGGATGACGTCACTGTCCAGAAACACAGCCTGGAGCAAGCACGATGCAGCGGCTTCCACCCACAATGCAAATGCCGGAACGTGCTCTGGGGTTGGACAGAGGTCACTGCTGCAGAAACAGAATACCATCTGAGACCAGAATTCTAGGCTATAGACAGCTTGGCTTAATTAGAGGAATAAGCAAATAAGTACCCCGGGGTAACTTCTGGATTGTCTCAACAGACGAAAATGTATAAGTGAAAAGGTTGCATGCAATTAAGCAAAATTCACTGTGATCTTGCTGTCTGGTTTCGTTCACTCAAATTATAAATAAAGAGTCAAAGAACCATAAAGGAAAGCAGAAACATTGGTTGCCATTATAAACCTGATAAGTGTTTTTGATCAAGGAAAGCTTTCTTACCGAACAGGCTCTGGGCTCCGGGTTACCTATGGATTTATTTTTACAGAAAGAAATTCGCTCTCATTAGTCCTCATTACTCTCTTGCTAGATAAAAAGATGAGCTAATCAATGAAAAGTGCTGGTTTCATATGGTGTGTAGTATGGGTAAAATAAAACAACATGGCCCTTGCCCTTGCTGACACGGGAACAGGTCACGTTGGTGCCAAGAGAAGAGACAGATAAAATACCGAAAACAACAAAAAAATATTCAACATCAATTAGATACGAGGGCTGTCCTAATTGCTTTACGTGTACTATTTAGCCTAACATAAATGATGAGGTGGTCAGTTATTCTCATCTAAATGGCCAAAGGAGAAAATCAGGTCTCCAACAGGATCTGCAAATGTCCAAGGTCATGATACTGGAAAAGTTTGAGTCTTGGACTCAATCTCAGGCATGGGTTCGACTCTAATCCCCTCACTCCAGTAGACTCACCCCTTGCAATAATATGTGGTCAGAGAAGGCAAAGCACCTAGTTCAGTAACCCTCGCTCGACCACGGATGGAGTGCTGGCCCTGTGCCAGGAAGGGATCCTGGAGGTTGGAATGGAGAGCCCATCCTGAAGAACCTCTCAGACTAGTGAGAGGGACAGAGTGGCGAGCACGACCATGTTGTCAGTGTGAGCCTTGTTCTGCTATGGGTGGCTACTCTCAGGCAAGACTTTAGAGCAGAAACAAAGACTAGCATGGACAAGAGTTTGCTTTTCCTTTTGACTTCTATCCTGGCAACTTCCTCCAGCCTTTTCTCCTTTTTCGGAGGAAAGCCCTTGAAATTGTCAACTGTGTTACAAATGTATTAAACCAGACTAGCCCCATACTTCCTGCTACTGTTAAAATCAAGAGAAAGATACAAGAGAAACTAACATCAGCCACTGTGACTATTTTAAACATGTCTTCACACTCTAAATTTATTCTAGTTTACAAAGACCTTTAATGACTTCATCACTTGACTCTTTTACTATCTCTGTGGTATTGTCAACATTTTGCAGACAGGAAAACAGACCTAGAGAGGTCAAAATTCTCAAGGTGACTGTATTAGGTTGCTAAGGCCGCCATAATAAAATACCATAGACTGGGTGGCTTAACCAACAGAAATTAGCTTTTTCACAGTCGTGGAAGCTGGAAGTCCCAGATCGAGATGTCAGCAGTTTTGGTTTCTCCTGAGGCTTCTCCCCGTGACTTCGCTCTTGGTCCTCACACGATCTTTCTTCTGTGCTCGTACGTGTCTGGTGTCTCTCTGTGGTCTAATCTCCTCTTCTTATAAGACAACAAGCATATTGGATCAAGGTCTACTCTAATGACCCCATTTTAACTTGATTACCTCTTTAAAGAACTTATCTCCAAATATAGTCATATTCTGAGGTACTGAGGTTTGGGGCTTCACCATATGAATCTAGAGACAATACAATTCAGCCCACAGCAATAACCCAGATGTGGAATGTTGGAGCCAGGGTGTAAGACATCTCTGATCTCACGTGAAGTCACTTATTTAAGTAAAATTCACTTCTCTTCTTTCCCTGAGATATTTTCCTTGAATCTTGGTTTATCTCATACTGAAGCTTATCTAAAAAGACTTAAGACCATCCTTCCTTCCTGTCTCTCTATAAAAATATATCCATTTCATGGTATAGGGCACTGTTGAAATGCTACTTTTTTTTTCTTTTCTTCTGTTATTGAAGACACCTGATTCCGTAGTTGGAAATACATATTTCCTCATAGGAATGCCCATTCACATTTCAATTCTCTTGCAAGATTTTCAACGTTCTATTTTGTAAAATAAAGGTATGTTCCCATCTCTCTTGCTCTAAACTTATGAACTCTCACCTGTATCTTTCTATGTTTTTTTGGCTATGCTTCTGCATGAGACATAGCCCTAGGTGCTGTAATGAACAAGACAGGTAAGTTCCTTCTTCCAGAGCCTTTGCCCTGGTTTGTAAGCAAATGATACACAAATAAGTAACAAAGTAAACTAGACTATTTTAAATAATGGCAACTCCTAAGAAGAAAATAAAACAGAGGAAAGGAAGATTGCCTGCTGCTGTGGGTGGGACTCAAGTTCCACTGACCAGGGAAGAGTGCTTGGGAGAAATGTTGTAAGCTGAGTCTTCAATGATAAGATGTCAGCCACGTGAAGACTGAGGAGAGTGTTCCAGGCAAAGAAGCAGCAAGTATGAATAGTCCAAAGTGGGAAAAAGCTTAGTGTATTTAAGGACAGAAATCATGTGAGTGCAACAGAGCGAGTGAGGTCAGAGATAAAATTTAGCCCGCATCAGACACCGTGGGCCTGCTGGGCCACAGCAAGGAGGCTGAACACTGTTCTGGATGTAATAAGAAGCACCTCTTGGATGGATAGAGGTTGCATGAATGTCTTCCAATATTAATTAAATTAAGCCTGCCCAGGATTTGATTGTTCTGGTAACCTGAGTGAATGAGTCTATATGGAAATAAAGGAATCATGCTCAATAGCTCCCCATGGCCTGTGTTTCAGTTGCAGACTTTAGATTTTTACCCACTTGTCAGGATCTAGGTCAAATAGTTCCCTGTGTCTTCTGCAAGGATTCTTGTTTTTTATTAGTGTTAAGTAATTTAACATCATTACATTGTTTATAAATTAGCTAGAGATTTTAAGATAGTAATGGCCTTATGATAGTAATCCTCTTAAGATAGGAATAAAATATCTCCTAAATACCCAACAGCAGCTATTAGGTTTCCTCTCTAGTACAAGATACAAGCAAATGGCTTCATGCAAAACTTTTCATAACTGGAATAGCTGCTGTGATTATCCATCTTAGAACTGAAATATCTTTGGTACTTGATGTGACCTTCATTTCAGGCTGGGCTGAAATTCTGTTTGGGGGAGGAGGGAGGTGGATGCACAAGTACTATTTTGAGGAATAAATAGCAGCATCTTTTCTATTCTCTTAAATTCAAGATAAAATATAGTGTGCAGCAGGTGTAGAGCTCTCTTCACAGTACAAGTAGAGCTACAGAAAAATCATTTCCACATTAGAATTGAGATGATTCATCATTTTTCTCTTCCATGAATCTCATAGAAATATTTTGCCCTGAATATCTTCTCTAAGCAAAGTTGCAAGGTTTGTAACGACTAAGAGTCTTGGAAAAGAAGCACATTTGTCCTGAAAATTAGAAACATATCTTCATCCATTCACATTCCCGGAAAGAAGGAAATTCGCACCTTATCTCTGCTTTATTGTCCTTAGCACAGAAGTCTTTTATTTTTCTTTTTAACCCAGAAAATAAAATTGAGAGGCAAAAAAGGGATTTAAGAATTTCATTTGAATTCTTTAAAAACACAGTTAATTAAGTATATTAAATGAAATTGTGCACTCTTTACATTCTTTAATTCAATTACTTCTATTTGCTACTTCTACAAAGTTAACAGTTCTATTTGGGTAGAGCAGAGGGTGATCTTTTGTTATGGGTGGTACTAAAATACCCAAATGAATGGCTCCCCGTTGAAATCTTCAGAGGCTCTCTCAGCAAGCCAAGATTATTTCCCACTAAAGGGAAACAAAAAGGAAATTAAAATAACCCCAAATATCCAATCCGATTGGCAAATAAGGAACATGTGTGGACAATGGCTACAGATGGTGCTGCCTTTGGTGACTGTTTCATACATCTTGCTCTATTTAACAAATCTGGCCACTGCCCTTCTTTTTCTCAACACCTCTCCCATGTACAAGCCAACTTATTTGCTGGGACCACCTGGTTTCAAACCGCCCACATCTACCAGTGCCCAGTTATCTACCACTGTACGAGTTTTTCCAACTGCAACAGTACTTCAGCCTACCGTGAAAGCTGGGTACACAGCCAAGTGTGTCAAGGTGAGAACACGAAAAAGGAAAGGCAAAGCTTGCAGCTTTCCAAAGCCTGTTCATCGTGAAAACAGAACCCCGCACCTTATGTGATTTTGGCTCCAGGTCATGATACTCAGCATGTTGTTCAGTCCGCACAAGGATGCATCATCTTATCGCGCCCACGGAAGGTTAATTGCAATGAGAAGCTACAATTAGTTGAAGGGAAACTGATGTGCAGAGAGTACATGGGCTTTGGACAGAACTAGGATGGGATCAAGAATTTACCACTCACCAAAACAAACTTAAAAAAAAAAAAAAATGTGGGGTAGGACGCCTGACTGGCTCACTCACAAGAGTGCACAACTCTTGATTTCAGTCAGGGTGTTGAGTTTGAGCCCCACGTTGGGTGTGGAGATTACTAAATAAATGAATCCATTAAAAAAAAAAAAAAAGAAAGAAAGAAAGAAAGAGAGAGAGAGAGAGAGAATCTACCACTCACCAGATGGATAGGCTTGAGTCTCAATGACTTTGTCTGTAAATAATGACAGTACATACAAATTCACTAGGGTACCATAAAAATTAGATCAAAATAAGTGTGTTAAAGTCCTGATATAGCATGACAATTCTCCCTTTTTTTTTTTTTTTTTTTGATCTCATAATTTTGCTCTTGGACATACCCAGAAAAAAAAGTTCTCTTCACCTAACTTCCAGAAAAACACATCAAAGCTAGGAAAGGCCCAGAGAAAAGCAGTTAAAGGAAAGAGGTATTGCCTAATAGTGTCAAAATTAAAACTTTAGGGCTTCCCCCCCCTTTTTATTTAAACTCAAATTAATTAACATGGAGTGTAGTATGAGTTTCAGGAGTAGAGTTGAGGGATTCATCAGTTGTCTATAACACCCAGTTCTCAATCCATCAAGTGACCCTCTTTTGTTTTTTCTTAAAGATTTTATTTATTTATTTATTTGACAGAAGGAGAAAGTGAGAGAGGGAACACAAACAGGGAGAGCTGGAGAGGGATAAGCAGGCTTCCTGATGAGCAGGGAGATCAATGTGTGACTAGATCCCAGGACTTTGGCAGCCAAAGGCAGATACTTAATGACTGAGCCACCCAGGCGCCCCTAAGTGACCCTCCTTAATGCCCATCACCCAGTTACCCCATATTCCCACCCACCTTCCCTCCAGCAACCATCAGTTTGTTTCCTAGAGTTAAGAGTCTTCTATGTTTCCTCTCCCACTCTGTTCCCATCTTATTTTATTTTTCCTTTCTTAGGCTTTTCTTACATTAAAGATTGAGTCTGGTATGGCATATAATATGGATTCCATAGCACACTATCAGAAAAACAGAATTTGGCAGTATTTTTTAAAACTGTGAGGAGACCAGCAGAGATAAAACAAAGAAACAAATAAATTTGGAAAATGTGAAAATAAATTGATGGCTGTTGAATCCATAATAGTTATTGAAAGTAGTTATTGGAGTTTCACAAAGGTGACATTGTGATTGTCATGCAGATATAAAATGAACATGAGTCAAATATTTTATTGAGCTTATTAAGGAGGGAAACAACGAGATATAACACCAATTCTAAAGAGCACTGAAGAAGCTAGAATTACCAGGATAAGATCAGTGCTGGGTGTGACAGAAAACTGAAATTATCTGCAACTCTGTTGGACAAAAGTCTACCAGTTGACCCTGTCCCTAAGAGTTATAAAATAATAGCCACACCCAAAAAGAAAAACCAGTAATTTCTTTAGTCAATGTCTAAGCTTCAGGTAATTTTTCTTAGACACCATAAAGTAAGATCATCAGGGATGTCTCACTTATCCCTTCAAGCTGATGTTATGAAGAATAACCATCTCTTCCCACAAAACACCTCTTGGAGCCACTTTTATTCATTGGGACTAGTCGCTTTTCTAGGCCCAAATGGCCACTGCTGTGATTTTAGGTATGAACTCACTTACTAGTCCCAAAGCTGAAAGAAGGTGTCTGCTATGGGTTACTTTGATTAAGTTGCCTCTCTTGCCTGGAAAAGTCTTTTGCCATTTTAACAATAGTAACTTGACAAGAGTAGGGTGACATTTGAAACTTAAAAGTCAATCTCCTGAACTTCATCGATGTAATTCATCTGGAAGAAAGTACCAAAGGAAAGGTAGGACGTTGAATTAAAATAATTTGGGCCATCTTATTATATTTTAACACAAACTGAAAAAAAAAATGACAGGAGGAAGTAAATAAGGAACAAAAGACCACAGCTGGGATTAAAGGTTTTGAAAAGCTATAAGAAAGCATAAGAACAAAATTTCTTTCACTCTATACAGGTCTAATAGCATAAAAAACTGGGATTCACTACTGCTCTGGTGATAATAAATTTTATTTATGTATAAAATAAAAAATAAGCAGACCTATGATTTAAATTATGTGGAGACGCATAAAAAATGTTCGTGCTCACTGGGACATTCAAGAAAAGGAAGACTGACAGATAATAAAACTGCATCTTAATCTGTGGGGGTTTTAAAATCATTTCTGTGTTACATAAAACAGGTTAATTCAAAGTGGTTACTTTATTAGGATCACACAGAATTCCTGGAAAAATTAATTTACAGGGGAGAGAAGCAGGGTTTTTTTCCCTCAGATAAATAACTTCCATTGACACTTGTCTTTTTTATTTAAAGAAGTTATTGAAACGGCTATAAATTGAAGACTTTCACCTGATTAAAGCCTCTCCATCTTGTGCCAGCCGGTGGCCCGGGTGCTTGACAGAATTCAGAAGGAGGGAGAACAGCATATGGCAGAATGAGTCTTGAGCCCCAGAGAACTCTGCCTGCATTCCCGCTCCGTCTGTGCATTGTGTGGTACGTCTCCCTGTAGCACAGAGATGCTGAGCTAAGGACGGCAGAAATGTATGATGGCAAAATGCAGAAACAGCTTTTGTGTCATGCTAAGCATTCACAAAACACTTCCGTTCCACAGCACACATCTTCAACTGCGAGAGATGAGTAGTGTAAGTTTATCTGAGGGCACTCGGAATGATTCTTCGAGTTCAGTGCACAAAGAAAGCATCCTGGAGGAAGGCGATGTGAATGATGGCTGGAATATGTCAATGTTTGGCTATGGGACCTGGGGAAAGACGCATTGTGCAAATCATGGGCCCCCTGGGAAGCAGCAGGAACACATTGGAGCGGCCAGGGGCATCCTGAGAGGGCTCAGGGCAAGCAAACCGTTGGAGTATTTCTCCTGCATACCTCAACCCAAACAATTTTGCTGACAGAGGCTGAAAGAAAGAAAAATGGAGCCGGTGATTTGTGTTTTATTATCCTAAGTATGCTGTGAGGGGACTTTCTACCAGTCTGTAGCCATTGTTTCTCCAAATGCAAGGAAACAATGGAAAACATTACATCCTTGTGTTTTACTCTCTCTGTTTCTATCCCCTTTCCACAAGCCATGTTGAGGGCTCTGATTGCTGAACCCCAGGCCAACGCCCTGCTCCTGGGCCCCCAGCAAAAAATGAGCATGGTGTGGGGGTGTAGAGAACAGAGGGACAAGAGGCAGAATCTGGGGACAGACCACCCTGCTGTCAGAACGTTACTCTCCCTCTTCTTCTCCTCCCCTTTTGGGGGCGTGCACGTGCATGCACACGTGGGCACACACACATACGCACACACAGGCTCCACTGAGAAGCATTCTTCAGTAACTGACTCAGGACAGCTTAGCGCTGGCTCCTATCAGGATCTACCCCTGAAGCTGAGAGGTATGATTAAATTCCAAACTGGCCAAGAATTCTTGCTTGGTTTCCAAGATGCAAGTTCTGAGTTTACTCGTTCCTTTTACCAGTCCAGAGACTTATGACATTGGGACTTTCAGCGAATGAGGCTACACAGTGAACAATTACTGGACAAGCTTCGGACAGCGTAGCAGAGGCAGCCCCAGTCCTGAGCTTTCATGAGTCTGTACCATCCCCAGACAGCATGGAGGATGCTGATTAACCCCATTCATTCATTAAGTGGAGGTCTGTTAAAATTTCTACTGTACCATCATTTTTAGTTTTCTGATATTTAACCACTTCTAGAAAATAACAAGGACAAGATACATAAAATGTTCAAATACTGTATTTAAAATTTCTTATAAAACTAAACTAAAATAAAATTTCTTGTAAAACACTTATACAGGGGCCCCTGGGTGGCTCAATAGGTTAATCATCTGCCTTCAGCTTAGGTCACGATCCCAGGGTCCTGGGATCGAGTCCCTCCTCAGGCTCCCTGATCAGCAGGGAGTCTGTTTCTCCTTTTCCCTCTGCCGCTCCCCAGGTCCTTCTCTCTCTCACACTCTCTCTCTCAGATAAATAATAGAAAAAAACTCTTATACAAACACTGATAAAAATCACACAGAAGGCCACAGAATAACATGAAGTATTTGTTAATTAATTCACAAGAGACAGAATCTGATATAAAGAAACACCAGAAGTGGGCATGGGAAAGGCAACTTATGAGGGTCAAAGTATTTTAGTTAGTATCCTCACAGCCACCAGCATCACAGAAATAATAACAACAACTCATATTTACTGAGTTCTTCCTAGGTGTCACAACCATTATCCCAAGGAGCCTTACATACATAATTCTCACCATGGTTTAGGTGAGACAACCGAGGCAGAGAAAAATGATATATAAGTTGCTTAGGGCCCCCAAATTGGTAAGGGTTCGGGCTGGCTTGTGAACAAAGGTCAATCTGACTGCAGACCTCCTGATCTTAAGTAGAACACTATGTAGCATATGCTGAAGGTAGCAGTGGGTATCAGTGGCCCTGTACTCCCTACTCGAACATGTGTTTCTCTGCGGACGCTTCTCTGCCCCTTACCTGGGCTACAGGAGGTAACTCAATTGTGGCTGGAGAAGGATGCAAAGGAAGCAGGAAAAGAGGCAAAAGGCTTTCTGATTCATGATACTCACATTTCCATTGCCCTTCCTCATCTAGTTCTCTACAGCTGCATTACAAATTACCCCGAAATTTAATGGTGTAAACAACTCAGTTCGTGTAGTTATTAATGGTGTGAACAATTATTCCTTCTCATTGTTCTGTGGGAAGATGGGGCTCAGCTGGGCAGTTTTGCTTCATGTCCTTCATGTCCTTTCTATCAGATGGTGGCTGGGGTGAAACATCTGCCGGTTTGGCTGGGCTGGATTGTTCCAGAATATTCCATAAGAGGGAACATTCACAAGTCCGGCAGTTGATTCTGGCTGTTGCTGCAAGTTTACCTATCCATAGGAGCACCGACTTGTGCTTCTCCCTGTGGCCAACCACTTCCTTACAGAAAGTTGGCTTCTGCACCATCAGTCTTCCTTCGTTGTAGTACAAAGCTCTAAGAAGGCAAGTGGGAAGATATTGGTCGTCTTAGATGCTAGACTCAAAACTAGCACAGCATCACATCTTCCATATTTACTGATGAAGCAAGTTAGTCTAGATTCTGATGGAGAAGAATTAGAATCCACCTCTCAAAGGGAGATAATAATAACAGAAGGTAACACATATAGCAAATAATCTGCAGCCATCTTTAATCTACCACATCTACCAATGCCTAGAAATCTTCGGGCCAACAACCTCAGAAGGGCCAAGCTCTATGCAACACGCTTAGGAGTCTTAATGACTTACACCTCTGAGGACCTAGAAAACCCATTTTAGTGAGCCCTGGCTGTCTGTACCTTGCCTTTATATTTAAAATGCTTTTGTCAGAAACCCTCTTCTTTTTACTGCAACTTACACAACTTTACTGTAAATTTTTAAAAATGCACATGTAAAAAAAAGGAAAAAAAATCCAGTAAGAACACATTTTGTTTCTTGAAAAAGACATTTAGGCTATAAATTGCCCTAGACTCATATAGCCGACCACCTGGGTACGGGTCCCCAGATCACCTTTACGGATTCAAATGCAACCTGCAAATCTGTGTCTGCCAGAGATATCCCCAACCCTCCCAACTTGAAGATCCTTGGCATTTTAACAAGGCACCACTTTCTTTTTCACATGAGAAAAGTACTTCTTTGCAATGCATCAATCATCCCTCAGATGAAGCATGGCTATTATGTCTATTTTAATTGTCTTTATAAAAACCCAGTCTTTAATGTCCTGGGACATCTTAATGCTCTGTGTCAAGCTAATGTGCAAGATACAGATCCATTATTACCTATTTACTGGGGTTATTGTTCTGGCTAAGGTGTAATTTTCCACCAGGCATTTGTTTAGAAATTTGGCAGCACACAGAGAACATTTCCATACTTAAAAAGCATCCAAAATTTAGAATGACATCCAGTGATATTAAGCAAGTGTAGATAATGCTCTCCAACTTCATCAAATATTCATGGTTAATTATAGTCATAATATTTATGTTGCTGTGAAAATTAAGGTTGTGAGCTTCTTGTACACAGGCAAAAATACAAGCCTACAGACTATGCTATTGCTTACCCCTTTCATTACTGGAATTTCTCATTGTCATTAAATAGAATGGCAAGCATGGTGTTCTTTGGCTTTCTAATTCACAATGCAGATCTGATATCTCCCTTGATAGACCAGACAGAACATGCTGATGGAGCTGAAGACCCATCAGAGCATGTCCCATAGGAGGAGAAGTATGTGATCAGAGGACCCTGGCTACATTTTCTGGAACAAATACCCGAACACATGGACTGACAAGTCTGAGAATACTTTGAGCAGCCACAAGACAGATGATTTGAAATTCAACGTCTTAGAAAATGAGACATATGGTCATCACATCTGAAGGGAAATCAGATCACATGGTACAGATGAAGAAAGGGCTCAAAGAATCCACTCTTCTACACTGTCTACCCAACCATTGTTGGGAACGAAATGCAATTGTAAATTTAAAAGACAGGTAGAGGAAAATCTTTCCAAAATGTGTATCGAGTTTAAAGCCTGTCTCTAAAGGCTAATCAAAGAAATGTAAAGTTCGAAATTACTGGATAAACTTTTGACTTTCTTCCCTCATGTCCTATTTCCCTTTCCATGCCCCTGGTATGCCAGATTATGGCACTGTAATCTCAGGCTACCCCACCCTTGGGCTCTTTCTTCCTCTATTCCTTCTTCCAGGAATACTCATGTAGATGTGGTCTCTCAGGCAAAGTTCATCTCATCTTTAATACTCAAAATTAGTATTATTCATGGTTTCTTAACCTTCCAGAATCCAGGCAAGCTGAAGCTGACACACATTCTCCCAAGTTCCTCTTACACCATGTACGCCAAGCATGTACATCTCTTTACTGATAGATTTGATAGTATATGAACTATTTCAACCTCATTATGGGCTTACATGTATGTCTCCCTCTCAAAATTATAAAAACACTTACTAAATTTGCAGATGATACAAATTTTGGAGTGCTAGTGGATAGAGCAATAGATGACAAAATTAAATTTCAAAAAGATCTCGGCATACTGAAATCATGGACCAGGACAGGCATAATGAAATCCACTGGAGTACAATGGATTTCACTGGATTTCAGAATAGCAAATACAAAGTTTTAGTGGAGACCTAGCTGAATAGCAGAATGAAAGAAATCACTATAATTTTTTGTCCACTGTAAAAATGATATAAAGAGGGCTGCCCAGGTGGCTCGGTGGGTTAAGTGTCTGCCTTCAGCTCAGGTCATGATCTCAGGGTCTTGGGATTGAGCCCCACATTGGGCTCCTTGTTCAGTAGGGAAGCCTGCTTCTCTCTCTCCTCCTGACCTTGCTCTCTGTCACTCTTTCTCTCTCTCTTTCAAATAAATAATTAAAATATTTTGAAAAATGATATAAATGTATAAAAGTGATGTGTCACCTTAAAAAATAGTGCCAACCTTCAACTATCTTAATAAATTTACATATACAGATAGAGTCACATTATGGGCATCCATTACTCTGCCAGACCCAACATTCTAGGATGATTGTCTGGCCTTGGGAACCATTCTTGTAAGAAGGTCATTAGCAAAGTTCTATTAATTGACACACCATACACACTACTAGCTGCCTATCAATATTTATTTTCCCTTTCTCTCTTACAATTTTTTCAAAGAGATAATGTGCCCAGCAAAATTACTATATTTCCCAGCATCCCTTGCAACTATGTGATAGAGTCACGGTGAATCCGATGTTTGTGTGACTACGACCCTCCTGAGAACACCCTGTAAAGGGCACATACTTCACAGCCACATTCCTTCTGCCTTCTGCCTGTTCTTTTCTGAGTTGGAATAGAGATGCTGTCCTGAAGCCAGAGCCACCAAGCCATCATCATGAGACAGCGTCAAGAGGGACAGAACCCACATGCTAAGGATGACTGGAGGAGCCTGGGCCTGTGGAAGGCTGAGAAAGGACATCAACAAGAAATGGACAAGTGTAGTACAATCAGCAGATCAGGGGACTGAGTGGAGACTAGCTAATTGGCTTTATGTATCTGATATGCTATTATGTACAAGACATAGACTTTATATCTCCAGAAGGCAGAACTGGGACTCGTGGTAGAAGTGAAGGGAAGGAGATTGAACTCATCAGAGAACATCTTTTCAGAGATATAAAGCCACCTAAAAGAAATAAATGGTTAAAATGCAAAGAAAAAGAACTCAGATTTGTCCTTAGCAGAGGCAGGGGGTGGGGGATGGGAGGAGAATCGTAGGAAGGTAGTCCAAAGGGACAACCTTCCAGTTATACAATCAGTCAGTACTAGGGTTGTGATGATCATGGTGGCTACAATGAACACTGCTGTGTAGGAGAGTTGAAAGTTGTTAAGAGAGAAGATCCTAAGAGGTCACACAGTGAGGAAAAAATGTATTTTTTTCCTTTTTCTCTTTTGTTACTTATAAGAGATGATAGATGCTAACTAATTGTGGTTACCATTTCACAACATATGTTAGTCAAACCATTATGCTACACAGTAAATTTATACAGTGCTGTGTTCAATTATATCTCTTTAAAACTGGAAAAAAATAAATAAAAAATGAAGAGGCAAAAAGTGATTAGAACACCACCTATCAGCATGACACTATAACACTATCAGACCGCAGTTTGCCCCAGATGGGGACATTTACCAGACCTAAGCTTTCTATTTGTATTTCAAAACTTAGCCATACTTTGACAAACCTCTCTCGAGCACCTGCTCTATCCGTATCGTCTGTGAATTTTTAGGAATGTAAGATTTTTTTTTTTTTAAATGTGTTGAGGATCTTACTGTCTAGTAACTGAGATGTATGCCCAGAAAGATCATTTAAATAAAGCTTTAAATGTTAAGATACAAATTAAGCATTCAGTAAAAAAGGGGGGAAAGATGTTTCCTTCAAGCTGAATTTTCAAGGTTGAGTTGCAATGGTCTGATTGGGGAAAAAAAAGAAAGAAAGAGGAGGGGAAGAGAATTTCAGACAGAAGAATGGCATACAGAGGCATCTTGTAGTGAAACCATATATTGCACGTGAGAAAA
Source organism: Meles meles (assembly GCF_922984935.1). Lineage (NCBI taxonomy): Eukaryota > Metazoa > Chordata > Mammalia > Carnivora > Mustelidae > Meles > Meles meles. Next base: position 16,106,445 of record NC_060079.1, on the reverse strand, counting down.
TCAGCAGTTTAGAAATACTGAGGCATAAACTACCGAAACTTATAGCAGACGATGCTCAAGAAGGAGGCCCAGGGGCACACGGGGAGCTTGGTGTGAAGTCCAGTGAAGTTAGATGTTATCCCACAGCCAGTGCTGACTTCCAAACTTCAGAGCAAAATTTTTAAAAAAGTGAAACAGACAAAGATGACTAATTTTGCATTTTGCCAAGTCAGATTATTAAAAAAGTCATGGGCCATCATGCACTTTTAATATAATTTCCTAGTAGAGTATATTTGCACCAAAAGAATAGAAAGAATATCCTCTAAGACCAAAGTACAATATTTTAAAAGAAATAACCTTAGCTTCATGCCAAGCTCATTTGCACTTTCCAATTGTCTTCATTTTACCGAGGAAAATTTCATCGAGGGGCACCAAAATTTAGTAGCAGGAAACAACAGCAAATATTTGTTATTTCTTATGGTTTCTAAGAGTCAGGAATTTAATGGTTCAGCCATGCAGACTTGACGCAGGTCCCTCATGAAGCTTCAGATGGGAAGTGGCCAGGACCAGGGTTTCCTCCAAAGCCTTCTTCACACACACATCTCTCACCTGGAATGCTGTGGCGGGCTGAATAATGGCCCCCAAAGTATACAGGTCCTAGAACCTGGATGGAACTGGAACCTGCGGATGTCTCCTCTAAAGCAAAAGAGTCTTTACAGTTGTGGACTAAGTTTCTCAAAAGAGGGAGATTATCCTGGTTTATCCTAGGGGGCTCTAATTGCAAATACAAGTGTCTTTATAAAGCGAAGGTAGAGGGAGACTTGGCCTAGAAGAAAGCGATGCGACACCTTGCTGCTGGACTTGTGTACATAGAGTTAGAGGGCGCATGCTGAAGAGAGCAGTTCTACAAGTTAGAAAAGGCATGGACATGTACTCTTCCCCACAGTCTCTGGAGGGACAGCCCTAAAACTTTGATTTTGGCCCTGTGATCAGTTGCAGATTTCTGGCCTTCAGAACTGTAAGAGAGTAAATATGTGTTGTTTTGAGGCATCAAGTTTGTGGCCATCTGTTCCATACGGCAGCCACGGGAACCAGACTCAGCTGGGGGCTGGAGCTGTGGGGGTCTTTAGGGAAGCTCATCTCTCCCTATCTCTGTACGGTCCCTCCATGTGGTCTCTCCAGCCTGAAAGCCTCAAGCTGGCCAGAGTTCTTACACAGCAGATCAGGTATGCTGGGGTCTGTGTCCCAAGAGAAAGAGAGAACTGGAAGGAATTACTTCGAATTATTTCTTTCTTTCTTTCTTTCTTTCTTTCTTTCTTTCTTTCTTTCTTTCTTTCTTTCTTTCTTTCTTTCTTTTCTTGCTGTGAAAATCATCAAGGGTCACTTCCAGCATATGCTGTTCATTAGAAAGAGGTCAGTAGGTCTGGCCCTCATCTAAAAAGAGGGGAATTAGCCTTACCTTCTACAGTAAGGAGTGTCAAAGACTCTGCTAACATATTTTAAAATGTTGATCATTGGGGCGCCTGGGTGGCTCAGTGGGTTAAGCCGCTGCCTACGGCTCAGGTCGTGGTCTCAGGGTCCTGGGATTGAGTCCCGCATCGGGCTCTCTGCTCGGCAGGGAGCCTGCTTTCCCCTCTCTCTCTGCCTGCCTCTCTGTCTCCTTGTGATCTCTCTCTGTCAAATAAATAAATAAAATCTTTTAAAAAAAAAAAAAAGGTGATCATTAATACAGTCTTATTTTTACCTAGAAGTTCTACTGCTTCACCGTTCATGCTTAAGTCTATGTTCTAGCTCAAAGAAATGTTTATAAATAGCAAAAGGTAGGAGTCAAAGTTTATTTTCCCCCCCTACTTGGAAGGCTAATGGACTCAACATCATTTATTGAAAAGATTCCTTTTACAGTGCTCACTTGGTAAAAAATCAGATGGCCTTGTATGTATGGGTCTGTTTGTAGATCCTTTATTTTTTGTTATGGCCTATCCTTGATTAATACCAATTATGTTAGCTTTATAGTAAGTTATAATATCTGGTAGTTTTAAGTATTTCAACTTCCTTCTTTTCCAAGATTATCTTGGCCAGTCCAGGTCCTTTGGATGGAATTGATATTTTAACAATATTTAGTCTTCTGATCTGTGTTATATATCTCCATTTATTTATATCCCCTTTAAAGTCTCTCAGTATAGCTTTATGATTTTTGTACATCTTTCCTTAGAATTATCTCTGAGTGTTTGATACTTTTTAACACCATTGTGAATGATATCTTTTACTTTCATTTTTTCAAGTTTTTATTTAAATTCTAGTTAGTTAACATAGTATAATATTAGTTTCATTTTTAATTATTATTTGATAGCAGATAGAAATACAATTTGTATTTGTTTATTGACATTATTATATACTTATTTATTCTAATAGTCTCCGATTGTTTTAGTTTTTTTACATGCACAATTATATCATTTACTGATAAAGACCATTTTACTTCATATATTCCAATCCTCATACTTTAATTTCATTTTCTTTTTTCTTTTTGTCTTATTGTACTGCAACATTTTTAGCACGATACTGAATAGAAGATGTGACAGCATCTTTTTCCTTTCTAGTCTCAAGGGAAAAGTCATAGTTCAAAAAGTAATAGTTCACCATATAAATGATGCTAATTTAAATTCTTTATTAGCAAAATTTACCAGACTGAGAAAGTTCTCTTTCATTCTTAGTTTGTCCTTTTCAAAAATCATAAACAAGTACTGAATTTTATTAAGAAATGTCTTTGTTCTTTGAAAGAAATCATGTTTTTGCCTCTCTTTTTATTAATGTGGTCAATTGTACTGACTATTAATATCAATCAATCTTGTATTCCTGAGAAAAACTCAATTATGTTATATATGTATCACATTTTGTATATCATAAGATTCACCATTATTTACTAATATTTTGTTTAGGAATTTTGCGTTCATAAGAAATATTGGCCTGTAATCTCTCTTCTTGAAATTTCTTTGCAAGGTTTTGATGTCAGAGTTATGTTGGCCTCAGAAAAAGAATTCAAAAGAATTTTCTTTCTCTATTCTCTGAAAGAATTTGTATACTAAAAGAATTTGTTGGTATTATTACTTCCTTTTATGTTTTTAATTAAGGATTCAATTCCCTCAACAGATATTAGACTATTAAGAATTATATATCCTTATCTTTCAATTACACTGTTCAATTTGAGTGTTAAATTTATTGTTATAAAATCATTCATAATAGTCTCTTATTTTCTTTTTAATGTCTGTAGATCATCAGTGACATTTCATTTTTCATTCCCAATATTGAGAATTGGTGCTTGCTAGAGCATTTTCAAAGTACAAGTTTCTGACCTTGTTGATTTTGTCTTTTGTCTGCTTTCTGAGACTTCTGGAAAATTCAACAGGCCTTACTGACTCCAACACCACCGTGGATGTAACCCGCCCAAGGCTTTTGACTGAGACCTTGATAGTATTTGATCTCTTTACCTTAAGAAAGTTCTTCCTTTCAAAGGTTTTCAGCTTAGTTCTTTAGTATCTGGCCTCACATATATTCAAAATGTCCTGGGAACACACCAATCAGATGTTTCTTGCAGACCTCCTTGCTTCAGAGGGATTTTTGTCTCCTCAGTGCCGAAAAGTTGCCTGGGTTCCACTCTGCACTTCTCACACAGCTCTCTCCAGTCTCCAGCAATGCCTCAAAACTCAGCAAAGTCCTGTGGGGTTAACTTGTGATTGGGAATTCTCTAGTTTCTAATTTGTCATGCAGCCCTGCTTGGTATTCCAAAATAATTCTTATTTCTCTCTTCTCCAGGAGAATCTTTCTGCTTTGTGCCAAGCCTGATTCCCAGCCCACACTCTGAATTGTCAAGTTCTGCCATGGAAGCAGCCAGCTAGTGATGCCAAGGAAGGGGCTGTTCATCTCTGGAATTTTAGGTTGTCTAGTTCTTGTTGATTTCTAAAATCTCCTATATGACTTTCCTGCAATACAGCCGCATTTTGTCATGGTTTCAGAAGGAACATTTCCCTGCCATTGACCTGTGAGTTCTCCCCTGAAGCAAAAGTCCTGGGTGGTGTTTTTAAAGTACCTCTCCCAGGAACAAAGAGTCTACAAAGACAAAGAGAATCATGAAGGAAAAAGAAATTTGAACAAAATAATTAACAGGTTTCCTCTCATTTACAGATAGGTAGCCTATACTCAACACGTAGAGAATACATGATCTTTTAAATTGCTTATGGAACATTAAACAAAACTGACAGTATTCTAGGTTATCTAAACTACATCCCAACAAATTTCAGAAATTAAGTGATAGGCGTATGTTCTCTGATCAAAGTCGGATCACATTAGAAATCAAATATGAGTGATATCTAGAGGGAGGTAAAGAGGAAGGCTGAGGTTTGTAGAGGAAGTAGGTTTACTGACAAATTACCATTTCCTCTGCCATTTCTTCTTGCATTTTTTCTTTTTTTTTTTTTCCTCTTTCATTTTAGACCTTCTGGCTTAAATTTCCTTCTAAGAGTATCTTCCTATCTAGAGTACTACAGTAAACTTTTCATTGGTAGTGAGCTAACTCAGTTTTTATTTATCTGAAAATGTCTTTATACTGTTATTTTAAATGATAATTTAGTTTGGAATATAACTACAGTTTGATCATTTCTTTCAACAAATTAAAGATATAATTCTACTGTGTCCTGGCTTTTGCTGTTACTAGCAAGAATACTCATGTTAACATAATTTTTTCGTTAAGTATTTGTCTTCTGTGGCTGCCTTTAAGATCCTCTCACTGTCTTTAGGGTTCTGAAATTACACTCACATGTATTTAGCTGTGAATTGTGTTGTACTTCTTGAATCAAGATATTCATTGCATCAATTCTTAAAAATTTTCAACATTTGTCTCATCGAATGTCACCTCTTGCTAATTCTCTCTGCTCTCACTTTCTGAGCTCTAACTGGATGTATGTCTGTCTTCATTTGAGCATCTCTGGCTTTTCATTTTCTCTTTCTTGGAGTTTTTGTGTGGTTTTCTGAGAATCTCTTCAGATAAATCTTCCCATTCTTCAAATTTAAATTTCAATATGACAATATATTTCACTTCCAAAAGTTCTTATTAGTTTATTTTTCAAATTATTCCCCCCCCCCATAATTTACCAGGCCTTTAAACACACTTGTTTCATAAGCTTTATTTCAGTTTTAACATTATTTTATTATTGATTTTTCTGTTGATTTTTTGAATTTTGAATCTATTCAACTCTATTCTGCTATTGGTTGTTTCTCTTCAATCTTTATCATATCTTCCTTGTTTCCTACAATTCATACAATTATAACTTATGAGATCCTGATCCTCTGAGATTTATTTACGCACTCCTTGAGCAGTCTGTGTTGAAGACACATTCATCCAGAAAATACATGGATTAGATTTTTCCTGGTACCTCTGCTGTTTTCAAACTTGGTCAATATTTAATCATAGTTTTTAATTGTAGAAAAAAAAAACATAACATAGGATTTACCATCTCGACCATTTTTAAATGTACAGATTAATAGTGTTAAATCTATTCACACTGTTGTGAAACAGATACCCAGAAATTTTCCATCTTGCAGAACTGAAACTCTGTACCTACTAAAAAATTCCCATTTTTCATGAATTCTCTACCACTGGCAGCAATCACCATTTAACTCATATAAGTGGAGTCACACGATATTTATCCTTTTGTGACTGGTTTGTTTCACTTAGCACAGCGTCTTCAGAGTTCATCCATGTTGTAGCATGTGTCTGAATTTCCTTCCTTTTTAAGACAAGATAGTATTCCTGTGTGTGCGTGCGTGTGTGTGTGTGTGTGTGTGTGTGTGCATGCCACATTTTATTTATCCGTTCGTGGCTTGATGGACATCTGGGTTGTTTCCGTCTCTTGGCTGTCGTGCTTGGTGCTGTTATGAAAATGGGTGTGCAAATAGTCACTTTTTGTTAGTTTTGCAGCCCATGGTTTCTTAGGCCAGTTATAAAGTGAAAATCTGCATCAGAGCAGGTCGGTAATAATACACTCTCTATGGAGAATTTTCTCATGCAGAGCTCAGGCCAAAACTGACAAGTTTTCTTGTTATCCCCCTGTGCTGAAAGATTAGTTTTTCTAGTCTATCCTGTTCCTGATGGTGTAAACTATCAAAGGTCCTGGATTTACATGGCATGCTCATTCTTAACTCCCACCAAGAGTGGTCTGAAAGCTTTACCTCCTGTCTTTCTGTGGCTATAAAAAACAAATATCTCGTTTTCCCAGAGCTGCAATCAATCCAGGTAATCTACCACTTCAGTTCCTCTCTACATCTCCATTTGTTAGCATCGTTTTTATTTGCAGCATCTGGAGAGTTCCCTCACCTTCCTGGGGAGCTCTGTTATGCATTTCAGAACACGCTTGTTAGGTTTCACCTATGTTTTGCAACAACAGTTTCTCTCAAATTCTTTCTCATATATTAACTACCTCAGGTCTGTATGAGATAATCATTTCCCTTTGGATATTTAAAGTCTCATTTATCACATAGAACTTTTTTATATATACCAAAGTCTGTTTCTAAACTATTAACTATTTCCACTGCTCTGTCAATTCTGGGATCAGGATCATAGTAACAATTTTTTTAAAAATATTTTATTTATTTACTTAAGAGAGACAGAAACAGTGAGAGAGACCACAAGCGGGGAGGAGAGGGAGAAGCAGACTCCCTGCTGAGCGGGAAGCCCGACCTGGGGCTGGACGCTTAACCAACTGAGTCACCCAGGCACCCCATACTAACAATTTTTAATTGGTAACTTCTAAGTATATTTTAATTACTAGTAGTACAATTCCATTGTTATTACACTTTTTTTAAAAAAAATTTCATTTATTTATTTATTTGACAAAGATCACAAGTAAGCAGAGAGGCAGGCAGAGAAAAGAGGACGCAGGCTCCCTGCTGATCAGAGAGCCTGATGCGGGGCTAGATCCCAGGACTCTGGGATCGTGACCTGAGCTGAAGGCAGAGGCTTTAACCCAGGTGCCCTTGTTATACACTTCAAATAGGTATTTTGTATGCTAGTCTCTCTAGATGGTTATTCTAGATAAATAATCTCTCTTCATCATGTCCTAGTAAAACACTAGAGTGATACTTAGTTATGCTGCATGGAAAGTGACATGCAGTTTATTTGTTAAAAAAAAAAAAAATTGACCTGTACACACAAACTAAATTTTTAAGAGAATTTCCATCAACTCATCGAGGTCTCTGACACTATTTTTCAGTCCTTTGTTTTGTTTCTAAATCCCTGTCCCCAAACCAAATGTTCTTGCAACATCAGCCTTCTTATCAAAATGTGCCATGAAGAAAGGAGCATGAATAGTTTGTAATTACAAACATGTTTCCTCTCCCAGGCGTGTCTCTGAGTTGTGTCTTAGCTCCAGTTGCAGAATTAAAAGATTTATCTTCAAATATTAGTCGATGAGGAGAGAAGTTCTTTCTGCGTTTTTGAAATTCTGGAATCACAGCTCCACCCTCCTGGTCCACAAAGCACACTCCAACAGAATGCAGTTTTATTAACGTGGCCATAAACATTTATTGTTATTATTCATCTGCCGAATTCTTCCTTTTGCCACCTGGAGATCTGATTTCAAAACTTCAGCAGAAAGAAAATTCTTCTCTGCATCCCTCTTGGATTCACCTTGAAGCCAGGCGTGCTCCACAGGGCATCCTCACGTTCTACAGCCATGGATGCGCGAATGTCCTTAGGCAGCCACATAGCACGCCCAGGCATGTCCTGCGCATGGGCCCCTCCTCTCCCGCGGGGTTCACCTTGATACAATCTAAAGAGAAACTAATAGAAGTCTTCCTACTCCTTTTAAAAAAATCCATCGCAGAGAATTGCAAAGCCAATAACATAATTCATCCCCATATTTAATAGAAAAGAAAGAAAGGAAGAGGAAGAGGGAGGAAGGAGAAGAGGGAGGGAGGAAAGAGAAGGAAATGATTTCTATTAAAAAAAGTCATTGGGAAGGAGATTCTCTGAGGCAATCACAGACCAAGTGGCTTTCTGGGCAGTTCTAGCTCAAGTGAGTGTGTATGTTCACCAGCCTCAACACGACTGAATCAATTCAACCGTATACTGTTGATGCTTAAGAAATGATGTGAATGGGGTATTCTTGTCAACTTTGGAATGTGGGGGGAAAAATGACTGCAGAAGTTTTCAGCAGTTCAGAAATAACTCGTGCTCTGAATGAGTGCTTCTATCCTAGAAGGACCAGCACTGAGAGACTGCCATGATGTCCATTCACAGAAAAACTGTTTATCAAATGGGGTAGTAGTCACAGGCTTCAACTCTAGGGTCCCATATTTCCTTTCTAGCAAAATACTCACCGTTTTTTGTTTTTTTTTTTTTGAAAAGATAGCCTTCTCTTCCATTACTTTTCCTTTACCTATTTTTAGTATCTATGAAAAGAAAGACAAACGTGGCATTTGAACCATTTTCACATCCCTTTGAATGGCATAGTAGATCAAAATAGAGAATTTCAAGCAAATTCAAAATATGTCCTATATAGTTAAAAGTGCCCCCAAAATGGGACTTGTTCAATGGCACAGAGTAGAGCTTTAATGTGTTATATTTTTCCAGCCTTATCTATGCTACCTTGTGCTGACCCTGTTAATTAATGTTTTCTCTGGTAATTTCTATGGGAGCCACTTAATGAACTGTCTCTGCATTTTCTTTTAAAATCTTTATATTTTGTGATTGTCTTAAAATAGTACATTTGGGGCGCCTGGGTGGCTCAGTGGGTTAAGCCGCTGCCTACGGCTCAGGTCATGGTCTCAGGGTCCTGGGATCGAGTTCCGCATCGGGCTCTCTGCTCGGCAGGGAGCCTGCTTTCCCCTCTCTCTCTGCCTGCCTCTCTGTCTCCTTGTGATCTCTCTCTGTCAAATAAATAAATAAAATCTTTGAAAAAAAAAATAGTACGTTTGAGGAAACGTTTTCCACCTATAAAAATATATTAATGGAAATATGTTTAAATGAGATGCCGAAGTATGAATATTAAATCAGTACATTCCCATGTAGTTTTTCTCTTCAAGGTGGTTTTCTTGTTTGCTTTGATTTCTTTTACAAATAATTGAAATTGCATCAGCATTTTCTGACTATTTCTTGTCATTTTGGCAAAATAGCAAAAGCCCTGGGTATGAATGATTATAAGATGGTATAATACCTATGGGGAAGATTTGGTACTAAACAATAAAGTGTTGATCAAATAATGGATGCCTACAATTTCCTGTACCAGAAAGCTCCAGAAACTTAATTCATAGGAAAGAAAGAGATTTCTCTTCTCATTGACAGATTAGTTGATAAGAGATAGTGAGGAAAAAAATTGGCCTTTGTCTTAGCTGCGTCTCAATACAGGAAATGAATGGATAGTGTCATGACACGTTGTTTTTGGGGGATATTTTCACAGTTAACAGGGATTCTAGTGCAATTAATACCCACAGCGATCATGAAACTATATAAACCTGCCACCTTGCCAAAAAGGTTTGGTAATTGAAAGTCTAGTTTTAATCTTATTACAAATATTACCTACAACATGTCAATGAGATAGATGAATATTATTTTGGCAAATTACAGGTTCCAGGGGGTTATTGATATTTAAATTACACATTCATTTATCCATTCATTTATTTGGAAAACTGGCATGTCTCTACCTCATACTGTGTTGACAAATTTATTCTATATGATCATTTATTGCTAGTTGTGGAAACATAAAATATGGTACTCTCATTTCCTTAGATATAGCTTAATGCTAAAATCATGAATTGGTCGAGTATCAGCTACCATACTCTACCAGCTATACTGGTGGCAATTCTTTGTCTTACGTAACAATCTTGTTGACAGCCATCATGTAAGCTCAGAGAAAATGTTTAGCTATTGAAAATCTTCAGAGAATATAAACATACCTAATTCAGCTTTATTTCTATAACTACTGCCACATATTCCCTGTCTATCAAAGCATATCAATTCCAGGAAAAGTCACCAGGGGAAGCAAAAGCCTCAGTATGAGGGAGTTTTAATTAACGTAAGCAACCCCCCTCCCCTCCCCCCCCATAAAAAATCATGGCTGGTTGAAAAATCTAAATGAGTAGGAGGTACCTAGATGGACTTCCAAATTTTTATTTAATAATTTGATGCACATTAGGTCTCTCTAAAATTTGAGACATCAAAATGTTATATACCCATGCATAATTTAGATACTAATTTATTTTATTTTTGAAGGCAATTCTAGGGCAGAAAATTATAATGAGAGTGCAGTTTCAGCAACATAAGAGTTTCTGATGAGAAAAATCTTTTATGTTCTTTCCAGTAGGGTAATTTATTAAGGGACAAACTCATAATGTTTATTACACCAAAGATTATTTCTACAGAGTTGGTGTTTGTGATGGAACAAATTGTTGATTTTCAAGCAATAGATTGAATTTTTGAAATTTGAAGTCTCTCCTTTGAGACAGAGAAAACAAGCAGTTGAGTAAATATCAACAGTCCAAGGGGGTACACATGGTTGTTTCCACGCCACACTGTTCTATAAGAGGCAAAGAAATGAAAATATTTTGAAAGCAAGGAGAATATTTTTTAAGGCTTTATGCACAGTGTCCTGCGCAAAGAAGTGATTGATTCACATTTACTGAATTTGTGTGAATGAAATGAATTAATTTGAGGAAGAAGGTGTTCCTTTTCTAGTCTTGAGTACTTTTACAACCAAGCTGATGAGAACAAATATGAGTTCTTAACACACAAGCCCGTTAATGGGTCAAGAAGAACCACAGAGACCCAGTTTCCTACGGCTTATCAGAAGAGCTGAAATACTATTTTTTTAATTGCGAGCATTTAAAGCTTAATGATATAAAGTCAGATACTTAACAGTGAAAGTCACATCTCCAGTGCCTGTTCATACTTGTTTAGTGGTTTCTAAATCTGTGCTTGTAAACAAAATTATTCTTAGTCCTTTGACAACTGCTATTTGTCCTGTAGGAAAATTACTCCCTAAGGAGATGCAAATTGTTTGGTGGTACTTGATGGCTTTGTAGTAATTACCAAGCTATCAGATAGCTCAGAATTAAGATAAGGCTTGACATCAAAATTCCATATGGTTGATTCTAAAATAAGATGCTTAGACAGGCAGAATGCTAAATGCATGCATTGAAGGAGTGAAATCCTGGGTCAAGTTCATCTCAAACCTGGGGCTATTGTAAGTTCTATCTAGGATCAAATAAAGGTCATTTGACTGCCTCAACATTTAAGAAATGGTTGAAAAAGTTGTCATTTTAAGGAAGTGCAGGTCAGTAACATTAACTGATGCACAAATACTATTACTATAATTAATCTATAGGCATACCAATCACAGTTTATTATAGTAGAGCGAGGTAAGGGGATGGAGCATAAAATAAACCTTTTTCTAGTCGATGATGGAAACCATAGTTCTAAACCAGCTTTTCTCTTGACACACAGTCCTCATGTGCAAAAACCGATTCACAGGTACTCTACCGTCATTTTTATGGGGAGTGTTCCTAATCCTAGCTCTTTGGACTTGATCCCTTATGTACATTAATTTTTCTTTCTTTGAGGAACTATTTATTGAGTACATGTCAGGACCTGTCCTAGTTGCTGGGGTTATGTCAACAACCAAGAGGGGGAAAAAAGCCCTGCTAAAATTTTTTTTCAAATGATTTCAGAATCACAGGAAATTTGGAAAGTTAGTACAAATAATTCTCTTGTGTATTTTTAAAATAGATTAACAAAATGTTAATATTTATTACATGTGAATTATCATTCTATGTATGTATGTTTATATATGTAATATAAAAGGTAATACAGTGTATAAAAATATATAATTACATATTTTAAAATACACATATTTCTATCTGTGTATAAATACATATGTCTATCTATGTAATATATATAAACATACATGAAGGAAAATAATAATGCACATGTAATAAAATATTCATATATATTTCTACTTTATGGACAAAATACTTGTGCTAGATGAACTTATTTAGGCATGAGTTACAATGCTATTGGCATTTAATAATCTTAATGAATCAATAATAACTTAAATATAATTTATATAATTATATATGTATATTATATACATGTGTGTTATGTATTATGTACTCATTCATTAGTTGATGCAAATGTGATCAGGGACTTACAGAAAACTAACCCACTACTTCTTCCAGGAGCAATAGCTAAGTATTCATTAGTTCAGTGTTTTTGACAACTTTATAGAACACAACTACTATGAATAACAAGAATCAACTGCAAGTTACAGTCATAATACCCCTTTATTCTTAGATGTTTTAGTTTGCATTTGCTAAAATTATGGACATTTTCTTATACATCCAGAGTACGATGATCAAAATCACATCACTATAATTAATATTGTGCTCCTGTATAATCTACTGACCTTATTCAGGTCTCCCCAGTTGCCCCTAGACCTTCCGCAGTATCAGAGAGCAAGCGTTAAAGCTATCTCCCTCCACCAGAACACAATTTCCTTGAGTTTCTTATATTTCATCACAGGTATTGTTAGCGGTGATAGTCTAACACAGTTATCTATTTCTATATATTCTTGAAATTGGCAGTTAGATCCAGAAGCTTTATCAAATCTAGGTTCAATATTGTTGAGAAGACTGTTTCATGGAGGATGTTGTGTCCCTCCATCTGGAGGCAAGGCGACATCACAGGCAGTATTATGTTCTTCCATAATCTGATTGTCGCTCTTTCTGTGATGTCAGTTAGCGTCCATGGAGCCCAATCAATTCTTTCGCGGGTGCACAGTGGTATTCTACCCTTCTTTGTTTATTAGCTATAATAATTCCATAAAGAGAAACTTTGCCCTCTCCCACCCCTTACCATTTGGCATCCAATGAAACAGTTTATATTAGAAGTACAAGATAAATGCTTACTTCTTCTCCCTTAATTACCAATTTTCAAATTAAAGGTTTTGTTCCATCTCAGGGTCCTGGGATCGAGCCCCGCATCGGGCTCTCTGCTCCGCGGGGAGCCTGCTTCCTCCTCTCTCTCTGCCTGCCTCTCTGCCTACTTATGATCTCTCTCTCTGTCAAATAAATAAATAAAATCTTAAAAAAAAAGTTTAAAAAAATATTACAAAGAAAGTAAGTGGATTTTTAAGCCACCTATGAATTGTTATTTATTGAAACATAAATTGTCACATATTTAAACATATTCAATGAGTTTATATTATAGTTATAATCCAACTGAAAGCTCAAATTGCCACGTCTTTGACCAGTATGAACCTCTTTGAGTTTGCTTTTGCTTCTGTTGGCACAAATCTATCAGTGGTTCTTAGATTCTTGGTTGCATATTATGAAAAGATGCTTCAGATTCATCTTGCATATTGCCTGCCCCAAACTTGGAATCATCCATTTCTCCAGAAGTTCTGGTTTCTGTAGTGAGAGAGGATATTTCAGGAAAATATTTGTGTACTTGGCGTACTTGCTGCTACAGGTTAAACAGTGGTGCTATTGTTCCTGATACTGTAATGGTCATTAAAAAAAAAAAAAATTCAACATGATCCTGCTCCTCTAAGCATTTGCAGTCTACATGGGAGAAAGTAACAAATAATAATGATAATGATAATAATAATAATAATAATAAACAACAACATTGCTTGAGTTCCTTCCATATGTCACATATTCAGCCAAGTTCCTAATATACAGTATTTCACTATATGTGTATCCTACCTTACAGTGTAGTTATTGACAGGAGATGCAAAGCTTAAGAAACTTACCCAAGGCCCACACCAAATGGTACAAATAAGATTCAAATATCTGACTCCAAAGTCAGATATTGTGTGTTTTATCTATCTACTAGATAGAATATGACTAAAGGCCAAGTTATATCTAATAGGTTTTATTTGTGCTCTAGGGTTTAAGGAATAAAGATCATTTAGACATGGTTTTCAGCAAAAACTTGTAAAGCCATCAATTGTTGTTTTCTCATTTTACAGCCTTTGGTGACTAGTGTGGACAGGTTTGGAGTAGTGCCTTGGCTGAACATGTAGCTATGACCATAGATGTATGACAGAAGCTTGACTGAAAATCAGAGAAAGACAATTATCATATGATCTCACTGATATGAGGAAGTTGAGAGGCAACGTGAGAGGTTTGGGGGGTAGGAAAGGAATAAATGAAACAAGATGGGATTGGGAGGGAGACAAACCATAAGAGATTCTTTTTTTTTTTTTTAAAGATTTTATTTATTTATTTGACAGAGAGAGAGATCACAAGTAGGCAGAGAGGCAGGCAGAGAGGCAGGCAGAGAGAGAGGAGGAAGCAGGCTCCCCGTGGAGCAGAGAGCCCAATGCGGGGCTCGATCCCAGGACCCTGAGATCATGACCTGAGCCGAAGGCAGCGGCTTAATCCATTGAGCCACCCAGGCGCCCCATAAGAGATTCTTAATCTCACAAAACAAACTGAGGGTTGCGGGGGTGGGGGGTGGGTAGGGAGAGGGTGTTTGGGTTATGGACATTGGGGAAGGTATGTGCTTTGGTGAGTGCTGTGAAGTGTGTGAACCTGGCAATTCACAGACCTGTACCCCTGGGGCTAATAATACACTATATGTGACGGGGCGCCTGAGTGGCTCAGTGGGTTAAAGCCTCTGCCTTCGGCTCAGGTCATGATCCCAGAATTCTGGAATCGAGCCCTGCATCAGGCTCTCTGCTCAGCGGGGAGTCTGCTTCCCCCTCTCTCTCTCTGCCTGCCTCTCTGCCTGCTTGTGATCTCTGTCTGTCAAATAAATGAATAAAATCTTTAAAAAAATACACTATATGTTAATTAAAAAATAATTTTTTTTTTAAAAAGAAGCTTGACTAAAGCAGTGCATGAAATGTGTTTATTAGAGTTCTGTAGGTGACAAACTCCAATTTGGGCCAGCTCTCTTACTGAATATAATTCTGGTTCTGTGTCTCTAAGAGACTCACATGTAGGCAAACACAGAGATCTTAGATTTTAGTCACACCAATGATGGGGGCAGTAGGAGGAGAAGGAAGAGAAGAGCAATTGAGATTGGGGTAACCAGTTGTGTGGTTACAAAATGTAGTTCCTCTCAAGACAACAAAACTGGGAAAATTGAATGTATAGACATGGCCCAGTGATATCTGACTATCCTGGCATTATTTGACAGCAGGCCTAAACCCTCCACTTGCTGGGTCTCCCCACAATGGCCATTATATCTTTTCCAAAGGTGCCAAATGTCTTGCCTTGCTAGTCTTCCCTTAAATGGCAGGTGCCTCTTCTACTACCCACAATGGCTAGGATATACCTATTTTTATTGCCTAAGACTTAAAAATGTTTATCCCAATGTGATATGGAAAGGTTGTCCATCCACATTGATCTTTACATCTCTTTTGTTTAATTTCATAAAACAAGGTCTGGCATTTCAACTTTCTTTTGTTTTTTTCCTTTTTTTTTTTTTTTTTTAACTTGGAACATGGTCTCTCAGAGCATGGACAGAATACTTGAAGTGAAGTACCCCTCCACTCTTACCTAAAGGATAATTTTCCTTGATTACTTAGGATGATCCTTGGGGGTTGAGATCAGTACATGTCCTCTATTTGATTAAGATTCTTGATCCCAGGAGTGATGTCACTAGGTGGAAGAATTCTAAATCCTAGCCCTTGATTTTTTGATTTAACACACAGAAACATTTCTTTAACAACAAAATAGCTTTATGAAAAGCCCAGAATTCAGTTAAAAAGTCATAGTACTCCATATGGGCACAAAACAGTAAAACCACAGGCTCAGTTCAGGACAACAAGAATTTGTTTGGTCACCTTACTTCTCCCTCATGGGGAAAGAAAGAATGGAGCATGCTTCCAATGACTCTGCTTTTCAGCATGCTGCATGAGGGGTGAGTTTTTGTCTCATCACACCTCTAGCACTGATGAAACTCTTACAGTTTGGTGGAGGCAGTTAACAAGAAAGGAAAAGAGCTGGATAATGTGCTGCATCCAGAATGGTTTGGTGAGATTGAAAGAAGATGCAGAACTCAAAACTTCTCACAGGAAAGAGAGTAAAGGAAAGGTGCCTACCTCCAATGTCCCAGCCCATGGTATAATATATACCAGGAGAAGCTAGAGGTTATAGAATCCTTAAAAAGAAGAGACCAGTGTATCCACTCTAGTTAGGAATCTACACGCACAAGTCCAGAGTAGATGCAATCATAGAAAAGGATTAAGGTGCTCCCAGAATCCCTAGTCAGGTTGATTGATGAGGCCTTTCCCAGTTGAAGCCAGTCTCATGGAGATTGGGAGAGGTGGCAGTTTCTTCAAATGCACCGATACTTCAGAGCTATAAGGAACATAAAGAATCATGGAAATATGTCACAATGGAACACAATAAATCTCTAATAACCAACTCTAAATATATGAACATTTATGAATTGCCTGACAAATAATTCAAAATAAGTATCTTAAAGAAGCTAAAGAAATTAGAAAGGACACAGATAGATAACAAATCGAAACCAGGAAAATGATACAAGAGCAAAATGAGAATCTCAAGAAAGAAAGTATAAAAAAGAAGCAAACAGAAATTCTGGAACTGAAGAGCATAATAACTTGACTGAAAATTCACTAGAGGGTTTCAATAGCAGATATGACAAGCAGAAGAATTAACAAACTTGAAGACAGTCATTTTAAATTATCCACTCAGAAGGGCAAAAAGAAAAGAGAATTAAAAAGAATGAAGAAAGCCTGGGGGACTTATGGAACACCATAAGTAAATTAACACATGCATTATGAAAGTCATAGAAAGAGAAGAAACAGGGGATAGAAAGCCTATAATTAAAGTAATAACAGCTGAAAACTTCCAAATCTTGGGGGAAGGAGTGAGATAGTCATTCAGATTTATGAAAACTGAAGGATTCCAAATAGAATTTATGGAGACAAGTTATAATCCAATTGTCAAAAGTCAAAGACAAAAAGGATTTTGAAAGAAGTAAGGAAAAGTGACTTGTTACATACAAGGAGACAGCATATTACTCTCAGCTGATTTCTCAGCAAAAACCTTGAAGGGCAAAGAGGAGTGGGGTTATATGTTAAAAGCACTAAAAGAAAACAACAACAACAACAATAACATGGCCAATCAAGAATACTACACCTAGCAAAACTAGCTTTCAAAAGTGAAGGAAAGACACTTTCCCACAAAAAAAAAAAAAAAAAAAAAAAAATCAACTTAGGGAGGTCATCATTCTCAGACCTGTTTTATAAGAAATGCTAAAGAAAAAAAAAATATTCTTCAAACTGAAGTGAAAGGAAGCTAGACAGCAACAAGAAATCATATGAAAGTATGAAACTCACTGGTAAATACAAGTATATAGACAAATACAGAATTTGTAACACTGTAATGATGGTGTGCAAATCACTTTTAATTCTAGTCTAAAAGTTAAAGAGCAAAAATATTAAGAATAACTACAGAGGGGCACCTGGGTGGCTCAGTGGGTTAAAGCCTCTGCCTCGGCTCAGGTCATGATCTCAGGGTCCTGGGATCGAGCCTCACATCGGACTCTCTGCTCAGCGGGGAGCCTGCTTCCTCCTCTCTCTGCCTGCCTCTCTGCCTACTTGTGATCTCTGTCTGTCAAATAAATAAAAAATCTTAAAAAAAAAAAAATTGCGACACCTGCCCTTCGCCCTTCTCCACCTTCCCATTCTCCTTTAAAAAAAAAAAAAAAAAAAAAAGAATAACTACAGATATAACTATTTGTTAATGGATACATGATATAAAAAGAAGTGAATTGTGATATCAATAACAAAGTATTAACAAGGTAAAGGTGTAGAGTTTTTGTATGTGATTTAAGTTATATATTATCAGGTTAAAATAGACTGTTATAAGAATTTTTAGATAAGTGTCACAGTAACAATGAAGAAAATACTTCTAGAAGGCACACAAAAGAAAAAGAGTAAAGAATCAAAGCATATCATTACAAGAAAATTAACAAGTTACAAAGGAAGATAACAAAAGAGTATAGAAGAGGGAAAAATAACTACAAGGCAGACAGAAAACATCAAATTGGCAATAGTAAGTCCTTACCCATCAATAATTACCTTAAATATAAATGGATTAAACACTCTATTAAAAGACATAGAGTGGCTAAATCAATTAAAAAAAAAAATAGATCCAGGGCACCTGGGTAGCTCCATCAGTTAAACAATTTCCTTTGGCTCAGATCATGATCCCAAGTTCTGGGATCGAGACTCACATCAGGCTCTCTGCTCAGTGGGGAGCCTGCTTCTCCCTCTCCCTCTGCCTGACACTCCTGCTTATCTGCTCCACTCTTTCTCTGTGTTAAATAAATAAATAAATAAAATCTTTGAAAAGCAATGGATCCAACTATACGCTGTCCGTAAAAGACTCAGCTTAAGCTTAAGGACACACATAGGCTGAAAGTGAAGGTATGAAAATGGTAATTATAATAAATATATACATACCCAACATCAGAGCACCCAAATACATAAAGCAAATATTGACAAACCTCAAAAGGAAAAGGCAGCAATTTCATAATAATAGGTGACTTCAATGTTCCACTTTCAAACATGGACAAAATATCCAAACAGAATCAAAAGGAGAAAAAAAGGAAAACATAAAATAAATAAATTAATTAAAAAAAAATCAAAGGGAACAGTAGAGTTGAGCAATTCTACAGACCAAAGGGGCCTAATAGACATTACAGAACATTTCACTCAACAGCAGGAAAATACACATTTATCTCAAGTGCACATGGAACATTCTCTAGAATAGATTACATGTTAGTCCACAAAACAAGTCTCATCAAATTTAAGAAGATCGAAATCATACCAAGTATTACTTTTTAGCTACAATGGAATGCAAAGAGAAACTAATGAGAAAAGGAAAACATGGAAATTAAACAACACACTCTTGAACAACCAGTAGGTTGAAGAAATCAGAAAGGAAATTAGAAAATATCACAAGACAAAGGAAGCTGAAAATACAACATACCAAAAATCACAGAACAAAACAAAAGCAATACTAAGAAGGCAGTTTAAAATGAAAATTGTTATATTAAGAAAAGAACTCAAGTAAACAACCTAACTTTACACCATAAGGAGCTAGGATAAAAAAATAAGCCCAACATTTGTAGAAGGAAGAAAATTACAAAGATTGGGGAAGAAATAAATGCAATACAGAATAGAAAAATAAATGAATGTAGGAGTTTAAAAATATAAACAAAATTGGGGCATCTGTGTGGCTCAGTGGATTAAAGTCTCTGCCTTCAGCTCAGGTCATGATCCCGGGGTCCTGGGATCGAGCACCATATCGGGCTCTCTGCTCAGTGGGGAGCATGCTTCCTCCTCGCTCTCTGTCTGCCTCCCTGCCTACTTGTGGTCTCTGTCTGTCAAATAAATAAATAAAATCTTTAAAATATATATATAAACAAAATTGACAAAGCTTTAGCTCAACTAAGAAGAAAAAAAAAGAAGACTCAAATTTAGAAACGGAAGAGGAGACATTACAACTGATGCCACAAAAATATAAAGGATCACTAGAGACTATTATGAGAAATTACATGCCAAATTTGGATAACCTAGGAGAAATGGATAAATTCCTAGAAACATATAAATCTACCAAGACTGAATCATGAAGAAATAGAAAATCTGAACAGACCAGTAATAAATAAGGAGATTAAATCAATAAAAAATTCCCCCAAAAGAAAAATCCCAAACCAGATGGCTTCACTGATGAGTTCTACCAAATGTTTAAGAAAGAATTAACATTGGGACCCCTGGGTGACTCAGTCAGATAAGCATCTGCCATGATCCCAGGTCATGATTCCAGGGTCCTGGGATCAAGTACCACATTGAGCTCCCTGCCTGGCAGGGAGCCTGCTTCTCCCTCTGCCTGCCACTTGCCCTGCTTGTGCTCTCTCTATCTCTTTGAAAATTCATAAAGAAAATCTTTTTAAAAAAGAGAGAGAGAGCAAGAATTAACATGAATCCTTCTTAAACTCCTGCAAAAAATTGAAGAAGAGGAAGACTTCCATATTAATTCTATAAAGCCAGAATAATCTTTCTGCTAAAGCCAAGGAAAGTATGAGAAAACTACAAAACCATATCCTTAATACACATCAGTGCAAAAGTTCTCAACGTATACACCAAACCAAATTTAACAGCACATTAAGAAGATCCTGCAGGGGCCCTGGGTGGCTCAGTCGCTCAATCATCCAGTTTTTTATTTCAGCACACGTCATGATCTCAGGGTCAGGGATCGAGCCCCACCTCAGGTTCCCTGCTCGGTGTGGAGCCTGCTTAAGATTCTCTCTGTTTCCTTCTCTGTCCCTTTCCCCACCCCAATGTGCATGTACTCTCTCTCTAAACAAAACAAAACAAAAAGGTCCTGCAGCATCACTAAGTGGCATTTACTCCTCATACATGAGGATGGTTCAACATACACAAAGCAATTAATGAAATATACTACATTAACCGAATGAAGGACAAAAAAATCACATGAGCATTTCAATATATGCAAAATAGAAAAAAGCACTTGACAAAATTTAACAAACTTCCATGGTAAAAACCTTCAACAAACTGGACATAGGAGGAATGTACCTCGACATAATAAAAATCATATATGAAAAGCAAACAGCTTATGTCACGTTCAAAACTGGAAACGTTTCCTCTAAGATCAGGAGCCAGGCAAGGATGTCCAGTCTTTGCACTTATATTTAATATAAAACTAGAAATCCCAGCCAGAGACATTGTTCAAGATAAAGAAATAAAAAGCATCAAAACTGGAAAAGAAGCATTAAAATAATCTCTATTTACAAGTCATATGATCATCTATGTAGAAGACCCTAAAGACTCAACAACAATAACAACAAAAAAGTTGGAACTAAAATTTCATTCTTATTTTTTGAAAAATCAACTCAAAGTGGATTAAAGACTTTAACATAATACCTGAATCTTTAAAGGTCTTAGAAAAAAACTTAGAGGGAAAACTTCAGGACATTGGTCTAGGCAACACGATTTCTTGATTTCTTGAACACGACACCTAATGCACAAATAACAAGTGTAAAAATGGACAAATGGAACCGCATCAAATTGGAAAGCTTTAAAATAAAAAGCACAGGAAAGGAAACAATCAGCAGAGTAAAAAATGTAACCTATGGAATGGAAGAAAATATCTGCAAACCAAGTGATTAATATCCGAAATATATAAAGAACTCCTACAACTCAAAAAAAAAAATTTAAAACCCCCAAAAACCTTGATTTAAAAGTGGGCAAACATCTTGGGTAGATATTTCTCCAAAGAAGACATACAAAAAGCCAGGAGGTATATAAAAAGAAGTTTAGCACCACTAATCAGGTGGGAAATGCAAATCAAAATCACCATGAAGAATAACTCCATACCTGTTATTAAATTCTTACGAGAACAAAACAAAACAAAAGATGGCACGTGCTGGTGAGGATGTGGAGTAATTGGGTCTCTTGTACAGTGTTGGTGGGAATTGGGAAATATGATGGCATATCCTCAAAAATTAAAAATGGGACTACTCTTTGATCCCATCTCAGTTCTGGTTACATATCTAAAAGAATGGAAATCGTGATCTCTAAGTAGTATTTGTACTCATACTCTCACAAATACTGCAGCATTGTGCACAATAGCCAAGATAAGGAAACAAACTAAATGTCCATCAAAATACGAATGGATAAATAAAATGTGATATCTACATATACCGGTTATTATTCAGCCTTAGAACAGAAGAGAATCCTGTCATTTACGACAATGTTTACGGACCTTAAAAGCACAATGTCAAGGGAAATTAGCCAGTCAGAGAAAGACAAATATTGCATTGATTCCATTTATATGAGGTATCTAAGCTATTCAAAATCAAAAGAAACAGAGAATAGAATAGTGGTTGTCAGGGGATAGGGAAAGAGAAAATGGGGAGTTGCTTTTTAAAGGGTCTAAAGTTTCGATTATGCAAGGTAAGTTCTAGAGATCTGCTGTACCACACTATACCTATAGCTAACAATACTGTATTGTACCCTTAAAGTTCATGTGAAGTATTCTTACCACTATTCAAAAAAAAAAAAAAGAGAGAGAGAAAGAAAGAAAGAAATTAATTTTTTTTTATTTTTTTTTAAAGATTTTATTTATTTATTTGATAGAGAGAGATCACAAGTAGATAGAGAGGCAGGCAGAGAGAGAGAGAGGGAAGCAGGCTCCCTGCCAAGCAGAGAGCCCGATGCGGGACTCGATCCCAGGACCCTGAGATCATGACCTGAGCCGAAGGCAGCGGCTTAACCCACTGAGCCACCCAGGCGCCCAAGAAATTAATTTTTAATCCTGCTGTCCCAGGGCCCGAGTGTCAGTCTTAAATTCCTTGAGTTTCTCTCTCCCAAGAGGCCTTGAGGGTGGGCGTGCAGAGATGCCAGTGATGTCGGCCTTCCGGTTCCAGCACCGCAGCTTTGTTCCCCTGCTCTACTTTAGTAACAGGCCAGGATCGAGGGTTCTCCTGGTCATTCTCCCTGTCTTGGAGGTAAGCAATCCAGAAATACCTGCAGCTCTGCGCCTCCTCCTTCCATGTGCCTCTGATCTCCTACTTGTGAAACAGAAATAACCCTATCTCTCTATTGGACTCTGTATGTGAAAATACTAGGGCCTCTCTTCTTGGAGGCAGGCATGTCTCCACAGGTTTAACTGATAATAGATTGGCAGGGCACACAGACCCTGAACCCAGCTTAATAAATGGAGTCACTGACCATGCCCCTTGTCTCAGCAGAAGCCGTGTGTGTGTGTGTGTGTGTGTGTGTGTATTCTGGGCAAAGAAAATCAAATCAGTGCCTGGTGCAGGGGATGGGTAAAGTGTGCTTTGTAGCGCCTCGGTAGGAAGAACATTACTCATTACTCGTCGCGACAGACCTTCTTCTCCCTGGGACGTGATAATGCAGCTGTTATGACTTTTTTATAATTTAGCCAAGAACTGCTAACACAGAGATTTTTAATTCAAGGATTTAACAAATTCAAAATAATGGAGCATACTAATAGACCAAATTGTACATGCCGTCAATACAATCTTACTCAGAGAGAGAACTTGCATTATGTTTTTTGACATTAGGTGATATACGGAAGTAATGAAATTTTTAGCCCTTGGTTTTCAATTTCAAAACATCGTTATTCTGCATTTGTGAGATTCTGTACTCACTTAACAGAATCTCAGAATTATAAAAGGACTTTATGCATGCTAAGCCCTTGCTGGTATGATTTAAATTCAAATAAAAATACATGGGGGTCATTTTTATTTAACAAACTGGTTTAAATGAAAACAAATTTTCATTTTCCATTTTTCTTCAATATTTACTGTCCTAACCTCACACAAACCTAGAAATGAGAAGAGGTGTACATTGAAACTTTAACCTCCATTAAAACAGGCAGTGAGGCTGTGAAAAACTTCGTGTGTGTGTGTGTGTGTGTGTGTGTGTGTGTAGTGGGGAGGGGAAGGGTATTTATAGGTTTGTTGAAAATTTATACTAAGAAAGAAAAATGGAAAACATACACAAAACCAAAATAACAATGTGAGCATTTGTTTAGTCAGGAACTTTAAATTTAGCACCATCACTAATAAATACTTAATGAATACACAGACACATGCACCATTTAAATGTTTTTATTTTTGTTTAAATTGAAACTGAAAAGTTAAATACATTAAAATGGAAACAATTCTCCCTTAAAAAGCTTTACATCTCCCCAGAAGAAAATATTGTCATCTCCGTTTAGAAACACCCTTAACTCTTCAAAGCATTTTTCAATCTCTGCAATTTTATTTTATTTCTACCACCCTCTGGCAAATAGGTGAACCGGTATTAGAAACCTCTTTTGCCCTTCATGGGACCAACGCATATAAAGGAGAGAAGAGAGAGCAAAAACATTTGTTGAGGTACAGGAGTTTTTACTAGCTGCATATTGAAATCTCTTTTAATTTTCAAAACTAGCATGGAAAGTAGATATTCTGAGTCTGGTTTTCAGCTAGGGAATTAGAAGCCCAGGAATCTTCAATGATTTGCTCAGTATCACACAGCCAGTAGAGCTACAACCAAGATTTAAAACCCAGGTCAGTCTAACCGTGAAGTCTGTCTACCAGGCTGTCTACATTTTATGTTGAATTACACGTTACAAAAAGGGTCAAAATGCCTGGTTGAAAAGCCTTAGAAGAATTCAGGTTTCCTGAATCCTAGTGCCATGCAGAGGTAGGAAAAATAAAGATCCAGTAAAATAAAACATTTAGGCAAAGATGATATGTCTTGGACTTGCACAATAATAACTGTCAAGTGAAGAAACTTAGTTGTGATTGTGAAAAGTTATGGAGTTTTGAGGGGTTTCTTGTCGGAGTCCTAAAGAATGGGTGAGTGAGGCTGATGAAAAGATACGGGAAAACTATTATAACTTGAGTTCCATTTACTTGTAAAACCATGTTTCACAAACTTTGGTGCACATCAGAATTGTCTAGGGAGCTCGCTAAAAATAAAGGTACTTCAAAACAACCTATAGAAATTCGGTCTAAAGTAGCATTTCCTGAATGGTCACCTGAAGAGCCAAAATATGATCTGGGAAAAGAGGTTTCCATGAACAAGTAAGTGAGGGAAAAGGTGCTTTGTGTAAATCCCACAAGTTGATTTTATACACTAATGAGCTTCAAATATGTGCAATCACAGGAGGGCGGAAAGGAGATAGGAAAACCCCAGCAGGGAAGGATCCCAGAGGCTTTAACGTCTGAGAGCTACGGAAGAAAGAAAAACCTGTGACTGGCAAGCTAAAACAAGATCAGAAGCCAACAGAAATTGAATTTGGATGAGACTGAAAGCCAGAGGCAGAAATGAAGGCTGTGTTGAGTGATGGAGAGCAGGGAGGAGGTAGGTGTAAGGTATAGGAAACTGAACGGTTCAAGCTCTCAATCCAGAAAATGCATTTCCTGTGCTCTAACATGTGGGCATGCTGTATCTGCTGAGTGTGGTAGACAGTTTAGTAAGGTCACCTGTGGTTTGCTGTCCAGCTACTCCACAGACTTCTTCAAGGTCTGGCTCACTCTTCTCTCTTGGGAAGCTTTCCCTGAATATCCTGACCACCTTTCTGCAGGCATCCCCTTTATTTTTTGAACACTTTGCTCTTAACATTTCCAGTGTTCTCCTTCTTACTTGATTGTACATTGTCTGCTAGTGGCTAGTAGTATTTTATGTTTTTTTGTTTGTTTGTTTTGGTTTGGTTTGGGTTTTTTTGCCAAATATACTGTAAGTTTTTTGAGGGTAGAAATCCTATCTTTTACTCAGTTGTCAAGTGACATGTAATAAATCACTTCAAAGCTTAGCGACTTAAAGCACAAACCATGTTATTTCACAAGGTTCTGTGGGTTGACTGGGTGGTTTTTTTGCTTGTTTGTTTTTGCGGTTTTGTTTTTCTCTTGGAGCTGTAGAACGCCTCATAGGACCAAAATGTCCACACTAATTCATCTTTGTAAGGTTTATTTTCAGATAAGGATTGTAAGAGGGTTGAAGAAAGCTTCTTCCTCCCTTGCAGGGTGTTGAGTCTGAGAGAAGGGAGATTGACCTAGACCCTGGTGGGCTCTGTGTTTTCATTTTATACCTGGCCCGGGTTGCTGGGCAGTTTCCAAGGGGGATTGTGCTCTCCTCCATGGAGGTCTTCTTACGTTACAGCAGCTAGATTCCAGAAGTTCCAAGAAGCCAAAGAAGAAGTTGGAGACCCCTTACAGATCATCCACAGAAGTTACACAGAATCATTTTTGCCACACTTTATTCAAACAGTCAGAGGATCAGCCCAGAATCGAGGGGAGAGGAAATATACTCTACCTCTCGAGAAGCACCGGCAAGGTCACAGGCAGGGGCGCATGTGGAATGGGGGAGGCTCAGATGCCAAGTCTATCATTCCGATGAAAGCATCGAAGAATATAATGGTTGAAGACATGGCCTTTGGAGCCAGAAAGGGGTTCAAAGCTCCACTACCAACTGATGGCTGAACTTATTTAGCATCTCTGAGCTTGAGGTAGGCAATGTTGGGGTTCAGAGCTGACAGCCAAGAGAGAACTCTTGAGACCATCTTTGGTGCAAAAGAAAAAGGTGGTCTTATTAAAGCACAGGGACAGGACCCATGGGCAGAAAGAGCTGTTCTGGGGTTGTGACAGGTGACTGATTTTATACTTTTAGAGTTGGGTGGGGGTTAGGGACAGGGTAAGTCTCTAAGGAATTTTGGAAGCAAGGTGTCCAGGACCTTGAGGGAGGCCAGCTATTGGTAGGTAAAGGCCATTTATTGTAAATGAGCCTTCTAAAACCCTAGTTTATGAGATCCTTCAGATGTATATCGGTGGGCCATATCCTTGGGGGATGCTAAAATAGATCTTGGGTGTAGATATAAAAGAAGTTTTCAAAGGAATTTTTATATGTTAAAGTAGATTCACAGGATCCTGGGGCTTGGGTTAAGATTACCTTTTTCCCTAGCGAAGTGTCAACATCGAGGCAGCTGAATTCCTACAGGAAGGTCACTCTGCCTGTTTGAAGGACTTGTCAGTGGGCGGTAGGCAGTAAAGAAATTTAATTTTTTCTTTTGCTTTTGCTTCCCACATCTGTTTTCCCATCTGTAAAATGAAGGTGGCTGTGAGGGTTTAATATGAGAAGCACAGTGCTTGGCACACACTCAACATTGAACATGTGATAGCTACTCTCCGAGAGGAGTCCCAGAAGGCCCTCCTACGGTGAAGATAAAATCTACAGCAAACAAAACAAAACAAACAACAACAAAACAAAACAAAACAAAACAAAAACTTTAACAGTTACAGATGCGTTATTCATTCCTTTGGCTAATATGTGTGACAGTGCTTAGAAGTCAAGTTGGCTTGACTATTTACTGAAGGGTATGCTCCTTCTTGGCGCTGAGAAGGGTTCGCATTTTGAAAATACAGATGACCCTGGTGGAGGCAACAATTCAACAAGAAACAAACGTTCAGAACTTGGTCAACAGCCAATTCTAATAGAAGAGAGAACATGAAGATGCTAAGCATCCTTCTCAGAAGTCAAGATTCCAATGAAGGGAGAAGCAAAGAGGCCAGGCACTGGAGATACATTGATCTCCCTGAACCAGTACTATGATGAAGAAATAGGCATTGGGTGACTGATCTGCCATCTAATTTAAAATAGTGCATCAGAAACGCCCTTAGAAAATGTTAAAGAAATCTGATATTTTATTGCCTTCTCTTTGTTTTCCCAACACGATGTGGAGTGAAAACAATTGTTGCCAAAACCTGAGACTCTCTGACCTTTAGTTTCTGCCCAAGCACTAAGGAGAATACATACCAGCTCCGTGAAGAAAACCTTTCTCCTCTAAGCCTAAAATTTCATTCTTATGTTCAGTTGAGTAAAAATAATCCCTGCGATGATCATAAAATTAATATAATCTCTCAGGAATTTTGTCATTGTTAAAACTGGAAATGAACCAATGAAGAAAAGGTGAAGAGAGACCCTTCTGGCTAAATTGTCTGAAACACTCTGCAACAATGGAGAATAATAAAAGACAATTAAGACTGAAAGTGACCTGAAGCTTTAAGTATCAGAGTACTTAATGGGACATGAAGACCACATAAAGGTCAGCAACTCAGAAGCGACCCCTCTGTTATAGCATACAGGTTAAAAAAGATTGCAAACCTCTTTAATTGTAGGTAGCTTATCATTTGTGAAATGTAAATTGTTGCTCGATTTGCATTAAAATGAAACAGGATTTCTTATTTATGAGGCTGACAAAGATGGCTACAAAGTAACAGGCAATCCAGGGAAGGCTCCTATTTCTGAGAAGTAATTAGCCCAGGATCTTTGCAGTGTTTCAGGAAAATTCACCTATCCGGCAGTTTATCCTTAAAAAAAAAAAAGAAATCTTGAAGGAAATATTTAAGCTTTGAAAAATAGATGGGTGCCCCCCTCAAAGTTCATTACAGCAAAATAGATAATACAGCCAGGATACTATACTGAAAAGGTGAGGCCACAGCAACAGTAAAATTTTGGGAACAGTCCAAACAGCCATCAACAGAATGGCTTAATTACAGTATGCCTCAGGTAGGAAAGATGCTGCCACTTAAAACTAGGTTTTAAAAATAAGGCAGAAGTAAAATTATAGAGCATTACTCTTTTCATTAAGTACCAGGAAGTAAAGCATGTGGAAGATGGAGGGGCATGGAGATGGGTTGACAGACAGCATGTAGATTCTACTCTAAGAACGTCCACGTGATAGACTCAGCTCCAAGAGGTGTGTAGATATGGTGTGGACCAGGGCCGGCCTCAGGAGCAGTAGTGGGGTACAGGGGCGCTTCAGGTGCTGGTGGACTGGGACTGAGAGCCAGCTGTGTGGTAAAGAGGCTGGGCTTTGGGACAGCAACAGGGCTAGGAGGTGTGCTATAAACAGAGACCTCTAGCTACAACTGTCACAAAGTGTCTCCTCCCTGAGGGGACCCGGAAGTACCAAGTCTCCTAAGAAAGCCAACTGTGAATGCTGTAAGGGGTAGCTATTTCTATCAGAGGTTCTGCTTGTTGAAGCCCACGAAGAGGCCTCACAATGAGTAGAAATTTGATCATCCCATCTTTGTTTTTCATTCATTAAAAATGGTTTAATGGTATCCGAAATAAAGGTCAACAGATTTCATGAGAAGATTCCAGACTTCCCGACAGCGCAGTTTATTCTGTAATAATAACACTGCCCTCAGAATACCCGATGAATGTTGAATATTGATCACAAGAGGCCAAACATCACTCCAATCAGCATGTTAACCTGATATTTCCCACAGCCTATTAGGAAACCTTGGCTTTAAATAATAGGGTGCTGTCTGCAGCTAGTTCTGCACATACATTGTAGAAATACAGTGAAATGAAAATTCAGGAACACAGCATTTTTGCCACAACGCCTTCAAAACTCTAATGAACACGCCACCTGGATTTTATGATGAAAAGATGAAGAAACTGTGACTTAAATAAACATCTTTACTTCTGAAGAACATGGGCTCAAAGGTAGCTTCCAAAATAACATATACCAATTGCACGCATTCCCTAAAAAAAATCTAGAGCATTCCTCAGTTAAATATTCATAGAACAATGTCTTAAAACGTTCATCTTCATATGCTACTTCACATCCTACAAATAAAGATGTTACGAGAGTCACACTGCATCTTAATATCTAGCAGAACTCAAGCCCTTTTGGAAGTAAGGATGGTGTAAATCTTAAATGGGAAATGCTACAGTCAAATGTTATCAGTGTAGTCTCCCTCCCGTACAGCTCCAAGGTTGTCCTCAGTTTTGTCCCAACCTCTTTTCATGGGTGATCCATGCATTCGTTCAATAGCCAACAACAATTTACTGAGTGCCTATTATGTACTAGACACTGAGGAGTTGATGGTCAATAAGATGCACATAATCCCCAGCTTCCTCTGGATTACTTTCTCGTGGGGATAACAGACACAAGTAAGTGAATAAATAAAACAACTGCCAAAGCCTATGAGAATGAAGTAGAAATGACTAGCTTAGGTGATGGGGTATTAAGTACTAAACTGGGATTCTACAGGTATTTTCTTCTTAATTTTTTTGCCAAGTTTCACTGTGAGTATGGAAGGCTCTGATCACAGAGGCTTTGGTCCCATTATATAGCTGAAGTTTTCACACAGTGATTAGATTTGTTCACCAGGTGAAAGGTCTAGTCTAAATTAAGTGAGATGTCTGGAAGATGTTTGCTGAACTGCAGAACAGGCTGTGGTATACTGAGAATGACATGGATTCTAGCGATACCCTATGTGACTCTAACTGTTGGGTCTAACTGAAGTTAAAACCAGAATGAGGACTGGATCACAGTCTTAGGGAGCAGACTGGATTCATCTTTCAGGGCTTATTGTTGAGTTACTGTTCCACTTGTTCTGTACACTGTCAGAGGGGTCTGATTTAGTTCTGAAGCTTTGGCCCTCTATCCTCTTAGACCGGGCCATTCCCAGTTGAGATCAGAGCTAGGCCAACTCTTTCCCATGTTATGCATGACCTTGGTGCATTGCCCTTTCTCTCCCTTTTACCTACCACCTTGTCAAAAAACACAAGTTGGCCATCTTGACATAGTCTTTTTTTTTTTTTAATTATTTTTATATATATAGAGAGAGGCGTACAGTGGAGGGAAGGGGAGAAGGAGAGGGAGAGAGAATCTCAAGTTAACTCTGTGCTGAGCTGAGAGCGCAAACTTACAACCCAGTGATCATAATCTGAGCCAAAACCAAGAGTTGGACACTTCAGGATGAACCACTCCAAGATGGTTTCAATGCAGCCCAAATACTCTTTCCCTCAGAATAATACCTCTAAGGTATTTTCAAATTATTGGTCATTGATCATTGTAGTGATGAATGTTGTGTAACTTTGGAGCTTTCCCTATGTTTTCTAGGACATTTCAAAACAAAGTTAAGGATAGGAGAGGGGGAAAGGTGCAGAGAGTTAGAAGCAACCACTAAAATGAATATAATAATCCCTGCATGTATTATCTTAGCTCAGGATGTAATGCAGATCACAGAAGAATTAGGTGAGAATTTGCTGAACTTATGCTATGGATTACTACATTAAAGGAAGCAAATATTTATGGGTGGTTGCATTTTCTTACATACAGTTCTAATATTAATCCCAGTCCTTCTCTCTAAGAAACCAGTAGAACACTTACCCAAACATGGTTAATGGTAATTTCAATCATTTTGGACTCTCTCAGAGATTGAGTCTCTTGTTTTCATCTGGGGTGAAATATTCTGATCTTCTTTGAAATGTTCTCTTCCTTCCAAGGAGTGTATGGGATTCTCTATCTCACTCCTGTGAAAGCAGTGTCTCCATCAATTTTATGTCTACATTCCTAGCTTGTACTTCCTATTTCTAATTGGCTATTGAATGGATTAATTTAATGTTAAAACATTCAATGTGCCTGTTGCCTTTTACCTAGGGAAGCCTTTCAGCTGAAGCAATGGTGAAAATTAGGTAGGTCTTCCTGGCTTTTTGCCTGGAAAAGAACAATTTTCAAATTGAATTCACTTGAAAAATAATCTCTTATCTGCACAGAAGTTATCGACTGCTATTATACCTCTGATGATATATGATCAAAAAGTCTCAGTGGCTGCAGTGGGCTTGGGCTTTGCTGTTTAACCATTTCATTCCCAACACATGTGTCTTCTATATATTCACTAATGCTGACTAACCCTAAGCTCAATCAATTCTCAATCATGTTAAGGAAAGTTTTAATTTTTAAGCTAAATGCAATTTATTTAAAGTCTTTGCTTACTTGAAATCCTTAATTTGCTCAAAATATATTGAGTGTATACAATGTGTCAGGCACTAAATCCTGGAGATACGTCCAGTAAGAAAGAAATTACAGGCTAATGCAGGAGATGCAAAAGAAACCAACCAATTAAAACACAGGATGATAAGTGTTATAACTGAGATCATTAACCCAGACTGGACAGTTCCCTAAAGAGTATTGCTTTTTTGTTTTGTTTTTACCATCTTAATCATTTCTTGGCAGTTTTTTTTTAATTGAAGTATAATGAACAAACAATATTATATTCCTTTCTGGTGTACAACACATTATCGATTCAACAATGCTAAACAATTTAAAAATGGAATTCTGTAGTGTGAAGTGTATTCACATTGAAGAACATTGTTTCAAGGAGAGGATAAGAGGGATTATATGATAACCTTTTTTTTGGATATCCGTGGAGGCACACACTTGGATAACGTAGGCATATTTGCTTTGAATGATGCTGTCTCCCTAACTCAGGTGTTTTGTTCCTGTCCCCCCTGCCATTTTCGTGCTATTAGAAATAACTATTCTAATATAGTCAAAGGGATTTATTTACTATTCTCCAAATGCATTTAACACTTCCACTTCTATGTCTTTGGTCATACCTTTCCCCTTTTCTGAAATGCCCTCCCCTTCTTTTCTACACGTCCATAGCTTTGCTCTACTTTCCCCTCTAGGCTCAAGGAAAGCTCCACCTGACATCTGCTTTCTTTCATGCTCATATCACCTCCTTCAAGGAACTTTGCTCCTACCTGACAACTATACCAAATTATCTGGAACTTAGCATATGTTTTCTTGGAATGTTATTCTAATATTAATATACAAATCCTATCTTACCAAGTTACAAATACCTCATGGGAAGAGACTATATTTTCACAATAAGTTACATGTGCTTAGAACCTTAAGCATGCACTTAAAATTGAATAATGTAGTATGTGCAAGGCATGTATTCAACCTGAGGACATGACGTGGTTCCCAACCTGGAGGACCTCACTGTCTAGTGGTTTCATTTAGAGTATCTCATTTCCTCTTTCAAAACAAACAAACAAAATGGCAGTTGTTAAGGAAGATATTATTATTCTAATTTTATGATTAAGGATATTGAAACTGAAGAGACTAAGTGGCCTGCTCCTGGCAGAACCAAGACCACTACAATTTTTTCATAGAAATACAGCATGCAGAGTGGAAGGCGTATGGGCTCCTGGAGAGACAGTCCTTTAGATTCCAACTCTGCTCATCAGATCTGAGTGGATTTGGAAAAGTTACTTCATGTCTCAGAGTTGCAGTGACCTCATCTATGTAATCTGGGTGATAATGCCTGCTCTATAGACTTGTTGGAAAGATTAAATAAAATCCTTACGAGGAGTACCCAGTGCCTAATAAGACCTCGGTACTAACTAACCACCACCAGCACTAACCTGCCTTCCAGCTCTCACAGCCTTCTATGGCTGCCATGCATCCCAGCACCCAGCATATGGTCGGTACTCTTTAACAACACGACTCTTGCTATCTGCGCACTGACCCAAGGCAGGGCTGATACCCCAGCAGTGCATTCTGCACAAGTACCAATTCTTTACAGCTGGTGTCCATTCTGACTGGGATTCTATCCACTTCGCTTGGTTGGTGCCTTTGCTATTTTCGTTGTGAAATATTTTGTAAAGCACTCCAGCCCGTAAGTAAGTGCGGCCATTGTTTGGCTCATTTTACCCCGTGTAGGTCGCCACGTACAACTAGTGGCTCTGTCTTTCTCCATCAGCCAACACCTGCCACAAAGAGGTATCCCACTCAAAGAACGATTAAGCTAACATCGTTTCAAAGAATGTTCCCAATAGTTGGCACATTATCCATTTAGAGTCAACCTTGCATAGGGATTCTCTGTAAATACTACGCGAGGCAGCTGGATATCAGGGAAATACCTTGAAGTTGGGTTTAATCAACCACCAGCCATGGAATTGATTTTCTTATCACTCTGGCTCAGGAATTTCTATTTGGCTATATTTCTGACAGGTCAGACATTTCCTACATGTCATTTAATTTCATTTAATTTATGATCCTTGCTCAATAATCATGACTCTGGGCTAACAGATGCTTTGAAAAGAATCACAGTGTAGCAAGTGAGCCTTTCAGACGTGTCAGATAGAGCTACTTTTCAGGTCTCAGGGCATTTTCCACTGTACCCTCGGCCTTAATACTACCCAAAGAGGTGGGCAGGAGAGGATACTCATTAAACATCTGGAGGCTATGAAGACATAAAGCCACTGAGCCAGATGGGACCATAACCTGCATTAACACTGCTCTTTTGAGTCAGGCCATGTGTGCCAATGGCGCAAGTGTAAATGCACACAGAGGCTTTTTAAGCTGCTTCTGCCCCAGGTGCCTGAGATCAGGTTCCTGGCAACAGCAGCTTCTCTGACTCTCATTGCAGCATGTTTCTGACAAAGGAAGCATTGTCAAAATCCGAGCTGGGAGCATCTGCTGCTTGGGAGAGCAGTAACAGAGATTAAGGAGCATGAAATGCAAGTGTGCACTTGTAATGAAATTGCCCTTACTTACCGCCTGGTTAGTACTCATGATTGCCATGGTATGCCTCTGTGATCAGTCTCAGCATAATGAAAAATCGCAGCAAACCTTAGCTTTTCAGATGGTTTATATCAGGAATAGATAGAAGTGTTTTCAAGGCTGAGGGGGTAATGAAGAGGAATCCATGATGCAGAGAATAGCAATTGATGCTTATTCATGGACACAGGAGGGGTTCTCTGGGTGAGAGATATATCAGTGGAGGACTTCCTACACACAGGTCTCAGGAATTTAATGTCTCTGCCTAAATGTCAACATCAGACTGCGTTTCTGACTATCCCAGCCTCCTAAGAGATTGCATCATTTTCTTTGAGAACTAAGATAGTTTTACTGCAGGTGGGAGTCAAGAAAGGTACACCTTTTTTAGAATTTAATTTGACCACACACACACACACACACACACACACACACACACACACACACTCCCTGAAACAGGGGTTCCACTAGTCAGTATTTAGGTTAAGGAAATTCTATGTGTGTTGCAAAGATTTAATTTTAAAGCTGTTCATTGTCACAGTTTCTGTTTTTTAAGAGAAAAACCATAAACTGCCCAGATGTCTAGCAATACGAAATTGGTTATATAAATTACAGCACTTCTGTAATAAATGGAATAGCATAAAATGGAATAGCATATAGCAAAAGAAATACTTGTAGAGAAAATTTCAGGACAGGAAATATGTTTAAAATATATTAAAAATATATGTACATATCCAGTAGTTGATAAGAATACACATAAAATGTGAACAGCAATTTTTGGGGGGCAGTGGGTTTGGGTTGTTTGTTTTATTCTTTTTTGTTTAATGATATAAGAAAATGCATGACTTTTATACTAAGATCTGTTTTTTTGTTTCTTTACGCAACAAAGAGAAACATCATAACTACAAAAATAGGTGTGTGAGTGAGTTGTGAATATACCTAATTACAGACTGTTAGATAAATACTTATCTGTGTAGGTGACTATGACTTCATGCTCATATGCGGTATATGTTTAAATTTGAATTTTATTTGAGGTCACTATTTTTCTTGGGCTGCACATAAATAAAAACCTGTCAGAGCCACACAAGAATGCTGTCCATTCACGGGGTTCTTTCTCATCATTTGTCCTCTTTCCAAATGGATAACTCAACACATCCCCAACACACCCCTATTTTCCCATCTTGCATTCTGTTTCATCCCATTGGAATACCTTCTCTCATTCTTCCTCGGAAACCCTACCCATTCATCAAGGTCCAGCTCAAACTCTACTTTGCAAGGTTTGCTCTAATTCTCCTCATTCAGGCATAGATTCTAGTTCTTCATCTTTGGAAGCTTTCGACATTTCCCATTATGGGATATATACCTATCTTATACTCACTGATAGATTGTATACTTGTGGACGACAGAATTTCGACTCATCTTTGTATGCACTAAAAGTAGGAGGCATTGACAAATGGTTCCTTAAATAATCACTGAATACATAAATGAATTAACCATGTTTTCAGAATATAGAGATACATGAGATACATGTAAGTCTGATCGTTTGCTTGAAAGTCTGACCAATCTAGCATTGGATGAAAGGTAGATTCCTGCAATTTAAAAAAATATCCACACGTTTAATTAGCACTCACTTTTTGAAATAGGTCCCGAGATAATACATAACTCAATGAGTATTATGTCAAACAGACACTGCAAGAGAGACACTCTGAAGTATTATAACAACCACAGTTTATAATCCTTTCCAGGAGCCTTTTATCTCTAGGGACTCACAAGGTGAGAGTTAGGAATACGGTCTTCTGACACTCTCTGCTGAGCCAGTTTCCCACTCCCCCAAGGTGATATTGTTAAGTTCTACTCTGAGAGCTTCTGAAATGACATCTTGGGTTGATAGCACTTTGTAAG
Organism: Meles meles; assembly: GCF_922984935.1. Taxonomy (NCBI): domain Eukaryota; kingdom Metazoa; phylum Chordata; class Mammalia; order Carnivora; family Mustelidae; genus Meles; species Meles meles. The sequence continues at coordinate 16,070,634 of NC_060079.1, read as the reverse complement.
CCATAAAGGGCAAGGCAAATGTTAGTCATAATTATTACTAGTCAGAGAAATCTTTTGCAAAATGCTTGTGGCATGAACCTTCCCATTTGAGAAGGTGAGTCTGCGTGCCCAAGTTGGTTCTGTTCTGGTTGTTTTCCTCTGGTTTTCCAGAACTTACTTTAGGGATCTGTCCTCTGTGGAAAATGACTTGTCTTGTAAATGTCAACGATTGAAAAACATTTCTAAGGGGGATTCTCACCATATACAAATCAGAGGCTCAGCCAGAATACTCCAAGACTTGAAGCCAACACTCAAGTCCGCTTCTGCATTAGGACTTTCACTCTGACTTACATTTCAAAGAATAATTTCAAAGGATGGGCTAACACCTTTCACAAAGACCTCATTTTCTTCTCAGAATAAAGAAGACTGATTAGAGCCTGCAACTAGCAAACTTTTTGGTAGCTATGTTTGCATTTGTTCATACTATTGTTCATAGAATGGATTCAAATGTGGTTCCATTTGTAGAGAGTTCATAAATAGTTGGTTCTAAGTTTAGCCTTAATCCCTTGGGGGATGAGTTCTGTTTATGGTTCGCAATGTGACTTCCTACTTTGAAAGAGAAAAAAAGCACAAGCAAATCCTCTATGATTTGGGGTAAAGCACTTTTTATTTTGTGAGCTTTCTTAAAAATCTACAAGTGTGATTAAGCTGCCTGCTTCTCAGCATGATGCCACAAAGGATAAGGCAGAGGCGAAAGAACTTGAAAACCCCTCCAAAGTTAAATCAGAGGAAAGAGAAGGGAATGAACAAGATTCTTACAACTGTCAGAGTCTGCAGAAACAAAAAGAAAGTCAGAATATTTTAAAAAACAAATAACATCTAAAGCAAATTCAGTCATTTGGACATTCATTCAGCTTGTCCAGTCTGGGAAATGATGACTATGGAATATTAGAGCCATAAGATACTAATACTCTGCCCTTCCACTCTCTTTCTGCTTGTTCCGCACAGACTTACAACAAGTTTTGTGGAATTTTGCTTCGGAGTGTTACCAAAAAACACAAAATCCCCCATGTTTTCAAAGGTGAGGCTGTCTAAACCTTTGACTACCACCCACTGTGAGAAGGTCCAATGACCAGTGATCAGAGATGGACTAAATCCAGGCAGAGAGAGATGCATTAAGTCTCCATGTGAGAGCCAATCTAGAAAGTAGCCAGGGCTGCTCCACACTCTGCCCATTTCAAAACTCACATCATTGACTTGTTGCCACTTGGATTTAGAGTTGAAATTGAATCATTGCTAATCCTTCGCAGTGTAGCTCTATCTCAGCTAAATCTCTTTATTGTGTACTTCAGGAGGTTTTAGGTGAATAGCAGCAAAATCACAGTAAATTCCAGACAGGCTAACTACATCTTACCTTCCAAACCAGGACATTTTGAGAGTTAAAGACTTGCCAGTAATAATTGCTCCAAGAAAACAAGTGTTACACTAAAACTGACCACACAATCTCCCCCTTTGTTTTCTTTCACTCTGTTTCTTCTTCCCCATAAAAGGAAAAAAAAAAAAAATGAGACTGAAATGAACTAATAAGATTACTAGGTATCTTTGATGAAAAACTAGGTGTCTACATATAGATAAGCTGATTTTATGGGGTCCCCACAACTTCCAGTCTTGAAACTATTGTATATCTCTGTGGGTTGTATGTACAACTGAGAGCAATGGAAATGATTCTTATCCATGGCGATACAAATTAAAAAGTGGAAATAAAATTGATTTCACTTCCCCCCCTGCTTTTATAAGCCAATTTTACAATCTTTTTTTTTTTTTTTAAGATTTTTTATTTATTTGACAGAGAGAGTGAGAGCAAGAGTGAGAGCAGGAACACAAGCATGGGGAGCCTGAGAGGGAGAAGCAGTCTCCCGGCTGAGCAGAGAGCCTAATGTGGGGCTGGATCCCAGGACCCTGGGATCATGACCTGAGCTGAAGGCAGAAGCTTAATGACCGAGCCACCCAGGCACTCCAATGTTACAACTATTTATAGAATCATTTCAGCATTATTCATTGCTAGTATACCTGTGTTACTCTGAACAGACCTTTGAACCGGTTGTAACTTCTCACTAGTTCCCTCATTTATTAACAAATTAACTAAAATTTTAGACATGAGTTTAACACGTGTTGACATTTGTAGGATTTTACTCTCTAAAGATATTCCTTAATATCCAAATTTTATTTCTCCTTTTCCTTTTCCCCTTAGATTATCCAGGGGCCAACCAATTCTCCATTTCACTGTAATAGTCCCTCTGTGGCTAAAGAGATCAGTATCTTCTGAGATTATTCATTTATTCATTGAATATGTATTGAGGATTCATTAATTTCCAGGCACTGATGCAATGCTGTATAAAGAGGAGACTGAAAGCAAGCAAGAGCGAAAGCAGGGAGACCACATAGGAGTCTACTGTAACAGTTCCAGGGGTAGATGACGGGGTATGAGCTAAGATTAATGTATATTGACTATAAATAGATGAACTCCTTAAAGGAAGTGCTGATAGGATTTCCTGGTGGAGTGAATGAGAGACATAAAGGAAAGAAGGAAGCCAAGGAACTCCCTAGGCTTTGGCATGATTAATGGAGTACTGATGGAGCCATTTTCTGGAAATTGGAAAGACGGGGGATGAGGCTTGAACTGAAACATTCATTCCACCAGTTGCTGAGAGTGTTGACAACTGATGGCTTGTTCTGTCAGTTGCAGTCGAGTCCTCCTCTTGGTGATTGACCTCAGCTGACTAAGGCCACACCTACTTCTTTATCCAATGACCGACTGATGTGGGGATAAGGTCTAACCCCATTAGCCCGGTTTAATATAATTCTTAACAGGCTTCCCAGCTCTGGGGCTCCCTCTGGGATAACCTGAGACCTTTGTTATGATGGCAACTCCTGCCTCTACCTTAATATCGCTTTCCCACAGGCGTGGATCGTAAGGGTAATAAACTTCCTGCCTGCAAATCTCCATCTCAGAGATTGCCTCCCAGCAACAAACCTACGATAGGAAGCTAGAGTTCAAAAACAGGAGTTCTGCCATGTGTCATCTTCCATACTCCTATAAAAGATTACCTGAAGTAGAGATTTGATGGTGGGCCCTCCCAGCTTATCTTCTCCTCACTCTACTCCTCCCTCCATCTCCCCCAAAATCAGTGGCTCTCTAATGCCCATTGCCAGTTTCCCTCAAGATTTCTCATAGTCTGGCCACCATTCTTCTCTCTCTCTCTCTCTCTTCTCTCTTGTAATCTCCCACCATAACCTGTGTTTTTCATTACACCAATTAACGTTTCCTGGAAACTGTTTCCACAACTCTGACCTTCTATCAAAGTGCCTGGTCCGTTTCCTGGAAACTGTTTCCACAACTCTGACCTTCTAGCAAAGTGCCTGGTCCGTTTCCTGGAAACTGTTTCCACAACTCTGACCTTCTAGCAAAGTGCCTGGTAACTCTTCATTCATGTTCTTCTCTCAGTAGTAAAACTACCCATACTGCAAAATGTAGTTCAAAACCATACTTCAAAATCTACCAATCGTTCATGAAATCTTCTCCAATTTTCGGCAAGAAAACATGTCTCCTTGCTCTGTTTCCATAGCACTCTGTGCTATTTTTGTTGTTTACGTGTTTTGTATGCTCGTTATGCCATGAGAGTCCCAGAGGCGGAGAGATGTAGGGTCAGCACAGTGTCAAAAGCTTAGGAGGGGGGCACCTGGGTTTATTTCTCAGCAAAACCACACCCAGCCCCAAACATTGCTAGCTGAAATGTAATTCTAAGACATAAATATGTTGAAGAGGTGTATTTGAGTCTCATCTGCCTCTTTCTTCCCCACCCTGCCAGATCCCCAAGAATATATACCCCTTGGGGTGCCTGGGTGGCTCAGTGGGTTAAAGCCTCTGCCTTCGGCTCAGGTCATGATCCCAGGGTCCTGGGATCGAGCCCCGCATCAGGCTCTCTGATAGGCAGGGTGCCTGCTTCCCCCTCTCTCTGCCTGCCTCTCTGCCTACTTGTGGTCTGTCTGTCAAGTAAATAAATAAAATCTAAAAAAAAAAAAAAGAATATATACCCCTTTTGGGTCTTATAAATGTTTGCTTCCTTAATTTCTAATTTGATGATACTTGTAAAAGGATGAAGTATTAGATGACATCTTTCTCTATCTCTCCCTTCACTCTTTTTCATTTATAAAGGATCCTCTCTGCCATGATTCTTTGGTGGGACCTTTTTTTTTTTTAAATATATAATGTATTATTAGCCCCAGGGGTACAGGTCTGTGAATTGCCAGATTTACACTTCACAGCATTCACCATAGCACACACCCTCCCCAATGTCCATAACCCAACCACCCTCTCCCTACCCCCCATCCCTGGCAACCCTCAGTTTGTTTTGTGAGATTAAGTCTCTTATGGTTTGTCTCCCTCCCAATCCCATCTTGTTTCATTTATTCCTTTCATACCCTCCAAACCTCTCACGTTGCCTCTCAACTTCCTCATATCAGGGAGATCATATGGTAGTTGTCTTTCTCTGATTGACTTATTTCGCTCAGCATAATATCCTCTAGTTCCATCCACATTGTCGCAAAAGGCAAGATTTCATTTCTTTTGGTGGCTGTATAGTATTCCGTTATATATATATATATATATATATATATATATATATATATATATCTCGCCTCTTCTTTATTCATTCATCTGTTGATGGACATCTAGATTCTTTCCATAGTTTGGCTATTGTAGACATTGCTGCTATAAACATTCGGGTGCACGTGCCCCTTCGGATCACTACATTTGTATCTTTAGGGTAAATACCCACTAGTGTGGTGCGATTGCTGGGTTGTAGGGTAGCTCAATTTTCAACTTTTTGAGGAACCTCCAGGCTGTTTTCCAGAGTGGCTGTACCAGCTTGCATTCTGGTGGGAACTTTTGATATCATCTTTATTTGTTTCTTCCAAGGAAAGCAGGAATAAACATAGAAGACTAAATATGTGGGCAACTCTAGGGCTCAAAAAATGCTTATTCATGAGAGGAGCAGTAGAAGGAAGGGGAGAAGGAAGGAAGGAAGAAAAGAAAGAGTAGTCTAACTCAAAGATCCATTTCTCCTGCCCCCCAGGCCTCTAGAAGGTTAAGAACATCCTGCGTATACATCATAGAGTTGCTCAATAGGGGTAATAGCAATATTCTGAGGAAAATACAAGGGAATAAATATAAGAAGTTTTTAATTTCAGATATTCATTCATACAACTGTAATATCAAGTCATATTTAAAAAGTGGCCCCAGGAAAATATTACATTTTCTCAGAAAGATTTAGCTTAAGGTTATCAAGTTACTTTAGACTTTCTTAAAAATTCTGAATCTGGAATGCCTGGGTGGCTCAATCATTAAGTGTCTGCCTTCCGCTCAGGTCATGATCACGGGGTCCTGGGATTGAGCCCCGCATCGGGCTCCCTGCTAAGCAGGAAGTCTGCTTCTCCCTCTCCGATCCCTCTGCTTGTGTTCCCTCTCTCTCTGTCTCTCTTTGTTGAATAAATAAAATCTTAAAAAAGAAATTCTGGTGTGCCTGGATGGCTCAGCTGGTCATGATCCTGGAATCCTGGGATCAAGATCCACATCGGGCTCCCTGCTCCACATGGATGGAGTCTGCTTCTCCCTCTGACCCTCCTCCTTGTCATGCTCTCTCATTCTCTCTCTCTCAAACAATAAATAAAATCTTAAAAAAAAAAAATTCCGAATCCATGAAAGGTTGATTTAGATGGTAGAATTATGTGCTTCCTTTGCAAAGACCCAAGTTTATTGAACTTAAGGTTAAATGGAAAATTAGTTCCTCAGAATTTTCTTGTGCTTTCAAAAATATACACTGTTTCTCTGCCCTTTTGAAGAAAAGTGTCAGTGGCATAAAATATTAAGGGAACAAAATCATTAAAATGTAAAATCCTCTAGTTCAGAACTTGTGATAATTTTGACAATGACTAAGTTGATTTTTTTTTTCCATTCCCTATGATAAAGTATTTTGAACCTGTTCTATGTTCAAATAGATATGCAGGGGAAATAGTTCACTCTAAGGGAAGAAACTTGTAAAGTATTTTGGTCACCTCTCTTCACTGGCAAACAATACTATAATTATTTTTAAACTTGCCCAATGAATAAAGTTGGATGAGATCTTCATATTGTTTTATATGGCTAATTCAGATTCTGAGTAGTGTGGTGGAGTGAAAAGGCTCCCGTAAGTCATATCTGTGTGATATGAGACAACAGGTCTCACTTTGGATCTATCTGCCCTCCCTGCTATCCTGGGTCGTTATGAGGAGCAGAGAAGCTGCTTTCTGTGAAGGCTTCTCCTCCACCCTCACCAGACCCTTCTGGAGAAGAAGGCGCTGACTTTATTGATACTGTTATCTTCAGCATCTGTCACCTAGTAAGCCCTTAAACATGTAAGCCATGGTCATGTAATTAAATATGCCATAGACCTGCATTTTCTTGTGGAAGAGTCTTCTTTTTTCCTATTTTGCACCCCTGCATTCTCCCTCTGCCTCCCCACCCCAGTCTAAATGTATCTTGTGTTCAACACAGTTTCGTGGTCAGAAGGTGAAACAATTGCTTACTGTGGGAAAAGGACTTCATTGCTAGCAATTGTCTGTGAATGACCTTAAGAAGTATTTCTTTTCCTGAAAGTATTTCTCTCTCTAATGCAATTTAAAGAAATGGAAGCTTTTACAGGGAGCCCACCCCTCCTTCCCCTGCCACTATGTCCGATGTGGGGCTTGCTAGATAACTGGATCCATGCCCACATGAGCAGGGTGTCTACTCAGTCCCAGGTGCCCAGCCCTCAGTGGTCCCCTTAGAAACTCCAAAGGCCGCAGAGAGTCAAGGCAGCAGGGGAGCAGAGTCATGTCAGGAAACGACCCACTCCCTGGTTCATCTCCACCTGCTCCTACCAGTGTCTGCACAGAAAGTTCACTCATCTTGCCCCTCTGTGCTTTATGCTCACCCTGTTCTCTGATGTCCACCAAGGCCCCAGTGTAATGCCAGACACTGCAGATCAAGAACACATGCTTCTTTGAAGAGATGCTCTAAGAAGGAGCTCCCATCTACCAGTCTTCCCCAATTTTCAAGTTAAAATAGCCCATGACAGACTTCAGGCTGAGGACGATTTTCTGACAGGCCCCCATACTTCTCTATTCTCTGAGTATTTTGCCTACAGTGGGCAAATGTGTAGTGGCTTAAAACACATTAAAAATGTGATCACAGGGGGTGCCTGGTGGCTCAGTCCGTTAGGTGTCCAACTCTCGATTCAGTCTCAGGTGGTGATCTCAGAGTCTTGGGATCGAGCCCCACATCAGGCTACACACTCAGTGGGGAGTCTGCTGGAGATTCTCTCTCTCTTTCTCTCTGTACCCCCCCCAAATAGATAATCTTTAAAAAAATATGATCACAACTCGTCCAATTTTCTTGTTTTGGAGGGGGAAGGGGATCCAGGGTCATGCCTTTCCATTTTTCAGCCCAGAATGGAAGATGACCCTGTTACCAAGAGGAGGCTGAGGAAAAGGAAACATGAAGACTTACCCACAGCTCTGAACACTATGGAAAATCAATAAATATTGACAGGCAAGGGAGAGAGCTTTTTCCAACTCAACTAATACCTGCTAATAATACTGCGCAGCAATTTGCCACCAGCCTGGGAAGTCTGGCCTTCCATCCCCATGGAGAATCTCAGAGACCCGTCCCAGGAGCATTTGAAGAAACAGCACTGAGTTGCAGGTTTCTGGGAGAGGATAAAGTGCGTGGAGGGTCAGAGCACTGGAGATTTCCTAACAATTAAACCTGCTTATATTTTCCTTGGTGCCCCACATGATTGCATTTTTTAATGTGTTTTGAACCACTACAGTAGGCAAAATTCTCAGAGAACAGAGAAGCGTGGGGGTCATGAGAGACTTCAGGCTGAGGACTGTTTTCTGAGAGGTTTGTGGACTTGTATTAGAAACACAGCAACCTCCAGTTACTTTGCATGGCTCTTCGAGACTGTGGTCATACATTCTCTAGACCACATGAATGCATACAAAACACATTGCCTTGAGAGATCGTATAACTGTTAGTCTGTTTCACAGGTCTTTCCAAAATGTTTAAGCCAAAACTAGAAGAATCCAAAGAAATAAGGCTTTGGAAATTGCCAGCAAGTCTGAAGGAGGATTAGTAGATCACAAGGGCTTAGGAGAGGTCGTCCCTGTTTCCCGCTAAATTGTCTAGTAGATTTTGCCATATTTTGAGAGAGAGATTAGAGAAAGATAAATCAGAATGTAATAACCATGTGCTGAGCTAAAGCTCTGAAGTTATTTATATACTGCCCAAGGAAAGTTTCAAAATCTCCTGTTTGTGTGTTTCTAGAACAGGATTCATACCTGAATCTCAGGACACATTCTATCTGGTCCTTTTACCTGTGACTCCATATCAGAAGTTCTCTCTTGGTACAGTGGAAAATACACTCTATGTTGCTAGTCCTATTTTTTTCTAGTAAACATTATTCTAACTGGTATATCAGTAAATCGATGACCCAAATATTAACCAAGCTTATCCCAACTGTCTATGAATCACTGTCTGTGAATCTCTGTGTGGAGAGAAACAAGTTTTGTAAGACATGGGGTCTTCTTTCAGGCAGATGGTCACAAGCTAATGATAATAGGTACCATTTATTGTAATCTGCTGTGACCAGATATTTCACATTCATTATCTCATTTAATCATTTAATTTTCCCAGGTGCACACACACGTGTGTGTGTGTATATGTGATTTATGGTATTTTATTGGATTAAAAAACCATAGGCGATACTCCTGATCTTGCTGAAATATATGTTCATGCAGCATGAGTCCCATATTTAAAAATTAAATTACTAAAATAAGTACAATTACAATTGTGAGTAAAAATGTGGGTAGCTTACAGCGTAACAGGCCAGTCTCGCCTTCGTTTGACAGCTATAGAAATGGAGACTCTGAAAACTTAGGTAAAGGAAAAGAATCTCCATTGAAACCTAGGACTTCCCTGAGTCCAATTTGAGTGTTTTCCTTTAGGCTTCATTGCTTCCTCATTCTTATTTGGGATATAACATAAACTCTTGAGAAGTTCAATAAAAATAGAAAATTTAACATTGTATCAAGTCAATTAAGGACATGTTACAGATAAGACAGCAGAAAATGAATTCCCAAGTGTGTAGGTCAGATGATGCCATCCCTCTTGAGAGGGAGTCTAGTAAGTTTGAACTGGGCCTTGGAGGGGTAAAATTTGGATACTTGGAAACCAGCGGCGGGGGCCAGTATTTTTCAAGTTTCCTTTTCTGTTTGTTTTTTAAGTAATATAATATTTTATGCCTTTTATGCATAGCAAAGTATCTGTGAGTGGGCGGAGATGTCTGGGATTTGCTTATAATACTCAAGCAAAGACAAACAAATCAATCAGTCAGCTGGCGGATGGCGCAAACAGTGTTGCCAAAATGTCCTTAGAGGCTGAAGTGAGGCAGTGAGTCACTGGGAGATCATCGCTCCAGGCTGCCTTCCTCCGTGAATGTTTGGAAAGTTCCACAGGAGAACCTTCACAGTGAAAGTATAATGGCAGAGCCATTTGTGCAGACTAAGTCTGTCTTTAAGGATCTACGATAACAAACACACCCTGAACTCTTGTTGTTGTTGTTGTTGTTGTTGTTGTTTTATTTGTTTATTTTCAGCGTAACAGTGTTCATTGTTTTTGCACCACACTCTTTTAATAGGTCAGTCCTTTTCAAAAGATGACCACCAGGGGCGCCTGGCTGATTCAGTGAGTTGAGCACCCACTCTTGATTTCAGCTCAGGTCACGACCTCAGGGTGGCAAGATCGCGCCTGGCATTGTGGAACCTGTTTTAAGATTCGTTCTCTCTCCCTCTCCCTCTGCCTCTCCTCCTCCCACTCTCTTTCTCTCTCAAATAAATAAATCAATCTTTAAAAAACAAAATAAAATGATGACTTACCAGCCACAAGTAAACAGGAACATCTTTATGAAATAATGTAAAGTTTAACTATGGCATGGTGATTTGAACGAAATAAACCTGAGAAGAAAGACAGAATTCAGATACCAAAAGATTGATTGCATTGCTCAAAAGCATAATTCCTGATTTAGAGGTGGGGCAGATGATATTGACTGAGACATGAGTCTCAATTAGTCCCCTATTTAGCTGACCCTCCTCCTCTGCCAAGCGAGTTGCTTATCCTCTTTCACCACCTCGTTTGAGAACATTATCCTTATTTCAGTTTTAAGAAAATTATTTTTATTTCCATTCATAAGGAAGCATTTCACAGCGTTAGGACCACTATTACTTTGTTGCTTACTTTATTCTTCTTTAATTGAAAGTTTCAGATGGTTGACCCTTTTATTAGTCTTGGCTGGACCCATACACATCAGATTTTTTTTTTTTTTTTTTTTTTTTTTTTTTTTTTTTTTTTGCCTCTCCTGGAACTGGACTGTCAAAGGAACTTGTATCAGAACTGGCCTGAGTGGGAAGCTCTTCAGTTTGTTCCTTTTCCCAACATTTTACAAAGCAGAATCTGTGAAAATTCATGGGCCAAACAGTATCAGCTCATCTGTGTAGTGAGGAAGGTTATTAATTCATTGATAAACATACGCTTGGGTGAAAAGTATGGTCTAGAGCTTTTGGATTTAACAATAGTTCAGGGGCCCTTGGGTGGCTCAGTCAGTAAAGTGTCTGACTTCAGCTCAGGTCATGATTTTAGGGTCCTGGGATCCAGTCCCAGACCAGCTCCCTGCTCAGTGGGGTGTCTATTTTCGCCCCTCCCACTTCTCCGCCCCCGCTCATAGTTTCTCTCTCTCTCTCTCTGTCAAATAAATAAATAAAATCCTAAAACAAACAAACAATAGTTCATTATTTTGTCATGCTATCATGTGCCCAAATGCTACAACTCCGTTTAGGAACAGCAACTCATTTTGCCTAATTCATTCTGTGAACTACGAAGTTAATTAGTCGAGTTTATTTAGCTATAAAAAACAGAATCTCTCCCAAGTTACCTCATGGGACAGGGCATCTATATAAGGGATGCATGTGATTTGAAATTGAAACTAAAATGGTAACAGGCCTGGGCCTGGCCTCTCCCTCATGGCATTTCAGTTTCTCTCTATCCATTTGCTTGTTCCATACGCCTCTCTGCCAGAAAGCTTTTTCTGGCCATGTTGTCAGCATTAAGATACAAAATTAGTAATAGCTAATCCTTATTGAGCATATTCTCTGTGTCAGGCAGTGTTCTAAGGACTGCACTGCCATTAACTTATTTGATCCTTGCCAGAACGGCCACTGAACTTTGACTTGTACATGAATTGGTCTTATGGTAATCCAGACTCAACCATGTAGCATATTTTCATCGTCTGTTTCACTAGTAACTAGCCTAGCCTTTCTATTTCCTAGTACAGATTACAGGAAGCAAAGATCTGATTATAGCAGCTTATTTTTTGAGTCATGTTCCACAAAGTCAACCCATGGGTAGCTTTCCTTCAGTGCTCTGAACAATTCAGCTGTGAATGGGGAGCAAGGCTGCTTTGTTCAGAACACTGGAGCAAAGCCAACTATGCTGTGACTGGCCCAGCTTCTTATGAGGAGTTACAGAAAGGACAGATCATAGTGACATCTCTAGCACCAGGAGAAGAATCAGGATTTCACACGTCTAGGAAGGTTATCTATGATCTGGGAAGAATTCTCTTGTTATTTACATGTGGAGGGTGTATGTCGGGACCCCTTCACATCAGGGCCCGGAGAGATGCATGCATGGGATAACTAAACAGCTCTCAGGGAGTCTATGGTAGGGCTGCCCATTATACGGTTATAGCAATGAGTCACATTATTTAGAAAAGGGGGACCACAAAAGATTGACTTCTCCCAAAAGGTGTCTCCCATTGACTGTCATTATGTCTTACATCTACCATTAAAAGAGTTGAATTGGTTCATGCAGGTGGTAAGAAAAGTCCCCATTTGCATCTGCTTTCACCCCTCTGCCCTTCCCACTCTGCTCTGTAGCAGCACCAAATTTTCATCATTCCCCTCAACCACTGTGCTCCCTTTTACTTCTGGCAGTACCACTCCCCCTTCTCGGGCCCCTCCAATGCTTGACTCATAGACTACTCTTAAGGTCTCAGAAGATACTGTCTTTGGGAAGCTCTCTTTCCTCCACAAACCTGGGTCCACTAGACTGGCCAGTGTCTCTTATCAAAGCTCTCATCATACTGCCTATATTTTGAGGGCCATGCCTGCTTCTGACTTTAGATCTGTGAGTTATTGGGTGTAAAGTAATAACCAGGAAGGTATGGGGCCATAGCTTCCTGGTTATTACTTTACACCCAAACTTAACCCAGTGTCTGGTATGTATTACATGCTAATAAATATTTGCTTAAATGAATAAAATAAAAATAAAATAAAATGGTGCTATTTGCAAAGGGGAATTCATTGATTATTATTAATCCTCAGACTCAATTTACTTCCTTGATTCCTTAGAAGGGCCTTATGGTGTGGTTCATAGGTCAAACGCATTTGGATTGTTTAGAGGAGCAGAATAGTACCTGGAAAAGTTAAAAGCAGGGAAGACAAAGTCTATGGGCTGATACCCTGTGTTTGTAAAATGTGAAGAAGAAGGACACCTCAAGGTGAGGGTCGCTGGCAAACAATTCTGTCCACGTCTCTCAGTTGCTGGCAGTTCCAGTTCTCACAGGCTCATTCCAGACCTAGCGTGACTACGGTAGCAAGACGTTGTTGGGCTGCTGGCCCTGCTGGTGAAAGATGCCACAGGCAGGAAAGTAGAGCCACAGAACCAGGACTGGGACTCAGTCTACATGAAATCTGGCAAAAAGCAATCCTCGGCCAGCAGACTCCCACTGCCATAGTCAAGTAGAGGATTAATCTTCAGAAGAAAGACACTGAGTGAGGGGCAGCCAACTCTTAGGGACCTTTTCTCCTGTTCTCGAGCCAGGAAATGTTTATTTACTAACACATATGACAGAAGAGAATGTTTTTCTAAGGAAAATATATGGGAATAATATCTCAAAGAGACTCAGTTCTTCATGAGACACAGCATATACTGAAACAGAAATACTTGATGAAGCCTAATCATTCCTTTGTCTTCAACTCAATTTTATATCCATATTTTACAAAGCTTTTCTAGGAACTGCATAAGTGGTAGCTTAACTCTTAAAGTTTGACATAGGTTGATGATTTAATATTTTATTTGTCTTAACAAGAGACTACTTTGATTTATGCAATCTTACAAGCAATTTTGTGAAACCATATTTGAAGATGTTTCATTTGATAACCAACCAGTGATGACAGATTTGGTGCTATGTCATTATTCCTCTTTGAAAGGCTTTTTATTGATAATGTTTTTGCAGAATGTGATCAGGGGTTGGGAATAAATATGGGAAGGGACCAAGACAGAAGTATAATGGAGGAAGAAATGAAAAGGAAGAGGTAAATTTTGCTGATTTAACTCTCTCCTCCCCATGCAAGATGGTCTACCGTTCCATCCTAATTTTCTAGGGGGGCTTTCTCATCTCTCCCAGAGATGATCCTCTGCCCAAAATTTTACAAATTTAAAGTCTGAGGATTGGTGACCAGAATTTAGCTAGATTCCAAAAAATATATCCAGCAGTTAAGTATCAGAATGGGGAAAAATGTATTTCAGGAACTGCTTCACTAACTGACCCCCCAAAAATATAACTGTGCCCTTTTTTTTAAATCTCATTTTATTAGCAGACTAGAGAAGAAAAACAACTAATAACCCAGAGAACAGGATTTTCATTACATATGCATTTTAGAATGTTGCCGAAACAGTTTGGAAAAAAAAATAGGTGAGAGAAAGACAAATCAATAAAGAAAACTCTTTCCACTTGGGAAAAGTCTTTTCAGAAAACAGAGTTGAAATCCAGGTACTAGGCGATAACTTTGCAGGTATAGGGGAGAGTATCCTTTGAATCTATATCTTGGCAAGCACGACTGGAGACCCTAAGGTCTGGAATGCAGACTTTTGTTCATGCTGTCTCTTGTAAAATGTATTTAGAGAAGGTACCATTAACATTCCCTGAACCATGTTCACCCAGAAACAAGTAATTGAAGGGATTCAGAGCCCTCTACCTTCTCCTCTTCAGAACTAGCAGGCAAAAGTCTGAATAGGAGGAAGGAAAGACTCCGACTTCAATAACGGATTCCGAGAATAGCTGACCAGCGTGGGTCTGCTGGCAGCCGCCCCACTCCCTGCTAGACTGCTTCTGAAAAGGACCAGAGGAGAAAGGCAGAAATACAGTTGTCTGTGGCACCACGAGTGTGCAATTGGCTCCAGCTCACGAAGAACTCCCTTCATTACTATGCAACCTCTACTAACTGGGAGAAAGTATCACATAGAAAGAAGGATGTTAGCTATCTGATTTCAGGATCCAAGGGGTGTCATGATTCTTGGGTCATCTGGGAGAGTACGACCTGAAGAGGATATTGGGCACAGACAGTAAAAGGAAAAGAGTGTTTGATTTCATCTGGAAGTTCTCTTTTATCTAAAGTTGTCACCTTTTACCTGTATTGATGCCATTTTTCCTGTAGAAATTAAGAACTTCTTGTATCGGGGTCAGATGAATTTGAGTTGTTACCTAAGTCCTGCCATTTACAGGGTGTGTAACTTCGGGTAGACTACTTAAGCCTCTCAGAGACTCAACTGAAAAGAGAGATACTAATAGTATCTGCTTTGCAGCTGTTATAAAGATTAAATGAGATCATGCTTGTGACATGGATAACCCTGTTTGTGGCTTTACCAGCTGGAATAGTAGATGTCTGTATACAAGTACATGCCTTTAATAAAAATGAAAACAGACAGTGAATTAAGGGAAAAGCATAATCATTGATGCTGTTTCCAATGGCCAGAAAACAGAGATTAACACAAAACAAAACAAAACAAAACAAAACCCTGGGCCATTTGGCAAGGTATTGTGAAAGTAATAGAAGTAATAGAAAGTAATAGAAGTAATAGAAAGTAGTAGAAGTAATAGAAGTAATAGCCAGCAGCTGTTTCTAGCCAGTCACATACCCCACCAGTCCCCAGAGCAGGACAGTGATGTGTCTGCATGTCATCAATACATGGCAGATTCCTTTTGCAGTAAGTTCATTGTGATTATTTCACTAATTCTGTTATTAATACTCAGCCTTCTGCTGCTTGTGTAGCATGACCACCTCTTCCTGATTTTTTTTTTCTTTTAAAGATTTTATTTATTTATTTGACATAGAGAGAGATCACAAGTAGGCAGAGAGGCAGGCAGAGAGAGAGGAGGAAGCAGGCTCCCTGCAGAGCAGAGAGCCCGATGCGGGGCTCGATCCCAGAACCCTGAGATCATGACCTGAGCCGAAGGCAGCGGCTTAATCCACTGAGCCACCCAGGGGCCCCCTTCCTGATTTTTAAAAGTGAAAAGATGTATTTGTTCTAGTTCCACCCGGTAGGAAGGGACATGATGTCTCCTGGAGCTGTAAGGAGAATGTGCTCCGGTGGAGGGCAAAGGGAAGAAGGTGCTGTGGGAGCTGATTCGGGAACGAGATACTGACCTCCACCAGTTCACCTCCCACCAGTGTAAGGAATCCATCATATCATCCTCTCGCATACACTGCACAGCATTCAATCTGGAAGCAAAATCCTCTCTGCATCCCTTAACAAAGGGAAATGAGCGAAGGAATTGGTTGCAAACGTGATGAAGAGTTGAGAAAGCCAATGGGGACTGTGATGAAAGTTATACGTAAACAATGAAATCTTGGAACACTACATCAAAAACTAATGATGTATTGTATGGAGACTAATATAACACAATAAAAATTAAGAGGACGAAGAAAGAGGAGGGGGAGGAGGAGGAGAAGGAGGAGAAGAAGGAAGAGCAGGTCGAGAAGCCACCACATCCCCTTAAGGCTAGAGTGATGAGAGCAGGGGTGGTGTTCCCAGAGTCCAGGAGCAGGCTACCTGCAGGAGACAGAACGGGGGGGGGGGGGGGGGGGGGGGGTAGCAGTTGAGACCTTAGAGAGAGTCGCTCCGGGCAGGAGTTGGAGCCGTGAAGAGGCAGCGGCTGCCAGCCCTGAAGATGCCACCCAAGGCAGTGAAATGGTAAAAATACTCATTTCTCCCCTCCTCCCACCTTCCAGGTTTCTGCCAGAGCCTCCCAGTGTGTTTCAGAAGCCCGGGAAAAGTTGTTTCCTGTGATATTGGGCAGAACAGGGGAAAGAGAGAGAAGAGAACTATTACCAAACAGACCAGCACATCACATTGTAGTGGAACATTTGGTGAGGGCCACCTGGGCAGCTCAGTTGGTTAGGTGTCTGCCTTCAGGTCATGATCTCAGGGTCCTGGGATCGAGTCCGGCATGGGGCTCCCTGCTCTGTGGGGATCCTGTTTCTCCCTCTGCCTCAGCCCCTCTTCCAGTCCTGCTCTCTCTCTCTCTCTCTCTCACTCTATCTCTCTCTTAAATAAGTAAAATCTTAAAAAACAAAAACAAGGGGCGCCTGGGTGGCTCAGTGGGTTAAGCCGCTGCCTTCGGCTCAGGTCATGGTCTCAGGGTCCTGGGATCGAGTCCCACGTCGGGCTCTCTGCTTGGCGGGGAGCCTGCTTCCCTCTCTCTCTCTCTCTGCCTGCCTCTCTGCCTACTTGTGATCTCTCTCTCTCTCTCGCTGTCAAATAAATAAATAAAATCTTTAAAAAAAAAAAAAAAAAAACACCAAAAACAAAAACAAACATTTGATAAGACTGGCCAGATAACTGTGAGTTATGCTAAAAAAACCTTACATGGGAAGGTCCCAGGAGAATATTGACAACCAGGTCACACTCCAGACTCCTCAGCCTAAGGAAGTTAGAAGTCACTTCTGGGCAAAGATAAGGAGTTTCAGGGTGAGGAGACTTCGTCTCTCTGTTCACTGCTATTGTTTCATCTCGGGAGCAACCATATGTTAATTGGCAGTTAATCAGAGCTGAAATTGATAATAACATATCAATATAATACAGTCTAATTTGCTTATCCTTTTAACTAACAGTCCTTTGTTTTAGATTATCCGTTTGAAGCTTTTCTTCATCATCCGGAATAATTGAAAGTCACATCTCATTGTTCTCAGAATAATTAACTTCTTGCATTTTGACTCAACTAATAATACAGTTTTATAATAAGAACATGTTAAATTTATATAGATCTTTACAGCTTATGGCACCCAATCACATACAATGTCTCATTTTGTCTTACACCTTAACAGTCCGAAGTGAGGGGAGAGAGTTGGCATTTATTGAATATGATGTGCTCGGCCCCGTGCCAACAACTTTACAAAGATTAATTCAGTTAATCTTCACAAAACCCAATGAGGCAGATATTATTATCCCCATTTTACAGATGAAGTAACTCCCATGGGAAGAATGCATTGTCTGTTGAAGGTCATACAGCCAAGTTCAGGGGCCTATCATGCTGAAAATGTATACACACACACACAATTCTTGTTTTTTATATATATATATATATATATATATAATTTATAATATACATACTAATTAAATTTATATAATTTACATACAAATTTATATAATATACATATTATACATATATACATTATACATATACATACACATATACATTATATACATAATATACATACTAATTTATATCATACACATACTATAAAATTTATAATATGCATACTAATCATATATATATGAATGATTAGTATGTATATTATAAATTTTATGTATGCATACATATGCATATGTAAACTTCTTTCCATAAATTTTGTGAATTTTACAAAAATCTTATTTACAATTTATTTATTTCATAAACCCTTAATATCAGAACCATTTATTTGATGCCACATGTGCTGCTTGGTGAATCAAAGAGTCAAGCAAGGCTTCAGTCTGTGATAACGACACTGGCTATAGTAGGTAGATTCACACTAAAGTCCTTTCTGAGCCTCATTTACCTTGTATAAAATGGGGATAATATGGGGCGCCTGGGTGGCTCAGTGGGTTAAAGCCTCTGCCTTTGGCTCAGGTCATGATCCTGGGGTCCTGGGATTGATCCCTGCATCGGGGCTCTCTGCTCAGTGAGGGGGGAGACTTCTTCCTTCCCTCTCTCTGCCTGACTCTCTGCCTACTTGTGATCTCTCTCTGTCAAATAAGTAAATTAAATCTTTTTTAAAAAATGGGGATAATATATATTGAGTTGAAAAACACACCAATAATGCATATAAAAAACTTATTAAAAGTGCCTGGAACAGTACAGGCCAGGAAAAAGTTATTAGGATCATCCTCTAATGCCAGGTGGTAGGCACATATAGAAACATAGAGGTGTATAAACATTCCCACTTTAAGAGGATTCTGATCTATCTGGATAAAAATAATAAAAATGATAATAATGGTAGTAATAAAAGTAGTAATAAAGGCACCATAAAAAGCCAGCATTATTTAGATCCCTATCCTCATGGTCAGTCAAAGGGTCTCCAAAAGGAACCTCTTTAACAGAATTAGTTTGAGCTTGTGTCTAAGTCAGGTATTCTAGAAGACTTTCCAGCTCTAGGAAAAGAGCTGTACTTTCTCTAGGGAAGGTATTCAACGTTAACTTGAAACTTAGGTGGGAAACTCCCACAGTGATATTGCTAAACATTTCAGAGAAATAACTAGAAGAATATGAAATGTGGCTAGAACAATGGGAACTCCACACACTACCTGAACACAAAAGTAAATGGAGTTTGGAGAACGTGAAAACAAAAGGTGGAGGAAAAGGCGAATCAGGGTAATCCCACAGCACACAATGTGTCCTCGGGGTTCCGCAGGAGATGGGAACAGGCTGGTTATTTCAAAAGAGAGACGTTAACAAAAGAACTGTTAACTAAGTAATGGAAAATACACAAAGAGAATGCTCACCTATCAAGGAAGTAGCAAGTGCGGGAAGCAAGTCTTGCCCTCAAGGCTAGAGGAGCAAAGTTAGAGGAACAACTTAACTGAATTGCTTGCAAGAGGCCCCTGTGGAAGGAATCTTTGAGAAGGCAAGGATGAGTGGATCCTGGGGGTGCTGCTCTTGGGGAAAGTCCCTTAGGCTCAGCCCAGACCTCTGAGGAGGGCATTAGCTTTCTGTGTCCGCTGTCCTTGGGACAGCATGGGCAATTGGTTTTGTTCATGACAGGAAAGTGGCAAAATGAATCCAGTTTCTGCCCCGAGAGAACAGCAAAGCTGAGGTGAAGAAAGAGGTCGGACTGCCCTGAAATTAAGGAGTCAACAGGGAATAAAAAATTTTTTAAAAAATGGTGGAAAAAAGGGGGTGTCCTTCGTCCTCCTCTAGCTTCACGCTCTCTCCAATACCGCCCCCCCCCCGCCCCCCCCGCCACCGACTGGGCTCATAGGAGCCACCTGGCTACAGAGAAACAGCCTCAGCATTGCCAGCTGCAGTACTGAGAAGATAACACCAGAAACACTGGTGCATTCTGTCTTGTTAATCACTTACTGATTATAAGGTTGATGATGAAAATTACATTTTGGGAATACACTCCAAAGAATTGAAAGAATTGAAACCGAATATTTCTTGTACACTTATACACATCGCACCATTATTCACAACAGCCAAAAGGTGGAAATGACCCAAATGTCTACGGGCAGATGAGTGGATAAACAAAATGCGGTATTATATCCCCCAAACTAAGGCAATATTTGTTTCTATTTCCTTCTCTAGATTAAATATTCCCTGTTTTAAATTTTATATATAATTCAAGGTCAATTTTCAATGGCCCCTCATGCCCTATTCAGCAGTCCAAAAGCTATTCTGTCCAAGCCCACTTGTGTGATGACATGACTTTCAGCATATATAGCTTGCATTAAGCTCACTAGATTTGAAGCCAAAAAATATCCTTGAATTGAAGTTGTAGCATCACCAAACTACAGAAATCCAAAACGAGGGGGGAGGGGGTGCCAAAAGAGCAATTAATTATCCAGGAGGACCCATCACTGAGTGTTTCCTGGGATGCAGGATTTTCAGTGCTAATCTGGTCCATCATGGGCAAACCAAGACAGTCAGTTCCCTGGGAGTAAAATTTAGTATTCTAAAGAAAAATGGGTGCTTTTTAAAGTTTTCTTTCTGTAAATTCACAATATAACCCTGGCAAAATCCACTTTTCACAGACACAATAGGCATGAACACCAGAGTAAAACAAGAAGCAGCTGTACTTAATTCCTCATCGTTCTAGTCGAAACCCATTTCTGATACCTTCACAATTATGACTCTTAACTCACAATTATGAGGCTTAACTCACAAACAAATTTATAAACTTTCAATATAACTAAGTTTATATTTATAAACTTTCAATATAACTATGAAATCAACATTTTTTTTATTATGGAGGGAAGGAGATAAATCCATGGCAAACATGCTAATTAAAAATTCCTACATCTCACACTAGAACCATCACAGGTGTTAAGAGTCCTGAATGTTCCAATTAAAACCGTGAAGCATTTGCTCTGCAATATACAGGTCCATCCCCCCAGGCATCAATATGAAATTGAAACTGGATGGTGGGAGCCCGGGTGCTTTGATCTAATGGCATCTGCGGTAGGACCACGTCGTAATGTGTTTATAACAACACGCTGATCTCATCTGAGCCTCTAGCAAAGGGTTGTCAAGAGATGCTAATGACCACTTTTATCCTACACTTGGACTTACTCTGTTGAAAGCTGCTTGTGCCATCCCAGAGGGCCAGCATGACTGCCATTCCAGGGCTTTGTGACATATAATAAGTCAGGAGCAAAAACACCAGGGATCCATCCGTCATTCAGCTGTTCATTCAAACACACATTTATTGAGCACCTAACTAAGGGTGACCATCATTCTGTTAAGCGCTATGAATACAAAGAAGAATAAGATGATTTCTGAGGGGTTTACAGACCAATGGGGAAATAAAAAGTGCTGTGGAAGTCCAGGGGAGAGGGCAATTGGTTTTGCTGGGGAAGTCAAGGGAAGCACTGCTGAAGAGATGACTTTGTGCTGAGCTCTGGGGAATCCAGCAGTTACAAAGGGGAGGGGGGATGGAAAAGAAGTACATTCTGGAGAAGGGAGTGTAGGATCTGCTGTATATCATATCCTCAGGTTGCGCCAACAGAGTACTTCATACGCAGTGACCTAAACCGCCGAAATTTATTATCTCCTTGTTCTGGAGTCCAGAAGTCTAAGATCAAGGTATTGGCAGGCTTGGTTCCTCCTGCAGGCCATGAAGCAGAATCTTCTCCATCCCTCTCTTTTAGCTTCTGGCAATTTGCTGAAACTAAAGGTGTTTCTTGGTTTATAAATGCATCACCCCAATCAATGCCTTCAACTTCACACAGCACTCTCCTGGTGTGAGGGCAGGTGTCCAAATTTCCCCCTTCTATAAGAACACCAGTCATATTAGGGGTCAGGAACCCACCACACTCTAGTCTGATCTCATCTAAACAGAACTACATCTGCAGCAACCCTATTTTCAAATAAGGTCACATTCCGAGGTGCTAGAGATTAGTACTTCAACATGTGAATTTTGGGGAAGACACAGTTCAACCCATAATATCCTGGAAAAGGATTCAGATAAATTAGCAGATGGAAGGAACAATTTTAAAGACAGGTGTATCTATAATTTTGAAAAATAGTAGAAGAGGAGGGTGGAGGCTAGGATTTGAAGAAATTCTAGAGCCATGTTTGGGGTGAAGAAAGATGACATACACACTCAGATGATCTGGGAAACACTGATAATTGGTAAAGGGATAAAAAGATTGTGACCATAAATTAGGGGAAATGCTGCATTAAAAAATTAACAGGTTTCTTTATGACAGAGCTTCTCAGAGATTGTAATATGGTAATTTGCTTTATAAAATGTACAACGATGAGAGTATGCAGTCCTCCCCAAACTTATTTCACTGCGCAGACTTCTTTTTTCAGTGATCTTCCAATAAAAAATAATAATTTGGGAGCTGTGGGCACGGTCACTGCATACATTTCTTAGCTGGCTTCCTTACATCTATGAGTTCCGATTTCCTTCTCTGTAGAGCTGGGGTACACAGAAGATTTTATAAGTTTAGTCCCTGGGAAGTGGTGAATTAGTTGGAAAAAAGGCAAGAGAATAGAGCAATCATATGGGGGGAAATAAAGGTCCCAGAGAAGTAGAAATCCACATACTGATACCCAGCCAGCACGGAAAGTCTGATGGAAGTCCCCCTTACCCCTGCTGCTCATGTTTTCCCACTATTGTTCCCTATTCCTACTCCATTTATTCATTCAACTAATAGTCATCAAACCTACTACTACGTCCTAGGCTCACTGCTCAGGATTCTTCAAGGCACACTTTCCCAAGTAGCCTTCATAGATCACTTGATTTCAATCTTTCCCTTCTTCTGATCTCCTTGGCACACACTGTTTGGGTCACACAGTTTGGCATTTGAATATGTATTGATTTGAACTGTTACCTCTTTGCTTCCATTTATAGAGCTGTACCTCCTAAATGAGACTGTAAATCTTCCTTAAGCAATTACTATTAATATCCCATGGATTTCCAACCTCAAGATGTGCAATGCTAAGTGCATAGAAGATACTTAATAAGTACACAATGTGCTGAAAAATATTTTGCATCTCGGAGAAGGGGACCTTAGCAACATCAGGTTAGGACCCTAATGTTACAAGGACATTGGCAACAAAACATAGACTGCGACTTACCTGGAAACACATAAATTCCAACTTTTTATGATTACTGATAATTACTATTGATAATGATTTCTAAGTGCTCATGTATGCAAGAGAGCCACTATGTATCAGGCAAACTTTGATTCAAAAGAGCTAAGCTGTGCCTTTAATTAGCATAGAGTTATCATAGACAATGAAAAATGACAAGCAGACAATGTGAAATGAGCAGACAACAATTTCTATTTATTTATAAAAATATTCATTCAGACATTGGAGAAATTGGGAGCTGATTTATTTAGATAAATGACTCCACTTCATTTTGCTATTAGGCCCTTCCAGACTTTTCTTAAAATTACTTCAGGAAGTTCAGACGAAAAGTTTATTTTTGCTTGAAACATTAGTCAAGGTCAGTTATAGATAACAGAATATACTAAGTTGTTAAATTAAAGAGCACCAAATTTCTTTGGGCAATTTGCTATGAAGATCAAACTGATGCTTCTATTACATTATTTGATGTGTTTTGTTAATTTGTCGGGATGATGCACTGCACTGAGATTGAAAACAATTTTGAGGGGAGGAGATTTCTTTTTGTCAACTTAAAAAAATGATTCTAGTCTATTCAAATAATACCTTGTCAAGAGTTTGGCTCATAAAAATACTCAATGTCAGCTTTGTCATCTGATAAGCCACCCTCAGACTTTATGAATGGAGATACAATAATGATTAAATCAAAATATTCAACCAATAGCAGTTTTTTTGAAAAATCTTGCATATCTATCAATAAATCAAAGGAGAAGAAAAAACCAAACAATAAATCAAGCTCCTGGAGCATCCTTAGCTATCTTGTTCACTCATTTCAGGATGTTCTCAACACATTCTCTTAGCAGCACTTTTACCGCCCCGTGCCAAAAGTTATTCTTTCTTTTATTTCCAGCTTTATTTAGGAAGGCTTAACAAATATAATTATCTATATATGAAGTGTATAATGGGATGATGTGTTATACATATACGTTGTGAAATGACAACCAGAAAGTTGTTCTCACTAATGATTTCCTTCCAACCAAGTTTGGTAGGGTTTTCATCTCTCTAGCACCTAGAACCTCCCATATCTACTTTGCAAACATATTTTCAACTCAGGAAATGTCCAAATCCATAAGAAAAATGATAAAAACAATGCCTCTTGTGGGAATAGGAGCATCAGCATGGCGGAAAAAATACAGACCCCAGAATAAGAAGGCTCTGACTCAAAGTCAAGGTTGACTGTTTCCTGTCTGTGTGAACTTTCTGAGCCTCAGTTTCCCCAGGAAAGGATATTAATGTCTCAGAGTTCCTGGATTCATAACAGGTTTTCAGTTCTGGCTTAACAAATGAATAAATGAATGAATGAATGAATGATCTCACAGTGTCCCCTTTCTCTCTCATATTCTGCTTTAGCCTTTCTCTTTTCCTTTTTCTATTTCAACCTATTTCCTTCATACTACTTCCTACTACTTTCCTTTCTTTGTACTCCCACGTATGCAAGAAGTTTCCTTCCCCGTGGCTTTTCAGTTAAAATTCACTCCTCTCAGTTTCTTTGCTTTTCATATAACCCATCTTCCATGTTTCCTTTTCAGACTCCAGCCCTTGTGCTTGGAAGGACTTCCTGCTTCACATTCCCAAAGCCAACTTCTTCCTCTCATTCAAAACCCAACAAAAATCACCCGCTTTGCCTATTATATACATTCAGTAAGTAATAAATGATTAAAGTGGTAATGATGAATTCATCCCCAAAGAACATGTGTTCTGAGCAATGAAATTTGGAAAAGAAAAGATAGTGAGTCACTGCAACCCACTTAGAAACAGGTGTGATTTCCCTAACCAGCCGTTAACACATTTGCACAACCATAATTACTGCCCCGACAAATAATACATTGCCATAGAAACATTGTTTCCAAATTGCATATTTATAGATGTTATTGGTGGTGTATGTTGACTATAAAGTAGTTTCCACATGTGAGCTTTGACAATGAGGGATGATAGGAACATTGGGCATCTTCACAGATGCCCCAACTTAAAGAGTTTTAAGGGAGCGACAGGAAATTCCCCCAGCTCTAGATGTCAAGGTGAGCACAGCCGGCATTTCCCCTCAATGCTCCCATTTAAAAGTAACAGAACTGGCTAAGTAAAGAACAGATGGACTGAAGTCATAGTCAAAATATAATCAAATCAGGATGAGTCTGATTTCATCTGTAAAATGGGAATGATAATACTATTTCTCTTAGAGGATTTGCATTTGCTCAAGTGAGACATAGCAAATGAAAAAATAAAAAACAGCTTTATGAATTATAAAGTGCTATGTCAATACCAATCCTAGTTGTTATTCAACATCGGAGCAGATTGTCCTCACACAGGACAGTTTTGAGGGCTCTCTTGGTACCCCTAGAAGCACTTCAGAATATTCTTACTTTCCCATATATTTATGGACAAGCAGAGTCAGGCAGGATCCTTGAACTTCAGTTCCAGACCCTGTGAAGAAATAGTTCCTGCTAACAGATAAGATTTTCTCTGCCTATTTTATGGACTTTCCCTCACTATAACTTATGGGGGGGAAATGTCATATGGAAACCTTTGGAATTCACATTTCTAGTTTCTTTTGGGGAAAATCAAAATGGCCAAGAAAAGTGATACAAACTCATGCCCTTAACTAGCATAGAGAAAAAAAAAAAAAAATCAAAGTATAAACTGAACACTTTCTTCTTAAAAACAACAGAAAAAAAAAAAAAAAGAACCCCTTTCAGATAAGCAAAGAAGCAAACTCCTTTTAGTGACAAGACCCAGTGGCTAAATTCTGATTCAAATAATGACAGTTCGTGTTGCCTAGCTCTATAATCACAAAGTATTTCCTCCTACTTTATTTTAGTTGATCCTTATCTCCACACTATGGAGTAATCAGAAGTGGTGAGTGATAGGATATTTTCTGGGTGTCTTTTTCCTTACCCGTGGACTGGTTTATTTTTCTGCACTCCTTCCCTGTCAAAGCTCATCATAAGGCTTATCGACCTCAAGAAGGAGAAGAAAATGAACCACTGAGAGGTAAGAAGTTCACAAGGTAGGGAAAAGGATGATAGAGCAGAGGAGAAAGATCTTATCGGACTGTACAAGGGAGAGAAGAGGTTTGCAAGCCACAAAGGACGGGAGAAGTAGTATAACCTGGGTCTTAGGAAACTCCCTGGATGAGAGCATGGAAAAGGAAGAGAAGGGAGGAGCCAAGATAGTACAACGGGGCAACAAAGTCAAGGGGACCTTTTGCCCACTTACTATTTAGAACCTGCTTAGCGGGGTACCTCAAGCTAACATGGCAGGCACAGCAGAATAAAATGGTGATGTAGAATGTTTGGACACAGAGATGGGAGGAAAAGTTACTCACCCCTACCCATCCTAGCTCTTATGAGACAGGCACACATGATTGTGGGGAATTAGCTGAAAGTTAAGAGCCACATTGGTCTGGAAAGAGCGACTGAGGAAAGAAATCAAAAACCCCTAGAGCAGAGACGATGGGTCACACAGCCCAGGCAGGGGCCAGATAGGACATTCCACTAAGATTCCAAAGATCTGCACACCAAGAGAGCCGAGGTGAGGCCAACTTAGATGCATGGTGGAGGGGGGCCCACTATGCTAAGTGGACAGACCTATGGGTTACACTGGCCACAGATACTTTATTGGCAGAGGCAGCAAGGATAAAAGCAACACCCAGAGACATCCACTGTATCTCAGCAGGAAGTTGGTAAGTGCCCACGGAAAGGATGGCATGAGTTTGGTTACTCTTCACTGATGCTATGGGAACTATGGAAATAAAGACTAAATAATGAGAAAAGCAAATGCCAGATGTTCAGAGCTTGCTATAGCAAGGGAGTCGCCAAGGGAAGTCTTTCAGGTGTCCCCTGACTGGAGGCTGTTCTCGTGGGGAGGCTGTAGGTGGGCTAACTAGAAGCAGGGCATCCTGTGTGATTGTTAGAGTGCATATTTGGCTTCCTTTAGTTAGTCCCAAGTTTGAAGTAGGGACAAAAAACAAGGGAGCTACTAGTTTTTAGTCTAGTCCTGGCCATTTGGGGGTGGATAGCTGACAAGAGGGTTCCTGCAAGTCTGACTTGCAATAGGCTGACCTCCTGAGTTGTTCATTGTAGACAAGAGGTCGGTTTTCTGGGCACTTTTCTGAAGGTTGTTATTGAGTCCTATTTTTCAAATATGATCCGGTCATTATCTGTTTTCATAGTCACTGTTTCAGAGCATAAACTCCCCTGTCATCTAGATGGTACCTTGGAAAGAAGGGGGAGAGAGAAAACTTGAGAGAAGAGCAACAGCTCTTTGGGAGGGTTCAAACTTTGGATGATCTGAATAATTATCCAAGAGACTGAGTTAGCTGGAAAGAGTGAGAAGAATTTATCATTAATGAGAAAGTTTAGTATTCTCCTGTCTGCTAGCAAGAGCACTGGACAATCCAGAGCAAGATAGAATTGGATTTGGAAAACACATTTGTTGCCCTCCCCATACATAACGTGCAAATTTTGACCCCATTGTTGGTATTGTTGTATAGAGTTTACAAATGAGAAATATAAGACTAAGAAATATCCAAGATAACGATGAACATCAAAACCATATATTTCAAGGTGTTGTTTTCTTGGAAACCAAGAGTTCTGTCCAGGATACCGGACACAGATAGTGGCAGTTCTGCCAGCTAAGGACAAAGTCTTGATACAAATAAACACAAACCCAACAGACTACAAGTTAAGATTATGTAG
This sequence comes from Meles meles, assembly GCF_922984935.1. Taxonomy (NCBI): domain Eukaryota; kingdom Metazoa; phylum Chordata; class Mammalia; order Carnivora; family Mustelidae; genus Meles; species Meles meles. Next base: position 16,043,156 of record NC_060079.1, on the reverse strand, counting down.
AAAACACTAATCCATCCCTAAGGAAACTAATTTAGAGATTTCCCAGGACCGTGACATTTCAGATGTTATAGTCCATTGTTCTCACAAGTCTGTACATGTGACGACTCAAGGGTTCCCATTTTTGACCCAGATAATAGTCATCAAACTGCAAATGTCAAGAGTAAGTACATTGGATTAGATAGTATAACTGAGCTAGAGAGTCACTCTGAAAACCATAATTGGAACTGGGGGCCAGATCATGCAAGCAGGCTCCTCTAGGCAAGAGTTCTCCATGACTGAGACTCACACACAGCCTGAGGACAAAGCTTCCCGCCACAGCACCTCCATAACCTCTTCTCCCCACTCTCCTCTGAAATACTGCAGCTGAGCCCATGAGAGCTGAGGTTATCTAAGTAAAAGAAAATAAATTGCTTCAAGCTCACTGTGATTAGTTAGAAAATAAAATGAGATTTCATGAAGCACCTTTGTATTTCAGAACTCTAGATCATTTCTTGTTATGAACATAGGGTAATACAAGTTGAATATCAAGAGATTAATGTTCATTTTGAACCCATATCTGGAATTCTAATTCTTTAAATCCTCTCTTGAAAAGTACTCCACTCTGACAGCCACATTCTCAAATGTTCCAAGGCCACCTAAAAAGGCTGTGTTTCGTAAATTCCATATTGATATTATAATAGAGTAGCAGAATAATTTTAAGATTTTTCCCCATTTGATAATAGCCCTATTGCTTTTGAAAATAATGACTCTCAGTTATAGAGATGCATCTATTTCATTACATTATCTAAATTTGTATAGATATTACAAGGCTTTATATGGCTCTTGGTAAAGATAAAAAAACAAAAAGTCCTATTTCTCTCAATTATGTTTTATATTAATTTGCACATATAATGACATTTTCACTCATTTTCTTATTCACTACAAAATAAACATCAGTGTGTGACTATTAAGCATGATACTTTTTGTATTTATATTTACAATCACTATTTTTGTCTTTTATCGTAATAGATAATTATATATGATATATAGTAGATAATTATAATAAATAATATTTGCCTACTGAATTATCTACTGGGTGCCACTTACTGTGCTTATTATCTTCTTTTGCAAGATGATCCAGGCTCAGAGAGGGTAAATCAGTTGCCCATGATAACAGAGCTGCTACTGGTAGACAACCAGGTTTGTCTTAACCAGGGCAGCTCACTCCCGTTCCAGGGCAGGTCCGGTTAGTTTCATTTTCACAGCAAACCAATGTTCAACTTCCTCCCCTTCTTTTCTTCTCTTTCCTGATTTCAGTAGCTTCTCTCAAGAGTACAGAAAATGAACCCAGGGGTTCTGGGTTCTAGTCCTATACTTCTGTAGATACTGGCAATATGATAGAGGGTATACTAGTCACAGTCATTGGCACTACTTTTGGTGACAAATAACTCCCTAAACTTCAAGAGTTTAAGACAGTAAAAGTGTATCTCTTGCTTCCTTCACAGGGTAATGCAGGTAGGGCAGCTCTTCTCCAAGCAGTGACTTGGGGAAACAAGCTGTTGCCTTCTAATGGCTGCCAGGATGTCCTCTCATCATCCACCTGACATTTAAAGGGGAAAGCTGGATGGAAGGCACTCTGGATGTGTAACCACTGGCCAGAAGTAGTCACTTTTCATCAGACAGTATGTCCAACCTAACTGCAAAGGAAGCTGGGAAAATGTAGAGGAGCACATGGATGTCAGTGAATATTAATAGTTTCTGCCAAACTGGGCTAGTCTTTTCATTTGTTTTTGTTTTAAATCTGTTTAAGCCCATGCTTCCACTTCTATAAAGAAAAGATAAAGCACTTAGCCTGCACCAAACCTATACTCAATGTTTTAAAATTTAATTATATAAATATTAAATTATATTTAATTATATAAATGTGCATATAGACTCTCAGTGGAGACAGAAAGCTACCTTCCTTTAACCTACGAGGAGAAAATGGAAAGAAGAAAATGTGTTTTCCAAGCCAAATCTCAATAGGATACCCAGAAAAGTCATACAAGAACTCATGCAAAATTTTCCTTATAACATTATATGATAGGGGAGAAAAATCAGCATCTCAGCAGGAGAATAAATGAGCCCTTAGAAGGAAGGAGGAAAGGCTGGTGGAATGCAGGCGAAAATGTAGGGTGCATGTGGGTGGGCGGGGGAATTTATGAGAGGGAGAAGATAATTTGTTTTGGTTGTTAACAATATTTTCTTCTCGAAATCAGAAGGCTGAGGGATAATAAATAAGTAAAGAAAATCCACTAATAACTATGGTGTCTCTCTGAAGATACTAATTAGAATTGGTGGTTTTGTTTTTGTTTTTGTTTTTTTTTTTAATTCCTAGAATTTTCTTTCACTTCAGGAACCAGTTGTTCATTTCCCCAGCTGAGGAGATTTTTGTCGCAGTTTCCCAAATACCCCTCTCATCTGTTTTCTTTCAACTTCCTATTTTATGCGTTCCAGGATTTTGGAATAATTTTATTATTTAATGTTTTTTCGTATCTCAGTTTCTTCTTCTTTCTCTGTGTTTCCCAACTCCTAGAATGTAGTCCTAGACTTTCCACCTTTGAAAATGATCTTTTTGATGACATGCATGATGTGGACTGCACTTTGGTAGAGGTATCGGAATACTTTTCTGTGGCTGAAGAAGATGACACACATTTCCAACATGTCAACTTGATAAACACAAGAGTAGCATAAACTCCAGAAAAACTTAGCTCACATTTCAATAGCCTTTCTTTCCCCTTTTTGCTATTAGATTTTTTTATTGCTTTCTATTGTGTTGTTTCTTGAGATAATACCTTTATATTTTTGTGTAATTATATATCCACATTTGAAAGTTATAGTATGCTAAAAATGTAAAACAGGAAGTTAAAACCACTCAAATTTTACCAATATGATATCATTGAGACATTTTTCTATTCATATACGAAATAGAAGGATGAACTGATTTAAAAAGAGATAGATGGAATAAAGCCTTCTGGTCTACCTGCTACTTTTCAATTAAAAAGTATGACTGTATTTCATCAACTCTAAAGCATATTCTTTTCACATTTCAACATCTCTAAAATTGGGATATATCTTATAATGGAAAGTGTTTAGAGATATCACTGTGGCTGGGCAGCAGTGCTGATGTGTGGTCCATTGCTCAGACCTGTATGAACTTAGTTGCTATTTCTGATGGCCTAACTGGCCAAATACAAACTTTCAAAACTCAGGCAGAAAGGAAGATGAGTCTTAGGTGTTGCCTAGCAACCTCTCCTTGACATCTTCTAGTTAAAAAAAGGAAACACATATCCCCAAGCAAGTGACACACTGATTATCTCTGCATTGTAAGTATTCTCTGATTCTCTTTGTATATCCAATATTTTCTAAATTTCATGTACTGAAATAGTATTATTTTTGAATTTAAGAGGTAATAAAAATCTATAAAAAGATTTTTTAGAGAACTCTGGGTCAATGGTAGTCTAAATTTTTGCTTCCCAGCTACTCTCTGAATCATGAGCAGTTTTTCTATGATAAAGAAAAATGGGTGGTGGGTCTGAGATAACTTCTCCCTGTATCTTTAGGGGAACAATGTGTTCATAGAAGCCTGGTTTGGGGGGGGCGCCCTTTATTGAGGCTCAGGATGAAGACTTCTAACTTTGTAGAGGCCTCAGGTCTACTGAGCTCACTGGGAGGAGTGAACTCTCTCCAAGAGTTCTGGAAATAAAAAGATATTGTCTCAATGTTCATAGTATTATGTTAACAGTTTCCCAGATAGGACTGTAAAAAATCCAGTAATATGTTGTTTACCAGAGACCTATACAAACAAATGATACAGAAATTATAAAAGTAAATAATGGAAAAATATGCAGGTAAATATAAACCAGAAAAATAATCTATAAAACAAACATGTCATTCTCAAGAATACTCATCAGCATGGCTAATCTGAGAAATGCAAAGCTTATTTAACCCTAGAAAAGCAATCAATGAAATTTACTATAATAATGAAATACAAGAGAAAAATCACATACTGTCTCAACAGATTTAGAAAACATGTTTGATAGATTTTGACACCAATTTATGATTTAAAAAAATAATTCTCTGAAAGGCAAGAGTAGAAGGGAACTTCTTCAACTTGATAAAGGATACCAGTAAGCATCATACTTAGTGGAGGCATTTTAAATGCTTTTCTTTTTAAGATCAGGAACAAAGCAAATACGTATTCTAGAATGGCCTATGTTATGGCCAATGCCAAAGTCAAGAAAAAGAGAGAAGAGTTTCAGTTCTGGCTATAATGGAGTAGTTGGAATCCTATATAAACAACCACAATACTTGGACAAAAAATTATAAAACAACTCTTCACAGACAGTCTTGGAGAGGAGGAATGGACACTAAACTACCATGGGACTCAGAAGACAATAGGATGACATGTTTATTATACTGAAATTTTGAAAACCCCATTGAGACATATAGTTCTATATTAAGTGAATGTGTCCTTCAAAACTGAAGCCAAATAAAGATGTTTTTGAACCTATAAACAAACTAACAAGAAACTCAAACTGTTGCCAGAAGGTACGCACACAAGAAATAATACAGGAACATCTTCAGGGTGAAGAAAAATGTTACCAGAGAGAAGCATGGGGCTATAAGAGGATATGAAGAGTACCTAAAGGGGTAAATGTATCGTCAAAGAGAAATAAATTCTGACTATTTAAAACAACATTAATATCCTGTACGATTTATAACATATGTAAAAGTAGAACATATAAGAAAAATACCACAAGAGAGGGAAGCAGTACTAGAAATTGAACTCTTGTAAATTTCTTTTATTGTTTGAGAAATGGTAAATACTAATCTAAAGAAGACTACAAGGAATCAAAGATATGTACTGTAATTTCAAGCACAATCAATAAAATCAGAATAATAGACGATATAACTGAAGAGCTAATAGAGGTGACAATGAAATAATAAAAAAAATTGTTGAATCCTAAAGAAAGCAAGAAAGGAAAAATAAATGATACAAAACAGATGAGAAAATAGGAAGCAAATATCAATATGGCAAATATAAAGCCAATTACATCAGTAATTAGATTAAATGAAAATGGCACAGACAATACAAGAAGAGCCTGAGCATCTCTAGTGCTAGAAAGCAAGACATTGCACAAGAATTAAAAGGATGGAGGACTGGAAATGTTGCAACGGGCAAGTCTGCAGCAATTTGAGAAGCAAAATAAAATAATCCATATTTTCTCTTTGCCATAAAGCAAGCACTGTGGCTAATTAATCACAATGCTTTGCCTGATAAACCAACCCAAACTTTGACTTTTAAAGAGCCTGAAACTGTTAACAGTCCTTTGTCCATTGAGTTGTAGTTTCCATTGGCTTTTTTTTGAAAGAGCTTTATTGAGATAAAATGCATATACCATACAATTCACTTATTTATTTGTTTGTTTTAAAGATTTTATTTATTTATTTGACAGAGAGAGAGAGAAATCACAAGTAGGCAGAGCAGCAGGCAGAGGGACAGGGAGAAACAGGCTTCCCACTAAGCAGGGAGCCCAAGGAGGGGCTCGATCCCAGGACTCTGGGATGATGACCTGAGCCAAAGGCAGTTGCTTAACTGACTAAGCCACCCAGGTGTTCCCAATTCATTCACTTAAAATGTACAATTTAATTATTTTTGTTATATTCACAGACTTGTACAACAACTACCATATTTAGTTTTAGAATATATTCATCACCCAAAAAAGAAACCTAGCAGCTATCAGCAGTCACTCCCCCACTTATCCGGGGCCTCCCAACCTAGGTAACTGGTAATATACTTTCTGTTTCTAGAGATTTGCCTATTCTGGACACTTCATATAATGGAGTCACATATGTGGGGTTTTCTTTTTTTTTTATTTTTTTTTAAAGATTTTATTTATTTATTTGACAGAGAGAGAGATCACAAGTAGGCAGAGAGGCAGGCAGAGAGAGAGGAGGAAGCAGGCAGAGCAGAGAGCCCGCTGCGGGGCTCGATCCCAGAACCCTGAGATCATGACCTGAGCCGAAGGCAGCGGCTTAATCCACTGAGCCACCCAGGCGCCCCTATGTGGGGTTTTCTGTATCTGTCTTCTTTCAGTTAGCGTAACATTCTTGTTTCAACCATGTTGTAGCATGCATAGTACCCATTCCCTTTTATGCTTACATGTCTGAATACTATTTAGTTCAGTATGGAATATATCAAAATTTATGCCACATTTTGTTTATCCATTCATCAGTTAATAGACATGTCGTTTGTTTCCACCTTTTGACTACTATAAATAATGTGTGGATATCTGTATGAATCTATTTGCTAAAATCACAGGACATGGGGGACTATAAAGCCAGACCAGAAGATTTCCTGCCTTTATAGACACACTGTTTTTATCTCCTTTGAATGATAGCAACCCAATTTCCTTTTCATAGTCAGGATCGATCACCCCAGCTACAATTGTAAATTTTTGGCCTATTTATTCAATATCAGTAAGAGCTCAGAGTAACCAGGTGGCAGCCTCAGTTTCTAGGTCAGATGGAAAAAGAGATTGACTGATGTCCACCTTATATATTAAGGTCCTTCTCTTCTGAGTTGGCCTTTCATGAGTATTCATATGTGACCTAAGTATCATCATACTCTGTGCCCCTTTGGAGAGGCCAATCCACATTTTTTTCAAACCTTCTTCTCACTAATGCTTTAAACATTCTAAGTCCCTACGTACAAAGCCAAATCAGGAAGTCACAGACCGTGAAACAATGTGAATTTGCGCTTCTGTCCATATGTCCTTCCAGAAAAACTTAATTGAATGTGCTACTCCTAGTTCTTTCCACTAGAAGAATTCTCCTTCACCATTGTCCTTCAAGACCACGTGGATGTGGCTATCCATCCACTTTCAGGTGGTGCCAACAAATAATGCAGAACCATTGGTAACTCAGATCTGAAGCCATTCTATGTTCTACTTGTCATAGGAAACATGCAGACAGAGGTGTAAGTCAAAGTCAGTACAGCGGGAGTAGGTACTTTGGAAACTGCTCATGGCTGTTAGGATCTTCTTGAGCTCACTGTTAGAAATAGGACTTTCATTTGCTAATGAGGATTGCTGAGCATGCATAATTTTCTGAGTTGGTGGGTCAGATAATATCCATTCAGGATGGGAAGCTTGGGTCACTTGGTAATTTGGCAGTCCATGGTTAAGCATTCAGGTCAGTAAAAAAGTCAGAAGCTATTTTAAAAGAGTAGCTATCTCCAAGTGATTACATAGATTTACTCCCAAATCCTAAAGATCTATGCTGTAATTCACCTATTAGGGTCTGCCAGCAGTTCAAATAGCATCTCTATCCATCACAGATGCTTTAAGCATGATGGAATCTGCTGGATCATATGTCCTGGGTGCAGATCAACTTTTACAGTGGACTGGATATTTTACAGAACCTAGTCCTATCCTAGGCAGTGCTAAAAAAAAATGGAAGCTTTCTGGATAGTAGATAAATGGATCAGAGTAACATATTCAGATAAGGTAGATATTGCCTTTATGATCCAAAGAGACCTGCTCAGGTTCATGTCTCTTTTTTTGCTCATAGGAGAGTCTGAATGCAGCACTTTGTTCTTCACCTTGGAAAGATATGGCAACATGACCTTCTGGAGAGATTTGAACAATTTTTCTATAAAAAGCTGGCGAGTAAATATTTTGGGTTTTCCTAGGTATATATAGTTTCTGTTACATATTCTTCTTTGTTTTTCTGAAAGAAACATTTAAAAATGTAAAATCCACTCGTAGTTCACCAGCTGTATAAAAGCAAACCATGGACCAGCTTTGGCCTGCAAGTCATAGTTTCGGACCCTGCCTTAGGCCACCAGGACACTAATAATATCTCTGAGGTGGCAAACCTCTGGATTTTTGTGAGATTTATTTTACGACTTTAGGCATGCAAGTGTCTTACCAAGGCATCTAGAATTCTTGTCACTTCCTACCCACCCGAGCCTCAACACAGCGAACCAGCATGATGTCCTCTGAACTGGAGAGATGACGGAGGTCCCTGTAGACTCAGTTACGACATAAGGCTTGGAAGCAGAGCATATTTACAACAGAAGTCATCAGATGATAAGGTGTATGATAAGTCACAATAATTTTCTAAGATCCAGCCATCTTCTATACAGGCCAAATAATGAGTTGATGGGCATCAGCACCCCTACATCCTTCAAGTCTTCAACAGTGGCACTAATCTCTGAAGCCCCTGTAAGAATGCAATATTGCTTTTGATTCACTAGTTTGGAAGATGAATAGTTACAATGGCTTTTACTTTCCTGTCACAATTGCCCACTCTATTTAAGGTCATGGAATTGGTGGAGAAACTGCCACTTGTTAAGCTTTTCAATTCTACCTGTGCATTCCAAAATTGAGAAATAGCACAGCCTATGTTCAGCGGGCTCCTTGTGAGACCAACCTAAGCCAAAATTGCATTGCTCACCTATTCAGAATCCCTACTTGCCTGGTAGACCACATAGCATAGAGATCTCTAGGAATTTATGTTGGTTCAGAACCAGTGTTCAGTAATCCCTGAAGAGTCTGATCATATCCCCTCCCCAAATGCAGTTCCTTTGGAGACAGCTAAGAAGAAGACATAGCATAAATTTTGGCTGTGTAGTAGGGTCCCTCCTCAAGGAGGCTTGGCCTCCCTTTGTTTATAGGACTCCGGATTTGTCAACTGGCTGAAGTCTTGCAGTTGATTGAAGAACCACAGTTTTCTTAAGAGCTTCAAGTCAGGGTTCCATATATCAGATTTAGAGCTTCTAGCTTTCTAAATCAAGTAAGACCATATTAAGCTGTCTGTTGTGCATTGAGTCGAATCCCCAAAAATGTATTTGAAGTCCTAACATCAGATACCTATGAATGTAACTTTATTTGGAAATAGGGTTGTTGCAGATATAATTAAGATTTAAATTAAGTGGAAGTCATACTGGAATACGACAGGCCCTTAATCAAATATGACTGAAATGAAAAAGAAATGAAGAGACAAAAACACAAGGAGAATGCCAAGTGATGACAGAGACAGAGATTGGAGATGTGTCAACAAACCAAGGAATGACAGTAACTGCCAGCAACACCAGAAGCTAAGACAAAGGCATGGAAGCTTTCAGAGAGAACAAGGCCTATGCCTTGATTTTAGACTTGTAGCCTTCAGTACTGCAAGAGAATAAACTTGTGTTGCTTAAAGCCACTTCGACTGTGATTCTTTGTTATAGTATATATAGTATATATATATATATATATATATATAAGGCTATATAGTATAGCCTTAAGAAACTGATACACTTTCCAGCTATTTAGGACCCAGGATATCATAGGTGAGTGACCGATGCTGACAATCTCTGTGGGCAAGATTATTGCGATGAGTGCTTTTATTCTGCTATCCATTACGGTAACCAGCTCAAAGTATTTTTCAGTGATTAAGTGCTGTGTCTTGGCTCCTACTAACCAGAATTCCATCATTTCCACTGAATTCAAGAATGGAAAGATTTCTTCTGCACAGTGGAAATCATGGGCCAAATTAATAGGTGTGCAACAATGTGATAGACATCAGAAACCAAGATGGAGTTATTAGCTAGATCATACAAAGAATTTCAACAAATCAGCAAGACAAAGGTAGGTGCTCAAATAGAAGCTGTCTACTGTGCAGAGATGTAGAAATTGTGACTAGAAGTGTAGAAATGTTTATCACTAGAAATGTTTATCACTATCAGAGACATGTAAATTAATACAGTGACACATTCCTTTGGGCCCATGAGATTAGGAAAAAACTATAATGTCTGTTGGAGAAGATCATCAAGAAGATATGACAGTTGACCTGTGAGCTGGACCCAGGAAATTGGTGCCTTCCCAACCCCTCCCTTGTTCTCGGAATATCTGTTCTGCTTGCTTTCCTTGTTCTCAAAAGTTGCTCTACGTTTACAACTTTGAGATAAAAATGTGGTGTTAAAGCTATCTGGATGCTGTAAGTGACTGAACCCAGTTAAGGCCTCTCTATATAAATTTTTAAGATTCTGTGGGTGAGATCTACTCATCTTGTGGCCACCCAAGACAAGGCTCATATGTAAATTCCCTTTCTTATTAAACCTACCACCTGATATTCTGAAGCGGTCCGCTCTTTCTTCCTTCTCTCCCTGCCCTGTGGGTACAGGGACCATTTGCAAATCAACAGTGTCACATGGTGCCAAGCATTGGTAAGGATATGAGACGATAAGAATTTTGATGGATTATTATTAGCAGTATAAGTAGGTTCAGCCGCTCAGAACAATCTAGATATATCCCATATTTTAGTATTCCTGTCTCAGAGAAACTATCCCACAAACCCATGGAGGGGCATTCATGAAGATTCTTAATATAACGTTACTTAGGCAAGTAAGGAGTTGAAGGCAACCCAGATATCTATCATTAGGGAAATATTTAAATATTTTTTTTAAGAATAGAAGGAAATTGTAGATGCATGCTATGCAATATGGCACAAAAACTCTTGTTGAATTTTTTTGCCAAAATAAACCCTTTCCTCTCACTCCATATCTGTTACTCCCTTGGTCCAGGTGATCTTTATTACTTCTAAAATGACTGCAACAGGCCACAAATGATCTCCATAGTCTACTTTTGGAACTTCCTATTTTTAACATGGTGGGGGGAAAAGTGATCTTAAAATGTGCCAGTATTCCCAGATAGGAGCACGTCTTCCCATTGATCCAACTTTTGTGTTACACTCTCAAATAAGATTTTATAGTTTGGGTTTTTTTCTTTTTCTTTTTCTTTTTTTTTAAACTTTGCAATCATGTATCGATTCTATAAAGATTTATTGTTTACCAGTTCTGCATTTAGTCAGTGCTCTAGGCACTGAAGTACAAAAGTGAATAAGACAAACAAAGCTTTTACCCTCAAGAAACGGACATTAGAGCAAGAGGTTGCAACAAGTAAATGTAAAATACAATGTTAGGGAGTCATATGTGCCTTCAAAAAATATAGTATGGGCTTAGAAAATACGAGAAATATGTAAGGCAATTGTTGTTTTTAAAGATCTATACTTTCCTGTTTATTTTTATTTCTAGCTATTTTATGTTTTTTCACTATTACTTATGGAGAAAAGAGTGCAGAGAGCAAAACATTACTTCAAAAACGATCGGTATCACTGTCTTAAAGATACACTAATTATGGGGTGCCTGGGTGGCTCAGTGGTTTAAGCCGCTGCCTTCGGCTCAGGTCATGATCTCAGGGTCCTGGGATCGAGTCCCACGTCCGGCTCTCTGCTCTGAAGGGAGCCTGCTTCCCTCTCACTCTCTCTGCCTGCCTCTCTGCCTACTTGTGATCTCTCTCTGTCAAATAAATAAATAAAATCTTTAAAAAAAAATACACTAATTATGTCAATAGCTTAAAAAGGAAAATTCAGAGAGCAAAAATAAACTCTAAGATAGTAAAGATTCTCATAGCAGAAATAACCCCTTACAAAAATATAATCTCTAAGAAACTATAATAAAAAGATGGAAAGAGAAAATAAAAATAAGAAAATAGAGGATCAGCGCAGTCAGGACAATGTAAAGATAAACGATTCCAGAAGAGAGAACAGAAAGAAAAGACAAGAGAACAATTATTAAATAATAATAATAACAATCATTATTATTATTGATACAATGCTCAAAATGTGGCATGTGATTTTCTAAATTCAATGAGCCAAGTGCTTGACACGGTGCTTGGAAAAATATCTTACACTAAGTTACATCAGCATGAAATTTCAGAACATTGGAGACACATAAAAATTTCTAGAGGCATTCAGGGTGGGTTAGGATAGAACCAGTTTACATGGGTTATAAATGCACTGAAGATTTTTTACTTTTAGCAGAGAATTTGGGAACAATTGAGTAACAGATTCATACAACAAAGAAATGTTTAAATTATTAGAAATAAATTGTATTGAGGCACCTGGGTGGCTCAGTGGGTTAAGCTTCTGCCTTCGGCTCAGGTCATAATTTCAGGGTGCTGGAATCAAGCCCAACATCCTGCTGCGCCCATCCCCCTCTGCTTGCTTCTCTGCCTACTCGTGATCTCTCTCTGTCAAATAAATAAATAAAATATTTTTTTTAAATTTTAAAAATTAAAAAATAAATTGTATAGTACATTGCATGAGTTAGCGATAAGCAATATCCAGTTATAAAAATGTAAATATTAAATATTTAATTAACAAGTTAAACTAACAAAGTTAACTAGCAAAAGTTACTTGAATATTTAATATGTATATACTCTAACTATGGAAAGGCTGGGGCAAAGGAAGGTGCAGAGGTGTGGGTTGGTGGAAAAAGAGTCAGCCCTTGTTGTCAATAGTTGGCTATCAATAGATATTATTTAAAACTTAAAAAATGATGCAAACTTGTAAAATAAAAACAGAGAAGGACAGGTTGGAACCCAACATTGTCTTTTTCTTTATCTTACTTTCTACCTACCCCCTCCCCATTGACAAAGAATCTGGTTTGAAGGTAAATGACAGAAAGTAACTGCTGATATAATCCTGATTTTTGTTCCTCTTATTTTGTTTGGATTTGGAGAGTGAGGAAAGTCTCACTTTAGCTTTCCTTCCACATTGTCAATTCCTCTCTCTACTTATCATGACTTCGATAGTGATGTCCTCTCTCTGAAAAGAAAATGGAAGCTTTTCTCAATTATTTTTCGTATACCTCTACATGCACATCTGATGGTTTCATGAGAAACATTAAATGATCTCAATATCGTATCTATAAAATCGGCTTTTTACTCTCTCTCTTGCCAGACTGTTAAAAGCAATCTTAGCAATGGGAATTCTAGAATAATGCCGAGGAAGTTTACAATCAGTGATGGTTGCTGCTGGTGATAGTGGTATTAGCTAGTCCTTGTTTTACTTACCTTGTTGCCAAAGCTGAGTCACGTCACTGTGTGTATAAAATGTAATTGATGGACACAAGATGCCTTGGACAGCAGATGCACTCAGTAAATATTTGTTGAATGAATAAATCAATATATACGGGAACGAGTGCTTGGTGCTGGAGGCTTTTTTTTCTATAAAATTGACCGTCCTATTTACAGTGAAGTGATCTTTCTGGTTAGATTTTTCCCCAGAGAATTCTATTTTTATCTTAATTGAAGAGTGGTTATAAAGCTAATTGACTATTTGCATTTGCAGGAAACTATTCCCACCTCCCATCAACCCCAAACCCCAAGGAGCCATCAACGTTTAGAGGTTTTCACCCATACCAGTGGTTTAAAAGAAGTAAAGTCCAAGATTAATGCATACAGCTTGTCAGATATGTACTTAGACTTTTTAAAATGAATCCAACTCAGGCAAGATTAATATATATAGCTTGTCAGATATGTACTTAGCCTTTTTTAAATGAATCCAACTCAGGCAAGTCAGTAATTAATGCCATAAAATTCAGCTCAACAGAAACTCAATTGAAAAATGAGAACAACATAACAGTTCTATTAAAAGAACGGCTATCCAAGGTTGCTATTTTTAAAAACTAATTCAAGGCACTTTGCCACTTTTATGAAAGCAAAGATAGAGGCACGTTGTATTGTACATAAACATAAAACTTTTCCTTATATCCTTGAACCATATTCAATATGGACATATTAGATGCATATAATGCTTAAGAAAAGTGCTAAAATGTATTTTGAGGACAGTATATCAAAATGAGAGCAAAAAAGTGAAGAAAAATAAGTATAAGTCTACGAGCATAGCACATTTATGTATTTAGAATATAAAAATATTCAATGTATTTTATTAAACCAATTATCCAAACAGTTATAAGAAAAACACATTAATAGTGGACTTAGAAGAAAACCTGTATGAATTACAAGTTTAAAAATTTCTTAAATTTTTTTTCTCCATTAGATGAAAAACAAAACACAACAACAACAACAAACCTGATGAGGGAAGAAATAGACTACCATAATTTAGAATTTGATAATACCACAGACACAACTCATCACAAAAAAAAGGTCATCCTTCATCTAATAGTGTGATGTCAACTACAGTAAAAACGTGTAGGACACAGAAATTTTAACCTATGGAGAATTATTCAAACCTAAATTCAAAACTAAATCAGATTTAGACCAATTGATAAGCAAGTAAAATAAACATGGACTGCTATGGTTCAAATATTAATACTTAAAAAATTAATTATTTTACATTTCAGTGACATTCTTCTTTTAGTTACTTATAACTGTGTGTTACAACTGTGTATGTGTGTTGTAGCATTTCTGTGTATATCACTGAATGAGTTTACAATGAGGATGTTAGCGGATTTAGAATTAAATCTCAATGCAAAAATTTTCATATGAAAAGGCACAACTGGTTATTATTGGATTGATGCTTATTTTACACAGTATTTCCCAAATTCTGGTACATTAAAACAGCTTTGGTTCCAACTTAGAGTTTTCTAGTTCCATATTAAATTTTTGTAAGTAATATTTGTAAGCGTTCCTTCAAAATAAAAAAGAATACAACCATGACTCTATCAACATATTCGGCTTTCTGACCTTGCCAGTGAAGATTATTGCTTCTGAAGATTAGTATTTCTGAGCATATTATGTATGTTTCAGTCCACACACTTCAATAGCTTTCCTTTTTACTACATAATCAAGTTGAATTTGAAAAAGGCAATATTCAGAACTTTCCTTAATATGACCTTATTTTACTCCTCACCTAGAACAAGCCACTGTCAGAAACAGACTCCTCTCATTACCCTTACTCTCATGCACACATATCATATACCTTTCTCTTCACCTGCTAGGCCCAGTGACCACTGGTCACTGGGCGATGTGCTCAGCCAGGGTGGTGTTCTTTCCTGTGTTTTGCAATAATAATGACCAGAACTGATCTTGGAGAACTTACACATCCTATGTTGTCCACTGATTGGTGATTTACTGTCTTTATTATTATACACACACATTCTTACATTTATAAAGTTCTTTCTCAATCAGATTATAAACTACCAAAATAGATTAATTTGGATTTCAGCTCCTCTTGGGTCTTGTATTTATTAAACACAACAACCACAACAGCTATAACAACACTGCTGTTAATTATCCAACTTGATAAATACAATAATGCTTCTCCCTGCTAAAATCTCTTTATTCAATGACAGATTGTTCCTGGTTGCCGGCATAGAGGTGGGAAAAAAATTAGAAACCAGAGAAGGAAATAGAAAGTTCTAGTGAGTGGATGGGAATACCAGTTTGGCTTGAGGGCCTCAAATTAAATTTATTCACTCATCAAACATTTATTTAATGCCTTCTATGTGGTGTATTCAAAGGTGAAATATCTGTACCTGCCTGTAAGGAGTTCACATATTCATATTCTCTAGGGTGAGACAGCAAGAAATTAATATTTATAACCTCGTGGGATAAGAACTATAATACGTGTTTGCACAGTGTGATGGGAACATAAAAGAAAGGAAGCAAAATGAATCTGACTGGGAGAGAGTGTCTCAAAGCAGGATTTCCGGAAGTGACTTTTGAGCTTGGGCCATAAGGAGAGTGAGAGTAAGTTATTGTCATAGGGGAAGGTCATTTAATACAAAGAGAGGATCACGTTATCAAGGAAAGAGGTAAGAAAATATGGGGTATAGTTAAGGAATCACAAGTAGTTCAGTACAGCCGAAGAGCAGGTTTCCTACAGGAGAGTAGGTAGGAAAAACTAGGAGCAGAGTGAGACAGAGGCCAAATCATTGTATACCATGGCCCTAGACATGACCCTGCGGAGGATAAGGAGCCACAGGAAGGTTTTTTAACAGGGCAATGGCGTGATCGTATTTGCATCTGAAAAAGATCACTTTGATAGCTGTGCCAAGGATAGATTGGAGGGGAGGAGTCTGAAGACAGGGAGATAATTTAATATTATAAAAGAGAAATGATGAAGAGCTGAACAGGCTAGAGAAACAGTGGAGACAGAGAAGAGGGAGCCAATTTAAGTCACAGGAGAGGGTATGAAATTGATAGCACCCAGGGACGTTGTTGTGGAAGTCAGAGAGAGGAACCTAGATTGACTGCCACAATGATGGCTGGAGAGATAGAACAGATGATACTGTGTTCTATCAAGAGAGAACCTTGGGAGAAGGACGGTGAGGGGAGAGGGATGAGGATATATTAAATTTGCAATGTCAAGGTTGGGATGGTCATTGAGCAATTCATTAGGATGGTCCCGAGGAGGAGAGAGAAGATTGGGCTGGAGTTATCAGCATGTGTAGGGCAGCTAAAACCAAGGGTATGAATGAATTTCTCAGGGAGAGTAGAAAGAATGGAGAGAAGAGCCCTGAGAACAAGCCTGGACGATGTCATGTATTTTGTGGTTGTTCTGCAGAGTGTAAGATCAACTTACTGTGATTAAAATTTGGGGATAAGGTGAGGATTCCAAAGGTGGTCAGAGTTTGTGTAATTTAGACTTCCTGTTGGTGCCAATGGAGGGAAAATAGAGGCTTCCTTATTGGCTTGACCTGATGTGTGGCAAAAGGGAAAGAAGGAGGGGGCAGGGTTTAAAAGCTGTCAGTCCAACATGGAGTTTGATTTTATTACACCCTCGACCCTATTGAACTCCGTGCTAGCCCTGGGCCACAGCTGGACTCAGATATTTGCATGACAAAAATAAGCTTCAAACTTATCTATGACATAGGATTTGGGAAGTTCTTTGTACAGCAATCTAACCTCTACCCTGCCAGATAGAGTGAGTGATGTTGTGAAGTTATAAGAAGTAATGTCCACAAAACACATGAAAGAGGGATGAAGATACAATAGCCACAGGGAGGGAGACAAAAAAAAGAGAAGGCTCTACAGAGTTGTCAGAAAGAAAGAAAGAAAGAGAGAAAAAGAGAAAGGAGAGAGAAAGAAGAGAGAGAGGGAGGGAGGGATGGAAGGGGGAGGAATGGGGAGGGATAGAGGGAGAGAAGGGAGAAAGAAGTAAGAAAGAGGGAGAAAGTTTTCATAGAGGAGTGTAAGTCTGAGAGAAGGCTGGGCCCCCCTTGCTGTCCTAGCACTTACATGAGCTATGGACCTGATATATAGGGAAAAGAGAGAACTCTCCCTTCAAAAGGATGGCAAGAAAGACGAGTCCTTTGAGAGAATGATAGTTTACAGTTAAAGTAGTTGAAGGGGGAATTATATGAGGTATAAGCTAAAACGGTGTGTTCACAATAGATCAGAACTTCCCTGGGGGCAGAACAGATTCACTGTAAGCAGATGAATCAGGGAGGAACATGGCGTAGCTGGAAAATGGGATCTGTGAGTGGGTGAAGAATGGAAGAGAGTGGCGTTCTCTGCACCTGATGAGAATGACAGGGAGGGAAAAGTGGGGAACTCGTGGACTCTAGGTTAGCTCTGAGTCACTGACGTAAACTTTGATGTTAAGTAATGCTTGGACTTTAATCCGTATATGGTAGGGGAGTGACAGACAGCATTTGAGGAGAAAGGTATGATCGGACTGACCTTTTAGAAAATCTAGTCTAAGAATAAACAGAAAAAGTGCAAAATCAGAGGTGGGTAAAGCAGTCAGGAGACAGAATTAATGAATTTCCCTTGGTTGAGTTGTTATAATTTGTATAAAATCTACAAATTCAATTGGTAGGAAATTGAAATTCTTCCTCCAGGCTTCTGAAGCACTTGTTTCTGCCTTAATTATAGCACTTAACTACTTTGTATTATGCTTTTTCTGTTTTCGCATCTGCCTTCCCCACAGCCTGAGAGCCCTCTCAGAACAGTGCCTGTCTCTTTCCTACCTGTAGCCCCGGGGCCCTGGGCCTGACGCAGGAAGGCATTCAGCAACATGTCTGTAGGGGAGTAAATGAGGCGACTGGAATATTTAAGACATCTGGTGACTAGGTCTCCCACCAAAAGAGTGAGAGCCAGAGTGGAGGGAAAGGACAACAGAGGCATTTAAAAGAAACAGTATCAGAATATGGTGAATGAATGAAGACAAGGGAAAACTGAGCACAGCTACTCCATACTGTCACTCCACGCTGTCACAGTCACTCCATCCTGAAAGACGAGTCAAGCTACAAGAAGCGCAGATCTACATCTGGAGATCTAGATGCCGATCTCAATCTCCAGATCTACACCTGGAGACTATGGGAACAGGCTGACATGCAGGTTCCTGTCGAGGAACCTCACCACTGCCTCTCATTTCAGCTGAGATTTGTGGAGTCCTGGGGGTGGCATGGAGGGCAGGAGAGGTGGGGGGGACAGAGAAAGCAAGACATGGTTTCCTATTACACGATGTAAGAAGAATCAGCGTGTCAATTCAAAGGTACATAGTTAACTGAAAGCTCAGAAGTAAAAGACAAGGTTCTAGACAAGGATTAGTACAGGAAGCTGGACTAAGTAGACGAAGCTATTGATGCTCTGGTAATACTTTTGGGGATGTTTCTTATTCCAAAGATCTCTGAGGTTTGAACGAAAGCCTTTATAATATATAAAAATGCATTTTGTCAACATCTCTTATACACAGTGCCTTCAGAGAGCATACCTATGGAACAGCCTCTGTGTAAGTGAATGAAAACTTTGTGCCTAAACTATTTCAAGGAATTAAAACAATACAATCAACTGTCTGAGTATCAACTAAAGCAGAAACAAAGGCAGGGATGATGGCTCTAGACTTAGTGAACTGAATATCAAAACATTCCAGGAGAACATAGAGTCAATGAAATTTATGATCACTAAATAACATAACGTGATTGATAGCAATATAACAAATCAGCTGACAATTGAAAAAGCCTGGGAACTTTGCATCAGAGGGGAAAATCTACTAATACAATGTTCTAAAAAGACAAAGATAAGACACATCAAGATATTTCCTAGAAATTATTTTATTCTTTCCTAAGAAAAAGGCTAGCCATAAAGACGGAGACAGCACACTTCCTCCAGCCAAGTGGCTGGCACATAAGAGGAAGATATATTGAATGTTTCTGAATTAGATCAAGTTAGTAAAAAAAACAATGATGTTGGGTATGAAGTAGTGATCATGGGTTTATTTCCACTCCTGGAAGTGGGTGCATTTAATTTAGTTTATGGCTGAGGTCTATCTATTTCATACAGTGGCCCAAAGGAGAGATGATCAGCCCACCAAACACTGACCACAGTAAAGGCAGCTCTCCACAGGGGAGGCTCAAGTTTCCCTCTTCTGCCTAGAGATGCTGCATTCTGCAAAGTCAAGCTGTAGGTGTTTCCAGGGTGCTCACTGTCTGTTCAGCCACAGCCTGAGTCATCCGTTTTACCCACGAACCATCCTTAGTCAAGGACAACTGGAGTCCCCAGGAATGTTGAGAAACTGCTGAAGAAGGTGACTATCGCTATTGGGACAGGCCAACTCACATTATCTCAGAGAAAGGACGGTGTTACTAAGGGGTTCTCGATAGGCTTTTATTTTGACCCAAAGTTTGTTTCCAGATACCAGTATTTTACCTTTCAATGATCATAACGAGATGAATGCCAATCAGTTATCTGAACGCATCTTACTACATTCAAGCCAGATCTGCTTACTTTAACTTGTGGGAGAGGGACAGAAATTAGTTGGAAAGAATTAGCATGCAAACATGCATGTGCAGCAACAAAAAGGCTACTGGTACAGTCTGTAGGCAATGGAACAGAAATTCCTCTTTCCCACTTTATTGCTGTAAACAAGCTTGTTTTACAACTACTAAATCACACAAAGATCAACCCATTTTCACCTGCCTTCTGAAATTGAAACCAGAAATAGTAAAATAACAAAGACTTCTGTAAAAAACGACTGAAACAATGAAATGTGTTTCAATGCGTTTTCCCTGCCCCAGTTAATGTAAATGTGTATGAGGAAAATTGGATCAGGTGTATGCATCACTTCTAGTAGGAATACTGCGTCAAAAGTAATTGGGTTTCACTTCTGTCACATATTAGAACCTATAAGGTGTCCGTGGGCTTCACCAGCCACAGTTTGTCTATTCTAATCAGGTTTCCTTCTGAAACCAGTTCCCTGGGGAGGGAAGGGCTGCTCACGGTTGAGCCAGAGCTCCCAAGGGACAGCCAAAATGGAAACCTTCACATCAGCAGTCTAAATATTAATCCAACCTCCTATGAAGAATGATATTTTGACTTAACTGGTTCAAAGAAATAATTCTAAGATTCTGCACGTGTTTCCTGGGCTTTGCAAAGAAAAGAAGGTTATAGTTAGGACATGGATTTAACTTTGGAGGAGGAGAAACCACTATTAATTCCGCCTGCCAAAAAATCAATACCTGTTTTAACCTTTCTCTCCTTTTCTTTCTCACTCCCTCTTTGGCTTAAGAAATAAACTCCGTGTTTATTCTCTCCTAGGATTCATGGGCTTGTTTGAAACTTAGGAAAATCAGTCAACAACCTATTTAGACAATCCCATTAGGAAAATTGACTGATCCAGGAGGCCATCCAAATTCAAGCCTTCATCGAGTACTTCTTGTTGTCATCTTCAACTCCTATTTTCTTGTACCAATCACCTACAATTACCAGGAGATTGGTCACTGTTGGAATGCAACTTCTCAGAATTCAGTGTTTACTTTTCTAATGGGACATCAATTGCTCCAACAGAATGCCTTTGATGATATGTATAAAGAGGAGCTCACTGGACCCCAGGCTGTTGTTTCCAGTGGGGAAGAACAAGAACCTGAACATGAGGAAGGGAAGGATGGACTCAAAGAGCTCTTTCCATTGAGAACTGTAACTCAGAATTTGGGTCACAGAGACAGCAACACAATCTTGTCGCTTTCACTTGGCCCTCTAAGCTTTTAAAAGGCTGTTTATCGAAGCATTGTCAGCATTAGGACGTTTATCTGCTCCCTCTAAGATTCTTGCAAGTGGTAATAAAATTGTTTTCATTTCATTTAAGAAGCCAAGCCAAGTTTTTACTACATTCAGAAAGGCTGCTGTCCAGCTGTTTGGACCCCAAGGAACCATTAATATAATGACAAGCGAAGGCAAACGGAGCTGGCTTAGACTAGACCTTTTATCCGGTTACGGGATGCTGGTCTATTTCTGTTCTAGAATCTCATTAAGAATGGTTTTTAGCATCTTAATCTGTTTCTGATCCAGGCTAAGGTCATGGAGAGCTCTCTTCATCTCTGCTTCTTCAGACCAAGCTTCTGCTAAACTAAGAACATCCTCCATCTCTTAGCACACGTCTGGGGAGCTCATAGTCTTGGATTCTTGTTTGATCTTCAGTTGTCCTAAACCCAGTGCCGTTCTCTTCCTCCCAGAACAGGCAGAGAGGTGCTTTGTATAGCGTACCAATAGTTTGTCTCCTAGTCCATTGCACAGAAGTATCGGGTGATTTGTAAGATACAGCACGTAGTCTAAGAGTGACATAAATACACCTTTGTGCATGCACGTACACGAACCATCTCTACATGGACATATAAGAAATGGGTAATAAGGCATTTCTTCTGGGGAAGGGAGTTGGGACCTTCAGGATAACTGGATAGAATGGAGACTTGTTTCATACTGTCTCCTCTTTTGGGACGTTGGAGACATTTTACAATGTGTTTTCCTATTTAAAGAAAAAAATGTATTTGACTGTTCGGAGGAAAAAAACATATAGGAAAAAATGCATGGGATAAAACAGTGTGTGCATTATGTTCCTGTGCGGATAGACAAAAGGATCTGTGTATATACAAGAAAAATTTCTGGAAGGACACACAAGAAACTTGTGTTGGTTAACTCTAGAGAGTGGGACTGGTGTTCTAAAGTGGGTGAAAGATACTTTTATCCTTATGATTTTTAATTATAAAGGAAAATTTACATATATGAAATGTGGGTGGACTAGGAAAAAGAAGACATGATTCTAATGTAGCAATTCATAAGAAGGAGCACGTGCCCTTAAATGGAGGTGTTATTTAAATAACCAAATCTTCCATCCCAAAACACACACACACACACACACACACACACACACACACACACACACACACTAGAAAAGCCAGACACAAACACCACTGGCTTGACTGAGTATGATTTTATATCTTATCTGTAAGAATGAGCTGTTCAAGTAGCATGCCTAGTTTATCACACATGTAAGCCATTTTTCAAACTTTTGTGTCATTAACAATGTGTCAAACACAATCTGCCATGTTGTCAAGTTTGCATGAGAGAAACATAATTCTGGTTTCCAATTCCTACATCGGAAATTTGTGCAACATGCTTCCTTTTAAGACACCCCTGAAGTTTGATTAAAAGAGAGGCACATTTGCAGGCCTGAAATTAGAGTTACCTGGGGAAATTAGGTAAGAAATATAAACACATCCCTACCATGCTGGTCTCTCTTCCTGGGAACTAGGGACAGGAAGATAGATACTTTCTCTACTGCCCTGTTCTCTTGTTCTCACAAGAGAACCACCCAAGTTTCCATGGGCATGTCATACCTCACCGAAGAATGAATTAGGGAATTCCAATCTGTGTGTGATCGTGTTCTGGGCTGGCGTAGGGGGGGTGGGGAGTGCAGAAGTCTTCATGTCACATTTACTTTTGTGTTTTGTGAGAAATATCAGCAGCAGCAAAGGTAGTGTAGGTAGTCGTGAGCAACCTGCACCAGGATAATCAGCTGGGTGTTTAAATGTACATGTATGTTTTATCTTCCTATCGCCAAAGCATATTAAATCACTCTCTCTGCAGGGAAAGCCTCACATCTAGATTTAGATCAAGTTCCCCAGGCAAGACTTCGGTATATAATTGTTTGAGAATCAGGGATCTGAGAAAGAAAGGCAACGATAGCACTCGGGCTGACAGGATGGAATGCTTTCTATTTTCCAGGTACTGTGGCCACCTTCATTACTCACCTCAGCGTCTCATCGCGTGTCCCTGAGTCTGCTTTTATTCCCCCACCACCAACCAGAGTCTTTTAAGAGATAAATCATTTTGCACGACGCCACTCCTCAAGGTCTTCTAATGGCCTCTCATCTCATTCTGAATAAAATCCAGATTTTTCCCATGGCCTTCATAGTTCCACATGAACTGACCTCTCTAACTTCTATAACTTGCACCCTCTGCCTCCTTCATTCTGCTCCAGCAACTCTGATTTCCATTCTTTCCCTTGGGGACATCAAGGACACTTTCACCTCCAATTCTTTGCATTTACTATTCTCTTTGCTTGGGAAAGCTCTTCCCTGAATGATACACAGGGCTCACTAGGCACTTAACTGAATATTCCTTCAAACATTCTCTCTTCAGAGAGGCTATCTGTGTCTTGCAGCTTCTAAGATGGTGTCCAAAGGTTCTCACCTCCTGCTATTTCTAACCTTGTATAATCCCCTCCCCTGGAATATGCTTTAACCAGGAGAATATGGCAACATTTAGGGGATGTCACTCCTATGGTTAGAATGCAAAGATTATTACTTCCATCTTGCCAGGAGACTCTCTTTTGCTGACTTTGATGAAACAACTGCTATGTTGCAGAATCTCACGTGGCAAATAACTAAGGGCAGTTTCCAGCCATAGTCAGCAACAATCCAAAAGCTGTTGAGGAACTAAATCCTGTCAACAACCAGGTAAGTAAGCTTGGAAGTGGATCTTTCCCCAGTCAAGCCTTGGAGTGAGACCCCAGCCCTTATAGAAATCTTGATTGCACCCTTGCAACAGATCCTGAAGCTAAACCATGCTCAGATCCTTGAGCTACAGAAAATTAAAATAATAATGTATGTTGTTTTTAGCTATTAACTTTAGGGATAATTTTTTTACTCAGCAATAGATAGCTAATACAACTCCTTGACCACCCCATTCTGTCTCCTAATCTTGCTTTATGCTTTATTTCTTCTTAGTTCATATCATCACCTAGCACATGCTCACTCCCCCCTACTCCATATATGAATTTATGCACTCTCACTTATTATGATGTGTCCAGGATCTAGAAGAGTACTTGGCACATTATAAAATCTCAGTAAATATTTACTAAATTCGTGAATTACTCACTGAATTCTTCCAACCAATGCATTATATATGTATATTACTTTCTATTTTTTTTTAGTTTCTATTTTTTGATAAGAAAACAGATACATGAAGATTTTAAGAACTTGTCAAGATGTGACAGAAGTAGTAGAGGGAGGATTTGAATGGAATCTGTCTGACTCTTGACTTGCTCATTATAACAATGTTTCTGAAACTGGGGGGTCCACAAACTCCTAAGGGTTTCAGACTACTTCTTGGGCATTAAATTTTTTTAAGATTTTATTTTTAAGTAATCTCTACACCTAACATGGGGCTCAAACCTACAATGCCATGATTAAGAGTTGCATACTCTACCCATTGAGCCAGCCGGGCAACCCAAGCATTAAATTTTTTTAATTAAAAAATTAATTTGTGGGGCGCCTGGGTGGCTCAGTGGGTTAAAGCCTCTGCCTTTTGCTCAGGTCATGATCCCAGGGTCCTGGAATCGAGCCCCGCATCGGGCTCTCTGCTTGGCGGGGAGCCTGCTTCCTCCTCTCTCTCTCTGCCTGCCTCTCTCCCTACTTGTGATCTCTGTCAAATAAATAAATAAAATATTTTTAAAAAGTTAATTTGTATTGGTAACCTGGAAATTTAAGCATATTCTGCATCATATGGATGACCACCATTTTACATATCTTGAGTCATCAGTGTTGAAGTTTGTGTATCTGATTAGGTTGGCTGTATATTGGTTATCATATTCTTCCTGACTGTCTATCTGTAGGCTGCAAGCTCTAGCATCAGATGTAAAGGGAACTGCTTAACCAGTTCCCACAATTGCAGAAGTCAAATCCCCATAACAAAGCCCTTGATATATTGGTTCTGTTAATGAATCCTGAATAGTACACCAGCTCAGTATGTATCAGAATAAGGCTATAAAGTGGGCAAATGCAACCAGTAAAATTTGATGGTCACTTTCCTGAAATTTCAACTGAAGGATATCATCCCCAAAGAGCTCATTGTTCAGTAGCTCTCAACACCGTGTGCTAGAATTTGCCTCTCAGCCTCTGCTTTTCTCAACCCCTGCCTCCCTCCCTATTTTACTCCACATCCTGCTCCCTTCTATCTCAAGGGCCAGAGTGAGTCTGTTCTGGAATGGTTTCTTCCCCAAACAGGAAGCATGGAAAAATCTAAAAAGAGTCAAGGCAAGGAGCTGATGGATAGGGCACATTTGACAGTATAGGGTAACAGCCAGGAAGCAGCCTTCCCTTAGGTTCTGGTACTGATGCAGCCCTGGCATCTCTTGAGTCTGAAGTTACTGCCTCTACAGCTCTAACAACCCCACCCAAGCACTCAGATGGCAACAACCACAATATTTACTATGCATAGATTCTTCCCAGAAGTCTTATGCCATCATTTCAGAGATATATATTTGTGAAGGAAACATTTTGGCCTCAACACAGGAGAAAAGCTATACTTATGAATCAGAGTGTTCACATCAGGAATGCTCTGGACAAAACATTAAACCTTGATTACACCACTTTGAGAAACAACAGACAGAAATGGCCTTTTGAAAGAGCAAATTCACATTTTAAATGTCATCAAGCCAGGATGTTTCTTACTCTCCTAGCTTTTTAATCCATACCTAAGTAATCCAAACCTAACTTTTAGAAGACAATGGTCCTCTCCTTCCAGACAGGAGTAGCTGGGCAACATGTCAATTCTGTTTTGCAGATGACATAGTCCTGCTCAGGTGAGAAAAGCCCAGATACTATATTTTCTTAATTCAAAGTCCAAAATTAGTATTTTAGGTAGACTCTTTATTGTCTATATGAGTTCTACTTTTTAAAAAAATGTATTCTAAAGATTATCTGTATTTTGTCACTTTGCTAAAGTCCAAGCAGCTTCAATTTTTTCTTTAACCATTTCCTTTGTTAATTTTTTTCCAGAGAAATAATTACAACTATGGATGGAACACCTACTATGTGCCATGATCCATGTTAAGAGTTTAACTAGTTATTCTACTCATCCTCCCATTGGCTTGGTGAAGTAAGTGTTATTGCCTCTGACTAGCACCAGGTCATGAAGCTGGTAAGAGCTTCCTCAACCCTAAGTCACCTGACTCCACAGTCTGTAATCATGACCCCTTCTCTGAATTCACCAACTCTAGTTATTTGTTGTGTGTTGCAGAACTTTAGGGCCTTTGTGAGTATTTGAGCAGAACTAACACTGTGTTTTACAAAATTGGGATTTGACCCTACCTCCAAATATCCTCTGGTAGTCTGGCTAAGCAAATACGTGGTCTTCCAGATGGACAAGAATTTTATTTTGAAAATTTTAAAATTTAAGTTGTGAGCCTCTCTTCCTAAGTGTAAATTCTGTAACCCTGTGTAAAACTCTCCCAATGCACTCTAATTCAGGAAATATGTATCTACCAGCCTGCCTGTGGATTGTGACTCAGTAGGTTCTCATCTTCTAACTGTCCCAAGAGGTCACATGGAAGCTCTTTTCACAGTGAGTATTCTATTGGCTTCATCTTTGGAAAAATCAAACAAACTTCAAATTTCTTATAAGCACAAACTTTAGTCTATAACTCTCAGTATCCTAAAATACTGATAGCATTCTGCACCCTTCTTTTACTCCTAAAGACAGATTTTGTTAAATTTGGCCCCTTCTTCAAATTCCCAGCTATCTCCAGGTAAAGACTGAAAAATAGAGATCATCTTACAAGTCAAATCCAATAGATTGGTAATAGATGCCAGCCAAGCGACAGATCTTGAAGTTTTATGTGGGGTCAGGAAAAAAGAGCACAGGAATAAATGGAGGAACCCCATTAGAAACACAGGGAACCAACATGGTGGCCCAGGTGCCATGTGTCTGCTCACCCTACCTTACTTATACTGATTCTACCCATGAAAACACTGTATCTCATGTCAAAGCTAGTAATGTAATCAGAACAAAGGAAGCAATATCAACCAGCATCAACACAAAGATCTAGTTTGTTGGGGTTTTTTTATTATTATATTTTTAGAGAATCTTAGTCAGAATGACTTCCATTTTATTGTCTTCAATGCTTCTCACAGAAAGCTAATTTTGGGAGCAGTTTCTAAAATATAGCAAAATATGAGTTGCTTTTAGACTTGTTCTGAGATTAATCCAAGAATGGTAACATGATAGCTAACTGTATTATATACCAGACCAAATCCGTTATACTTCGTGTCATTATACCTCGGGAATTTTACTAAAACTCATAAAAGCAACGGTGGGATTTGAGATGATATATACATATGGAGACAAATACTATATAGATATTAAACAAACTCTTCTTCTCTATCTTTAGAATTTTTATACCTTGACCATGGCTTCTAAGCCTTTACAATTCATCATGGTTGTGACTTTATGTGAAAATTACCAGTTACAAATAAATATTTTCAGTAGTATTGCTTTAATCTCTAACTTAATGCAAAATTAGCTTTCTTGAAGACATGAGACTTTCTCCACTTCTGAATCAAGAGAATTCTAAAACACTTGAAATTTTTTCAGAGTGCACCACTGTTTTCACATGTCAAGACTTCTAGGGAAGCAGGCAAATTAAACACCAAGTCTATCTTCGCCACCTTTTAAATTACATTTAAAATTAAAGTTAAGGGGCACCTGGGTGGCTCAGTCAGTTAAGCATCTGACTCTTGGTTTCAGCTCAGTTCAAAATCTCAGGGTTGTGAGACTGAGTCCTACATCAGGCTGCACACTCAGTGGGAAGACTGCTTCCCATTCTCTCTTCCTCTGCTCCTCCCTCTGCTTGGGCACACACACTCTCTCTCCCAAATAAATAAAAATAAATAAATTTGAAGAAATGAAGCAGGAAACCTGCATAGATGAAGAGAGCATGAACAGAGACTACACATATAAGAGATAAAACAAAATCTAGAAGCTGGAAGATAGATTATGAGTGGTAACTGACTCCCAATATCTGAGAAAAGTACAATCTAAGTCTAAAGTAGGGGAAACTAACAAGAAGCAAATTGATGTTCACCTTACAGCCTTTTGGAATGCTCTGAATGTGGTGGAAATAAGTTCTGAAAGGGCAGGTTCAACAGGAGGATGAGCTGAAGGACTGGCTACATTTTTAAAGGGAAAATTGACCTTTTCTGTTGCAATTATCTTTTTCCAAGTACAACAGAAACATAGAGGTTTACTCTCTAGAGAATTAAACCTGAACCGATCTGGTGTTGCTCATAAGAGATACAGCTGAGGGCAAAGATGAGGGACTGTACTAAAAACAGGGAAGTTATGTGAATGTCGACATACTGAGATCTGAGACTTTCAACAACCTTCATCTCTCAGCTTCCAGAAAGCTAGAAGCTGGCTTTTTATGTC
The DNA here is from genome assembly GCF_922984935.1 of Meles meles. Lineage (NCBI taxonomy): Eukaryota > Metazoa > Chordata > Mammalia > Carnivora > Mustelidae > Meles > Meles meles. The sequence goes on along the minus strand of NC_060079.1, from coordinate 16,014,852 downwards.
CTTTAAGCAATAAACTGAGAAAACTGATCTGTCCAGGGGAAAGGACCTACAGAGATACAAAACTGAAGGTCCTGCAACAAACAGCTGGGCCATAACCAATCATTCTATATTCAAGCTCAATTGTTCATAAGATGTACCCATAAACATAAACTTCCAAGTAGCATTTTTTTGTATCTGTTTTAAACATGACCACTGCAAAAATAAAGCCAATTAAAAAGAAAAAGAAATTCAAGAGAGCAAATAGAACAGAAAAAAAATAATTAAACCTCAGGGTTTTAAAAGAAGAAGTCACATTCTTTTTGTTGTTTTAAGGTTTTATTTTTTTGAGAGAAAGAGAGAGAGTGTGCATGAGTTGGAGGGAGGGGCCAACGGACAGGGTGAGAGAGAATCCCAAGCAGACTCCCCACTGAGCACAGAGCCCTACCCGGGCTAGATCTCAGGATTCTCAGATTGTGACCTGAGCTGAAATCTTGAGTTAGCCACTGTCAGCCACCCAGGCACCCTGAGAAGAAATTGCACTCTGAAAAGAATTTTTTAAAAGGATTATTCAAATAATAATAAAGAGTTCTTGGAGAATAAAAATATAATGCAAAAATTCAATGGAAGAGTTGAAAGCTGCAATTTAATAAATACCCCAGAAAGGAAAACAACAACAATAACAAAAAGAAAATTCACAAAGAGATACAAAATACAGGGGAAAACAATGTTGGTGGATCATGACTTCTAGTACTAGACTAACAACAACTCCAGAAGGGATAAAGAATGAAAACAGAGGGAAGGAAAGGATTAAACAAATGTTTCAAGAAAATTCCTCATGATTGAATAACACAAATTTTCAAATTGAAAGTGTTAAGAACAGTAAAATAAAAAGATTTGTCTTTCTGAAAAGGCATATCTATATGAAATTTTGCAATATTAAAGACAAAAATAAAATGCTAAAATCTCCCAGAGGGGGGAAAAATTGGTTGCATTTAAAGAGTCATGGATAAAAAATGATATTGTACTTTCCAAAAGCAACAATGGAAATTAGAAAACAATGGAGCAAGGTCTTCATAATCTGAAGTAAAAAAAAAAGAAAAAAATCTATTTCCAACATAGAATTATGTGTCTGGGAAAACTATCAATGGTAACATGAACATATCCTGAGATATTTCATATTTCAAAAATTTTACTTTTGGAGCAGCTTATCTTCCTTTTACTAGAGGAAGAACTCCATGAAAATAAGGGAGGAGCCTAAAGAAAGAGAAAAGTCGGCTTTCAGGGTATAGTCAGTCTAACACAGAAAGACAGAAGAGAATGCCAGTGATGATAACGTGTAGTAAGCCTAAGAAACAGCCATTACAAATTCATGCAGAACAGAGGACTCCAGCATCATGTTTCCAAGAAAAAAGAATAATACACACACACACATACACACAAACACACAATGGGAACTATCTTACTCATTGCATTGAAGCCACTGAGTGGAGATTTACACTTGTGGCAAAAGTGAAATACCCCTAGGGCACTTGAAAAGAAATGAAAGAAAGGAAGAAAGGAAGGAAGGAAGGAAGAGAGGGAGGGAGGATGGAAGAAAGGAAGGAAGGAAGAAAGAAAGAAAAAAAAAGGAGGTAACTAACATCTCTGGGGAAATCAGAAAGTTTTATAGGAAGTATAATTATGGATACCACATGAGCAAAATCTGACTAATAAGATAACAGAATTTGTGAGATAGTAATATGGGGAGGATAAGAGAATAATGAATACTTGGGGGAGGGGAAAGGAAGTACATAAAACAGCAAATTTTAACCACAGAAGAAAGTTAATGAATAATACCAAAACAACTAAAACTCAAGAAAGAGAATAATCAAGTAATTTTTTTTTTATATGTAACAAATACCAGGAGAGTCTAAAAGTTGAAAGTTGTTGTCTCTGAGGACTGGAAATCAGTCACAATGAGGGGCAAGACCAGGAGTCCTTGTTTTTCATGTTAAAATCTGTAATACTATTTATCTTTAAATTATGTACATGTATAAATCAGATAGAAATAAAGCATTATCTCTTTCGAATTAATGTATGAGCTATCAGGCAAATAATTATCTTTTGCAATATCCTAAACTTAGCAGTGAGCATTTCTACATTTCTAGTAAAAAAAAAAAAAAAAACTCCTTCCAAATTTCTGCTGGAGACCAAGTCCCCATTGTCAAAATTAACTTGAAAACTAAGATAATTATCAAAGAGGAAAGACTGCTTTTTTCTCCCTGAAGAATAATTAAGTGCTCTGATTCTCTTACCCACTTTGCCTTTGCAAAATTCATCATAGAATAAGTAACACTAAAATACGGAGTGACAACTTCTCCTGGGAAATTTTGACAATCACGGGAGTGAATCTGGGGCCCAAATTCTCAGGATAATTGCCTCAATACTCCTCTCTGAGAGAAAAACTTGTCCTTTGACAAGGAACAGTAGCAGTGGAGTAATGAATATAAACCTTCCTCTTCATTAAATCCATTCCTGTTTGGTGATTGAGGTCAAGCAACCAAGACAATGAGGGGAGAAAGGACAGGCTCCCCTTAAGTCATTTTGCAAGTTCAATCTTTTTTACGGATTTATTGTCTAGTTTATTCAATTCATCTGGGATAAATGCTTGCCACAAAAAAAGAAGCCAGCTACTAGGTGGGAAATGAAGGGAGACTAGTGGCTGCATAATTATTTCTGTATAGGACATGATAACCTATACAGATAACCTCTCTCAATCTTTGTGATGACCTCTACTTTTAGGTTAATCCATATGATTTTTCAGTGAGAGTCCATGTAACTAAAATCTTTGTAGAAAAGAAAAGAAATGAATGTTTGAACCTAATTTGCATATCAATATTGTTTACTCTGTTTTCAGAATGCTAACCTGAGTCTTAAAAAATCTATTATTTCTTTCTGGTCTATAATTACCAAATAATTGTATTCATCATTCTTAGAGCAATTTTCAAAGAGGCCTCATTACAAAGAAAAGTATCCAATTTACCTGTTTCTTTTTTTTATTATTAGAAAATCTCTCTTTACAAAACACTATCTGATACAAATTTCTGGTAGATAAATGTTACATTGAGCTTCTTCAAAATTATTTTCTTCCTGTTTCTTCGAACATCTGAAGAACTCATTAATGAGACACCCAATAGGCAATAGGAAATACTGAAGACATCACAAACAATGCCTGATGAGTCCCAGAACGTACTGCTGTCTTTCAGATTCAAAGGCGATACTAATGATGTGTGTATATGCAGTTTAAAAGACCAATACACAGGCAAGAGCATTCCTCCTCACACTCTGTCCACATGAAAGCAGAGCTTTGATTTATAGTTGCAAACACGGTTTGCTGAGCCCACAGGTGTTTGAGAGTAAGCTACTTAGACTCCACTCAGCCTGAAGACTTTGTTCAGAGGTAGCTCCTTCATCCTCCCAGATGCCTTATCTGTTTAGCCACTGCTATTTCTCAGCAGTCTGCAGCTGCGCTACATTGTTTAAAACTGAGCCTCAGGGTTTCCTTAAACTGTTTATTATGTCTTCCTTGATGGAGGTGGTCCCGCTTGCGCTCAGGAGCTGCTTAGCTGAGCTGCTCGCTGTCACTCACTGGGCATCATCTCCAGATGAGCCATGTCGTAAGATGGACTATGTGCCATGACTGACATTTTCCTAGGGGTGAGCAGAAGTTGCATGGGTGAAATTATGCAAAAGGCCAGGTTTGCAGGCTTCTTGCAATCTTTCAAGGGTTTTTTTGTTTTGTTTTTTGTTTGTTTGTTTGTTTGTTTTTTATGGTATTACTCCCTCTGTCCTGAGCCAAGCCTCAGAGTATTGCTGTGTTGGCACCATATTGGCATTCTTGATACAGTGTTTGTATTTTGTTTTCCTGGCAATCATTGGAGTGTTGGATTTTGTGCTACAAAAGCAGACAACTTTTCATTTTTTTTTTTTTAAGATTTTATTTATTTGAAAGAGACAGAATGAGAGAGAGAGAGCACGAGAAGGGGGAGGGTCTGAGGGAGAAGCAGACTCCCTGCTGAATAGGAAACCCGATGAGGTACTCAATCCTGGGACCCTAGGATTATGACTTGAGCAGAAGGCAGTCGCTTAACCAACTTAACCCCCCAGGTGCCACGACAACTTTTCACTTTAGCTTGCCATGAAAAGTCCTTGGATGTTGTAGGTCTTATGTGACCCACACTAGTAGAGAATGTTGGTCTTTTAAGGTCCACTACAGATCTATTTGTAACTTAAGTCAGGAAATCACCTATGATCAGATCATGGGTGTGGGGCCCTTATAAGAACAACCCAGAAAGGCAGGACAAAGATACTTTTGTTTGCTCATGTTCATGGGTATGCTAATGAGTTACTTTATTCCAGAATCTCACTCTGGTCCATGGTTTTCTACATTCTATATCCTCTCCTTGGGCAGTTCCATCATATAACAATGTGCTGGAAACAAGGAAGAAATTTCTACCTTAGAAATTTCTTTTTTTATTTTTCATGAAAGCTAAAAGTTTGGGCACCAGTGACCACGAAATACCTACTCCTCACAACTCATTAAAGGATGTATTCAACTAGAACCCACATGCACCATAACCCAAAAGTCACAAATTCTTAATAATTTTTAAAAACACATGAGGATGCCTCAAAGTTACAGCGTTAAAAAAAAAAAATCCATGGTCATATAGACCAGCCTTGTACTTATTGAATTACTGTGACAGAAAAGTATTACAAATCAAAATAATGTAAATAAAAATTATTTTTGTAATAGCATTTTGAGATATAATTCATGAGCTGTACAATTTATCCATTTAAATATGTACAATTCAATAATTTTTTAAATCAGCAACTTTTAATATATTCAGAGTTGTGCAGTCATTACCACAATTGACTTCAGATCTTTTCCATCAACCAAAAAGAAACCCTAAATGCTCTGTCACCCTCATGCCTTCTAGTCCCTCCTGGTAAAAGCCCTACACAACCACTACTCCACTTTCAGTCTTTATAGGTTTCTTTATAGATTTGCCTGATCTGGACATTTCATAAAAATGGAATAATATAATATGTGGTCTTTTGTGACTGGATTCTTTCCCTTCACATAATGTTTTCAAGTTTTATCCATATTATAGCATGAGTTAAATACTGCTCTTTTTTTTTTAATATTTTATTTATTTATTTTGACAGAGAGAGATCACAAGTAGATAGAGAGGCAGGCAGAGAGAGAGAGGGAAGCAGGCTCCCTGCTGAGCAGAGAGCCCGATGCGGGACTCAATCCCAGGACACTGAGATCATGACCTGAGCCGAAGGCAGCGGCTCAACCCACTGAGCCACCCAGGCGCCCCAATACTGCTCTCCTTTTAATGGCTGAGTAATACCGCATTGCATGACTATCCATTGTATGAATATCCTACTTTCATTTATCCATTCATTAATTCATAGATACTGAGTTGTTTCCATCATTTGGCTATTATGAATAATGTTGCTTAGAACATTCATGGACAAGTTTTTGTGTAGACATCTTTTCATTAGCCTTAGGTATATACCTCAGAGAGGAATTTCTGGGTCAAATGGCAATTCTACATTTAACTTCTTGAGAAAGTGCCAGACTGTTTTCCAAAGTGGCTGTATAATTTTACATGCCCACCAGCAGTGCATGAGGGTACTAATTTCTTCACATCTTCATCAACACTTCTTGTTACTTCTCTTTTTGATTATAGCCTTCCTCATGGATGTGACATGGTATTTCATTGTAGTTTTGTTTTTTTAATTTTTTGTTTGTTGGTTCGTTGGTTGGTTAGTTGGTTGGTTTGACAATTCTATACATTATCCAGTGCTCACCATGATAAATGTAGTTACCATTGGTCATCATACAATATTGTTACAATATTACTGACTATATTCCCTATGCTGTACTGTTCATCTCTGTGTCTTATTAATTTTATAACCGGAAGTTTTTATCTCTTAATTATTGTGGTTTTGATGTGCATTTTCCTAATGACAAATGATACTGAACCTCTTTATGTGGAGCTATTAGCCATTTGTATATCTTCTTTGGAGAAATGTCATTCAGATCCTTTGTGCATTTATTGATTGGGTTGTCTTTTTTTTTTTTCCTTCAGTTATAAGAGTTCTTCCTATAGTCTAGAGACAGCCCCTTATCAAATACTACTTTCAAATAGATCCTATTCTTTGTCTTTTCACTTTCTTGATATTGTACTTTGAAGTATAAACATTTTTAATTTTGATTAAGTCCAATTTATCTATAATTTTGTTGTTGTTGTTGCTTATGCTTATGGTGTCACATATAGGAATCCATTGCCAAACCCAAGGTCCTAAAGATGTAGTTCTAAGTTTTCTTCTGAAGGTTCCTTAGCTTTAGATTTTATGTTTAGGAAATTGATTCATTTTGAATTAATTTCTATGTATGGCATGAAGTAAAAGTCCAACTGATTTCATTCATTTGTATGTGGGTATCCACTTGCCCCAATACCATTTGTTCAAATCAAATAATATTGGGAAAAATAGCATCTGATTTTCTAATAGGAAAAAAAATACTATAAAAGGATTAAAATCCTAGTAAGGACAAGGCATTCAAATTCATTTTGGCATGATCCTGGAATAATCCTGGGCTTAATCACCAACTTTATATAAAATATATACACTTGTTAGTATAATTTAGTATAAATATTTCAGTTAAACACTGGGCAATATTGTTACCATGTTCAGTCTCATACAGTTGTATTTAATAGGCTACAGTGTCATAATGTATTCTATAGAAGCTCTTTCTCTTTTTTGTATTTAGTGTTTTCATTTTACTACCATAAATCAGTTAATTGAAAGAAAGCTTTATGCGTGTCCTAGGATGATGAAGCTTTCAAAGATAGGTTTTAATAGGAAAATTTTGGAAAACATTTATTTGAAACCACTGAAAGGCTTTATGTGAAAATGAAGTAACAATATCTATTTGCCTGCCTGTTTTCTTCACTATCCATTTCCTAGCAGAAAGGTGGGTATCAGAGATCAAGCAACTGTGGTGGCTTCAAAATAAGAGTTCTTTGCTTTGTTTGAGTTGTTACCAAATATCGGGCATCCTCTCCTTGTGTCATCATGTCATATAAACTTATATTGGCTAGTCCTTATTTGTGCTAAAATTCCTATCATTTACTCTCTAACTATAGTATTATAGTCCAAAGTTAAGGGCTTTAAAACTTTGGCCTAAATTATAGCCAAATAGGAAGGCACTAAATTTCTGGGTTTAATACTAAACTTAAAATACTAAAAGTTTTTCCTTCTTACACATAACACCTACATGTTTTTGAAACTCAAAGCAGCACTAGAATTCATTACCTTCCCATACAAGTAATTTTTTGTTTTGTTTTATTGCACTAAAGTCTAAGGCTGAAAATAGCCATTTGTTATCCAATGATTCTTTAGTACTTTAAATAAAATTTATATCTTGACCATCCATTGCCTAATTTTTAGATAATGCATTATGATATTATAGTCCATTAAATACAACTTTATAACATTGAGCTTGGTAACTATGTTGCTCAGTGTTTGCTTCTTAAAAAATAATACCAAGTTATATAACAAAAAAAGAAATGATTAATTTATCAGTTTTACTAAGGTAAAATTTACAAAAAATAAAATGCGCAGATTTTAACTATAGATTTTTTTTTTTTTTAACTTTTAGATTCTTTGAGAACCATGACTTAGTTATCATGCTTGCTTGAGTTCCAGCTTATAACAGTGTTCCTTTCTCTTTTGGGGGCGGGAGGTGAATGTACTGAGTCGTTCTTGTCTTCACATTTTAAACCAGTGGTTCTCAAACTTCAGTGAACATTTAAATTTAAGTGTGGAATGTTACAAGTGTTCACAAATGTAAATATTCACTGACAAATGTAACCACCAGCACAATCAAGATGTAGAAGATTTTCATCAATCCAATGGTTTCCTCAAGTCCCTTTGCAAACTCTCCTCCCACACTTGTCCCTAGAATACCACTGATGTGCTTTCTGTCCCTATAGGCTAGTTTTGCCTTTTCTAGGATTTAATATCAATGGAATCATAGAGTATATACTTTTTTGTGTCTGATTTCTTTAACTCAACAAAATACTTTTGAGATCCATACATGTTGAGTCCATGAGTCCTTTGTTCCTTTTCATTGCTGAGTAGTATTCCATTGTATGACTATACCAATTTGTTGATCTCCTCACCTGCTGCTGGACATCTGTGTCATTTCTAGTTTGGGGCTATAAGAAATATTTCTGTATAAGTCCTTGTATGGATATATTTTCATTCCTCTTAGGATTATACTCAGGAGTGGAATTGGTGGGCCATACGGTAACTATATATTCAACTTCATTAAAAACAAAAATGAAAACAAAAAACTCTGCCAAAATTCCTTTTTCCAAAGTAGCTGTATCATTTTATATTCCCACCAGCAGTATATGAGTTCCAATTTTTTCACATAATGGGTTATAGAGACAATATTTCTGTGCTTCTGCAAAACTGGGGCTAAAAAGATGAGATCCTGAGCTGAAAACCAGCTTTGGGAAGTTAATTTACAACTATTCAGTAATGAGAGAACTCCAGAGAAAATGGTCTAAGTCTGGTTGTGTGTGTTTACATTTAAGGGAAAAGGAGGCCTAAGATTTTGAAGACCTCTCTAGGTAATAAAAGCTTGAGAGGAAGGGTCTTATCTCTTATCGGGTCATTGAACAGATTAATTTGCATTTCAAAAAGTTAGAATGAGACCCCAGGATTCTTTCTACCCATCTCTAAGAAGAAAGGGCTTTTCTCTTGCTCCTTCTGGGATCAAAGGAATATATAGCTGACTTTATCCCGTAAATAGAGAAAAATCTACGTTTATCCATCTCTTGCCTATTAAGCATGGGACAACTTGTATACGGAATTTTTCCATCTGGCTTTCAATGCATTGCAACAGCAGTAATTAACGAAACAAGGAGGCCTGATGCAGTTATTATTATATAAAGAATAAAACAAAACTGTCTTCTGATCCAGACCACTGTGTGTGTGCAAGAAAAAAATTAATGATGATTAATATTCAAAATTTAACCTATATCCTCACTAACACCCAGTATTATCAAGATTTTCAACTTTAGTCTTACCAGTGGGTGTGTTGTAGCATCTTATTCTGGTTTTTGTTCACATTTCCCTAATGACTAATGATACTAAGTATCTTTTCCTGTGCTTATTAGGCATTTATATATCTCCTCTGTGTCATTTCTGTTAAAATCTTTAGTCTCTTGTTGTTGGGTTGTTTACTTCTTATTACTGAGCTGTGAGAGTTTCTTATATATTCAAGATATGTGTCCTTTTTCATATATGTGCATTGCGAATATTTTCTCCTAGTCTGTGACTTGCCTTTCCGTTTTTCTTACTAGCATTATTTGGACAGTATTCTGATGGAATAAGAATGAACATAGACACCAATGAAACAAAAATGAGCTCAGAAGTACACCCACACATTTTATGGTCATAGATTTTCAATAATGATGCCAAAGTAGTTCCGTGGGGAAAAAAGTACCCTTCAACAAATGATGGTGGAACAACTGGTTATACAATTGGAGGGGGAGATATAGATATATAGATATATGGCACACCATACATAGAAATTAATTCAGAACACCTGAATATAGACTTAAAGCCATGAACCTTCTATAAGGAAATAGGAGAAAATCTTCACAAGCTTTGCTTAAGCTAAGATTTTCTTAGGATACAAAAAGCACAAAGCAGTGTATTTTAAAAACATTTAAATATTAAATCCATGAAAAAAAAACTAGATGGTTATTTCCTCCAATTATAACACCTTACACATTTGAATGAATACTTCCCAAAAGATACATGACTGGAGAGTCTATTGGACAAGGGAAGACCATGAAGCTACATGTTGGCTAACTGAGATGACTTTTCTGCCTTATGCATAGGCTGAGGGAGGGGGTGTATTCCAAGGAATTAGAGGTTTTGATCCCGATGTTTGGTTTTAGTCTACTTTTTTTTTTTAAGATTTTATTTATTTATTTGAAAGACAGAAATTACAAGTAGGCAGAGAGGCAGGCAGAGAGAGAGAGGAGGAAGCAGGCTCCCTGCCGAGCAGAGAGCCCGATGCGGGACTTGATCCCAGGACCCTGGGATCATGACCTGAGCCGAAGGCAGAGGCTTTAACCCACTGAGCCACCCAGGCGCCCTGGTTTTAGTCTACTTTTTAACTACACTTATTACCTCCTCCTTTCTCTGGGGTAATGGTTTGCTTTAGGGTTGGCCTAGTTTCCATTAGGCTTTAAATATGTCCTAATTAATTTTCTCAGCTGTAGTTATACTGAGATTGTTCTCCAGTGTGACTTCCAAGGAATGCCGTAGTTGTGAAAGGAGGTGGCATGGCCTTGCTAAGAGGGAAAAAAATGACAGCATTGAGCACCAGCTCAATTGTTATCAAGAAGAAGTTATCAAGAGGGGGCGCTTGGGTGGCTCAGTTGGTTAAGCATCTCACTCTTGATTTTGGCTCAGGTCATGATCTCAGGGTCCTGGGATTGAGCCTCACGTCAGGCTCCCTGATCGGTAGGGAGTTGGCTTGAGATTCTCTCTCTCTTCCTTGGCCCCTCCCTCCCTCCCTCATGCATGTCTGGCATGGGAGAAGCAGAGGAAGAAGCAGGCTCCTCACTGAGCAGAGAGCCCCATGTGGGACTCAATCCCAGGACCCTGAGATCAAGACCTGAGCCGAAGGCAGACACTTAACAGATTGAGCCACCCAGGTATCCCACCTCATACACATTTTTAAAATGCTGTCATGTTCATTTGCAATGTTACAGACATACAGCCAAGTACTAAAAACAATCTCATAATACCTTTGTACTGCATGCTACTTTTAACAGCTCTATTTGCAGTTGTGGTTGTTTCTCCCCATTCAGAGGCTTTGGTATTCTTCTCACTCACTGGGTTCATAAGATTTCCTAATTTCCAAAGCTGAATACAATTTGTTCTCCCGCTTTCTTCTTGGTTGTTTCCAGCAGAAGGGTCTGTGATCCTATTTCTCTCCACACTAAATTTGAGTTATCTCCTAGTCATTGATAGTAAACAGGCCTATCTTTTTCACATTTGAAACCAATAATTCTTATCAGTAAATAGTAGTACTAGTATTAAAAATAAATAAATAAAAGTTGTAAAAAGGAAGATATGTTGAGGAAATCTGGCATGCAACACACAAAAAATGAGAGAAAACCCTGGCGCGGATTGATGAAGCCAGATGAAGAGATAGCATGATTAATAAAGAACAGACTACCCCTTCATTTCCTTGTCTTCAACACAGATTTATAAAATTTTAAGCTAGATTTTATAACTCATTTCCAGGAAAAAGGAACAAGCACAACAAAAATTGCTTTGAGAGCTAACTCTGCTAAGCTCTGCCTGTTACCTTTCATCTCTTTAAATCTGAAGCTCTTTGCATAGACACTTTGGAGTTTTAGAAATCAAAGAACCAGAAGGGAAATCCACCATCTGAAAAAGCACTATGACTTTTTACATTTGCTTTGTCCCTACATTAGTAGGAAATATATCAGTCTCTCACAGTATACATTTTACTCCTAGTTTTGTGTCTGGGCAATTTTAGAAAGTATATAAACTCTTTCAGGCTTAATACGAGTCAAAGATTGTGTATTTATAACTGAAAAATGCGACAGATGCGTGAAATATCCAAGAAAAGAAGTAATGTAAAAATACAAAAGTGGTGTTATCTTTTGAATGCAGTCTTTTGGATTTTTCTATAATAGATAAAATCTTATTACAATAACACTGGGTACATCTTAAATACTTGCAGTGTATTGGAATTAAGTGATACGGAGCTTTGTTTTGTTTTTTAAAATAAGTGAGCCTCATTTGGGAACTGAGTATTCTGTTATCAAAAGTTATTTTTGGAAGGGTGCTTGATCTGTATTAACATAGCTTTTATTCCTCAAACTTAGGTTATTTGTGTTGTGAAACAAATATGCAAAAAAGATATTTTGTGCAGCTAAGGGAAGTAAACTCATATGTAAAGGTTACAGACAATACTGCAACTAGATTATCTAAAAGTGATGAATGTTTAACAACATAAGGGCTAAAGACCAACACAAAAAAATGAACCAGCAACCGAGAGAAGAAAAATGTAAATTACCAAGACCAATGAAAAAGTGTTTTAGCCTCACTAGTCAGTCCAAAAATTCAAACTAAAGCAATAATATATAATTTTTCAACTATTCAATTAGAAAAGACCCAGACACATTCACTGAGGATAGTTTAGAGGGATTCATAGCAAACTGTTAAAATTGGGTGCCTCCAATGGATGGAATTAGAAAAGTAGAAAGTAAACTAACTCTGTAGTAGACTTCTGAAATTTCCTACCTGCTTAAAATAATATGTATTAGTCATGTAACATAAAAAAGAGCAATATGGGGACGCCTGGGTGGCTCAGTTGGTTGAGCTGCTGCCTTTGGCTCAGGTCATGATCCCGGCGTCCTGGGATCGAGTCCCACATCTGGCTCCGTGCTCCGCAGGGAGCCTGCTTCTCTCTCTGTCTCTTCCTGTCACTCTGTCTGCCTGTGCCCGCTCTTGCTCTCTCTCTCTCTCTGACAAATAAATAAATAAAAATCTTAAAAAAAAAAAAAGAGCAATATGCTAGTAACGTAATAGAAAAAATACATACACATACTCACAAGTCTCCAAGTTGGACCCCCTTATACATTGTTGGTTAAACTGTTAATTTCTATAGTGAAATTTGGAACTCAATAAAAATTTTAAAATGTACATATTCTTTGATGAACAAAAATTTATTTCTAGGAATTTATCCCACCAAAAGTAATTATAATTATAGGTGAGGATAACTATGGTAGAGTTTGTTAGAGAACTTTCATAAGAGCAAAATGTTGGAAATAACATAAATGTCCTACAACAAGAAACCAGTTAAATATATCATGAGGTATCTGTGTGATAAAATGCTGTCCAGCAGTCACAAATAAAGCTATAAAAAATACTGAATGGCGTTGGAATGTTCATGATATATTGTTAAATAAAGAAGTAAAATTGTTAAACAGGATTGCAGCTGAACCAAGTTTTGTTTAAAATTACACAGTTAGAAATATCATATATATGGTGGCATTACGAATTTACATCACAATATTAACAGCAGTTCTGTCCCATTGTTAAGTGGACATGGATAGTTTTATTGTACCAAAGCAATCTGGAAAGTGTTCAAATCACTCCTAAGACCTAAAAAAGAAAAAAAAAATTTTTTTTTTGAGTCAGGAGAGCTAGTTTAGTAACAGAGAATGGGAAGATTTTTCTGTTATGTGTATCTACAAAGGAAAATTAGTAGACTTAAAGAAGAAAAGGTAACTATGATAGGCAGAATTCTAAGATACTCCCCAATGAATCATATTCTTTTTTTTTTTTTTTTTTTTTTTTTTTTTTTTTTTTTTTTTTTTTTTTTTTTTATGAATCATATTCTTATGCAACCCCCTCCCCTTGAATTTGGGAAAATCTGTAACTTGCTTCTGGCCAGTATAAAATGGCAGAGGTTTTGCCGTTGTCACTCTGTAACTTTTTTAATCTTTATGTAGGAATGTAGGACTCTTTCTCAGCAGACCAGAGCCAGAGTTTCTCTTGCTGGCCCTGAAGAAATCAGGGGCTGTGTTATAAGAGGTCTTACAAAGGGGCCATGTGGCAAGAAGCATGGAGGACTCCAGACCCTGAGCATGGCCCTCTGTTTACAGACAGCAAGAAATTTGGTGCTCAGTTCTACAACCACAAGGAATCGAATTCTGCGAAGAACCATACAATCTCAGAAGAGGACTCCAAGTTCAAGAAAGGAATGCAGTTTGGATGACTTCCTGATTGCAGCCTTGTAAGACTCTGAGCAAAAGACCTGGCTAAGCTGTGCCCACGCTCCTAACCCACAGAAACAGGGAGATTAAAAATATATGCTATTTTAAGCCAATGAGTTTGTGATAATTCTTTTACAGCCTACAGAAAAGTAATATAGGCACTAATGTAAAAATGTGTCACAGAATCATAATTTAACTCAGTAACTTATTCACTCTTTAATGCATTCAATCAACAAAAATTTGCTGATTGCCTACAAATACCATGCTCCATGCTAGCATTGAGTATACAGTCCCTGCGATAAAGGAGATTATAGATGGAGGGAGAAATGGGCAGAAAATAGCTAAACAAAGTGCACTATAATGAAAGTGAACAAGAACACAGAACCTAAATCACATCATGAAGAGGTCCCATTGTGGTGAAGACCACAGGCTTTGGATTTTTACTGACCCGAATTTGAATCCCACCCCAATTGCATACAAAATGTATGACCTCCGGGTAGTTGCTTAAATGAGGGCTTTACTTTTCCCATTTGTAAAAGGGTTATAATAGGACCGATGTGGTGGAATTATTGTATAGACTACCTTAAATAATTCATTGTAACGGTTTAGTACATAGTAAGTGCTCAGTGAATAGGAGTTATTATAATTATTATTTTTTCTAGAGGAGATGATGCCTGAGCTAAATTCAAAAAGAATTGTAGTTGAACTGCTGAGGGTTAGGGAAAGTTAGGAGATCCTAAGAAAAGGGAAAAGAGTTTAAATAATAATATAATACATTTGGGGAAGTGTTAGCACTTCAGTATGAAATATATCTATTGAATCTTTATATATGCCATTACAAGTTTTAAAGCTGAGGATACAGATATGGACAGTTTCTGCCATTAAAGCATTCATTCACACTATGGAGAAACACACTTACATGCATGCACACACATTACACACACACAGATAAATGTAATACAAAGAAGACTGTGGTTGGTATTACCACTTTTCACCAATATACAACACTCTGCTTCTGGGACCGTGGGAAGATTACACCTCTCCACCTCTTTAAAATTACACATAACTATCTGACTTGATTGAGTCAATTAAATAACATATTGAGTAAAAATAACATGTTACTCTTGAATGGAAGCATTTATTTTTAATACTCAGCTCTCTTCCCCACTTGTCTCTTTCCTCATTGACTGCAAAAGCCTACATAAGAAGGATGAAGCCACTTGGATCACAGAGCCATTGCCTGGAGAACAGCTGTCCCGGAGTCTTGTCCAGGTCTATTTTGGACATTGGAGGATGAAATAGTCTTTTGTTGTGTTAAGCCAGGAAGAGTTTGGTTTTTACCTCAGTGTAACCTTGCCAATTTTGACAGATACATATACTGTTACCAGAGGTGGGTGATTCCATAATAAAGAAAATGAAAAGATGTGACATTAGTGGAAAGGCTGGATGATAGTGGTGAGTAAACTAATCCTGGATGCTATAAAGATGGTAACCAGTGTTAAAAGCAGTTAGAAGGGCGCCTGGGTGGTTCAGTGGGTTAAGCCGCTGCCTTCGGCTCAGGTCGTGATCTCAGGGTCCTGGGATCGAGTCCCGCGTTGGGCTCTCTGCTTAGCGGAGAGCCTGCTTCCCTTCCTCTCTCTCTGCCTGCCTCTCTTGTGATTTCTCTCTGTCAAATAGATAAAATCTTAAAAAAAAAAAAAAAAAAAGGCAGTTAGAAAACTCTAACCAAACTAACTTTTTAGGCAGATCATGAACATAATGAAGTTGTAATATGAGAAGAGACTGAGACACAGTCAGTAGTGTGTGTTGGCTACAAATGACTATACTTGACATGGTACTCTGAGAAAAAAATGAGCTGAAAAAACTAATGACAAATTTGCAAGGGGCTAAGGGTAGATTGCTCCAAAATAGGCCACTTTGGCATGAACATGGAGTTAAAAGCAACCAAAACCCAACAGATTCAGGAAAAGCTCCTTACCTTTCCCGCAGGTGCCTAAAAAGAATTTAGATAAATGACCTACTCCAGGAAAAGAGTGATCACCATAAATAACTACATTATGATATAAACTAGGGGTGGTAAACAAAGAAGAATTTAGCAAAGTCTATTTGTTAAAATTCCTCTCTATATCCCATTATGCCTGTGTGGCCCAGCAAACATTTTTTTTTACCAAATATTTACCCTTTTTCATCTTCCTATGAATTGCATTTCTTCTTTGAGGTCCCAGACTCATATCCCCTTCTCCTTCGTTCAGAGTGATGTATGTACCTCATTTTGCCTGTCTTTGGAATTTCGTGCGCACGCGTGTGTGTGTGTGTATTCCCCATTATATGAAACTAAATTTGATTTTCATCTGTTAATCTGTCTCTTGTCAACTTGATTTTTACTCCAGATAGAAAGACCTGAAGGCATAAGAAATTCCTCCCCAGCACAAGCATAATGTTTAAAAATAAAATGGAGAGGTCTAGAAATTAAGAAAATATTGATATTGCTTCTTAACCTCAAACAGAAAAAAAATGAGAAGGACTTTTAGCAAAGATGGCTCATTAAAACAACCTCGTACTGGGACAAAATTAAGGATTTGCCATCAGATCTATTTTGAAGATCTCTGGATAAATTAAAGTAGTTCAGGGAAAACATAAAATTAAGGTGTAGTGTCCAGTAAGTCTTTTCGATTGGTTAAGATGGCTCAGTGAAAAGAACCTGGAGTTTTTCCGCATGTGCCTGACAGTCTCAGGTAGCTATAATTCACTCAAGGAGAGGCTGGCCTAGTAACTCATGAGAGTAAGAAAGTAAAGAAATGTAGTTGATTTGAAAACTAAGATCCAAGCCTTGAGAACTGTATGCGTGACCACTGGTATGTAGAACTGCCTGGAATTGGACAGATAAGAACCTAAGATTTTGAGAGAATCATAAAGCACAAGAATCATATAGGCTTTGACTTTGACTTTTTGAAGTCACTAAAATGACTAAATGACTAAAATGACTAAAAATGACCCTTAGGCCCTCAAACTTCAATGGGCAGGGAGTGGGCTGAGAAAATGCTACAGTACCCAAAGAAGGCATTTTTAGCACTATTCAAGAAGGATAATGGAATAGAACAAGTCTCGCAGAGGAAAGAGCCAAGGGCTACAGAACACAACACACTGACGAGCCCTTCTCAGGGAATAGTACGTAGGCCCTAATTATATGCAACCTTCTCTATTCCCACATTTGAGAGTTGTTGCAACGGTTACCCAGGGGGATTTCAGTCTTACAGTGTACTAGGGATGAATGTGTATCTTTATTCTCCCTCCATCTTAATGCTATTGTGGCTATTCTGACCATGTTGGGTTTGTGGAAGAAACACAACTTACTTAATTAGTTTATAGGACTGTGTAAAAAGAAGAGATATGCCAGGACCAACGTGACCAAAGGCCTCACTCAGAGACCGTAGACATGGAGTGGGATATAGTTAGTTGGTTGAACTCTGGGCTATCACCATTTAGGGAAAGGTAAATACTTGGCATGTCAGAAGGAAATTAAACTCTGTTTAATTATGTGTTGTGTGGATAGAATTAGGTAGTCATCAGGGCTGCCCCCCAGATATTTCTAGCTCTCCTTCAGGCACATAGTAGGGGAGCAATATTTTGCCCTCTTAAAATTGAATGTGGCATTTGACCTGTCTTAGTCAATGAAATTTTGTCAGAAGTTCTGCAAGTGATTTCTAGCTAGAAACGTTTTTTTGTTTGTTTGTTTGTTTAATTAACATATGATGTATTATTAGCCCCAGGGGTATAGGTCTGTGAATTGCCAAGTTTACACACTTCACAGCACTCACCATAGCACATACCTTCCCCAATATCCATAACCCCACCACCCTCTCCCTCCCCCCTCCCCCCAGCAACCCTCAGTTTGTTTTGTGAGATTAAGAATCTCTTATGATTTGTCTCCCTCCTGATCCCATCTTGTTTCATTTATTCTTTTCCTACCCCCCAAGCCCCCCACATTGCCTCTCCACTTCCTCATATCAGGGAGATCACATGATAATTGTCTTTCTCTGATTGACTTATTTTGCTAAGGATAATACCCTCTAGTTCCATCTATGTCGTCGCAAATTCTAGAGAGAAGTTTTAAGAGACAATACGCCATTCTGTCCTCTTTCTGTTTTGACAATGGTGCTCCAGATGAAGGCCAATTCAGCAACTTGGGTCCCAGAGTGAGAATGATGTGAAGCAGAGCTCAAAGCTTACTGTGGAAGATACTTGGTATGAAAAAGTTTTTGCTATATTAAGTCAATGAGGTTGAAGGATTGTTTTTCAACCCAGCCTAAGTATCCTGTTGAGATTGATCTATTAACAATGGTATAAGGATCTTCATGATTTCATCCCTGCCTACTTCTCAAGTCATAACCCCAACCTTCTCTTATACACATGTTACTCCATCAACACCAGTACACTTCAACTTTTAAAATAAGATCACAAAAAAATAATAAAAATAAAAATAAAAAATAAATAAATAAAATAAAATAAGATCACTATGTGGAAAAGAGCATGGATTGGAGAAAAGAAACCAGAGAATCATAGTCAAACTTAGAGATATTGACAACTCCTCACAAATACACAGAGGGGAGTGTTGAGAGTAAGAACATAAAAGTTTGAGGACAAGCTAAAGTATTTAAAAGCTGAGTGGAGAAAGTGACTGAAAGCTAGGAGAGAGGCAGAAGACAGCCTATCAGAGAAGTTCTGCAGAAATCAAGGGGAAGACATCTCAAGGCTGAAAAAGTCTGTAACATCAAGACTGACAAAAAGATGACATAGGATGAAGATGAAGAAGAAGCAATTGGATTGGACAATTAACAAGGCAGTGCTGTGTTCAAGAAGAGTTTCAGTGGAGAAAGGATAAAAAAAAAAAAAAAAAAAAAAAAAAGGACTGAGAAGACCTGGAGAGGGAATGGGAAAAGAGAGGGAAAATTCATGGAGGACAGGTCTAAGCTTGCGGCTGGTAGCCACTGTCTCATTCTTTGCAGAAAGTAAGTCATCCTCTCATGTTGCTTTTCCCTCAAGTTCCAGAGACCCAATCCAAGAAATCACACTGGGCCCAACCCAAGTGTGTGATGAATAATCTTGGTGCTAAATCTCTGTAAGAAGCCGTGTGGACTTAAAATCTCAGCTATTCCACGTCTGAGAGTGTGCAGGCCTAAATCCCTGGATAAGTCTCTCCAAGCAGCTCTCAGTGTATGGAAGGAGCCAACATTGATTATGCTTCTTAGATCTGGCATTCCATTTACTCCTCATGACAGCTCTACAAGATGTGCATTAAAGTCTCCATTGGGTAAATAAGAAAACCAAATCTCAGAGTGTTTAGATGGTAACTCAAGGTCAAGTTGCTG
The DNA here is from genome assembly GCF_922984935.1 of Meles meles. Classification (NCBI taxonomy): domain Eukaryota; kingdom Metazoa; phylum Chordata; class Mammalia; order Carnivora; family Mustelidae; genus Meles; species Meles meles. Next base: position 15,995,606 of record NC_060079.1, on the reverse strand, counting down.
TAGGCACAAGGTCACAATACCTTCCTGACTCCACAGTCCAGACCTATGTCATACTTCTCAACTTGGGGTGGTCACCACTGGGATACATGACCCCACACCATGATGTAGAGGAAGAAATAAGGTTAAACATGACATATTTTAAAAAAAAAAAATAAATCTATTTATGCAGTGCAATTTATATAAGGGCAGTGTAAGTTACAAAAGTTTTCAAGATAAAACCTGTGATACCTCATTATCCCTAGACACTGGCTTATGCATTTGTCTGCCAGGATGAGAAATACTGCATGTTCATACCATCTAGAAAGACCTAGGCTTATAGACAAATTTCTAAAACCAGAATCACAGTGAATCAGTGGTGAGAGAAACTAGAACCTATGTGCAAGATAAGTCACTGCATTACATCTTTCTGCAATGCCAGGCTTCCAAGCACACACAAGGTAACCGGTCAGCTGGAAAGATTACTGAGATATGGGGCCATCCCATTTTCTGGCCTGGAAAAAATAGCAAAAAAAAAAAAAAAAAAAAAGGCAAGCTTTTCTCCATATTTCCTCTCCACTCTCCCCACACCAAAAGGATTTTGGCCAATTGAAATATAAACATTATCAGTATAAATAGGCCAATATCTCCTAATATCTGATTTATTCATTTCACTTTACACACATATTTAGAAGCGTATATTGATATTTAGCAATATTGCATTAGTCTGGTCTTGCAATACTCGAAACGACTTTATTCAAATGTCTCATATGCACCTGCCTGTATTGCTCTCACCCTCAGTGATTCACTTTTCAGATTCTAACAGTTTTCCAGAGCCCATCATCTGTCTTACAATCTAAATTGACTGGAAGACAGTTATTCTTTTTTGTTTTCTTATTTTATTTTCTTTATTCATTTGAGAGAGACGGAGACAGAGAGAGCGCAAGCAGGGAGAGACACAGAGGGAGAGGGAGAAGAAGACTCCCTGCTGAGCTGGGAGCTGGACTTGGGGACTTGGGGCTGGATCCCAGGACCTGGAGATCATGATCTGAGCTGAAGGCAGATGCTTAGCCACATGAGCCACCCAGGTGCTCAGAGACAGTTATTTTTAATTTGTATAGATGCCATCAATGAAAATCTCATCACAAACCACAAATACCCATCATGTGTTTTTTTCAGGAATTTTTTTTATTTGTCTTAAAGATATTTATTTGCAGATATCCACTGTATTGCTCTCAAAATGACCTTTTATCTTTAAATCTTCCTTAGAGCCAAAACTTAAAATTAACTTGGTCATACAAAGGTATAACTAAAGCTCTGTCAAGATTTTTTTTAATCAATTCTCAAAAAACTTTCAAAATTAGCATTCCTTAAGGTATTTTCAAGCAAATGAGTTTTTCCCAAATATGTCTTTTTTATTCAAAATAAAGTAATTGAGGGAGTACCTTGTAATGTGAAACTCCCGCTTCCCTGACTGATGACTGTTTAAGGGAAAAGAAAAACTCACCATGTAGTCAAATGGTATCTATTTATGCCAGTGCAAAAACCTGCTTCTAGAACCCAAGAGTCTGAAAGGGAGTCATTCATTAAATATTAACAACTCCAAAGTAGGTTATACCTTGATAGCATGAAAAAATCAGCCATAGAGTAATAATAAATTTCTCTTCCTCCTGTCTCAATTTTCCCCTCTCCTTTCTTGTCCATATTTGATTTCTATTCATAATTCAATTCCAGAGCAACTGATATCACTTACTGAGCCTACTGCAAAGCCCAAAATGCACTGTGATTTGGTAATTTGTGTTCACGTCAACATAGCCTTTCTCAAAGGTAATGGCTCACGAATGAGGGAAAATCTATTTTCATGTGACTAAAAACCAAACTGAGATCAACAAACTGAGAGCCCCTCAAGCCTATCACTGAAAAAAATCTAATAAAAGTACATTCAGGGGTCTTCATTAAAAGCTGACATTCTTTGAGTGATATTTACTTAATGATAGTATCTGACATTCCCTGAGGTGATGTTTTCCTAAAATACCTCTGAGTAGTTCTTCCAGTGCCTAATAAAAACGTTATTTTTTATTATTATTAAACGTTATTATTTATTACTATGCTGCTCACTTCCATGTTTATATTTCCAGCCCTGATTTTCATCCAGGCTCCACTCCAATCAACTCCTTGAAAACCACAAACCCTAAGACATCCCACTGTCACCTGCAACTCAATGTGCACAATAATGAATTCATTTTATTCTTTGTGTAGAGGGTTTTCTAAAGGATATCTTTGCATCACCTCACCTTGGGAAAGAGCAAGTAAGTTACACTTACTACATTTTGACTTAGAGTATATAAGTCGGAGTACATGAATTGCTTTGTAGTGATCAGAAAGAACTGGTCATAAAATAGTTCCAGTTCTTTTTATTTTGAAATTTTGTGTGCCACAGCAAGATTTTAAGAGTTGAGTTACTGATAATTACCTACTTGTTTTTCTGACCACATGTATCCAGTGAGACTTAAATGTTTCCTTCTGCCGTTTTAATACCCTTGAGTGAGCACTGCTGTGTGTTTATACATGCATGCTTGTGGGCATATGTGTACCTTTGTGTGTTTCTGCCTGTGTATGTTTGCATGTGTGTGTATCTTGCATTTGTGAGTACATGACTGTGTGTGTGTGTGTGTGTGTGTGTGTGCACTATACAAAGATTCAACCCAGCTCACGCTAGAACCGTGAGCACGTCTCCATCCTCTTCAACTATAGTTCTGCCCTCCCATCAGTCAAGCGTCAACCCCTTCTGTCCACAGGAGGAATATCCTGAATTAAATTCATCCCATCTTGGAATCAGAGGGCAACAGTGTTGATGAGGGAGCAGGAGGCTGGCTGAGGACAAAGCAAAAGCTGGCACTTTGCACCCCCCTCTCCATCCGCTCCCCTCCAGTAGTGTGTGTAGCATTCCTCAGGCACCCCTGACCACCATAAATGAGACACAAATAGTTCCCCTTGGTTTACAAATGTCCTAGAGCTCTACAAACAAAGAAGTTACCTTGTGCTATTGATAATTTCCAGAGGCAAATAACTCAGTTCCTCAAGCCCTCCCCTCCACACACAAAACTGAAGGAGGCTGAGGTAGAAGGAAATGTAAATATAGTTAAATCTCTTCTGAACCTAAATCTCACGAACAAAGAGGCTTGATAGCAGAAATGTGACATTCCACCAGGAATCTTCCAACTATCTTGATGTTAATAGCTTGCCAAAAGACAACATTGATCAAGCCGGAATACTCCTGGTATCCCCAGCACCTTGTAGGTTCTCTTTAGCATATGAAAACTCCATTGAAATCTCCCTTTCCCTTACCTTCCCCCAACCGCAGGGTGCATAACCTGCCATCCCTCACAACCCGGGGCAGCAGCTCTTTCTGCCTATGGGTCCTGTCCCCGTGCTTTAATAAACCACCATTTTGCACCAAAGATGTCTCAAGAATTCTTTCTTGAGACATGTGATTTCTTGAATTCAGCCCACCGAACCTCATCTAGGTTCTAGAACTTCATCATATGGCACCCAACGTGGGGCCGTGAGTCTTTACATTTGGACTCAGAGCTTCGGTGCAAACTTGGTGAGTAATGTCTCTCCTTTTCCTTTATTCTCATTTCGGGGCTTTTCAAGGAGTATGGTCTTATTGGAACAATTGCTTGTCAGTTGCTCAGGCTGTAATCCTCTAGCCCGTGGCTACTCTACTGGGAGGAGAACGCCTGCCTTTTGGCTGTAAGTTAGTACCCTGGCCGGAATGGCAATAAGACCCAGAAACTTGATGGCCTCTCTTTATTCCTGTTCTTATATAAAGTTGTCTCTCTTGGGCACGGGACGGCCACCTAAGTCACCAGGACGGCTGCCAACCTTAAGACTCCCATGTGAGGTTTCCTCCTGATTGATCTAATGTGATCCCCTCCACATCCCTGGTCTAGCCACTTCTGGCCAAGAGACCTCCACTGGGAGCCAGCTGAAACCAGTACCTGATTGAATTAAAATGCAACCGGATTGAATTAAAATGCAACCGGGGACCGTTTCTTGGGGAAGTTGGCTGTAAGGACCACATGTGTTGGAATGTCGCATAGACCATGATGGATTTCAGTCTTTACTGTTTCTTGTCACTGTCTTCTGCTAACTATGAAATTGGGTAATTTCCCCTTGTAAAAACCTTCCTAGTATTTCCACGGGTTAAAATGGCAAAACAGTATGCAGTCTTCAGGACAGACGATGGCATGGCATGGCATGGCACAGTGTTTTGGTCCATTCACCGGGCACCCATTGGCAGCCTAGGATGCGATGGGGAAGGGGAGGGACCCCGGCACCCCTCCAGGGCCTTTAATGGCAGGAATGCCTTCCCGGGGAAGGCAGGATGGTGATCATAGCAATTTTTGTTGAGGGATGCCTCTGGTCGCTTTTGACACATGGGAAGCTCTGACATATCCTGTGTGGGACGCCACCCAGGAGTCGGAGGGGATTTGGTAATCCCCTTTACGTTTCTGGGAGCATGGCCTCAGTAGACTTCTTTAGTTCCCAAGGACTCTACCTTGCGGTGCCTTTTAACCCACTGGAAATAATTGGGATTGCAAAACTTAGAAAAGGACTGAGCTCCTGTAACACTGCATGGCCTCAGTGGGATCTATCAGTTAGATCTCTGCAGGAAACAGGGCAAATGGACCTAGGATACCTTCCTTGCTCATACCTAGGCCTTCATTGCTCTACACCAGGACCCCAAATTACGGAGCTTTGCAGAATGTGTTTGCCTGAATGAGTCAGCTAGTAAACTTAATCTTGACATATTGGGTGATAATTATGTAAATAAGCCGCCTTCTAGTAAACCCAGGTTGCTGGGCCATCCCTAGGAAAGGGGACTCTGACCTTATTTCTCTCTGTTCCTCCTAATAGATGTTGGGGTCTTCTCCTTTACTCATTTCCCGTGTTAATGGCTATAACTGAAGCCAACTGGGGTTAGTCTAAGTCGAGACAGAGACCCTAAGGAATATTCCCAAGCAGCTGCCGAAACTCCCTTTGTTTCGGGGAAGTTTCCCTGTCTTCTCTGGCCGGACTTGGACTGCTTAACCCCTCCCCCCTTGTTGGTGGGAAAGCATGGCGTCTGCTCCTGTTGGGGCTTATGAGCTCTAAAACCGGGAATCCTTTCTCTGCCTCCTGGCAGCACTTTGTTTCCTCAGTTTCCCCCTTCTCCTGTTTCTGCACCAACGTGCATGCAGCCTGCATGACTGGCCTCTCGATCATGCACCGCGGCTCCTTCTCTCTTCACTGTCAAGGAGCAGGAAGAGCACCCCCTGGACCTAACACCCCCCACTCCAGATCTCCCCACTCGTGTCTCAGGCAAACATTCCAAGTGGAGTGGGCCCAGGTGGAACGTAAATCAGTATTGGAACTAAGTTAAGTTTGTTGGTTTAATTAAGATAGACATGTCTTGGAAGTTACAGCGGTAAATGTGAAACTTCAAAGTTTACTGAAGGTCAAATAAGCTCATGTTATTTGTTAAAATTTGTTAGCAAGAAATGACTAAACTGATGGTTAATTGTCTGTCTCAGAGTTTTAATGGGTAATTGCTGAAGTAGCTTTCAAAGTCTTTGGTAACCTGAAAGTTTAAAGTTGCTTGGATGATAAATGGAATTAAATTATGGACATCTAGGTCTTAACCAAACAGGATAAAATGCCAAGTCATTAATTACTGGATGTAGGTTTGTGCTTTTGACTTCTTACTGCAAAAAACTAAGAGTATTTAAATCTGTTGGTAAACATGTTTTATGCTTAACTGATTCATAAATTTTGCCATCTAAAGAATTCTGTTGTAACAGTTCACAATTGGTTAATACTTAGTCTTCACTAGAGATTAAGGTGTTTCTAAGAGTATAAAGTTCTGCTTAGTGTAACTAAGACTGATGGAAATAAGGGAAACAACTCTGTGGAAAAATAGATGATATGTAAGAAAAATTTAAGGAATGGAAATGCTTTTTATTAAAGATAGAAGGTAATTTTGTCCTAAATAAGATGGTTGTTTGGAAGGAAATGACTTGGGACAAATCCTGAATGCAAAGGAAAGTTGTAGGTTTGTGAAGGGAAATCTTCAGAAAAGGAATTTTAGCTATGGTCAGGATGGACTAAGATTGAAATGAATGGGTTTTAAAGATACATTGGTATAAGACTGAAATTCTCTCTGTTCAAAAGGATCAAGTTTTCTTAGATTAACTGATCTGCTGTTAAGAAAATGTAAATGGTTTTCTCTTTGCCTGCCCAGAAAACCCAGTTTCTATGTTTTGTTTTATCAGGTGTTTAACATCCCTAATTATATTTAATAAACCACCATTTTGCACCAAAGATGTCTCAAGAATTCTTTCTTGGTCATCGACTCCGGACCTCAGTCCACCGAACCTCAGCTAGGTTCTAGAACTTCATCAGTATGGCAAACAGACTGTGGGACCCAATTTTTCTCTGTCTACCACATTTAAACGAAAGCAAAGATACAGACCCTTTGCTTTATATATAAACGTAAGACTTTCTCCCCACATCTTTAAAACTATACTTACTATGGATGACTTGGATGCATACAATGCTTTTAAAAAAGTGCTAAAAACGTATTTTAATGTCAGGTTACCCAAATGACACACACACAAAAGAAGAAAAATTCTTAAGTGTATAAGCATAGGGTATTTATATATTCAGCAGAAAAAAAATATTCAACATATTTTTTAAAACCAATTATCTAAAAACATCATTGTGAGAAAATGAGCTAATAATGGACGTGGAAGAAAGAAGTCACTTTTTGTTTTTATTTTATTTAAATACCTCTTGTTTAGGGAGCTTGATTCGATCAACCCATAGGGGTTGGTTGGAGAGGATAAGCTGCTTTCCCATTCCTATATGCAACTTTGGGTCATCAGTCTTCTCCATCCTTAAACAAGGCAGTCCCAGTTACACTCTATGCTTCTTCCACCATGTCTTCCTCTCCACCCCCATAGCTATCGCTTCAGTCCAGATCCAGCTCCTGAGACTCTAATGATCCCAACTCCCTCCTTACTGACCTCCCTGACCCCAGTTTCTTTACCTAAATCCATCTTGCCCATGGCACTAGATTAATCTTCCTAAAGGCTGCGTTTCCTTATTCCACACTGGGGCTAACTCATAGGTTATCAACAAATAAGGAGGCATTGAAATGCGGCCACTGAATGGGGAGGGGATGAAAAGAAAGTTTCTGAGCCCCTAGGCTAACAGATAAGAATATCTTCATGGGGTGGGGGGAGGAAATCAATGTCTCAGCCTCTCTAGTCTTGCCCATCCGTTGGCAATCTCCAGAAACATACTCACTTTGCAGAGGCCTTATGGTATATTTCCATCTTTGTGCATGTCTTGCCTTCCTAAAAATAGGATGAACTTCCTAAAGATAGGGGCCATGCGTTAAGCTGTGAGTATACCCTCTGCAGTGGCCTGGGGGGTATGTGACTGGGCTGCAGGCCAGTGCCCCCTCTCTCTGTGACCTCTGCCACCTTTACAATCATGTGATTTTTTTGAGCTTTATTCCTTGTATGTAAATGAGTTCAAGAATACCTGCCTCAGCCTAGTTTCAATCATTAAATTTGCCAGTTGAGCTAACATGCTTCCTGCGATACCTGCACACAGGCACACAGTAGGTATTGAATAAACTGTAGTAAGTGATTTTTTGCTGAGTGGAATGCAGCTGCAGCAGCTGAAAACCTGCGAAGAAGTGTGCTGCGAGCATTCACTGCTCTGAAATAACGCCTGCGAGACAAAGAAGCAAGTGCTACGAACAACAAAGGCCCTAAAACCCATCGCCGTGGCCAGAATTTAATCTGATATTTGGGTTTGGGATGACCAGGCTTGTAAGCAAAGCAGTTGGTTTTCAGAAAACCCACAGCCTCTCCACAGAGGTCCCCGGCTCCCGGAGACAGCCCGACAGAAAAGGAGCTATTTGTGTAAATCTCTGTGCCTCTATTCCAAAGCACTGAAATGAGTTTATCTTGAAATGCATCTTAATCTCCTCACCCTGTTCTCTGCGACCCGTACACCGGGTATTACTCTTCATCTCCCCCAGAGAAAAGCTGCAAGCCCAGCACCTAATAATAAGCCATCACTGTGCCCAGAAAGTCAGGGGAGGTTTCAGTCTCTCCCCATTTTTTAAAAGGTCATTAAAAAAAGAAACATTATTGTTTCTCTGTTACCACTAGATGGTACTAGCCAGCTGCTTGTCATCTCTCTTACGTTGTTTTTTTGTTTACTGACTGATAACGTGCTTTTTAGAAGTGAGACTTCGGGAGACCTTGGTCAGTCATTGGAAAGTCACTAAGGTGCCATTTCTTCATGTGTCAGCGTTTCCCCTTGCCCTTCATTTATATAAAGTCCTTCTTTGCCCCATCCTGGATAATAGAAATATTTAGTAATCATACAGATGATTCATGCCACATTTGCCCCTGTGTCTGAGACCTTAGGAAGCCCTGGGAGAGATGTGGGACACAATGACTTTGAATTGAAGGCAGCCAGAGTGAAAATTGGATTTTCCATTACTCTCAGGAGTCCTGTCCTGCTGCCTCTTTATTTAGGATACCTTAGTCCCCTTGTCTCAGACTCCCAGCACATCCCCAATGCCTTAGATTTTACGCACAGAAAATTGGAACTTCCTTCTCTTTTCTGGATGGGAAAGACAGCAGTAGGGTAAGTCATGGGAGAGACTGGGAGAGACTGGAAAGTAGGACCCTGACACCTGACCTTCTTCTTCCCCAAGCCATTTCAAGAGAATTAAGGGGCACCCCCATCCCTATGCCAACCATTTTTTAAGACCTTAGATGCTGCTAAAGCCCAGCCTCATCTGGGATGGATGGATTGTAGGAAGTGGGGAAAAGGGTCCAGGTGCTTGCTATTTTATTTTATATTTAGGCTATGAGAATTAACCAGGAACCAATGAGGGGAGAGGTGTGTGTGCGTGCTATGCTAATCCAAGCTTAGTTTGGAGTAATCATTTGGAGATAGGTATCCATCACATAATCCCAGCACCTGACATGGAAAATTGCTCAGTCTTTCTGAGCCTCAGTTTCCCCACCTGGAGAAATATTTATTTTTTTGTAAGATCACTAGAGGAACAGAGAGAAATAAAGTTTGTAAAGCTCCTGGCATTTAGCAGGGCTTCCCCAAACATTCCTCTCTCCTGAAATATCTATAATGGCCAATAGTCCCCAACTACCACCCAAGCCTCTCCCTAGGATAGAGACTGAGTTCCCAGGAACTGGTTCCTAGTTACGGAAATTAGTGTAAGATGTAGGAAAACCTCAAATGCCAAATCTTTGCTCTCACTTTTCGTAACAGTAGCAGTGGCTTCCACACCTCCTGTTTATATGCCCCGTTTGTCTCAAGAAGGGGTGCCCCATTTGTCTCGAGAAGGGGTGCCTTCAAATCTCAGGAGAGGTTACCATCTGTGAGACAGCTGCATATTTCTATCCATTTTCGTAAAGAAGTATTTTATTTCCTTAAACAGGATTTTTCTTTTGAAAAGAGAAACAATTTTGCTTCATTGTTTTTCTCCCAGAAATATTTCCTAAAGGCCAGTGAGACAAAGCAAAGGGACAATATGAAATGATGGTGTAATCTTTCCTATCTCAGTTGAACGCAAGTATAGTAAAATCAGTAGGTTGTACGATATAAATAATTGCCTCGGGAACACAGGATGACATTAAGCTAACATAGAATATTTGTCTCTGGATATAGAGAACAATAGATTTAAAAAGCAATAATTTGAACTAACTACAACACATTCTAACTACATGGGGAAAGGACCATCGAAATTTTATTTCTTTCAGTAAAAGTTATGCAACAGCAAGTTTTTACCATCCAGCAAGTAAGTAGTTGGAGCGAGCAGAGTCTCGTGTTAAAGCAAGAATTAAGGCATCTTCTAGTTATCTTTAAAAAATGGTAGGCAGCTCAAAGCTAGCCCCAGAGGACCACAAAAATGAAAGAAAACTAAGTTTGGGGAAACCTACATGGGCAGAAAGAACAAAGACTAACATCTATCATATGATAATTTCTGATTTATGCTTTCAAAGGACCCAAAATTTTTAGAATGTTTAACTTAAAAACTTTAAAGTTAGAATGAAAACTTTGGTGTGTTTGGTAATGGACAACTCCAGCATCATACTGGAAATGGTTCCAAAAGCCATTTGTGTGAAAGACAGCTTGGATCAGTTAGTGACGGCTGGATGCTGCAGGTGAGAAGGACTGGTTCAGGATCTCTCCAGTAAACTCCTAGTACTTCATGCAAAGAACTATCGGGACATTTACACATCATTTGATAATCGTCTGTTTATATGATAGACCTTCTTCTTTGCAGCCCCAGCACCTGACAAGGAATCAATGAATCTATTTGTAAAGCCAAAAATAATTACTCCTGGATACTGAGAGTGATGGAGTAGGAAGCATCAGAAATCTGTCTTCTCACCCAGACAACAACTGCGCTGGCAGAATATTTCGGATGTAGCTATTTTGGAATCCCAGAGTCTACTGAGAGCTTGCAACAACCAGGGAAAATCTTGGTCAGTAAGTTGAGGCTTGGGAGGTAAGTTGTGGTTAATTTCAGCCAATTTTAGCTCTTAGCACATTAGCAACTATCCATCACTCCCCAGTCCTGTGGCAGGCAGCTGCACATGTCCCTGGGGCAGTTCGCATACAGCTTATGAGAGCCAGTGGGAGAAAAAAGACCTTGTCCTCCAAATATTGGAGATCTGTGCTCTGATCATTGACTGCTGCTTCTGATCTAAGGGGTGCAGCTGAAGGCAGGCAGCCATTGCTGTTGTCTGTCCTCTTTGTTGAAAGCCCCTCCCCCTCTGGCTGAAGTGACTTTCAGGGGGTTTCAAGGTGAAACTTGATTGAGTTTCTGGACAAAGAGATTATGGGGATTATTTGCACTATTCTTTTGTATAACTTTTCTGTAAGTTTGGAATCATTTCAAAAGAAAAACAAAATTTACCATTACAAAAATACATACATACAAACATACATACATTAAGTAAATAAGTAAACAAATGCTCTTGCCTTATTTGGGTTTCCCAAAAGCAGAGCAAGAGAGGCACATGGGTGGCTCAGTTGGTTAAGTGTCTGCTTTTGGCTCAGGTCAGGATCTCCAGGTGCTCTGATCCAGCCCCTCCTCAGGTTTCCAGCTCAGCAGGGAGTCTGCTTCTCCTTTTTCCTCTCCCCAGGCTTGTGCTTTCTCTGTCTCTCAAATGAATAAATAAAATCTTAAAAAAAAAAAAAAAAATCAGAGCAAGAGACAATGTCCTGGGAAGTGATGCCAGGATGCCAGATTTGGGGGGAAGGAGAAGCTGAGTGAGACGGAGAAGAAGGAAAAGCCAATATGATGATGTTTCTTCATGTAGGTGTTGCTGGAGACGATCTGGGCTTGACTGCACATTTGTATCCATCTTTATAAAGAATTCTCAGCAGAAACCTTATTGTCTAGGAGAGAGTGGAATGATATATTAAAAGTGCTGGAAAAAACCCCTGCCAACCGAGAATACTTTACCCAAGAAAGCTGTCTTTCAGAAACAGAGCAGTGATAAAGACTTTTTCAAACAAACAGAAGCTGGGGGACTTCAGTACCATAAGCCTGCCTTACAAGAAATACAGAAAGGAGTTCTTTAAGGTGAAATGAAAAGATGTCAACTCATAACATGAAAACATAAAAATATACAGGGCACTGATAAAGGTAAGTATACAGTCAAATTCAGTATACTCTAATTCTGTACTATGGTAATGTATTAACCACTTAATTCTAGTCATATGCTAAAAGATGAGAGTATTAAAAATAACTATAGTTACAATCCTTTGTTAATGAATACACAATATACAAGAAGTAAGTTGTGACATCAAAAATATGAAAAGAGGGGAGTAAAAGAGAAAAGTTTTTATATGAGATTGAAGTTACTATCAGGATAAAATAGACTTGGGTCTCTAAGGTTTTATGTAAGCCACATGGTAAGCCCAATGCAACAACCTATAGTAGATACATAAAAGATAAAAAGAAGGAAATCAAGACATATCACTTTAGAAGTCATCAGCTCACAAAGGAGGATAGCAAGAGAGGAAGGAAAGAAAAAGGGAATTACAAAAAGCCAAAAAATAATAAGATGACATTAGTAAGTACTGAACTATTAATAATTCTTCTAAATGTAAATGGATTTATCCTTTAATCAAAAGCCATGAAGTGGTTAAATGAATAAAATAATAAGGCTCAACTATACAAAGCTTACAAGAGACTCACTTCAGCTTTAAGGACACACATATGCTCAATGTGAAGGGATGCCAAAAGATATTCCATGTGAGTGCAAATCAAGAGAATATGGGTAACTATATCTATATTAGACAAAAAGACTTTAATACAAAAATTGTAACATGAGATAAAGACTATATATATGTCTCATATATATGAGATAAAGAATACATATATATAAACTACATTATCACATAAAATAATAAAAAGATAAAAGGATCAATTCATCAAGAGGGTATAATAACCATAAATATATATGCACCCAACATTAGAGGTCCTAAATATACCAAGCAAATACTAACAGATTGGAAGGGAGAAAAAACAACTACTATCATAATAGTACAGTACTTCAGTACCCCACTTTCAATAGCAGATAGATCATACAGACTGAAAATCAATAAGGTAACATTGGGCTTGAACTATACTTTAGACCAAATTATCCTAACAGAATGTATGAAACATTCTACATGACAGCAGCAGAATACACATTCTTCTCAAGAGCATATGAAACTTTCTCCAGGATAGATTATATGTTAGCTCGCAAAGCAAGCATCATTCACAATACTTACTTATTATTTATTTATGAATTTATTTACTTTTCATTTATTTATTATTTTATTTGTTTGACTGAGAGATAGACAGAGCCGGAGAACACAAGAGGAGGAAATGGCTGAGGGAGAGGGATAAGCAGGCTGTGCACTGAAAAGGGAGCTGGATATGGGGCTCAATCCCAGGACCCTGGGATCATGACCTGAGCTGAAGGAAGATACTTACACATCACCCAGGTGCCTCTCATTCACACTATTTAAATCATGGAGGTAACCCAAATGTCTATCAATGAATGAATGAGTGAATAAGCAATAGAATATTATTCAGTCTTTAAAAAGAAATTTTGAAATATGCTATAACATGGATAAAGAAACATTGAAGATATTATGGTAAGTGATATAAACCAGTCACAAAAAGACAAGTACTGTATGATTTCATTTATATGAAGTACATAGAGTAGCCAAAATGATAGAGATGGAAAGTAGAATGGTGGGATCAAAGGGCTTTAAAGGGACGAAATGGAAAATTTTTGCTGAATGGATAAACAGAGTTTTAGTTCTGTAAGATGAAAAGATTTCTAGAGATGGGTGGTGGTCATTATTATACAATGGTATGGGGCACCTGGGTGGCTCAGTGGGTTAAGCCTCTGCCTTTGGCTCAGGTCATGGTCCCAGGGTCCTGGGATGGAGCCCCATATCGGGCTCTCTGTTCCGTGGGGAGCCTGCTTCCTCCTCTCTCTCTCTCTGCCTGCCTCTCTGCCTGCTTGTGATCTCAGTCTATCAGATAAATAAATAAAATATTTAAAAAAATTTTTATACAATGGTATGAAAGTACTTAACACCACTGAATTATACACTTAAAATGATTAAGATAGTAAATTTTATACATACTGTACTGTGATAAAAATATTAGAAAAAATTAAATGTATGCCTCTTTGGTTCCCTCCACCATCTTCTTTCCTCTCCTTCCTTCCTTCCTTTTTTTTTTGTTTTCCCCCTCCCATTCCTGATGCCTGGTAACAACTGAACTGATTTCTGCCCTCAACTTTTCCTTTTTCTAGAAAACAATATACAGATAGAATCACATGGTAGGCAGTGGGCTTCTGTGCCTGGCTTCTTTCACTTAACATTACACTGTAGGGCCTCAATTTGTTACTGCATGCATCAATGTTGTTCCTTTTTATTGTTGTGTGGTGTGTCGTATGGATGTACCACAATCTGTATACTGTTTTTCCAGTGGATAGATATTTGGTTGGTACCCAGTTTGGGGTTTTATGAATATAGCTGATGTTAACATTTGCATACAGATCTCTGTGTGTGAGCTGCTTATAATTTTCATTTTTTAAAATTACTTTTTCTAACTTCTTACCATTCCAAATAGGAGAACATTAGCAGGGTCCTATAAGTCACTGAAAGGTAGGAGGTGTCAGGAATTGATGAGGGCCAGTTCAAGTGGTTTTAACTGGATATGTCATTCTAAAATCTTCCCTTTATCCCCATTCTGCTTTGGTATTCCATTCAGTTTCAAATGTGGTTTTCTGATCTGACTCACATCTTAATTCCAGGCACTTGTTAGAAATTACATTGGTTGCAAAATGGCAGGAAGAAAAAGATCAAATCTCTTTTGGATTTAAATTTGGAATGAAATGGGACTTTTGTTTAAATTCAATAGAAGCAGTTAACAAAGGAATAGAGACCTTAAAGATGTTTCATTAAAATTACCCATAATGCTACTCTGAGTGATTCATGGTTTTGAGCATTTAAATGAGTCATATTCACCCAAAAGCCTCAACTAATTTCTATTCTAAATGAGGTTCTTAGGGAAATTCTATTAACCATTTAAGCACCATACAAATTTTCCCCAGCTCAGGTTCTACCTCCTTCATGGAGGCGGCTCCTTCTTCAATCAATTTTCCCTTCTCTGGTTCTCTAAATTCCTTTTGACAATACACTATTCATTTGCTCTCTTATATAAGGTATGCATCCTTATTTAATTCAGTGTGCATGGGGATGCCTGGGTGGCTCAGTTGGTTAAGTGGCTACCTTTGGCTCAGATCATGATCCCAGAGTCCTGGGATTAAGTCATGCATCAGGCTCCTTACTCAGTGGGGAGCCTGAGCTCCCTCTCTGCCTCTCTGCCTGCCACTCTCTTTTCTCTCTGCCTGCCCCTCCCCCTATTTGTGCTCTCTCTTCCTCTCTCTCTCCCTGACAAATAAATAAAATCCTTTTAAAAAAATTCAGTGTGTGTGTGTGTGTGTGTGTGTGTGTGTTTATGTGTGATTTATGTTAGAAGATTTAATCTCGGAGGAGCCAAAAAAGGACTTGGGGAGAAGAGCTCTTTTCTTTCCATCTGGCATCAGCCATCATCTCCAAGGTAAGCCAAGATGGGTGCTTACAAGTACACCCAGGAGCTATGGAGGAAAAAGCAGTCTTATGTAATGTGTTTTGTTTTCAGGGTGCACCACTGGTGGTACTGCTAGCTCTCTGAGCCCCACAGGGCCTCCTGACCCCACTCAATCCACCAAACTTCCCAATAAAGTGCATAGACTGTGGCATAAGGCCAACCAAGGTTATGCCATATATCGGATTCGTGTGTGACACGGTGGCAACAAATGCCCAGATCCTAAGGGTACTACCTATGCCAAGCCTGTCTATCATGGTGTTAACCAGCTAAAGTTTGCCCAAAGCCTTCAGTCTGTTGCAGATGAGAGAGCTGGACACCACCCTGGGGCTCTGAGAGTCTTGAACACTTACTGGGTTGGCAAAGATTCCACATACAGATTCTTCGAGGTTATCCTCCTTGATCCATTCTATAAAGCTATCAGGAGAAATCCTGACACCCAGTGGATCACCTAACCAATCCATAAGCACAGGGAGATCTGAGGGTTAGCATCAGAAGGCTCAAGAGCCGTAGCCATGGAAAGGGTCACAAGTTCTACCACACTATTGGCTGTTCTTGCCTTCCAACATGGAGAAGACACAATACTCCCCAGGTCCACCATTACTGCTAAAATAAGTAATGCTTGTAAAATTATGTCCTAATAAACAATTTAGGACATTCAAAGAAGAAAAAAAGAAATTAATCTCCAAAAGGTCAGGGATCACAGTCAGAGAGCATTAGAGCAAAACGAATCTTACAGAGATTATTTTATTCTTCCTGATTAAACAATTATGAAGCTGTTTCCATGTGTTGAGTGTCTTCTATGTATCATGAATTACGCTGGCCAATTTATTTGTATTTCATCATTTAATTTAATCTATCCTTATAGCAACTTCATATTAAGGTGGCATAAGCAGCAGTAAAAAGATGAAATTTCTAATCAGACAGAATTAGATTCTAATTTCACCTCTGTTCCCTACAACCTGGGTGATATTAAGTGTCTTAACCTCTTAAATCTTTTGTGTTTGTTAAGTGTTGACAAGAATACAATACCTCTGTCATAACCTAAAAGGACAAATAAACATAATGTACGTGAGATGTCTGATACCTAGTAAACTCTCAAAAGTAAGAATTATATTGCTTACTTTATCTTGATGATGAAATTGCAGTTCATAGTGGTGAATTCATTTAAGATCACATATAAGTGGCCGAGCCAAATTATGAACTAAGACAGCCACTCCATACCTTATCTTATGAACACCCATTTCTTTTTTCTTTTTAATTTTTAAAGATCTTACTTATTCATTTGACAAAGAGAAAGAGAAAGAGAACAAGTAAGGTGGGGGGCAGAGGCAGAAGCAGGTTCCTCTCTGAGCAAGGAGCCTAATGCAGGGTTTGATCCCAGGACCCTGGGATCATGACCTGAGCTGAAAGCAGACACTTAACCAACGGAGCCACCCAGGAACCCCTAAATGCTTATTTCTTACACTTCTTTACTCATCTCTGTAGCACTTGTTACACCTAAGTACTTAAATAAGCTGGACTTGTGGTAGATTAGTTGAAGGCAGAGATACTAATGTCAGTAATTAGAAAAGGCTCTTTCTGTGCACCTTACTATCTAAATAAAATTGGTTAAGCTTTCAATTCCATCCCCTAAGGAAGTTCAAATGGCACTGAGATTTCCAAGAAGTCCTAGAAGATCCACATTCTCTTGGACTCCTCTGCTCCCGGGTCTCCGTTCTGTGTTATCTTGATCTCATGCCTGAGATAGTCTTATCTGACCAAAGGCAAAATCTTCTGAGGTGTTGTCATACCTCCCTTCTCCCAAGGAGAGCTTCACTCCCAGTAAGGAGATGACCACTCACACTGGATAGAGAGACCACATGAACAAGTATTATTTCTAACTGTCATATCTTCCATTTATCCTCCTAAAAGCGCATTTATCTTTCCTAAAGCCCATTTGTTTTCCCACAGAAGCCTTTTCTCCCTGCTCCCTTTCCACTATGAAGTTGCCATACAAACCCCTATCTCTAGCTGCTTTGGTGAACCTCTTCATCTGAATGCTCCCCCACACAAAATAACTTTTCTCCTGCTAATTTGTCTACTTTCAGTTAATTTGTAATTGCCCTCCATCCTTATCACTGGAATTAAGTTGGCAGATGGAAAATTTTTCCTCCCAATTAAAGTTGCATGTATCTCATAGATGTATACGGAGTAGACTTTCTTAAGATCTCAGAAGTAAGAAGGAACAGTTGAGTTTCAATTATTGTCTTTGTTATGAGGCCATGCATTCTTCCCTGACACTTAAGTACAGACTTTTCCAGTCAAAGTCATCAAGGAGTCCAGCAGACAAGGTTCTCCATTTTAATAAACACCTTCCTTCAAAAAGTAGCTATGCCTGTAACTAATGATTTCTATCCAATGTATGTACAGTTGTCTGTGTACTCGTGGGCATATGTCGCATCCTGTTCCACTGCGGTCTTACTGTTCTCTGCTCCTCGTGGTATACAAAGTAATCTCATTGAGGGACTAAAAGGGCTGCATGATTTTCATATGGTTTGATTGCTTTGGGGATGAATTGTATACTACAGGAATATTTCCATATTTAAGAATTTGTGAAGAATTTTCTGCATATCTTTCTCCCAAGAACTTTTTATCTTTCTCACCAGAATATAAACTCCTTGAGATCAAGTGACTGGTCAATTTTATTCATTCCTGTATTTTTCCTAGTACATAAAACTCAGCTTCTAGCACATAATAGGTATTTAACAAGTATCTGTTGAATGAGTGAATGGCCTCTCGTCACCATTCCCACTGCCATGGTCTCTCTCTCACAGTCCTTTATCTGGGCTGTTGCATCAACTTCTCCTCTCCTTAGGAACAGGCTTCACCCCTTCCATCTATTGTCAACATCAGTATTTCCTTCCATATATAGCAAACCTATTAATTCTACTCCCCTCTTGAAAGACTTCTATTCACTTCATCTTGTCTGGCGGGGGTGGGGGGGGTTGGAAACTCTAGGTAGTCCACAAGGACTTCTGTAATCTAGACCCAGCCTGCCTCTTGAGGTTCCGGTTGAGTCACTATTCCCCCAAAATGATGCCAAGGGACCCCATGGTTGAGTGAGTCAGCATCTCACCATCTGATAAATAAATAGACTAAAAGTCAAAGTGGTTAATATGCCTCAAGTCACAGAAATTCCATTCTTTACACTTTATCATTTGTCCTTAATGCTCCCTTTTGTTCTTACATTTAAACCTCTCCTCTCTATAAAACCCCAACCCTTCCTTTGAACCTCAGCTTCTTTCAGAATATTCCACGTCTCCCAACAATCTCCACCCAATTTTAGGTCCTAACCTCCTGGAATTTTAACTTCTTCTATCTAGACATCTAGAATGTCTGGAAAGAGCAGCTCTGGCCAGGACTGGATTCCATACGAGGCAGAACATGACCTAACCTAAGAAGCTCTTGATTTGAATCTCCCTGACGGCTAATGATGATGAACATTTTAATGTGTCTGTTAGCCATTGGTATGTCTTCTTTGGAGAAGTGTCTGTTCATGTGTTCTGCCCATTTTTTGACGTGATTATCTGTTTTTTTGAGTGTTGAGTTTGAGGAGTTCTTTATAGATCTTGGATATCATGCTGAGTGAAATAAGTCAAGCAGAGAGAGTCAATTACCATATGGTTTCAATTACTTGTGGAGCTTAAGGACTATCAAGGAGGATATTGGGGGAAGGAGAGGAGAAAGGAGTTGGGGGAAATCAGAGAGGGAGATGAACCGTGAGAGACTAGACTCTGAGAAACAAACTGAGGGTTTGGGAGGGGAAGGGGATGGGGGGTTGGGGAGGGTGGGTGAGCCTGGTGGTGGGTATTAAGGGGGGCACATATTGCATGGAACACTGGGTGTGGTGCATAAACAATGAATCTTGGAATACTGAAAAAAAATAAAATAAAGTTAAAAAAATAATTAACAAAAAAAGAAGCTCTTGACTTGGAGCTTCTCATGGTGTAAAGCCAGTCGGCTTTCTCACTGAATTAATTTTTTTATTGAATCACATCCAACCCAATTATTAATTTACAATAAGCAATACAAGTAACCTGGCTCTTAATGGTACACTTTTAGCCTGAAAGAGTTAATAGGGCTTGCAGATTAATCACAAGGGAGCTCTGATCCTGTTCATTAAGACACTAGGGATTCCAGCAAGTGTTTGGAGCTACAAATAAATTAGTTTCCTGCTAAGTAAGCCATCTGGGATTGTCCCCAGGAAGCTTCTAAAAGTCAGAAAATTCTCATGATGAAACAACCTCTGCATTTCTAACACCAGCTGCCAAGATCTCACCAGGTGATCTCCAAGGGTAGCCCCAAATAATGCACACCACAATTTGACAAGCATCTGTGTCAGGAGAACAATCAACTTTCCCTAAAACAACCGTTTTTTTCTTGATGCTTCCCTAAAATTGATTGGTTAACTATGGCCTTTTATATATCTGTACATCTTATATATACCTAAAGTATCAGGAAAATATATTAATTTACTTGACCCAAATACCTGATTATTCTTTTTCTTTTTCTTTTTTTTTAAGATTTTTAAAATTTATTTGAAAGAGAGAGAGAGCACAAGTAGGCAGAAAGGCAGGCAGAGGGAGAGGGAGAAGCAAGCTCCCCGATGAGCAGGGAGCCTGACATGGGGCTCAATCCTAGGACCATGGGACCATGATCTGAACCCAAGGCAGATGCTTAACCAACTGAGCTACCCAGGTGCCCCTACCTGATGATTCTCAATTGTTTAATTCCACTTGCCACCATTTGTTTCCAGAAGAATAGCATGTGTTTCTTTTGGTATAGCAAAATGAAAACAAAGTCCCTAAAATTCTAGATATTTGTTAGAGGAGCAATCTTATCTTTTCTGTATTATTTAACACAGATTTTTAGCTTCAGTTTGATCATCTGCATTAGAATAAACATTTGGATTTTTCTGGATTTCCACTCATAGACTAAATTCCTATAACTAAAGGACTACCGAGACTATCAAGAATCATTGGAACCACCCAGATTATTTCAGGAAAAAAAATGTTTATGTCTAATGACATAAAATAATTATTGCATTCTTTAATTTCTCTGTAGTGATAGAAATACAATAATATCCTATTCATGCAATATTTCCTGAGGAAATAATAAAACATTATTTCAGACTTTAGGAAAAAATTTCCTTTACCTATGTTGTGGGGAAAACTTCACCACAGTTGGTTCTTTGGGTGGCAGTAATGTGCAGTAATTCCAAGTCATTTTAACTTCTGCAGCTGTCACCGAGGAGAGATGTTCATGCTACGCACTGAGAATCTCATTGGTGTTTTGTGTGAAAATTTCTTATGCCATCACACATCTTAGCAGACCACAGTTCATAGACTGTGTCAGAGACATCTTACCAAAGAAACAGAATTTTAACTTCTTAAAATTGTGAAGAGCTTCATTTTCTAAGACTTTTTCCAGGAATGTAAAATATCTGGTTGGTAAACTCTAAATCCTGTCAAATCATGTATCTGGTATCATAAAAATCTTTTCTTTGCTACATTCAAGCAGTCATGACTTCTCAAATAAATAATGTGGTCAAAAATGGTTTCATTGGAGTTTCCAAATGACTGACAAGTTTTAAGGTTGCAGGCTAGATGATATCTCTTGCTATTAAGGTTTTTTTTTCACAAAGAGGAGAAAATTCCACAGGAGAATTCTAATAAGAAATTGAGTCTCAGCCCTTGAACTTCTTAAGGAGTGAGTCTAATGATTGGAGGAGATATGCGGATACCAGTCTGTCAATGCACAAGTGATTTGATTCTATATATCCTTGAGTACATTTTTCCTTCCATATTTGTGTGTGTGTGGGTGTGTGTGAGTGAGTGTGCATGTGCTTGGGGATGATGTACTGAAATTGGATGAAGGTGTATAGCAAAGGGGTATAGTTTTATTGCCTCATCTTTAAATTTGATCTTATCTTCTCTGCATTATCTGCACACTGATTTTCAGTATGTAGCTAATATAATATCTTAAAAGGATGGTATTGTACGAGTTGTACTAGTTTTCCAAAGTGATTTCAGCATTTTAAACCAGCCTTTTTCAACTGAGATTCTGTGATAGAATCAAATCCTACAAAACATTTAAATGACTATATTCTTCACTCCAAGGATGGTTCTTAGCTATTGCCATTTTATTTTTTTTTTAAGATTTATTTATTTATTTGAGGGAAAGAGAGAGAGAGCATGAGCAGGGGAAGGAACAATGGAGGAAAGAGAGACCCCTCGAGCAGACTTCCCACTGGGCATGGAGCACAACATGAGGCTCAATCCCAGGATCCTAAGATCAAAACCGGAGCCAAAATCAAAGGTCGGCCACTTAACCAACTGAGCCATCCAGGCACCCCTATCTAGTACCATTTTAGATGCATAGAAAGAAGTCAGTTCATTACATACAATGAATACCTCAGGGTATATATGTGCATATGTGTATTTATACATGCATTTTACATATTTATAAATGTGTAATATATATAATTAAAGTTCTGTAATACATTAGAAGTATAAATTATAGTTTTGTTATATATAAATAAAATCCTACACACAAAATTCAGAGAATGGGTATAGTAGAAAAGTTAGACTCAGGCTGTCTAATACATTGCAATAAAGATGGGATTGGGAGGGAGACAAACCATAAATGACTCTTAATCTCACAAAACAAACTGGGGGTTGCTGGAGGGAGGTGGGATTGGGAGAGGAAGAGCGGGCTATGGACATTGGGGAGGGGAGGCGAACCATAAGAGACTATGGACTCTGAAAAACAACCTGAGGGTTTTGAAGGGTCAGGGGTGGGAGGTTGGGGGAACAGGTGGTGGGTAATGGGGAGGGCACGTTTTGCATGGAGCACTGGGTGTTGTGCAAAAAGAATGAATACTGTTACGCTGAAAAAATAAATAAAATGGAAAAAAAAATTAAAAAAAAAATAAATAAATAAAATGCAATATTTAAAAAAATGTTTACATCTATTTCGTTTGCATAATTTTTACTTCTATAACACATTGTAATCTTAGCCCATCTCACAGAATCAGAAACTGAATCTCAGGGGGTATCGTACTGGTCTCCAAAGAAAGCTCCTCAGTGAAATATATATCCTGGTATTCTGGACTGAGACTCTTTTCAACTAGTAGATTGTGGCAGAAATAAGGCTGTGTGTCTTGTGAGGTTAAGTAGGAAGAAGTCTTACAGCTTTATCCTTAATCTCTTGGAAATTAAGAAGCTACTTGGAACCCCAGCACTGGTATGAAGATTATTTTAATTTTAAGCCCAAGACATTTGAGATTCAATAGATGCAAAAAGAAGCCTTCTCTGAGTGTTCGTTATCTAACTAAAAACAACTTCTGGGAAATGAGGCTGCCATAAATTCCCTCTTTACAGTGAATCTATTGCCAAGAGGAAGAACTAGCATAAACCTACCATTGATTCCTTCTCTAGGAGTTTTATGGCCCTGAAGAAGACCAAAGACCACTCATAGCTGTATAGATAAACATTATCACGAGCTTTCTTATCTCGCATTTATTCTTCTAAAATCTCATTTGTTTTTTCTAAAGAGAAGTTTCTCTTTTTTTCTTTCTTTTGCAATTTTTTAAAAGATTTTATTTATTTATTTGATAGACAGAGATCACAAGTAGGCAGAGAGGCAGGCAGAGAGAGGGGAGAGGGAGAAGCAGGCTCCCTACTGAGCAGAGAGCCCCATGCTGGGTTCCATCCCAGGACCCCGGGATCATGACCTGAGCCAAAGGCAGCGGCTTTAACCCACTGAGCCATCCAGGCGCCCCTTAGCAATTTTTAAAAAAGATTTTATTTATTTATTTGAGAGAGAGAGAGAGAGAGAAAGAGCATGTACGGGGGGAAGGAATAGAAGGGGAGGGAGAAGCAGACTCCCTGCTGAGCAGGGAGCCCAACATGGGGCTTGATCCCAAGACCCCGGGATCATGACCTGAGGCGAAGGCAGACACTTAGCTGACTGAGCCATCAGGTGTACCAGAAACTTATTCGTTCTTTATGAGCATCTTCCTGCCCCTTTTCTTTACTAAGTCGTGTATATAAGCCTCCAACTTTACTCTTGAACCAACCAGCTACTTCTCTTTTTGGCTGTGTATGTAAACCTTTTTATCCCATTAATCGGCCTTTTTTCTTTTCTTTCAGTTTAATTTGTAGGCTTCTGGACAATGAAACTAGGAGGAGAGAGGAAAAGTATTTTCTTCCCAATAAAACACTACCTCTTAGAGCCCAAGCCTCCAAAGCAGAAGTCCAACTGTCCTGAAACTACCCTTCTGTGAGGAAGTCTGACCAGGTCTGGAGAGAGTAATGCCAGCTCATAGATTCCAGGTTCGTGAGTGGAACAGTCTCCAGCCCTCCAGACCAGAGAAGCCACCAGTCAATACTTTCCACATGGAAAGCCAGTGATTCCACATGGAGAAAAATCTTCCAGTGGAAACATACCTGAATTTCTAATCTATGAAATTGTGAAGGATAATAAGATGATTATTGTTTTAAGTCACTAAGCTTTGTGTAGTTTGGTATATGGTAGTAGATAACTGTGACACGGAGGTAAAGTGGCATGTTCTAGATTCATAGTTTCTTAGCAGGCAAGCCAAGAAAGCCAAGATTCCTCACCTGCTGTTCCTGAACCAGCTTTAACTTGGAGGCACGGAAACACCTCATGGTAAGAGTTCAAAAGCAAGAAGTGTTCACTGTCCCCAGGACCCTTGGGCACCATCTCAGTGATTAATTCTCCTCTGTAACATTCTGGTTTTATTGAATAAAGATAATCATGATGACTATAATCCTATCTACCATTTTATAACTTAGTTTGATTGACTTCAAAAAATTTTCCTGCGAAAGTAGCTTGGTAGAGGAAAAAGAAAAAGGTTACTGTGATTTGGGGTTAGGACAGATCGAAACTGAAGAGAACACCCAGTTAAATTTGAATTTCAGATAAAGAACAAATACTTTTCTAGTATAAGTATGTACTATTCAATATTTGGGACATTCTCATGTTTTAAAAAGTAGCAGTCATTTACCTGAATTTCAAATTTAACTGAGAATCTTCTATTTAATCTGGCAGCTCCCAGATGGGGGAAGTTTATGGAAAAAAGGAGGTTGAGGCTGTAGAGAAAAACATTTCTTTACTTCAAAGTATTGTCGAGGGCCAGTCCTTTGTAGCCCATTATTTTGTCCAGTAGTCTGCTTATCCTTACATACAAGAAGGTGTGCAGCTTCAATGCTGAAACATTCCTGTGGCTGAAAAAGCCATATGAAAAGTGAGTTAGCAGGCTTTACTGTATGTATAAAGCTCGACATATACCCTTCCACATGATTTATCAAAAGCGACATGTTTAGCACTTGGAGCATAGCTTGAAACTCAAAAGCAAACAAGAAAGTCACAAAGGCCACGTACTTGACTCATAAAGAGACTTGATTATAACTCTGTGTACATTAAGATGAACAATTTGAAAACTTGGTAAAAACTAACAATAACAAGAAAGTACAGCTGACCTTAAGTAAGGTAACGGCAGAACTATAAGACACACATATCAGGAATTCCAAAGCCATTTGAGTAAGGTCCCCCACTACCACCCACCACTTTAACTGTTTCTGTTTCAAAAACTATGGAAGTCAAGTACAAACAGCAGATATGTCCTGGTGACCTTAAATCAATGAGAGATTACATAATTTAGTGTATTTAGTTGAAGAGGGAAGACTAGTGTACAGCCATCTTGAAAAAAAAGGTTAAAATTTCCAAAAAACTTTGTGGGGGAGGACTGATGATTAAAACATAAAGTTCTTTGATTGATCTGGAAAACTCACATATGTGAATTCCTTAAAGATGTCCCTAATATTAAAAGAGATGTTGGGTCCGAGATTATGTTTTTGAATTACAGTCAAAAACACTTCTATGACATGGTCCTTTGGCATATTCTCTTGGCACATATTTTCATGTAAAACATTAAAATGTCAATATAAAGAGAGAAAGAAAGGAAGAAAAGGGAAGGGAAGGAGAAAGGAGGAGGAGGAGGGAAGGAAGGAAGAAAGGAAGAAGGAAGGAGAGAGAGAAAGAGAGGAAGGAAGGAAGGAAGGAAGGAAAGAAGGTAGGAAGGAAGGAGGAGGTAGGGAAGGAAGGAAGGGAAGGAGGAAGGGGAAGAGGGAAGGCAAATGTCCAGAATAATACAAGCATTATCAAGAGCCCTAACCATGCCATCAAAATACGCCACCTTCAAAATGTTAATGTGAGATGGCCACTTCGGCAAGAGAAATGATGTGAAAATTGGAAGGGATGTGTGTGGAAAGACAACTATCATATGATCTCCCTGATATGAGGACATGGAGAAGCAACATGGGGGGGTAGGGGGATAGGAGAAGAGTAAATGAAACAAGATGGGATTGGGAGGGAGACAAACCATAAATGACTCTTAATCTCACAAAACAAACTGGGGGTTGCTGGGGGGAGGTGGGATTGGGAGAGGGGGAGCGGGCTATGGACATTGGGGAGGGGAGGCGAACCATAAGAGACTATGTACTCTGAAAAACAACCTGAAGGTTTTGAAGGGTCAGGGGTGGGAGGTTGGGGGAACAGGTGGTGGGTAATGGGGAGGGCACGTTTTGCATGGAGCACTGGGTGTTGTGCAAAAAGAATGAATACTGTTACACTGAAAAAATAAATAAAATGAAAAAAAAAATTTAATTCCAGGAAATAGTCTCTTGTTTAAAGAGCACCGACCAACAGGAAGATGATATTCCAGATAGTATTTCCTGACTGTTACTCAGGTTGTGATTTTGCAGCATAGTAAGCATAGCTTTGGGTGATAATAAAGGATAATGAATGAATTTGTGCTCACCAGCTGGCATATCTTTTCCTTGGTTCAGAATTTAAGAACAGGCAAGGGAGAGCAGTGCAAAGCTAGTTTTTCTTTTGTGATTTATTACATTGCAGCCTACTAACAAGAAATGTGCTGCAAAGAAGTTTGGGTCAGGTGGTAGGAATCTTTGCCCTGGTGCCTAACCAAAATTTAGTCAAATTCAATTAGCTAGTGACCTCCTCAGTAGTTTGAGTACTTCTGGAGGAAGCTGAATTTTGGTACTGTACAATCTGAACAAACAGCATCTGGGTCACCTGGGAATTTGTTTGAAGTATAAATTCTCATCCTTCCCCACCCTCCACTCCTGCTGAAGCAGAAACTCCAGGAATGGGTTCCCATAATCTGTGTTTTATCAAGCCATCCAGGTGATTCTGATACTGCTAAGGTTAAGAATCTCTGATTCAGAGAATTAAGAATGAGTAGTAATTTTTGTGGTATTAGAAGTCCCATCATCACTCTAAGAATGTGAATTATTTGTGTGTTTGTTTAGCTTATACCTAGAACTTTCTTCCATCTTCCTTTTCTTTTTTTTTTTTTAAGATTTTATTTATTTATTTGACAGACAGAGATCACAAGTAGGCAGAGAGGCAGGCAGAGAGAGAGAGGAGGAAGCAGGCTCCCTGCTGAGCAGAGAGCCCAACGCGGGGCTCGATCCCAGGACACTGGGATCATGACCTGAGCTGAAGGCAGAGGCTTTAACCCACTGAGCCACCCAGGCGCCCCCCTCTTCCTTTTCTTATTTTGGTATATATAACTGTAATTGCTACTTTTCATGAGAACTACTGCAGAATCCAAGGAACAAGGGAAGTCATAGAATTTCCCAGATAATGGTAACAAGTACTAAGTGGGGCTATTCTTGTCAAGAAGGGCTCTTGACATTATGATTAGTAGCTCAGAACCTGCTTAGGTCCATGAGTCATGTCATCTCTCCTGTAATAGCACTCCTATTTCCTTCCTGGAAAAGGCTGCCAGATATAGAAAACAAAAATACTGGATATCAAATTAAATTTTAACTTCAGACAAACAGCTAAACTTTTTTCCAAGTTTTATTTATTTAAGCAATCTCCACACCCCACATGGGGCTTGAACTCATGACCCTGAGATCAAGAATCACATACTCCACTGACTGAGCCAGCCAGGTGTCCCACAAACAACTAAATCTTTAAGTATGTCCCAAGCAATGTTTATGATATACTTGTACTTTAATTACTGTTTATCTGAAAATTGAATTTAATAATTTCCTGAATTTCTTCTGACAGCTCTAATCCCAGGGACAATGAAAAGTAAAGAGAAGTCTCTTAAGTTTAAATCAGTTCAATACATACACATGTATGTCCTCTTTGAAGTAATAAAAACTAAAGAGTATTTCTATCATATCCTTCATTATTAATGAAATCATTTGCAAATAGGTGGCTTTGGAAGTGAAGTGTAAGACTGTTCCCATCTATTCCCTCACCATAGGCTGCCAAGTTATTACACTCCTTGCCCTGGGTGGTGGGGGGGTGGTAGAGGCAGGGCTGGGGTCATAGGGGGTACCTTCTTACTTGTACCTGCATGGGTAGGAGCCCAGAATATGCCTCTTTGGCATAAGGATTGTTTTGAACTGATTATTTTGGGAAACAGCAGATACAGGAGAAGCACTAAAAACAGATCAGAAGTTACACTTTTGTAAGGGAAATTTATATTTATAAAGGAAATCACATTTGTAAGGGTATCTCCTTATTCAAACCAGGAAAAGAAGGAAGATGTTAAATCTTGGTTCTTATCCTTGGAGAAAGACATGAATTAAATCTGCATAACAAGCCTTATCATTGCTTAGCTACTTTTCTTAGTCACCTCCCAAAATTTGCCTCTCTCTACCCTTTTTCCTTTGTTTCAGCTGATGATGGTATTTAAGCTCAAGTTCTAGCCAGATCTTTGAGTTTACTCATCTCTGAGCTTCTTCTGTGCATATATGAGATATACATATGAGCTCATATATTTCTGTTTATTTATTTCTTATGTGTCTCTTTGGTAACTGGAGCCACAACCAAAAATCTAAAAGGATAGGAAGGGAAAGATTTCTTTTTCCTCTTCTACATACGTGTAGAATACGTATGGAATGTGTGGGTACACATGTTTTCATGGCTTGGGGTAGAGAAGAAAGCACTCAAAGGCCATTTCTAACTGTATTATTTGGGATCAGATGCTAGAATGCTCAGTTTTCTCAACCATAAAATAGGGAATTAGCTAGGACTTTTGGAGCCTCAAATAAAATAATATTTTTGAAAGCACTTGGTAAACCATGAAATAAAATTCAGCACGATATAGTAGAAAGTACATGGGCTCTGTCATCAAACAGACCACAGAATGAATCTCAGTTCAGAGATATACAAGCTGAATAAGTTATTTAAATCTCTGAATGAGTTTCCTCATCTGCAAAGGAGGGATAACAATGCCTACCTCCAACACTGTTATTAGGACTAACAGAAATAATTTAGAAAAAGTTACAGGAACAAAAGAGGAACCATGGGCAGTACATGAGCCTATATATTATGAGTTAAAGTTTTGGAAATTTGGATAGTATGAAATTCAACTTTTTTCTTTTTTTGCTGCAGGTTATGAAGTACCTATGATCTGATTTTAATAAAATCAGGCTCTGATTCTTTTCTTTTAAGAGTAATTAAAGGCAGTAAGATTTTTTTTTATTTGCCACCTCAATTGCAAAATGTGATGCCCTCATTAATGATTTAAAGAGCTACTTAGCATGTATTAGAGCAGAGTGACCAACTTAAATAATTTACAGTCTGCTTAGATTACTCTCTTATACCCAGGAGGAAGCAACCCATAGTCTCTCTGTAAGAGATCTAAGGCTAAGGGTATTTGATTTGAATATATTAAGAAGAAAAAAACCCACAATCTCCTTTAATTTGCAATGGAATAATTTATTTGGTAATATCTGTTATTAATTTCTATTTGCAACTGGATTAAATATGTAAATATAACCATGCTCTGCAATGTATCAGGATAACAGAACAGTGTAGGGAAATGTTTTCCAGTCAAGCCCACTGTTCAAGTTTCTCATGAATGATGGTAACTATCAAGTAACTTTATAGTAACTATCAAGTTAACTACACAAAGCAATTATGTTCAGTTACAATGAATTATATCATACAGATGCATTTCACCATTGACTGGCCCATCTTCCCATATCTCACCATCCTTAGGAAAATAAATTTTTAAAAACAGGTTAGCAATGTATATGAGAAGTGTCTTTTTCCAGTGGAATCTACTATAAAATGCAATCTTGATGAAAATCACATCTGACTTGTGTTTAATGAATTTTTCTTTTTCAGCTTCAAATTTTTGATCACTTGACCATTTCCATTTTGTTTTGTTTTGTTTTTAAAATTTGTCCTTTATTCATCCAGCAAGAAATGACATACACACACCAAGTTCTAAATGTCCAGATGTGAAGAGCTTAAAAAACAGGCAGCCACACCACAAAGCCTCACCTAAAACTGCAAGGAGAGCCCCAGGGTGTTCATTAGTTCTCTGCATCACCCCAATAGTTCTAGAAATGACTTAAGTCATTTATTTTTTCTGAGTCATAATGCCCTAATCTAGAAAATGAGGGAAGTGAAGGATTGGGGTCATATATAGCTTATTAGAGCTGTCATTAGAAAGTACCACAGACTAGGTGGCTTACACAATAGAAATTTATTTTCTCACAAGTTTGGAGGCTTGGCGTTCAAGACCAAGGTGTCAGGGGGGTTGGTTTCTTTTGAGGCCTCTTTCCTTATAGATAACAGCCTTCTCCCTGTACTTCCCTCTATATGCGTTGATATCCTAATTTTCCCTTCTTGTAATGATACTAGTCATATTGCATTAGGTTCTACCTAATTGCATTAAGTTCTACCCATGTAACCTCATTTTATCTTAGTTTCCCCTGTAAAGGCCCTCTCTCTAAATATTATTGCATTTTGAAATGCTGGATGTTAGTACTTTAACATACGAATTTTGGGGAGACATAACTCAATCCAAAATGGGCCTGACTCACCACCTCTCTTTGCTTCCTTGGATTCTGACGGAAAGGTAGTATCTACCTGATCACCCTCCACCCATCCCTGGCCCTACTCCCCACTCCCAGGGGCTTATGTTGCCAAACTTCTCCCTACCAAAACCAGCCTGGTTAGCATGTCATCTCCTTGGAGGCAAAGAATCAACTATCCTTGTATTAGTTACTTATTTTGGCTATAAGAAATTACCATAAATTGAATGAATTAAACCAATACATCCATTATGTAGGTCAGAAGTCTGAACTGGATCTCACTAGGCTAAAACCAAGGTGTCAGCAGGGTAGTGTTCCCTCTGGAAGCTCTAAGAATCATCCATTTAATTGCTTTTTCCCGCTTCTAGAGGCCATATATATTTGTTAGCTCATGACCCCGTCATCCATTTTCAAAGATAGCAATGTCAAGCTGAGTCCCTTTCATGTTATCATTTCTCAGATTCTTTCTTCTGCCTCCCTCTTCCACTTATGAGGACCCTTGTCATTACATTGGACTGATTAGAAACTGTATTTGTTTCCTAGGCCTGCCATAACAATGACCACAAACTGAGTGGTTTAAAACAAAGCACTGTTCTGGAGACTAAGTCCAAAATCAAAGAGTCATCAGGGCCATGCTCTTTCTAAAGGCTCTAGGGGAGGATCCTTCCTTGCCTCTTCCTAGCTTTTGGTAGTTGAAGGTAATCCTTAGCATTCTTTGCTATGCAATATAGAAAACTTGTTCCCAGCTCATAACTCCTTAGTGATCATTCTCAGACCATTTAGCCCCATTTCTTCCCCTGCTACATTATGACTCTCTTCATTTACCACCTTCCTTCTTGACAGCAGAAGCTTTTCTTTGGACCCTTCTCTGGGTGCAGAATGTCTTATTTCCATTCAGACTGGTCAACTCAAGCATGCAAAAGCCAATATATTTCAACTGCCCCCCAAACTTCTTCTAAACAAGTGACACAGTCCATCTAATTCTGACACACTATTTATTTGTTCATTGATCATAGATGTTTATAAAATGGCTCTAAGTTCTTTGATACTCCTCTCAATAAACATTGACATTTATATCCCCTTTGAATCTGAGTGAGCCTGTGACTATTTTGACCAATGGAGAAAGGTGGAAGTTACCTGTGATTTATGAGGCTCAATCATAATGGGGATTCCACTTCTGCTTGGTCGTCTTGGAACACTTGCTCTTAAGAAGGTCCCTTTCAAAATATTTCTTCTAGGATCCCAGTTGCCATGCCAGGAGAAGCCCATACCACATAAAGAAGTAACATGTAGGTGGTTGACAGTCTCAGCATCCCTGTTAAGCCCATCTTCAGCCCTCATAGCCAAGGGGTTAAGATGTAAGAAAAGTCATCTTTGAAGATGATCTTCCAACCCCAGTTGTTCTATCTCCAGGCTTTTGGGTATTCCCAGCTAAAGTTGGGAGGTGGGGGGAATCTCCTTGTTTAATGCTTAACCGATTTATAAAAATGGCTTCCTTGATCACACTTTGAGTTAATCTAATTTGGTTCCATGAAGGTGAATTTCCTTTCTTTTCTTTTTACTTTCCTTTAATTTTCCTTCCTCTCTTCTTTCTTGCCTGCCAGCCTCCCTCCCTCTCTCCCTCCTTCCTTCCCTTCTTTTTTTTTCTTTTTTTTTTTACCCTCCTAGAAGTTGAAAGCTGAAAAATATCTAACCACTTCGCCTTCTCCAGCAAGTAGTGTTCTGAGAGTCTCATGAAAGTTGATTGCTAAATTGTCAGGGATTTTACAAACCAGCTGACATCATGTTGGCAGCTTGAAATTGGCCAACATGCAAGTATTTACACCATGGAAATAAGCAAATGATAGAAATCAGAGTTATTATTTCCAGAGATTGGTTTGGTAAACATTTACCAGCATGTCAATGACTTCCTTCAAAGATGAACTCCACAAAGTAGTGCCATTTTCCTGGAACCAGCACAAGAAGAGTAAGTTGTATTTGATTCATACTCCTTCCGATCTCACTGTATCATGGACTTTCCAAAATAGTTTCCCGCCCCCCAGAACAAATACTAATAGGAACTACTGAAAAAGGACAAGATATATTGACAGCCTGTCTTTGATAGTGTTTATGCTAATATCACAGTCAGCTACTGTGATCAAAGAAAAATCCTAATACATACACAGTATGTTTCCTGAATTTTGTAGTATATACTTCAGTTTTATTTTTCAAAGTTCCAGGATATAGTCCTGAAATGTTGGGTGAAAATACACATTTGAAAATGGTACCAGAGGTGTCTGGCTGGCTTAGTCAGTAGAGCATGTGGCTCTTGATCTCCAGGTTGAGAGTTCAAGCCCTAAGATGGGTGTAGAGATTACTTAAAAAAAAAATCTTCGGGCACGTGGGTGACTAAGTCAGTTGGGGGTCCAACACTTGGTTTTAGCTCAGGTCTTAATCTCATTGGTTGTCAGATCAAACCCCATGGGCTCTGTGCTCAGGAGGGAGTCTTCACAGGATTCTCTCTCTCTGCCCTTCCCCCTATTTGCACTGGCACTTTCTCTCTAAACTAAATAAATCCTTAAAAAAAAGAAAAGCTAAATGGTACCAGATTTTAGATTGGTTCAGTGAGCTTTGTATACAACAAGATTCTATTAGGCACATATAAAACAATCACTTTTTCATTTACCTTTGAAATAAACTCATTAATTTTATCCACTCAGGTTAAAATAATGTAAATTTATAGTTTGCAATAGAGGCGAGAGAGTAAAATGAAGAAAATCTGATTATTTGAGAAAGAGATAAGGAGAGAGAGCATGAGCAAGGAGAGGGGACAGAGGGAAAGGCATGCTCCCCACTGAGCAGGGAGCCCAGCACCAGGCTCAATCCCAGGGTCCTGAGATCTTGATCTGAGCTGAAGGCAGAGACTTAGCCAACTGAACCATCCAGGTACCCCCTGATTTTTGTTTTTACTTCTGGTCACTAAGTGGGCCTTTCTAAGCATCAGTTTTTATCTATAAAACAAAAGATTCAAGGCAACTCCCAACTTCAAAATGCTATGATGATTGGTAGAAACACATTTGCAAAATGAGGTGAAACTTATAATAAATTATCAGGTTAATTAAGGTCAAAGCACTTTATATTCTTTAAGATTCCACTTTGTTTTTGAGTAGAGCTGAAAGTCTAAAGATTTTGCAGAAAAGTTTTAGTAAATTTGTGTTTAAAAGACATGGTAATGGGAAAAATTGTGGTATATTCACACAATGGATTTACTCAGGAATAAAAATAAACTACACACAAGAATGTAGGCAAATTTCAAAAAACTTCTGCTGAATGAAAGAACCGAAATTCGCAAAGATACATAGTCTGTGTATGAGTCCATCTATATCAAGTTCCAGAGCAGGTAAAACTAATCTATGGCAATAGAAATCAGATCGATGGTTGCTTGGGGTGTTTCTGATTATCTGGGAAGGAGAACAAAGGTCTTAAGAAGTTGGACATACTCGGTATCTTCATAGACATGTAAGTTACATGAGCATGTACATTTTTCCAATGGATAAAAATTACCTTCTTAAATCAGCATATTACACTATAGGTAAATTTATACTTTAATTTTATTTTTTATTTTTTTTGTTTGTTTTTTTTGTTTTTTTTTGTTTTTTTTTTCATTTTATTTATTTTTTCAGTGTAACAGTATTCATTCTTTTTGCACAACACCCAGTGCTCCATGCAAAACGTGCCCTCCCCATTACCCACCACCTGTTCCCCCAACCTCCCACCCCTGACCCTTCAAAACCCTCAGGTTGCCCCAACCTCCCACCCCTGACCCTTCAAAACCCTCAGGTTGTTTTTCAGAGTACATAGTCTCTTATGGTTAATTTTAAATAAAAAAGAAGGCCTAAAATTTATAATGTATGTTTAGATTATTAAAAATTGAGTTTGTATAATTACTTCTACTATCATTATTCTTCTTGGATTCTCAATGAAAACTGATTTATTGAAATAATTTACAATCAAGAAATACAAATGCCTTTTTTTTAATTGAAGTATAATTAACATACAGTGTTATATTAGTTTCAGGTGTACAATATAATGATTCAACAATTCTATATATTTCTGAGTGCTTATCAAGGTAAGTGTACTCTTTTTTTTTTTTTAAGATTTTATTTATTTATTTGACAGACAGAGATCACAAGTAGGCAGAGAGGCAGGCAGAGAGAGAGGAGGAAGCAGGCTCCCCGCCGAGCAGAGAGCCTGATGCGGGCCTCGATCCCAGGAGTCTGGGATCATGACCCGAGCCGAAGGCAGAGGCTTTAACCTGCTGAACCACCCAAGCGCCCCCATAAGTGTACCCTTAATCCCCTTTATTTATTTCGCCCATCTACCTCCCTTTGAGGGACCACCAGTTTGTTGTCTGTATTTAGGAGCCTGTTTTTTAGTTTATCTCCATTTTTATTTTGCTTTGTGTCTTAAATTTTATATGAGTGAAATCATATGGCATTTGTCTTGCCCTGTTGGACTTATTTAATTTAGTATTATACCCTCTTGGTCTATCTATGTTGTGGCAAACAGCAAGAGTTCATTCTCTCTCTCTCATTTTTTTTTTTTAAACTAATATTCCTCTGTGTGTGTGTGTGTGTGTGTGTGTGTGTGTGTAACACTTCTTCTTTAACCATTCATCCATGATGGACACTTAAATTTCTTCTATATCTTGACTATTGTAGATAATGCAGCAATAATCATACATCTTTTCAAATGAAAGTGCTTTCATTTTTTTTTTTTTTTTTTTTTTTTTTTAGTAAATACCCAGTAGTAGAATTACTGGATCATATGGTAGTTCAATTTTTAATTTTTTTAAGGATGCTCCATACTGTTTCTACAGTGGCCACACTAATTTATATTTCCAGCAATAGAGAATGAGGGATTCCTTATTCTCCATATCCTTGTCAACATTTGTTATTTCTTGTCTTATATTTTAGCCACTCTAACAGATGTAAGGTGAAATCTCATTATAGTTTTAATTTGCATTTCCCTAATAATTAGTGCTGTTGAACATCTTTTCATGTGTCAGCTGACCATTTGTGTATCTTCTTTAGAAAAATGTCTGCTCAGGGTGCCTGGATGGCTCAGTCGACTAAGCAGCTACCTTTGGCTCAGGTTTGATCCCAGAGTCCTGGAATCGAGGCCCATGTCAGGCTCTCTGCTCAGCAGGGAGTCTGTTTCTCCCTCTGCCCTTTCCCTTCACTTGTGCACTCTCTCTCTCTCAAATAAATAAGTAAAATCTTAAAAAGAGAGAGAGAGAGAAATGTCTATTCAGATCCTCTTCTAAGTTTTTAAGTAGATTATTTGATTTTTTTGGTATTGAGCTGTAAAAGTTTCTTTATATTTTTTGGATATTAACCCCTTATTGGTTTTACCATTTGCAAATATTTTCTCCCATCCAGTAGATTACCCTCTAGTCTTGTTGGTTTCCTTTGTTTTACAAAAACTTTTTATTTTGATGTAATCTCAATAGCTTAATTTTACCTTTGTTTCCCTTGACAAAGGAGACATATCTAGAAAAATGTTTCTGTGGCTGATTATCAAAGAAATTACTGCCTATGTTTTCTTCCAGGAATTTTATAGTGTTGGTGCTCACATTTAGGTCTTTAAACCATTTTGAATTTGCCTTTATGTACGGTATAAGAAAGTGGTCCAATTTGATTCTTTTCCATGTAGCTGTCTAGTTTTCCCAGCACCATTTGTTGAAGACACTGTCTACTCCCCATTGTATATTTTTGCCTCCTTTGTCATGGATTAATTGTCCTTATAAGCTTGGGTTTATTTTTGGGCTTTCTATTCTGTTTCATTGATTTATGTGTCTATTTTTGTGCCAGTAGCATACTGTTTCGATTACTACATCTTTGTAGTATATCTTCACATCTGGGATTATGATACCTCTAGTTTTGTTCTTTCTCAAGATTGTGCTGGCTATTCAAGGCCTTTTGTGGTTCCATACAAATCTTAGGATTATTTGTTTCAGTTTAGCAAAAAATGTCCTTGGTGTTTTGAGAGCTTGCATTATTTTTGTAGATGGCTTTAGGTAGTATGGACATTTTAAAAACATTGGTTCTTCTAGTACATGGCATGGAATGTCTTTCCATTTATTGTGTCATCTTCAATTTTTTTCATCAATTGTTTATAGTTTTTGGAGTACTGGTCTTTCACCTCATTGGTAAAATTTATTCCCAAGTATTTTATTATTGTTGGCATAATTGTAATGGGGTTATTTTGTGAATTTCATTTTCTGCTATTTCACTATTAATGCATAGAAATGCAACAGATTTCTGTATATTAATTTTGTATCCTGCAACATTACTGAATTCATAATCAGTTTTAGCAGTGTTTTGTAGGAGTCTTTACAGTTTCCTACATAATATCATGCCATCTACAAATAGTGAAAGTTTTTTATTTCTTTACCAATTTGGGTGCCTTTTATTTCTTTTTCTTGTCTGATTGCTGTGGCTAAGACTTCCAGCACTGTGTTGAATAAAAGTGGTAAAAGTGGACATCTTGTTTTGTTCCTGATCATAAATGAAAAGCTCTGAGATTTTGACCATTGAATATGATGTTAGCTGTGAGTTTTTAACATACAGCCTTCGTTATGATGTGCTCTGTTCCTTCTAAACCTACTTTGTTGAGAGTTTTTCTTTTTTTTACCAATAATGGATGTGGTATTTTGTCAAATGCTTTTTTTTCATCTATTAAGATGATCATATGGTTTTTATCCTTTCTCTTGTCAATATGATGTGTTAAGTTGTTTGATTTGTGAATATTGAACCACCTTTGCGTCCTTGGAATAAATCACACTTGATTGTGGTGAATGATTTTTTTTAAACATATCGTTGGGTTTAGTTTGCTAATATTTTGTTGAGGATTTTTGTATCTATATTCATCAGAGATACTGGCCTATAATTTTCTTTTTTTATAGTCTCTTTATCCAGTTTT
This sequence comes from Meles meles, assembly GCF_922984935.1. Taxonomy (NCBI): domain Eukaryota; kingdom Metazoa; phylum Chordata; class Mammalia; order Carnivora; family Mustelidae; genus Meles; species Meles meles. Next base: position 15,958,463 of record NC_060079.1, on the reverse strand, counting down.
GCTCTCAGGGTAATGCTGGCCTCATAGAGTGAATTTGGAAGCTTTCTTTCCTCTTCTGTTTTTTGGAATAGTTTGAGAGGAATAGGTATCACCTCTTTAAATGTTTGGCGGAATTCATCTGGATTTTTGTTTGTCAGGAATATTTTTACTATAGACTCAATTTCATTGCTAATAAATTTCAAATTTTAAAACTGCTAATTAATTTCTTCTTGATTCCATTTTGGAAGGTTGCATGTTTCTAAGAATTTATCAATTTCTTCTAGGTTGTCCAATTTTTTTTTTTTTAGATTTTTTAAATTTATTTGACAGAGAGAGATCACAAGTAGGCAGAGAGGCAGGCAGAGAGAGAGGAGGAAGCAGGCTCCCTGTGGAGCAGAGAGCCCGATGCGGGGCTCGATCCCAGGACCCTGAGATCATGACCTGAGCCAAAGGCAGCGGCTTAATCCACTGAGCCACCCAGGCGCCCCTGTCCAATTTTTTGATGTATAATTTTTGCAATATTCTCTTATAATCCTCTGTACTTCTGTGGTGTCAGTTGTTATTCTCCCCCTTCATTTATAATTTTATTCATTTGAGTCCTCTCTTTCTTGATGAGTCTAGATAAAAGTTTATCAATTTTATTTATGTTTTCAAAGACAAGTTCCTGATTTCATTGATCTGTTCTATTGCTTTAGGGTTTTTGTTTGATTCTTTCTATTTCATTTATTCCTCCTCTACTCTTTATTATTTCCTTCCTTCTACTGGATTTGGACTTTTTTTTTTTTTCTTTTTCTTTCTTTAGCTCTTTTAGGTCTAAGATTAGGTTGTTTGCTTGAGATTTTTCTTTTTTTCTTGAGGTAGACCTATATTGCTATAATCTTCCCTGTTAGAACACCTATTGCTGCCGCCCAAAGATTTTGCACCATTGCATTTTCATTTTCATTTTCATTTGTCTCCGTGTATTTTTTTATTTCCTCTTTGATTTCATGGTTGATCAGTTCATTGTTTAGTAGCCTGTTCTTTAACTTTCATGTGTTTGTGTTTTTCCCAGACTTTTTCTTGTAATTGATTTCTAGTTTCATACTGTTATGGTTGGAAAAGATGCATGATATGATTTCGATCTTTTTTAATTCATTGAGATTTGTTTTGTGATATAACATTGTGATCTATTCTGCAGAATGTTCCATGTGCACTTGAAAAGTATGTATATTCTACTGTTTAGGGATAGAATGTTGTGAATATACCTGCTAAAGCCCCCCAGTATTAATGTATTATTGTCAATGTCTTCCTTTAGTCTGTTAATAGTTGTTTTATGTATTTAGGAGCTCCCATGCTTGGTGTATAAATATTTATAATTATTATGTCCTCTTGTTGGATTGTTCCTCTTATTACTATGTGGAGTCCTTCTTTGTCTCTTATTACAGTCTTTGTTTTAATGTCTACTTTGATTAATATAATAAGTATTGCTAGTCCTGCTTTCTTTCCACTGCCATTTGCATGTAAATGTTTTTCTATCCCTTCACTTTTAATCTGCGTGTGTCCTCGGGTCTGAAATGAGTATAGTCCAGGCACTTTTCAAACTGCTGCTTCTGTACCATATCTCAGCTTGTTTATTCGTTTAACTGGCTCTTTTAAGTCAGGGACTCAGTTTCCTATCACCCTCCAGAGCCCACTGATTTTTAAAGTAACTGGAGTTAAACCCCACTGATTGCAACACTCTGAGAAGTTAAGCCCCACTGGTTTTCAAAGCCAAATGTTATGGAAATTCATCTTCTCACCACAGGTCCCCCATGCCCGGGGTGCCTGGCCTGCAGTCTGATCCTCTTGCTTGTAGCGTCCCTGTGTTTCTGGGCATTGTGGTCAGTCTTGCCAGGAGTTTGGTTCCTGACTGTGTCTCTGCCTCTCCTACCCTTTTTTATGTGGTCTCCTTTCTACAATTAACTGTGGAAAGTCTGTTCTGCTAGTTTTGGGGTCATTTTCAGAGTTAGTTGTACTGATGTGGCTGTTACCTTGGTGTGTCCTTGAGACGAGGTGAGTTTACAATCCTCCTCCTCTGCAATCTTCCCAAAAGTATACAAATGTTTTTTTTTTAAATTTTAAAGATGATATTGTTTTGCTTGTCAATTATATGTAAATATAATTTATGCTCATTGTATAAACTTAAAAACATAGAAAAGCTAATGATTTCACAGTCACAGCCTTTACAATGTTCTATTAACCCAGAAAACTACAGATGTGGGTATTAGCAAAGCCATAACACTAACTTCTTGCTTAGGTGGTTGGGTGGGGTCAGGGAATAGTGGTGTATATTCAACGATAAGGATCCCTTTCACATATCAGCACTTCTCCACTGTGTGTCTACCAGGAAACTGAGTTTATTCCATGTCACTGTGAACTTCTCTTCAAAGGCATCAATGATCATCTTAGTATTTGGAATCTGACCCAATGAGCCTTAGCTGAATTTCACATTTGCCTAACAATTCAGGGCAAACAGGTTTTAGAGGTGTTTTTTTTTTTTTTTTTTTTTTTATTTATCTGACAGACAGCGAACACAAGTCAGGCAGAGAGAGAGGAGGAAGCAGGCTCCCTAGTGAGCAGAGAGCCGGATGCGGGGCTCAATCCCAGGACCCCGGGACCACGACCCGAGCCGAAAGCAGAGGCTTCAACCCACTGAGCCACCCAGGTGTCACCAGTTCCACTTCCACACGAGAGAGATAAAAACACTGAGCTCTCGTTTTAAGCATCTGGGGGATGAGGGTGGGAGTAGGGAATAATCTCATTCTGTGTGGATGACTTCTCACACATTTCCAGTAATCTACCGCATCAGCGATTCAGCTCAACCCTACTCTATCCCGGTCGAGTTAATGTTGCATTAATTTTGATTCATGTGTCCTAATGGTCATTTATGCAGAGCATTTGGATGAGAGTGAAAACAATGATTGGAGAGCCCAGACACAAATATTAGATTTTCTATGATTTTGTGATGCTCACAAAATCTGCCTTCCAGTAGCAATACCCTGTGGTAATGCCTACTGGTTTCTTTCTTTCTTTCTTTTTTATTTTTTTTAAAGATTATTTATTTATTTATTTGGCAGACAGAGATCACAAGTAGGCAGAGAGACAGGCAGAGAGAGGAAGGGAAGAAGGCTCTCTGCCGAGCAGAAAGCCCGACGCGGGGCTCGATCCTAGCACCCTGGGATCATGACCTGAGCTGAAGGCAGAGGCTTTAACCCACTGAGCCACCCAGGTGCCCCCGCCTATTGGTTTCTTAATATACACTTTGATATGATCAAAACCATGTCTACAATGTTAATGTGAAGTAGGTATAAATGAAAATTGTTGCTGCTGTTAGAACACTGATGATGGAAATAAGAACTGCTAATATAATAAGATGTCAGTCATAGTTACAGGCAAATAAAACAAATCTTTTCATTTAAAATTACATAACAACAGAACCTATTTGGATTTATCTTCAGAATACCAACACACAGAGAATGGAAAATAATATACTGGCTTTTAGAACTTTTAAAATAAACAACTTAATTAATTATTCAGTATAATATCTATAGCAAATACAAATTTAAGCCATCACCCACTGAAATTCAGTAGTGGAAAGTAAGATAGAAAAAAATATTCAGGAGAAGATCCAGTATACATTTCCAATGAAATGTGAAAGAAAACAGTTTGGGAATGGCTGAGCTGTCCTAGAGTTCAGAACAGAGCTCTATGTGTTTGATTTATTGTCCTTTTTTAGTTCAGATCAGCTTCTACAAAATCCATCTAAAACATACTGAATCCAACCAATCTCCAGCCTCTTGTGGAATGGCTAATCTCTTAAATAAAACAGTTAAACTTCTTATTTGTAAAAGACACTAATAATGCCTATCCCATAGGATTGTTGTTAGAAAATATTAGTGAGTATAATTCATTCACAAAATCTTTGTTGATGTCCTCTGTGTGCTTAGTTCTGTTCTCAGTCTGGAGTTATGGTGGTGAGCAAGACAAATAAGATGACTTCTCTCTTCTAGAGAGGTTAAATTGGTGAGGAAAGCAATTATTTTCATGTAAAAAAAAAAGCCATCCTCAAATAGTGTCTGTACAGCAGTGCTGGTCAAAGTACCAAGAAGACCCAGAAAGGGTTTTTGGGAGTAGGTTCGACAGGGGTAACCACAATGGAGATCATAAATGTCAATATATAGGGGATATATTTTAGATAAGAGTCAATGGACTCACTGATGGATTGGATGCTGGGAGTGAAATATGGAAAGTATTCAACTGTGACTTCTAGATTTTTGTCTTGATAATTAATGATATAATAATAATAATTTGATCTCATTTTAACTGAAGGATTCTATGTTGTTTTTTAGTTCTATGATATTTTATTACTTTAAAAGCATTCTCAGATCCATAACAGCATTCGAAATAATTTTGTAGATAAACATGGCTGTTATAAGTTAAAAATCCAGATAAACAGCATGCCTCCAATGTTAATGTGAAGCAGATAATTTGTACCAAGCCCTAAAACCAGGAAATTTGCAAAAATCACCCAATTTGATTTTTATAACATCCCTATGAAATATAAATTAATAACCTCATGATGAGGATGAATAAACTGAGGTTCAGATAAGTTAATTCACTTGTTCATACTTATACAGATGTATACCACCAGTTAGCAGTATCAGGATTCTCTTTTGGATCTCTTTAATGTCAGTCCTGCATGTAGAGGCTGCTTTTAGGCAACAAGCCTGAGCCATGGAAACCTAAGGTAAAAAGGGCCCATAGTGACTGCAGCACTGAATGCAAACAGGTTCCTTAGGTGATCTGCCTCAAAACATCCATAAGCCCAAGTTGACCAATGAGCTACTTACAATCCTGCACAGGTACCAAAAAAGGAAAACCTCATATGTTCCCAGTCCCCTCACTTCCCCCACTTAACTACAGCCCCCCACCACCACTTCTTGGCAGACGGTCTCTCCTTTGCTGTCCTGCCCAGTGTCCCTTGTAGTGTATTCGATAAACTTCTCTCTTCTTTGTTCTGTCTTGGGTGAATTCTCCCACAGGACTGGGTCACCTCACACTGCCTCCTTCCCACACACAAGCCTACAAATCCTTAAGAGCTTCCTCAAATTCCATAATGGCATTACCTCCTTCTCTGAATAACCTCAGAGGTTACGGAAAGAATAGAGCATCCATTCTTTCTATCCAGATGGGCCCATCCGGATAGAAATGTGAAGGGCAGAGGCAAGGTGAGGATGTGGGCTCTAGTACAAGTGGGCGCAGGACAAAGAGACAGAAAGATGAGGAGAACCTGGGCTGGGGAGGTAAAAGAGCAAAAGGGTCATGTTGTTCCAGGAGGAAACCAGAGCAGAGGCACCTGCTGCTTTTTCTTTGCCAGGTTAGTCCTGTTTCAATGAATTCAGTAAACAAAAGCCTGAGGGTCAAATATCTGAAACAGAGATTGTGCAAATATTGTGCAAATATTCCTCAGGTGCCTTTTGTTTAGAAACTTTGGCTAACCCTTCCATTGAAGAGGACCTGAGATCTGCTGAGATCTGAGATCCACATTAGAGAAAGCCCTTTTGTTGGCTTTGCATGGTTGCTATTGAATAATGCTGCTGACGGGTCTGTTTGGCCTAGGTCATTTTAGGCCTCCTCTCTCATGGCTCAGATTACATTTCCTACTAGTTTAAGAAAAAGCAGAAGCTTGGACATTTTTAACCTATTAGAGACATTAACAAAGAACAGCGTATTTGCTTGTTATTTTTATTTAAAAAAAAACAAAGCAAAACAAAACTGCAGTGTAGACAGCCAATGTTATCTTGGTGATTTTCTTCCCTCTCTTCTAAGCTGAAATTGTGCAAAGCTAATATGATGAGCATCTGAGACATTCAAGGGAGGAAACAATTTAGAGAGTGAAGTTATTACAGAGCAGGGAGAAGGATGGGTCCTTCTCTAGGCCCAGTACTAACCAGATTAAAATATGTGCGAGAAAATTACATGTAAGCATTTTAATCTAAGGCAATGGAGCTGGTGCACATATTTATAACTAAAGGAGTGGGGGAAATGAGCTCATTGAGGAAGGTCAGGAAAGTGGCCTCACTCTTGCCTTCCCACTCAGTCCCCTTCACATTCCAGAGCATCCTGCAGTGATCATTTTTCTCCTCCGTGAAAATAATGATTCCTTAAAGGGCCAGAAGGCGCAGCTGATTCCAAGTGAAGCTGACTCAGACTGATGGAGGGAAAGGAAAAGTAAATGCAATTTTATTTCAGGTTTCTGAAAGCTATTTACAAATGAGGGCAACAGTCACTGTAGAAATACAGTGGAATACGCGATGCAACGTCTCCAAACAGATGATTAAGATGGAATGAGACCACTCGGTAACACCAACTGAATCCTCGGCGACTCAGGGAGCCAGCCCAGAAAAATGGAGACACTTCAGCAGTGCCTGATTCCTCTCTTCTTGGTAGGTTAATGTAATCTCCATGTCAGGGAGATACCGCCTGTCTTTAAATGTTAGTAGGCCCCAGCTTTGAGGTTTGCTAATTCGAGTTTGATTTGGAGATTCTGCACTGGGCCTGGAAAGCATGAGCCTCTGGGCTGCAGAGACCCAGTGTGACCAAGCACAGTATATACTGAGTGCTTTGTTTCTAGTACCTTCTGTGAGTGAACCTCCTGTGACTCCTGAGAGGTAGGGCAGCTGCTGTGTGCCTGACTTATCTGAGATGAGGTCTCAGTTCCAAAAGATTTTATCTACCCAGTATGGGCCACCAGCCCACTTCCTCCAACTGTTACTTATTACTGTATTGTCTTAAGATGCAGGGTTTTGTTTTGTTTTGCAGCTTAAAATCTCTGAAACTGAAACAGGTCTTAACGATTGATAGCGTAGTGTTTTGTTCCTACTTCCTTTCTCTAAATAGAGGGGAGTGATACCATATTTGTATACAGTGTCATGGCCCATAAAATTGAAACTCAGCCTCCAGCCTGTAAGGCCACAGGGACTGAAGGTTGATAGAAACAAGTAGGAAGATGAGTGCTCAGGCCCGAGTATCCAAGACAGGTAGAAGCCAGAAAGGGTGGGGGAGGGCAGGCAGAGCTGCCTATGACCAGACAGTAATTGTCTTAGAAGAAGGTCACCAAGCCCACGTATGTCCCTGTGCTTTTGTGTTTGCTTTGTTTCGGTTTTCTTTTCCCCATCATAGCTGTACTTAGAGGGAAAGGGTCTTTGTCTACACCAGTGTGGGAATAGGAGCACTTTCCCGGTTACCTTTAAATATATGTCCCTTGGTGTCTAAAATGCACATTTTCCCCTAGCTCTTCAGAGCACCTGAAGCACTGGGGTTCTGCCATCCCCCAAAACATCCACAAAACATCCACAGGCCCTCATCCCCATCTTTTCCAGAACATTCCCTGTCCTTCACTCCTTCCCTGAGGGCTCTGATGAATAACCAAAACTACTTTGGAGAAACAAACGGGCAAAAATACTAATGAATAATAATATTCCCCCTTCTTGGGTGTTGCATTTTAAAGGGGTCCGAAGGAAGCACAATATCTTAATTCAAAATACTTGACTTTGAATTGAAGAATTTTCAAGACATCAGGAAGGGTATATTAGGGCAAGAGAGATTTTAAGTCTCCATCAAATCCCATTATATGGGCATCCACATGCTCTGTCAGAGTCCAAAGATTCTGGGCAGCGAGAAATGTCAAATGTAAATGTAAAAATCATACCTCCTTGCTCCTGGCATTTTCATCACAGCTTTGGTGATCCTGACAAGAAAGAGAGAGAGAAAAAAAAAAAAAAGAAAAAAACTAGTTTTTCCTTTGCAAATTGCTTACCAATTAGCTTTTAATGAACACTTGATTCTTTCATGATGACACAGACTAAGGGTATTTACTCAATCTAATTTCTCCTCAGCTTAATGGGAGCATTTGACTAGTCCCTGCAACAAATTCATCAAAACAAACATTTATTTTGCTACCATTTAAGAGACGCTCTGCCAGCCATTGGGAGAGATTAAAAATATATGAGACATGGTCTCTGCTCTCTAGGCACTTAATATCTAGCTGCAGGGACAAGTTTATAAGAGCTCAATAACAGATTCAACACAATGATATGTGTAATGGCACAAAGCAGAAATGCATTACTAAGTTCAGTGCCAGGGTATTTAAGAGAGAAACAGTGTGGATAAGATGTCCTTCTTTGAGGAGTTGAATCTAAAGGGTGGTATTATGAACACCTGTTATTTCCATTCACCTAGCATCCTTATACCCTTTGGAGAAATTTCCCAGCCCCATTCCCTGTGGCCCTGCAGGCAATACCGCACAGTATGGCAGCAGTTCCAGGTTACACCAGTTAGGATTACTCACTCTTCTGGCAACAAGACTTGGTCCGAGTAAGTATTTGACTCACCTTGGGCCAGTCAGAGTCCTTCCCTGGATTTCTGACTCATACTGCGTAGGGGTAGTCCTTCTCTACTGGGATGCATACATAAAAGGGAATAAGTACAGGACTGTTAGAGGCCATGTTCTGTCTCATGGAGAGAGACTTCTTACAGAACAAAGCCAAAAATCAGGAGAAAGCCAAAATGAAAGAAGAAACAAGCATATTCCTGACATCTTTTGAGCACTTAAATGTAGCAGGCCTAAAGGTTCGCCACTTAGTTTCACAAGCCAATAAATTACCTTTGTATCTTATTTATCAAATATACCCCTCTCCCTTCCTGGAACTCAAGTTTTATATATTAGTCTTCTTAGTCCCAAAGGGTCATCAATGTTCTCTTCATTTTTTCCCCTATTTTTAAAAATCCATTTGTGCTTAATTTTAAATAGTTTCTATTGCTGTGTATTCAAGTTCATTGATCTTTATTTTTGCAGTGTCTAACTGGCTCTTCATCCTATTCTGTGATTTTCTTGTTTTAGATATTGTGCCTTTCATATCTGAAAGTTCTGTTTCTTTTTTTATATCTATCTTCCACTTTTTAAATCTTTTTTAAAAAGATTTTATTTATTTATTTATTTGACAGAGAAAGAGAGATCCCAAGTAGGCAGAGAAGCAGGCAGAGAGAGAGGAGGAAGCAGGCTCCCTGCTGAGCAGAGAGCCCAATGCGGGGCTGGATCCCAGGACCCTGAGATCATGACCTGAGCCGAAGGCAGAGGCCTTAACCCACTGAGCCACCCAGGTGCCTCTATCTTCCACTTTTTGTCTCAACATGTTCGTTTTTTTTCCTACACCTTGAGCATATAGAATATATTATAATAGCTATTTTAAGACCTTTATCTGCTAATAACATTATCTTTGCCATTTTGGGGTCTGTTGACTTTTTCCTTCTGGATCTGAGTCATAGTTTCTTATTTCTTTCTTTGTGGCAATTTTTGAGTGAATGCTGGATATTGCAAATTTTATATTATTAGATTTTTTCTGGTATGCAGTTAATTTACTAAAATCAATTTGGTTCTTTGAACACTTGCTTTTAAGCTTGGTTAGGACAGGTCTAGAACAACCTTAAGTCTAGGACAACTTTAGCCCATTTACTGACGCAACATCTCTTTGAACACTCTACGTGCTGCCTGTGTATTAGGGATCCTACGTGAACTCTGAAAGTTTTTCTCGCTCCTACTTTCTCTCCCAGCCTCACAGAGCTTCAGGCTCCACATTTGCAGGGTGATATTCAGCCAAAGAGCCCAGAAGATCTGCTGAAGATTTCCAGAGCTCTCTCTCCTTCCCACCCTGTCTTTCCCTCTCTCTGTATCTCTCTCTCTCTGATTGCTTCTCAAATATTAGCTGCCTGAATTCTGATGTCTGTCTCCTCAACTCAGTAAGAACTTTGGGCTTTGTTTGGATCTCCTTTCTTGCACTGCATCTCAAAAGTGCCTCCTAAATGGAATAATTATAGGGCTCATCTCACTTACTTCCTTTCTGTCAGGATCACATTGCCTGTTGTTCAATATGTGAAAGTAGTTATTTTCTGTCTTTTGTTTGGTTGTCTAGTTCTTATGGTAGAAGGACAAACTCTACCATATTAGTTAATCCTTATGGATAGAAGAATTCCCAAACTTTAATTTTTTTATCCACTCCTTATCAAACTTTTCTCTCAGGGAAACAGTCTATAATTTTTACTTCAGAAAGAAAAAATAAGAAAGTATCCAATATTAACAAATTTATACTCATCCTGCCCAATTCCTAATTACTATACTACCTCTCTTCTTCTTTACCTGAACGGATCCCAGGAGCCGCAAGTTATGAGACATGATTTCATCTGACAAATGGAAATAATAAGAAGCACTCGTAAGTTTGTGATGAGAAATCACATGAGATAAAATATATAAAGCCTGGTGTATAATATTTGTTCTGCAAATGGCAACTCTTAGCAGCACCACGGAATGAATCACAGGAAATGGAAACACTGATTTTGTGGAGCGGAAGCCAACATTAGTGGCCCCATTTTTCTAAAAATAAACACAAACAATAACACATAAACACATTTTCCGTTATGACTTCATTTGGTGCCAACTTTCTATCCACGAGGCCTTGTTAATTTTGTTATAAAAGGTTCTTGAGAGTTCAAAAGTTCACCGAAAAAATGCATTTCATTCAATATGTTTATGTCCTGTAAGTCAGATTTTCAAGTAACAATAAAAACTAAATATGAGCTGCATAATTATCATTGAAAAGTAATGCCAAAAAAGCAACAGTCCTAGTTTTCTGAGTCCTAGAGCTTTAGTATCTTGAAGTGAGAGTATGGAAGGAGGGAATGGCTAGACTTGCCTCGAGCTTGAAAGATAAATTACATAATTGGCATTTTTACTAAATCCTGGAAACAGAAGTAGGAAAGCTTGCTGTCTGCTTTTCATAAATATTAAAATGCATTATTTGTCTATGGAAGAATTCGTTTTAGATTTTGTTTCCAAGATGTCGTGGATTTCATTTTAATCATTTTTTTTAATATTTTATTTATTTGACAGAGAGAAATCACAACCAGGCAGAGAGGCAGGCAGAGAGAGAGGAGGAAGCAGGCTCCCCGCGGAGCAGAGAGCCCAATGAGGGGCTCGATCCCAGGACCCCGGGATCATGACCCGAGCCGAAGGCAGAGGCTTCAACCCACTGAGCCACCCAGGCGCCCCTGGATTTCATTTTAAAACAGCACTCCGATCAGCTCTTTGTCCGCATAGATCACAGTGATTCCTCACTTGGGAAATGAAGGTCTCTTAAATAGTTAGGCTTTCTTACTCCCTGACAACATTTACTAAGTATCTGCCTATTCCAGGGATTCTGCTAGACCCTGTGACATGCTAGATTGCACATATTCTCATCTTATCCCTTATAATACATAGAACTATCGCCATTGTATAGGCGAGGAAACTGGAGGCAAGAGCGATACCATGCCTTGTGCCAAATCTCACTGCTATTTAGTGGAACTTCTGGAAAACAAGTAAGACTGAGCTATTACTTTCCAGAAACTCTCTGCCTATGGTTTTAAAAATATCTCTTAAAGAGTGAGGCATGGCTGAGTCTCAAAACAACCCTAAAACACTGATTACAGTAAGTAATCTCCCAACAGCTAGAGGCCGGGTTTATAAGGACAACACCTGCGGCTGCTGGTGGACCAGTATCAGGGAGTTCTGATCCCAGGAAGACAACATCAGGGGCTACTGTGTTGTTTCTTTCAGAAGCCTCCCGAAGTTTTGCCTAATATCTGAGGAATTAAAACATTCTTTAAAGAAAGGGTGCAGTTGACGCATTTCACTTCCCATTTTGCTTCCTTCTATTTGCTTAGTAGTCCTCCATAGAGATTTGAACAAAGAATTTACTACGGGGTTTGTATATTCATGCAAATAACATATTTCCCTACAAGAGGATGCCCTTTGTTCTTCCAGATGCTGAAACATTTCTGTTTGCTTTTCTAGTTGATTTTGAATAATTATGATGCAAATGTGTGGTTGGTAGATAATTTGCATTCTCCTCAAGCACTTCCTAATGCTCTGAGAGAAAGAAGGCTGTGCTACTGAATTTGGGTTCCCTGTTGCTTCTAGCAGGTGTGGATTGGCCGCTGCCAGAGACCAAGCTGACGGGCAGCATGAGCTCCTCCTGGAGACATATATAGTCTGCCTTCACTTGGAGTGCTATAAATTTACTGTGTGCTTTAGGGCCACCTTTTCTAATTCTGCAGATTTAAATTTGATTTTATTAGGGTCTCTCTCTCTCTTTCTCTCCTTCACTTTCTAGGTATGTGTGTATGTGTCTGTCTGTCTCTCTCTTTAGTTAAGGAGTAAACCCTTTTTCTCTTTGGTTTAACTTGACATCTCAGTTTCTAGAACATCCAGACTGAAGTAACAGGTCAAAAGCCTTCAGGTGCTGGTGCCTTCAGGGCCTCCTGAGAACCAGCAGCGGGGGCAGGGAACCCAGAAGCCTCCCTAACCTGGAATTATCCTCTAGAACTGCTGTTGGATGATCTGAGGAGCACTGGAGTGAGAAGACCATCCTGCAGTTCCAATGTACATAGACTAAAAGAAGTGAGAAACACTTGCTGGAGGCAAATCTGTGACCCAAATCACTCAAGGTAGAAACACAGTGATTTTGTCTTCCTTCCCTACTGTAGGTTAACAGATATACTTTTTACAAACTAAGCACACTTTTCCCCTCATTTTTTATAGATCATGATTCTGCCTGTGCCCTGAAAAATAATGTCACTGATACTCTCTTCAACACGTTGGACTAACATCCCACAGAAAGACATCCTTCCTGTTCTATGTGAGGGAATGAAGAGAAGGCTGTGCTATGTTAAGGAAATAGCTGACTGATTTTTTTTTTTCGCATAAGTAGATGTGAAATAACACAACAGACATATATTGATCCTTGCCCCATGTTCCTGACACAGAGCTCCTAAAACCCTTAGGAGTAATAACAATATCTGATATAGAACTCTTAACTCCTTTGGAATCTCCTGGGTAATAGGAACATCTTCTGTTCTAGTGAGATGGCTCTTGGTGGGCTCCTGGATGGGAATCGGTCACCAGAAAAACCAAGCCATGAATAGAAGTTAGGAGCTTTCAGTACCACCTCCCATTCTCCTGAGAAGGGCTGGAAAGAATCAACCGTGCCTACATGATGAAGCCTCCATAAAAATCCCAAGAGTATGGTGTTCACAGAGCTTCTAGGTACATCTAAATGCCAGGAAGGTGGTGCACATCAACTCCAGACAGACAGAAGTTTCTGCCCTTGGGACCCTTCCAGACCTTACCCAATGTGCCTCTTCATCTGAATATTCACTATGTACTTTATCATGTCCTTTATTGTAAACTAAACTGGTAACACAAGTGTTTCCCTAGATTCTATAAACTGCAAAGCAAAAGATAGATTCTGAGGAAAGGGTCATGAAAGTTTCCAATTTGGGCAGGAAGTTGTGCATAACCTGGAGACATACTACTTGCAATTGGTATCTGAAGTGGGGACAGTCTTGTGGGACCGGGTCCTTAATTTATGGGGTCTGCACTAACTCCAGGCAATCAGTGTCAGGATTGCTTGATGTGGAAAAGCCACACATCTGATGTCAGCAGTGTTTGGGAAGTATAGTAATGTAGTAGTGGGGAGCAAAGGAAAAGAAAAAATCAGAGAGTTTTTTTCTAAACAGTGGAAAACTAGTGCCTTCCCTGAATACCACTGAAAGAACATAAATATTCCTCATACCTTTTTGGCTGCTCCTTTTCAATCTCCTTTGCTGGCTCTCCCCATCTCCCTGACCTCTGAAAGCTGGGGCACTCCAGGGCTTGGTCGTTGGCCTCATTTCCTGCTCTGCCCTGATCCATTTGCAGGGCTCTGAAGTTCACTTAAGCAATGATGTCTCCCAAATTTATACCTTTAATACCAACCTTTCCTGAACTTCAGACTTAAATGTCCAATTTCTTATTTCACATCTCTACTTGGATTTCTTTTTTTTTTTTTATTTGTTTATTTACAGCATAAAAGTGTTCATTGTTTTGGCATCGCACCCAGTGCTCCATGCAGTACGTGCCCTCCCTATTACCCACCACCTGGTTCCTCAACCTCCCACCCCCCGCCCCTTCAAAACCCTCTGGTTGTTTTTCAGAGTCCATAGTCTCTCATGGTTCATCTCCCCTTCCAGTTTCCCTCAACTCCCTCTCCTCTCCATCTCCCCATGTCCTCCATGTTGTTATGCTCCACAAATAAGTGAGACCATATGATACTTGACTCTCTCTGCTTGACTTATTTCGCTCAGCATAATTTCTTCCAGTCCTGTCCATGTTGCTACAAAAGTTGGGTATTCATCCTTTCTGATGGAGACATAATACTCCATTGTGTATATGGACCACATCTTCATTATCCATTCATCCATTGAAGGGCATCTTGGTTCTTTCCACAGTTTGGCGACCGTAGCCATTGCTGCAATAAACATTGGGGTACAGATGGCCCTTCTTTTCACTACATCTGTACCTTTGGGGTAAATACCCAGCAGTGCAATTGCAGGGTCATAGGGAAGCTCTATTCTTAATTTCTTCAGGAATCTCCACACTGTTCTCCAAAGTGGCTGCACTAACTTGCATTCCCACCAACAGTGTAAGAGGGTTCCCCTTTCTCCACATCCTCTCCAACACACGTTGTTTCCTGTCTTGCTAATTTTGGCCATTCTAACTGGTGACAGGTGGTATCTCAATGTAGTTTTAGTTTGAATCTCCCTGATGGCTAGTGATGATGAACATTTTTTCATGCGTCTGATAGCCATTTGTATGTCTTCGTTGGAGAAGTGTCTGTTCATATCTTCTGCCCATTTTTTGATATGATTATCTGTTTTGTGTGTGTTGAGTTTGAGAAGTTCTTTATAGATCCTGGATATCAACCTTTTGTCTGTACTGTCATTTGCAAATATCTTCTCCCATTCCGTGGGTTGCCTTTTTGTTTTGTTGACTGTTTCCTTTGCTGTGCAGAAGCTTTTGATCTTGATGAAGTCCCAAAAATTCATTTTACACAAAGCTGTGATCACCAAGACAGCGTGGTACTGGCATAAAAACAGACACATAGACCAGTGGAACAGAGTGGAGAGCCCAGATATGGACCCTCAACTCTATGGTCAAATAATCTTCGACAAAACAGGAAAAAATATTCAATGGAAAAAAGACAGTCTCTTCAATAAATGGTGCTGGGAAAACTGGACAGCGATATGTAGAAGAATGAAACTCGACCATTCTCTTACACTGTACACAAAGATAAACTCAAAATGGATAAAAGACCTCAACGTGAGACAGGAATCTATCAGAATCCTAGAGGAGAACATAGGCAGTAACCTCTTCGATATCAGCCACAGCAACTTCTTTCAAGATATGTCTCCAAAGGCCAAGGAAACAAAAGCAAAAATGAACTTTTGGGACTAAATCAAGATCTACTTGGATTTCTAATTAACACCCAAATCCTAACATATACAAAGTTGAGTTCCTGACATTTCTACCAAATCTTGCCCCTCCTGTGGTTTTCCTCATGTCAGTAAAAGCCATATATGTACTTTCAGTTGCATAGGTCAAAAGCCTTGGTGTAAATCTTGACTATCATCTTCCTCTTATATCACACAAGGTATAAGCTTTCAGCAAATCCTTTATCCAGAACCTGAGCATTTCTCACCAGTTCCACTATCACCACCGTGTTCGAGACACCACCATCTCTCGCCTGGATGACCACACAGTCTCATAGCTCATCTCTTTTCATCCTTGTTTAGTTTGTCCAAAACACAGCAGTGAGAGCAATCTTATTAAAACCTCAGTTAAATCATGTCACTCCTATATTGAAAACCCTCCAATGGCTTCCTATCTCATGCAGAATAAAATCCAAAGCCTTTCTAATAAGTTACAAGGTCCTACTGTATGGGTGTTAGGAGCCCTTTTGCCCCGTTGTGCTTCTGACTTAGTACGCTCCTATC
This sequence comes from Meles meles, assembly GCF_922984935.1. Taxonomy (NCBI): domain Eukaryota; kingdom Metazoa; phylum Chordata; class Mammalia; order Carnivora; family Mustelidae; genus Meles; species Meles meles. Next base: position 15,942,560 of record NC_060079.1, on the reverse strand, counting down.
CTCTCTCTCTGTTCCAGTCCACTGGCCTGGCCTCCTCACTAGTCTCACCTCATGGCCTTTGTACTTGTTCTCTCCTCATCTACAGTCATGGCTCCTCTCTCTCTTCCTTATTTCAAGCCTTTACTCTGCAGAAATAAACAAAGACCAAGCTAATGACAAGAAAGACTGCTTGCTCAGAGCTTGCTACAGCAAAGGAGTCAGCCATCATCCCCTTTCCCAGAGTTTTGGCAGAGACTGAAAGGCAGAAAGAGGAGTGGGAAAGCTTTATGGTAGAAAAAGGAGGTGATAGGTATGCCCCGATTGGGGAGGTCGTAGGTGGGCGACCTATGTGACTGCTTAGAAGCACTTTCTCTAGGTGGTCCTATGTTGGAAGCAGGGGTAAAAATTAGGAAAACTGCCAGTTATTAATCCAGTGTTGGACATTTGGGGCTAATTATTAAAGGGATAGTTATTTGGACTCTTGGAATATTTGTTAGAGATAGTGGTCTGACTTTCTATATGTCTGATTTAGAGAGAGCAGGCTAGCTTCCTGGGCTGGTTATGGTCAACTGGGTGCTGATTTCCTGAGCTGGATGCCACAGGTTGTGGGTCAGAGTTCTATTCTCATACATGGCCTGGACATTGTCTGTTTGCACAGTCAGCCTCTCAGTTCTCAGGGAGACCTTCCCTAACAATCTCTTCTAAAATGGCCAACACTTCCCATACCTTTCCTTTTTTATTTTTCACTTTAAACATGTATCTTTTGGTTGTTTATCTTATTTACTATATGCTCCTGCCACTATTATATGAATTCCTTGAGAAAGGGTTGGCTCTCTTTTTTCATTGTTATATCCCAGAACCTGAACTACTACCAATGTAGACCACCATAGAAGTCAGTGGCTATTGTTGAGTAAACAGTGAACTATTTATTTAGTACCTCTTACTGAAGAAGAATTACATGAGTTGTTAACTTCACTGTGGAGAAACCCGGCAGTCACTACCTTAACAAAGTGACTATGATTAACTTCAGCAGTAATGAGTCATATGAGTGTCATGTACTCTGAGACAAGATGATGAGAAGGCTACACAACTTCTATGGTTTTCTCCTCCAAAACCCACAACCCCAATCTCATGATCAGAAAAACAACAGACAGACACAAGCCATGGAGCATTCTGCAAAACACCTGGCTAATACTCTTCAAAAGTGTTGTGAAAGACAAGCAACAAGTTATCACAGTTTGGAGGAGACAACTAACATATAAGGTGGTGCCCTGATATGGAACCTAGAAAGAAAGATGACAAAGTTCAGTGGAAAACTGATGAAATAAAAATAAAATCTAGGGGTGCCTGGGTGGCTCAGTGAGCTGGGCCTCACCTTCGGCTCAGGTCATGATCTCAGGGTCCTAGATCGAGCACCACATCAGGCTCTCTGCTCAGCAGGGAGCCTGCTTCCCTTCCTCTCTCTCTGCCTGCCTCTTTTCCTACTTGTGATCTCTTTCACTCTGTCAAATAAACAAATAAAATCTTTAAACAATAATAAAAAAATAAAATCTATACCTCAGTTGCCAGTATTGGGCCAATGTTAATTTCTTTTTTTTTTTAAAGATTTTATTTATTTATTTGACAGAGAGAGATCACAAGTAGATAGAGAGGCAGGCAGAGAGAGAGAGAGGGAAGCAGGCTTCCTGCTGAGCAGAGAGCCCGATGCGGGACTCGATCCCAGGACCCTGAGATCATGACCTGAGCTGAAGGCAGCGGCTTAACCCACTGAGCCACCCAGGCGCCCCCAATGTTAATTTCTTAATGTTAGTAACTGTACCATGCTTATGGAAGATGTGCATATATCAGGAGAAGCTAGATGAATGGTATACAGAAGCTGCCTGTGCTACTTTAGCAACTTTCTTTAAATTTAAAATTATTCCATAGATATAAAAAGTATTTAAAAATTAAAATATTTAAAAAAAAAGAGTGCATTAGGAACTGGCAGGAAGAGAGGACCATATAGAATCATTCCAAAGGCACTTACTAAGTACCTACAATGTGTTGAGTGTTGTTGAAAATGCTGTGATATAATATCAAATAAATATTTATCTCTACAGTTAAGGCCCGGCTTGTGGTATACTTGAGAGATGTATACTGTATGTTACAGCTACCATGAGTGGCATCCAGACAAGAATAAGCAGAAGCACAAAGAAGAGAGTTCAATTGTAAGAGCACGTTGGATCAAAGGAGAGCCAGTGTGAAAAAAGGCTTGCTAGAGAAGGTTATTCTTGAGCTGAATTCTAAGAGAAGAACATTTATCCCTTGGGAAGGAACACAGCTGGGGAAAGGGATTTGGAAGGGCCTGGAGGACAGATCTGAAGCCCAGAGTTCGACAAGATGACTTCACCCAGGTTATACAAAAGTGAGTGCAGAATATCTCTGAGATACCTATGTCCTCACGAAGCTACACTGATCTCCAAAAACCTACTGCCCACTGTTTGTTGTATGACTTTAAAGTTGATTCTTTACTCTTAATTAATTTGGAGAAATAAACTTGTATCTCACCTTCAAAGAGAAACATACTTCTGAAAGAATTCATTACCCTTAAACTGTAAAGTTCCCCACTAACAATTTAAAACTAGTTCATAATTTAGAAACTTATTGTGTTTAGATGATATTAAATTTTATTAAATAAGATTACTAAGGGCAGTTTAGGAATCTTTACAATTTCAAGGAAAGAATCGGTATACCCTCTCAAGTGGCTTTTTTGAATGTGTGGAGTAAATACTGATTTCCCTGCTTTGGAGTCCTTGCAGCTGCTGAGGTCTGGTATGGAAATTATTTATAAATCTCAGTGGGATGAAGACAACATTTTTACCAACTGAATTGTTTAGTTCCATTCATTGTTTTTGCTTGCCATGGAATGCCAACTATAATGTTGGTAAAATATCAAGAAGTCAGTCCACATGTTTGGAAGTACAGCAGAGGATATATAAGAAAGACTTCACCCATCCATTCATCTATCCATCCAACCGTTTAGCAATATTTACTGAGCACCTACCATATACCATATATTATGCTACAGATACAACAGTCTACAAAATAGACTTGATCCTTCCCCTCAACAAGCATATACCTCAAGAGAATAGGCAATTATATCCAGAGTGATAAGAACTCTGGGAAGGGCATGCAGGGGGCTTGAGTTGACACCAACCTGGTATGAGCAGGTCAGGCAAGCTGTAGCCTCTAATAGGAGAGGCTGGCCAGAAGGTGAGTAGGCACTTTCTGGACCGGGGTAGGAACAGAGGAAGGAAGGGCAAACATTTATAGCAAGTAACAGAAAAGTCTTCCTCCCCTGCTGCCTCATAGATAGGAAGCACCCTGTCAGTGTGTACACAAAAGTCCCTTAATGGCATCAGAACTTCCTGCTTTATTTGGCTGGAACCAGTGGGGCACTGAAGAACAATTCTGGTGACAAGAATGGAAGGTTACAGGAAATTCTATTTCTATTGCTTGGTGACTTATTTGCTTTCTTTTTTCCCCCTAATCTTTGAGTCATCTGGTCTCAGTATTGCCAAGGACATGGGAAGGTCTTAACCTGTGCCTGTGTTAATTCTTCCATCCCCCATTATCTGATTTCTTTAGTCTCTATCTCAAGTGATGCAATGATGTTTATAAATGATCAAGAAAGAAAAACTAGCCCCTGCTGAACTAGCACGTTCCTGTAGCACTCAGCATGACTATTCCGAATTACACATCTTTCCATCCCTGGACTTTAGCCCTGATATTTTACTGCAGATTGACCCCAACTGGAAATGGGCTTCAAATCATTTTGTACTGGCCTTCCAGTTCCACAATTCTTCCAAGGAATTAGTTGCAGTTCAATATCAATTGCCACCCCCACCCAAAATAAGTTCTCCCCCCCGCCATAGGTGCTCCAATGAACAGTGTCCTTCTTTTTGACTAGATGAGTTCTGGAATCCAATCTAATGTAGCTCTTGATGCATTTGGAAATAGAAAACAGAATTGAGAGACAGGTAACCCAGTGAGTGTAAGTCTCTGATTAGTAGAAATGGCTTATAAATACAATGATTTATTATATTTGTTTAGTAGTGGTATACCTATCATATTATTTTCTATAGATTTTTGGGTTATAATCAACATACAATAAACTGCACATTTTTAAAGTGAATGATTTGATAAGTTTTGATGTACATATACCTTTGAAACCATCACATAGTTAAGATAAGGAATCCATCAGGCCAAGTTCTATTATTTGCCTTTGTTTCTCAAAAAAGACATTAAAATATGGATATCTTTGGGCAAGAAAGAAGAAAAACTCTTGGGTTTTATTAATAGATGCAATTTTAACTGTACATGAGCACCAGACTAAGAAGCAACATCCCACAGTTGAGTCAGCTGAGCATCATTCTAAGATCAAGTTGCTGAACAGGTTCACAGAGCAGCTAGATGACATGTGACATCTACTTAAGTAGTCTGTGAGCTCTGCTGATGTGTGTTGCCTTGATAAGTGGTCTCCATTCCAATGCTTTCCAAGGCAGGATTACATACTAACTGCGTAGTTCCATAGCATCCTATCCTCACTCCTAGAATAAAATCATACCATTGCATTGCAAGAAGCTATTTATTTGTTTTCCTTTCCCACTGTGATATCAAGAACAATCTCCATTCATCATTATCCCTGACGGAATGCCTAGCACATAGAAGAGCTCAGTGTGTTCTTATTGAAGAGAAAAATTAATGAGTCTTACTTTTCCTGAAAGCAACTAAGCAGATGGCTTGATATAACCCTTTTCCATGCAGGAAGGAACTCAACATACACAACTGACTAGTGACATGATATAGTAGTCTAAAAGCAGCATATTTCACCAATCAGTAGATCTTGGATCATATCCCACCAATAACTGTCATTACTGGGAAGTGTTTCCTTAAGGTGATATTCTTATAGAACCATGTCCAGTTTGCTGAAAACTGGGAGAGCAGATAGAAGGTGAGCTTTTTTTTTCTTTTATAATTAATTGTAAAGAGATTCATTTGTTTGCCCACATATTCTAAACATTACCTACATGGTTTTTGGAATACTTGATTTTTCCTTTGAAATCATCTTAAAAGAGAAAAGCATTGCTTCTGATAGTTATGAAATCTCAAAGGCAGTTAGAAATTCATTTATCACTTTAATGCAGGAAGATAAACAGGGGTATTGAGCAAAGATACTCCATTATGCTTCAGCAGAGCTATATTTTTGCTTTCGCTTTGGCTTTACTTGAGGATTCTGCACTAATGGAAACATTGATCTTATTTCCAACATCACATTCCGGCATTCTCCTAAAATGCAAATTCCTCCTCAGCGTTTGCATTTGTTTCTAAGCATGGTGTGAATTAAATCCTCCCTGTGGTTGTGCTTAAATATCACAACCTATTGCATGTTCTTTCTGACCACCACATAGCCCAAACTCCATAACAAATAGCTATACACTGATCTTCTGGGCTCCGCAAGTCCCCAGTGCAAAGACAATAAGAGACCTTATCAGAGCGTGCTGCAATTCTTTATGTGTCTGAATAACTGGACTGGGAGATCTGTCAGGTTTCTTCAGCTCACACAGAAATTCATAAATTTGCCTAGTTCAGACCAGCTCCTAAGAATTGGAGGTAAATCTAATAACTTAAAAAATCAAGTTAATATATTTTCTACATACCCCTTCTTCCTTTTCAAGGAGGATTCAAAAGAATTCAATCAAACTCTTGGAAATTCCACTTATCATTATAATTATGTATTAGCCAATTTTCCTCATATATTCATTTGCTCGTTTAATACATTTTACTGAAGTCTTACCTTAATCCACTTTTAAAAGATACTATTACAAATATACCTGCTGTCAAGAAATTGAAGCATAGCAAAGAAGATATGCACCAAAAAACAACTGCAACGCAGACTATTTATACAAATAGAAACTCATGCACAAGGTGTTCCAGAAGCCTGGAGAACAAGCGCCGAAACCCCACCAACTGGGGGTAGGGTAGGGGTGATGGTGAAGGAAATCTTCCTCAAGGATGCCATGCTTAAGCTGGATTTAAAGACAGAATAGGAATTTTCTGGTCAGGATGCAAAGGGAAGAGGAATCTGGACAAAGAGCATAGCACAGAAGGTCTTAGCAGAATATACTTTGAAAACAGGCATGATATTTGTCAGAAGGTGTTGGAAATGAGTTTCAGAGGTGATCTGGGAAGAGTTTTGCACCTGTACTGGGTAATTCTACGCTTGACCCTATGGGAAATGGATAACCAATGCAACAATTAAGCACAATTGTAGCACAGTCATATCTTATATCTTGGAATGTTCAGTTAAACAAAAATGTAGGGCAATGTTTTATAAAGAACATTTCTAGGGACCTTGGCATATTAAGAGTTATGACGCAAAATGATTTCCAGTCAGGCAAGTCTGGGAAAATGATGACTTAAGCACACTTAAACTACTTAAGCATACGTCTCAAATCTTTAACTTGCTCACCTTTGTTTTGTTTCTCCAAGAATGGGATATGCAACTTCTCCCAAACTTATTTCACTATGGAAACTCTGTTTTTCTCTTCACCAAATACCTCATAAGATTCAAGTTCCCAAGAATACGCTCTGGGAAATGCAAGTGTGGAGGACTCATTGAGCTGTTACAGTGAAGTCAATGAGATCATCTATGACAATATTATAGTTTTATCAACTATACCAGCAGCCACGGCATGGAGAAGATGGAACCAACCATGATCTGGTGACTCATTTTGATGCCTCTGGTATTAATTGTTTAGAGTCATAGAACTTTCAGAAGGGGCTAGTCTAATGCTACACTTACTGTCCACTGCCACCTTTTATAACATGAGGAAACTGAGTCCTCAGTAAATTAGGGACTTGATCAAAATGGATGATCCTGATACATACAACCAGCTCTGCATGCTCTTAATGTTTTCACTGGAGGACAGCCAGAGTGTGAATATTTATAAACACTAGATAATCACCAAACAAGTTATGTTTGTCTTTGGATTATATTTCTTTACTTATATTTGAATAGAGATCCATGAGACATTTAGGGAATAGATGAGGCTCTAATAAAACTAATGAAGTTGCACTGTCAAGACTTGACTCCAAAGGAACTAGAAAGCTGCCCAGCATTTTTATCCGGCCTGCATGAATTCTGGCCTGCTTCGCACACTGTACTGGCCGGAGAGGGCAACCCCCTCCAGGCACGCCTGCGAGTTCCCACTGGGCGTGGTGCTCTTTCTGGATTCAGTCTGTGGGATGCTTTGCTTCTTTAGTGAAGGGGGTCAAGAGGGAATTATTTTTTGGTTTTAGTAAAGTTGTGCCATGGTTATGCAGTTATCCCTCAAATAATCATATTCAGCAAGGTTGGATACTAAATGATTGTTTATTATTGTAGCTTCCATTGTATATCTATATTTAGAGAGCATTCAAAATCCAGTACCAAACCACTCTTAAGGCCTGTGATTTCACCTGAAATGACACACAGTCTTTCCTTTTCGAGAACCATCAACATAAGGGAGTATTTTGCTTTGTCTTCTTTCTTCTCAGAGAACTGCTGTATTGCTCTGGCCCATGATAGTGATCTCCTTAGTCACTGGTCTAATGAGACTTGGGTCCTCACCAAGGTAAGATCAAAGGATTGGGATAACTCTGAAAGGAGTCAACTGTGTCTTTTTATTCGGGCATCTGATATTATACAGTCTGGCTGCTCTCTCCACTCTGAATTCTTTGGTAGCTTTTGATTTTCCCTGACAGAAAGACTGTTTTGCAGAGGATGGGCCAAACGAGATTCACCTTCAACTGAACACGCTACTCATTCATGGATGGCAGTTCCTGGAAGGTGTTAATTGGAATACTAACCACTCTTTTGGCTATTAAAAATTACTGAAGGTCAAAGACAAGCAACTTGCTCATTCTCACGTATTTTCCGTCCTGGTTAAAACATTTGTGATCTGCCTCTGCTCGAGATTAACGAGAAGGCGAGAAGACTATTCCTGAGACACACCTGATCCACTTAAAGAGCTGCAATCTTCACACTAACGGACTGCATTTGGCCTTTAATTGGGAAAAAAAGGAAAAAAGGAAAGAAGGAAGGAAGAATGTAAAGATAGAAAGATAAATTCGGAGGATTGGGATAATTCTACACCAACTAATCGAAGGAAATAAAAGAACAAGGAAGTAAAAATTAACTTCCTTAAATCCCGTGAAATAGCCCTTATACACTAAGAAAGACATTTCGTATTGTCATTCCATGAATCTTGAGTTAATTATTTTCAGTCATCGTATTATTAGAATGAGCACTTTACCTCCTGTTTTTTTCCCCCTTTAAAATGATTATCAAAAATTTCCCTCAAGAAAAGAAAAAAATTTTAATCACTTTGATTTGTTTTACTTTGCCCTCTGGATGATCATGGCTATACCTAAAGAGAAACTGAAGAAAATCAGTGACTATTTTCAAAATTTAGCTATAATTAAATGGGTACATAAGGAATACCACTCAGCCTCCACATATTAAACTTATTCTGGGGTCATTGACAAAAAGTGTACTTTCATGACTGAACATTACTCAAGACCTGGATCAAGTACAGCCTCTCTATGAAAATTTCCCCCAATTTTCCACTCTACATGGGCGACATTATACATCACCTATTTTGTTTCTACAGTCTACCTAAGAGTACCATATATAATTAGATGGATAGATACATAATTTCATTAATTACATTTATTGACATATTTAGAATGTAATACTTAGACTCACTCTCTACTGTGAGATGTTCTATAATGGAAGGAATGAGTAATCCCTACTTCTATTCCCTGTACCTAAAACAGCCTAGTGCAATGTAAGTACTGTATGTGATAGTGTTACCAAAGTGGTAGGTTATTTCCCTACTCAATACCCTTTCCCACATAACCAAGCAACAATACAACATATGATGGCAGGCAGTAATTTATTCAATGACCAGAGAATGGAGAAGGGAGCTCCCTGATTAGGTCTCATGGTCAGGGGTTTCTAGGGTTAGAGTAGTTGAGCTGATGAGCTGATAAGCAAGCTGACATAGTTTTTCAGCAAAGTGGCAGGGGAGGGGAGGCTTCTCCGATTCAGACTGCCACCTTTCTTCTTCCCGTAACTGGGTACAGTGTGATCTGTCACGCACTGGTTGGCATGGTTTTTGTTATTACAATCAGATGGCAAGGAACTCCAGGTCATCTGGAGGGTTAGCAAGGGGTCTGAACTGGATCAAACAAGTCAAAAACTGGGTCATGAGGGCTTGCTTGGAGCCTGGGGCTTCTGGCATCCTGCCTTAGTTTCTAGTGACAAGCAACATCTATAAGCAGTGGGGCTAGAAAACTGGGTTATTGTAGCTTGTTAGTGACTGCCTGGTGACAGTAGGACATTTGTTTTTAAGCAGCCAGTGAAATAAATGATTAAATATATTCAGGGTGATAACAACTATGCAGTTATCCCTTGAATCCATTAGCTTGGAAAAAATGGAATCATCTTTCAGCTCCTAAAATACAACACTCACAAGTATTCTGAAGTATTTTGCTTCCACGTTTTAACATAATAGATACAAATTCTAAACACATCAAATGGCTGCTTATTTTTATTCCAAAGCTTTAAACTCCAAATGTAAAACATCTCCCCTATTTCTCTTTTGCAGTAGCTTTTAACAAGGCATAGTTGTTAAAACAATGAAAATATTTTTACAGTATCAAGATCTTATATGAATTAAGGTTGTTAAAACAAAGAAGTTCCCGAAAATTTTCTCTCCCTTTACATATAGAGAAAATAAGAATCATTTTCTAAAGGCAAAGACAAAAATGCTATGAGGAAAAGATTTGAGAGATGAGGCATATATGGAGAAAAGCTGGATAAATACAATAAAAACACGGTAAAGATGCCATATCTTACACTATCTTACACTTACAGCAGCGACAACATCATGTGACACTGGGTGTTTGGAATGTGACAAGTCTAAACTGAAGTGTGTGCCATCAGGATAAAAATACTTACATTTGGGGCGCCTGGGTGGCTCAATGTGTTAAAGCCTCTGCCTTCGGCTCGGGTCATGGTCTCAGGGTCCTGGGATCGAGCCCCGCATCAGGCTCTCTGCTCAGCAGGGAGCCTGCTTCCTCCTCTCTCTCTCTCTGCCTGCCTCTCCGCCTACTTGTGATCTCTCTCTATCAAATAAATAAATTAAAAATAAAAAAAAATACTTACATTTGAAGACTTAATACAAAACCATGTATTAAAACTATTTCACGAATAGTGTTTCTATTCTTATGTTGAAATCATAATATTTGGATATACTGGATCAAATAAAATATAGTTTTAAAATTAACTTTACCATGGGGTGCCTGGGTGGCTCAGGTCAAGATCCCAGGGTCCTGGGGTCCAGCAGGGGAGGGGAGGGGAGGGAAGGGCAGGGCTGTTCTTCTCTGCTCAGTGGGGAGCCTGATTCTTCCTCTCCCTCTGCCCCTCCCCACTATGCTTTCACTCAAATAAATAAATAAAATCGTTAAAGAATTAAATTAAATGAACTTTACCTACTTCTTTTCCATTTGTTTTTATTTCAAATTTTTTCAAAATTTAAAATTAGATAAGTGGCTCATGTTATAGGTCCTATTGTTAGTTCATAGCATTGAGATGTAGAATGATTTTTTTTTTCTTTTCTGATCTCATTTTTAGTTTAAACTTGTCTTTCATTAAATGGACTTCAGCTCCTTGGTGCATGTCGGCTAGATATTTTTAAAAGACCTTCCTCCTACAATATCCTCTGGATAAATTATAACAAGCACATTTTAAAATTCGTTGATGGGCTTGCAGGACAGTATGAAACATCTACCAAGGGGAAAATGAACTGAAAGCACATGAGTGAAGAATAACCTCCTAACACAGAATCTGTCTGTTGTGGGGGCAAAAGGTGAGCTTTGGAGATTACTTGGAATCAAACAAAGCCCTGGGACAGCTCAAAGTGGCAAAGCCGAAGGTGAGATGTGCCCATTAGGTCAGGAGCCATGAACATAACTACATTATTGTGAAAAATGGGCCAGAAAAACAATGTGCCTGCCAGAGAAACAATCCTTTAAAGAATCTTTATTCTCTGCATTATGGCTTCAAATGGAAAATTGATATACAATAGAAAGGATTAAAGCTTCCAATATCTGGTCCTTAAAACACATTCCTAGAACAAATTATAAATATCTGATGAACATTCATCAAAAAATTAGTATATATAAAGTATATTAGAACTTTTTTAAAGAGGACATAATTACAAATAAAGCAGAGATTACAAGATTCAAAGAGAATACTATGAATAGCTTTGTGTCATCAAATATTAAAGCTATATTAAATGGACAGAGGCCCAGTATAAAATAATGTACCAATTCTGACTTTAATCAGTAGTTTAAAATCTCACAAAGAAGACAACAGGCCAATGGATGAATTCTATTCACGTAGAGGAATGGATTATTCCAATATCTTATACATCGGTGTGGGGGGGAATTATAAAAAGGGAATATTTCTTAAATAATTTTATGAAACTATAGTAACTTGGTCCTCAAACTTGGCAAGGAAGGTATGAAAAGGAAATTTAAATACAATGTCATTCATGAATATGCATGTGAAAATCCTAAACAAAATGTTAGCCAATCCAGCAATATATATTTTTTAATCCTTACTGAGTTGGATTCAAGTAGATTTCAATTAGACCAACTTCCAGAAAAAGGCAAAACTGATGGCAAGCCCAGCAATGGTTGCCAGGAATTGGATGGTGGGAAGGAATGGGCACAACAGTGTTTTAGAATAAGGGAACTGTTCTAATCCTGATTGCAGTATGGAAGAATTTTATTGTGTGTGTGTCGACACACACACACACACACACACAGAGTCCTTAATAAAAAGAGATACAAAAGAAAAATTGAAGGGACTCTCACTGGCCCAATGTGGGAAATGGTGACAAATTATAATCCATTGAATAAGACAAAAAACCATGAGATGGTATGATAATGAATGAATGAAAGAATGAGAGAGAGATAAAAGGAAAAAACTATTTCTTGTTGTATAATGCTGACTACTAAGTATGCAAGTGATGACAGAATTTTAAACATATAACTACTTTGCAAACATCAGAGTTAAAACTGACTAAGGCAAGAATCATCAATGGGTGCTAATATCTAGGGCAGGAATACATTCTCAAATATCTCCCCCTAAATTACTGATTGATCACAAAAGGAAAATTAATAACTGTATAATGGCACAAGTGGACAATACCTTAATCAAATGAGCAAGATTAACATCATCAATGAAAGGCAAACAGACATTCTTTGTCTCTGGATGTAATATCTTAGATGGACACAATGTCACCCAACTCCCATTCCAGCAAAAATCATGATCATACAAACCCAAATCAAGGGATATTCTCTAAGATATCTAGCCTAATTCTTCGGAAGTCTCAACATCATTAAAGATAAACAAAGGCTGAGAAATTATGCCAGAATAAAGGAGAATAAAAAGAACAAGTTAAATGTATCTTTTCATTCTGGACTGGATTCTGTAAAGAAAAAAAAATGCTATAAAGTGCTTTTTGAGACCATCACTAAGTCGCAGTACTGGCTTTATAATAATTTATATATCAACATTGTATTTTCTGAGTTTGTTACTGTACACTGGTTATATTAGCAAGTAAACTTGCTCTTAGGAAACACAGTAAAATATTAAAGGGTAAAGGGCACGACATATGCAATTACTCTCAAAATGCTCAAAAATGAAAATAAAAATATTTAAGAAATAGAATGATGAGGCAAATGTAACAAAGTATGAAAAATCAGTGAATCTTGGAAAAAATTATAAGAAAGTTCTCTAAACTATTCTTTCAACCTTCTATAAGTTTGAATTTATTTTGGGACACGTTTTTTTTAAAAAACTTAAGAGTTCATTATATACTAATATGAAACAATTTCCATAATTTATCATTGGATAGAATAACGAAAGTGCAGAATAGTGTGTATAGCATACCGCTTATGTAAGACAGGTGTGCGCATGCACGCGCGCGCGCGCACACACACACACACACACACATACATACATGTAAATATACACACATACTTCCTTGGATTTGCATAGACTGATCTCGAACGATAAGCTAGAAATTAATAACACAGAGAAATTGAAGTCATTTTTCACTCTACACTCTTATGATTCTCTTGAATTGCAAACCATTATTCAATTCAAATAATAAATAAATGCAAAGAAAGATTTAAATGTCCACCACAGGTATACATTGGTGAAAACATAGAACAATGAAAGCTCTCATATAACACTGATGGAAGTGTAAATTAGTGCAATAAGTCTGGAAAATAGTTTGGCCCTATCTTGTAAAGGTAAATATATCCAAAGCCTAAGAACCCTGTGGTCAACAATTCTATTCCTAACTACACACCATTCTGGCAAATGTGCATCAGGGGTCACATTCCAGAATGTCTTTGGCAGCTTTGTTCACAGTAGAAATACACCAGTCACAACTCAAACCGAGTTGGTCAGGGAACAGATGAATTTGTGATATACTGGAATAGTATACAACAGAGCGAATGAGTGAATTTTAGTTGCCTATAAAAAATCATGAACCTCAAAATGTAATGTTGAGTAGTATGAAGCCAAATTGAAAGTAACATTTTATAAATTTCCAACGATGTAAAATTGAATCATATATTTGTTATATCATACACATAAAGCTATAAAGAAAGTAAAGGAATTATAAACACATAGCTCCTAATACTGATTCCCTCTGACAAAGGGAGGAAGATACCAGGATAAAGGAAAGGCAACAGGCTTCAACAGAGTCCAGAGTTGGGAATGTTCTATTTGTTAAACTATATGGCGGCTACATGGATATTTGTTTTACTGTTCATATATACAAACATATGTTTTACATATCTTTTTTGAAATAAATACTTTCAAAACACAAAATATTAAGATTGTTATTCATGGAGAAAGTTAGAAAATACGCAGTGAATTGGATGAAGATAAATTGGACTGAGGGACAGAATAATGCAGGTAGAATGCATCTCCACCAAATCAGTCTATGTGGAGGAAGAAAAAGCTGATTCGCAGATGATGGAGTTCCCAGCCTATTGAGGTCATCTTCTCTATGTCTGTGAGAGGAGGGAGAGAAGCTCTTGGCTAATGGGGAAAGGTGACAGCTTGAGATAGGAAGCAAGAGTCAAACCAAGTCATAGTGAGAGGTTCCTCTGCTTCAGATCAGGGTCTCTTCTCACTTCAGGCCAAGGAAGATACTAACAATATTCACTTATTCATTCAACAAACACTGTCTCTTTTTCTGGAAAACAAAAACAAAAACAAAAAAAACAAACACTGTCATATGTCAAGGCACAGGAAAGCACAATGAGCAGGTTTATGGCCTTCTTACTTCCTCTTCCTCCTCTATGGACTCTTCTAAGTCTCTTCCGCGAGCATCTTATTGTGGTCTCACCCTGTCCTCAGAAATCTAGTTCTACCTTCCTTTTCTTTCCAGTTTTATAAGCCAATCATATCAAATCCAGTTTGCTTTCTGGACATCTCCACCCATATTCCATGGCTTACTGTTGGGGAAATAAAACAATCCTACCCATGCAAGCCCCTTCTGTACCAATAGAGGAGAGAAAGCCATTTGTAATTGAGTATGATCAGATTACATACCTGTGAAGATAGCAGGAACTTCTCTACAAGGTCTGGAGAGAATTTTGCTTAAATTAATTCATGAACGTAATTGCTTAAATTAATTCATAAACGTAATTCATAAACGTAATAACTCCATTAGTGATCAAAAGACGCACATTTGTGTGTGATTATCTCATGTATCTCTTCTGAGGGACTTTCAAGTTCCTCCTGGAGGTTGTTTTTTCAGTTTCAAAGTCAGAAGGTTCATGACCTTGCTTGATGAGTACAAGGTCAGACATGTGATGAGGATCCCTATGCTTTCATGGAGACACCCTGAGGAGGACAGCATGGGAGGGCTTTCACCTCCCTTCTCTTTGCTAAACAAAGTAAATTTGATCATCTCACCCTTACATTTGGAAGCTTGATCAATGTACACTTACACACCACAAATGTATATTTCTCTAAAGTGAAATAGTCTCTTTTCTTCAGCTTCACCTTACTCCTTCCTGGGGTTCTTATGTCAGTATCACGGGGAATTGCACTGCTAATCCAAGTCTTTGCCCAAACCAGAAACAAAGACATTATCGCTGACTCTTTTGTCTCCCTTCTAGATTCCCCTCTCATGGGATTATTAGAAATTTCTGGCCATTCTACCCCATAAATATCTATCAGTGTAACTCTTCCTTCTACCCTCTCTGCCCTACTGAATTCAGGCCACCCCTCCCTGTGCGTCAGCAGCATCCCTGATTCCAGAAGGGGCTCCATGGGGTCAGGGGGATTATGGGAAAGGATACAGAAGCCTGAACAATTTGCATTTCTTTTTGTCAAAAGGAGGATCTAATAGAAAATTTGGTCATGAAAAAATTGTTCTTCGGCGCTCTTGTCACAGCTTTTTACCCCAGCTTCTGTGTTTCTTCATTATAGAAATAAAGCTTTCTTTTCCATTTCACATTTTACAAAATACTTCCCCTTCCTCACTTTTCTTTTCCATTTAGCTGTCATCCTAAATGACATTTGTCATTTGTCTCCCAAATATTAATGAGAAAGTAAGACTAACATAAAATAGCCAACAGCAATGTGTACAGCTTATTTGGCAAGTGCTCTTGGTTGCTTCTTTAGGATGGGAAGGCTTGTCCTCATTCTGTAGTGCCCAGAATGGATGAAGGCAATGGGTGCTCAGCACACTGCATTGATAGTGAAAAACAGAGGCGGAGACGATGCGGAGTGAAATAGGTCAAGCAGAGAGTCATCATATGGTCTCGCTTACTTGTGGAGCATAAGGAATAACATGGAGGACACTGGGAGAAGGAGAGGAGAAGTGAGTTGGGGGGAATCGGAAGGGGAGACAAACCATGAGAGACTGTGGACTCTGAGAAACAAACTGAGGGTTTTGGAGGGGAGGAGGGTGGGGAGTTGGGTGAGCCTGGTGGTGGGTGACATGGAGCACTGGGTGTGGCGCATAAACAATGAATTTTGGAACACTGAAAAGAAATAAAACAAAATAAAATGAAAAAAGAAAGTACAAGTAAGAATAGAGGTGGCAGCCCATTGAATCGGAAAGCTTTTGGGGTTTAAGAGGTAATAGTGGTCAGTTTGTAGAAAGCTCACTGCAAAGCTCTAAAAGAGGGCAGACTTTTTATTTTTTTTTCCCCCTGGCAAACACATCGCCATAGACTTGTGCCTCTAAGAAGGCATTGGGGCATGGTTAGAAGGGGAGCCGTGAACAGTTATGGAAGCAAAGGGCTCCAGGGGCTAGGAGGCAACTAGAGAAAACAGTACAAGTTAACTTGGGTAAAAGGCTTAAGTCAGGTTCTTCTACTTATATTTGCTTCTGGCGATGTAAGTAGATAACTATGGCAGGGGACTTGTTTTGTTGTTGTTGTCCTTAATTGCTAATGATAGTGGCAGTTCATTTATTTCTGAATTTCAAACCCTGTTGGGAATTTCCTTCCACTCCAAGACAGGAAAGTCATCTTTTTTTTTTAATTGACTCATTTAAATCAAATGAGAAGAAAACATGTCATAGAGTTATAATCATTGTGGTGTCATTTGCATCGTCATTCTGAAAGCCGTGTCAGTGTTTCCATCGCACATCAGTCCTTTTATAGGTTTATTGCTGTCATAAAATACCCTAGGGAAGGAAATGTGCCACCTACACATTTTTTTGGTTCACCTGCTGCATGGCATAATTAATACAGCTACTTTTGCTTTAATTCAATCTCCATCATCAAAAAATAGAAATATCAGACACAAAGCCTTTGTCTGGCACCTGGTACTCTATTCCATTTT
The DNA here is from genome assembly GCF_922984935.1 of Meles meles. Taxonomy (NCBI): domain Eukaryota; kingdom Metazoa; phylum Chordata; class Mammalia; order Carnivora; family Mustelidae; genus Meles; species Meles meles. Next base: position 15,925,603 of record NC_060079.1, on the reverse strand, counting down.
ATGGAAACAGGAAAAACAAGTTCAAGGGTAGGGTGTACACCCATCACTTGTCCTTAGAAAAGATAAGTGAGAACCCACCCTCCCACCCCCGAAAAAGTGACAGACTTGCAAAATGCTATGTGAAAACTACCAGCTCTCTCTCTTCCTGACTTCATGCACTGGAACGAACGCCAGACAATTTATCAAGAATAGTAAGTATTCTACAGGTACATGTGATGATCTGGTTTCATTTTCTCCTCATCAGGTTAAGAGAACCACTTCATGAATCCACTCTCTTCCTGTCCTAGAACTTACATTTCTGTTTGTTATCTAAAAATGTTATGTGCCTACCTGGATGGTACAGACAGACCTTCAATAGGAATGATTTACGATTTTGATGCCTGAAAGTGGGGAACAGCAGGGACTTGGGAAGAAGATCTAAGTCAGCTCTGCAAATAAGAGCTAAACTACTCAGAACTCCAGTTTCCTTATTTGTAAAGCGTGAATAATAATAAGGCTTTCATTTTTCTCAATTTTATTTAATTTTAAGGTAATTTGAATAATACAGAAGGATACACAAAAAGGGGCATGTGTGTCTCTCCCACCTACCCGATTCCTACTGGCACCATTTCCCTCCCCTCCTACTCCTCTGCCACAGCCAGGCTCCTGGGAGTCCCTGCACAGTCCTTGCTGTGTGTGTATGTACACTTGTGGGAATAGACGGATACATGCATATGCATATATTCTTTCTGTTTGTTCCAGACAATTTTTACAGAATACCATAGCATTTTAATTGGTAATTAGCGTCTCCTTATTCCAAGGATTCCTTTTCTTCTTTATATTTTATCCTTCTTGCCCACATATGCAAACAAGTTCTGATGTATTTCTTTATATGTCAAAAATCTTTTATGTGGGATAGGGTTCATGCTATGCAATAAATAACTTTCTGGGACCACATCCCTCAAAAATCAAAATAGTGCTATGCTCTGCGCACCTCAATAACACTTGAAAAAGACTGTGTAATGACTGTAAATATGAACACATAATATTTTGACTGTGACATTCTGAGGTAGCTCTTTTGATGGTAGCTGTTTTGACTACCAATTTTTAATTTCTGCATGCTGATAATTTTGCTCAATTTTTCACACATGCCATTGTAACATTTTTTTTCTCTGAAGACATTTTTTACTATTTTTTGTTAACCATCACTGTGTCTTTCCAACAACAACCAATTCTCCAGTTCTCTGAAACCAACTGGGTGTCCTACAATCCATTCCAATTCTGACACTAACTAGATCAGCACACATCCCACGGATCAAGAGCACAGTCCCACAAGACTGGCCCCGCTTCAGATACCAGCTGCAAATGGGATCCCCAGGATACTCACACTTCCGCCCAACTGAAGACAAATTCAGGGGTTCACACATTCCCTCATTTCTCACCTTTAGGTTCAATAATTTGCTGGAATGACTCATAAAAACCAGAAAAGCAGTATGCTTCTATTACATCTTTATCCTGAAGGATATACTCCAGGAACAGCCAAATGGAAGAGATGAATAGGGCAAGGTATGGGGGAAGTGAGATGCAGAGTTTCTATACCCTCTCTGGATATTCCACCCTCCTAGCTTGTCAATGTACTCACCAGTCCACAAACTCTCTGAAACTCATTGTTCAAGTTGTTCAAGGGTTTTGATCTAAGTTTCATTACCTGTTACATAGGCATGACTGATGAACTCACTGTCCATTTGTGTATCTGACCACCTTGTTAAACATACTATTATGATGTTACTAATTGATTTCTCTATTTTTCTAGGTAGATTGCACACCCTATTCAACTAGTTTTTTCTCCTTCTTGCCAGTATTTGCCCACATTCATTTTCCCCCTCATTTTATTGTATTAACTAGAACTTTTCACACAACCTGGAATGCCAACAATGACCATAGGCTTCCTTAACTTACTTTTGAACCTGAGAGGAACAGACCTGATATTTCACCATTAATTGTGTTATCAGTTCTGGATTTCTGGTAGATGTTTTTATGAAATTTATGAATTTCCTTCAATACTAATATGAGAAGAGGGTTTCTATTTTTTGAAATCATGAATATAAATTTTGTTATATTCTATTGAAATGATGGTTTATGTTTTATTTCTGATCTGTTAATAAATTACAGTGATATATTTTTCATATTAATGTTTCTTGCAATACTTGACTAAGTACTTCTTGATCTTTTAATACACTGCTAATATTTCAGTTTTAATTTTGACATGCATTTTCATAAGTTAGAATGCCATAGAGGTTTCTTTTCTGGTCCTAAACCACCTAGCATCTATGGATACTAGGTTAAAACCTCCTTCAGATAAACAGACTTAGACTAACTGATTTCTCAGTTATACACATTTAGGAATACAAACACAGAACCACAGCTTAACAATTAAACACAAGGTTACAAACTCAAATCTGTACACAGATCAGCAAAATATCATACATAAGTGAAGCAACCTATGTAACATATGTATGTATCTACAGTGAGCAAGTGGGAGGCATTCTGACAAAGAAGCCACCAGGCAACTGAAGGAAGCAGCCTCTACCCAGGTCTAGCCAGTTACTTATCGCCTGCAGAAATGTAAGCATGGTGCTGCCAGATCTAATAGATATTTAATTACTTTTAAAGATTTGGCTCAAACAAACAAAAAAAAAGAAAAAATGAAAAGCTACTCTCTGGGACTTGTTTGTGACTTTTGAACTCAACAAATTGTAGGACGGACACATGTGCACACATCAGAAAAAACTCACTCTTTTCTTTTGTCAGTCAGAAGGAAAGAAAATTTTTTTTCCTATGAACTCCTATCAGTAGACCAGCAGAGAGCTTTAAAGAGATCCCAAAACAGGCAGACTCCTTTAAAAATTAGAGCAGGATTTAAAATAGAAGAAAGCAGAGGTGATTCTGAAAGACAATGAGATCACTGAAAAGTACTTGCTAATCAGATTTTTATGTAGAGTGATAAAAATGAAAATCTCAAATTGCCTCTAGATCTCATGACTCGCCAAATAAAAAACCTAGTCTTGACAGTGAATCATTATTTTTGGCCTCAGAATGAAAACCATAATTCTCTAGATTAAAAAGCACAAGTTAGAAAGCAGAAAACTTGAGGCATTTTTAAAAAATACAAGCAAATGCACTAAATAACTCCTAACTGATGTAAGTTCCATATCCTCTATAACAACAACAACAACAAAATTGCACACACTCTCTTGAGACCCACCTTCTGCTTTTACTGGATGGAATTAATATGCCACCCTTGCTTCCCTTAGGTACACCTGCTCGAGGGAAGGCTATCAAAGAAAAGCTGTAAGAAAAGGTGGAAAAGAAATCTATGGTTTGGGGCACCCCCATACATACACTCATACACCCACACATACACAGGGGTATCACTGGTGCTCTGAGCTCCCCCAGTCCTCTCCCACTCCACAGCAGAATCCCAAATGGCTCATCTATTCGTCTGAGAGCCCTCTTGCTTTTCCTGCCGCAGTCTTGAGTGTTGCTTTCTTATCCATCATCGTTAATTCGGCAGTGGGTCTTCGGCAGCCTCTATGGCCCACTCGGCTTGTTTCGGACCTCTACTGAACAGCACTGTGAGAAATGCTACAGTAGAGGTGGAACCTTTAATATCCCATCAGGACTGTCTCTTCTGTCTCTGTGGGTATGTGCCCTACCAATGCTGCTGAAGATCTCACTCAAGTGAGATTTTTATCCTAAAAGTAATATTTTTTTAAAGATTTTATTCATTCATTTGACAGACAGAAATCACAAGTAGGCAGAGAGGCAGGCAGAGAGAGAGTGGGCAGGGAGCAGGCTCCCTGCAGAGCAGAGAGCCCGATGTGGGGCTCAATCCCAGGACCCTGGGATCATGACCTGAGCCGAAGGCAGAGGCTTTAACCCGCTGAGCCACCCAGGCGCCCCAGAAAGGCTCTTAAAAGTAATATTAATCCCAACTCAGCAGTTGCAGGTGAATTAGTGAGAGTGTGTGAGTCTGTGGTGACAAACAGGGCCGACAAGGAACGCCTCCAAGGAACAGAAATTTCTCAATGATGCGGTAGGTCAAGGTAGCTCAGGGTGATTCAAGCCGGTGGGAGCAATCTTCTCCCCTCAGCCACTCAGGGCACCAGACTGGTACTGACTTGTCATGTCTGACACATGTTGTTTAAAGTCTGCAAAAAATGGGAAAAGTATGGAAGAACATGTGTGGGAGACTTGTTATTCCAGGCCTCGATATGACAAACATCGCTTCTGCTCATATTCCATTCACTCGAAGTCAGGCATTTGGCTATACCAAACTGGAAGGGCAACTGGAAAATGAGTTCTAGCTGAGTGCTGGGAAAGAGAGGGAACAGGGGCTCCTGGGTGGCTCAGTGGGTTAAGCCTCTGCCTTCAGCTCAGGTCATGATCTCAGGGTCCTGGGATCAAGCCCTACATCAGGCTCTCTGCTCAGTCTGTTGCTCTGCCTGTTGCTCTGCCTGTTGCTCTGCCTACTTGTGATACTTGTGATCTCTCTCTCTCTCTCTGTGTCAAATAAACAAATAAAATCTTTAAAAAAAAAAAAAAAAGATGGGGCGCCTGGGTGGCTCAGTGTGTTAAGCCTCTGCCTTCGGCTCAGGTCATGATCTCAGGGTCCTGGGATCGAGCCCCGCATCGGGCTCTCTGCCCAGCAGGGAGACTGCTTCCCCCTCTCTCTCTGCCTGCCTCTCTGCCTACTTGTGATCCCTCTCTCTCCCTGTCAAATAAATAAGTAGAATTAAAAAAAAGAGAGAGAGAGAGAGAGGGAACATATTTTGGTAAATACTTAGCTATGTCCACCACAGATGGGAAGAAATAGCATTGAGATCGATTGCCTCTGTAGAACTTGTGAAAAAATAGACCCTTCTTTCTCTATAGTTTTTTTTTTTCCATTTCAAAACCTTACGTAGTACTCATCCCACAGATTAAAGGACCAGATAGCTGTGTTTGAATATGAGCCATACAGCTTGTGTATTAGAGCATCTGGGCATGTAGAAACCCTCTGCTTTCCCCTGGCCCCAAGCCTGAGACACAAGCCTGCTCTATTCAAATCAAAGCAAGGGTAACTCTGAAGACACTGAACTCACAGTCTCTGCCCTCTAGGGGTGTGCAGTTGAGTTTCTAGAAGGGAGAAGTCTTATAATCGTAAACACAATCAAATAATTGTAAACACAATCAAAGTGATATCACTCTACATTATTAGATATCCTTCCACTGTAAGAACAGGAAGAGCGAAATCCTCTCCCCAGGAATTTCCTGATTTGTTGCCTATGCACACAGCATGCATGAGTGTCTTCAGGATGAAGAGGAAATAATGTTGAAGGTTGCTTACATTTTAATCAGAAAACCCATTTATTAATCCCATAACCAGTGATTTTCAATTTAAAAAAATCTCATGCCTAAAAAGCTTGGCAGTGTGCTGGTTTATTTTGTGTCTTCTAGGTCTCTCTTTTTGCATATTGGATGTATAAAGCACTCATTAAATCACATTTCATTTTCCCTTCTGTCTTCCTTCATAAAATAATGAAATCAAAGGTAAGAATTACTGTCGTTAGAGAAAGGCCCGTGATGAGTGCAGGGAAATGTGACTCGCTAACAACTATTTAATCAAAGCTTTTCCAAGATCCATCTGCAGTTTTAAAAGATTTTCTTCCAAGTTTTGCTGTATTGACATGCAGTACAAAACTCTGCATTAGACCACGAATTCTCCAAATTCAATAAAAGGAAATGTAAAAAGATATTTTCTTCAAATGCCTCCAGCTGGCCATCTGCCCTAATCACATACAGGCCTCAAAATTGTTTTCTACTGACAATAATAGGATCTATAAAGAGTATTACTGTGGAGTGATTTGAGAGCGCGTGGTGCCTTGTGACCCTCACCTCAGCTGAGCTGAGCCTGCCTGCACCGGAATAGAGAGACGCAGGCGGACACAGAAGATCCGGGCACAGGCCAGCTCTGAACTGCTAAGACATGGTGCTCAAATATCTCTGGGAGGCAAAGGACAGCTGATTAGCTGCTGGCCTCCTGCCCTCAGAGGGCAACCTCACACAGCATAGATGGGGCACAATTATTGTGATAATTCAGCTAAGTGGGAGTTATAAAAAGAGGTTGGCTCCAGTTGCTGCTCTGAGTCCTCAGCCTTCACTGGGCCATCCCTGTCCATACAACAGCACCTGGGGGAAGCGAGCACCAGGGTCGGCCAGAGCTGGAGGGAAATGGGGGTGGGGAGCGGCGGCAAGGAAGCCCTGGAATGGGGCCGGGGGGCCAAGGAGTCTCCCTCAATCAATCCCTGGATGGGTCTAGACTCCCGTCTTGTTAAGGAAAGTGATCCGGATCAGGCTCAGCCCCTTGCACATTTCAGACTGACTGAGTCTGATTGACAGGTCAGGAAACACGGGAGGCAGCCTGGTATCGTGGGGAGAACATGGACCCTGGAATGGAAGGATCTAGGTTCATAACATAGATCTGCCTCTTACCACTCATGCCTCTGAGGAATACAGACTAAACAACTTCCGTGAGTCCTAGTTCCTTCATCTGTGAGGGAAGAATTACAATAACATGTACCATTCAGGACTGCCTCATGGAGTGAGTGAGGTGTCTTTAAAAGGGCTTCGAAAACAGCCAACGATTATAAATATTGTTGAGTGATATTAAAGACTATAAAAAAAAATTCCATACAGAGATCCTGATACCAGGATCTTTATCAGGTTCTTTAAGGAGAACAATTTGAGGAAAATGGGCAAGCAGACAAAAAAGGCAAAATTACATGATAATGACTGCATCTCGCTTACTAGGCATGAATGCACATTTACATACACACAGTTTTCTGTTGATCCCTACAACTGTGGGATAGAGCTGTGTTAGCCTCCATCCCCCAACTGAGACACACTTATTGTGCCGTGCCCTGTTTCACGCTTTATGTGTTGTGAGGATCGTGACATTCTTACAGATAAACAGTGAGGTAGATACTAGTATTCTTTTCATTTTAGAGACAGGGAAACTGAGGCACAGAGTAGCTAAGAATCACGCCAGGTCAGACAGGTAGTTAGTGCTTCCAGGCAAGTTATTAATCCAAGGAAATGGCCTCCACGGTGCTACACTACTATTGTAGCAGGAGCTGAGGTTCGAAGACTAAAAGGACCTTCCAAGACGACTCAGTTAGTAAATAAGCAAGGGAAGATTCCCTACTAAGACAAGGGTCTTTTGGCCTTTGGTCCAGCGATCAAAAGACTAACTGTGGCAGTCAAGAAGCATAATTATTTAGCTCTATTTCTCCTCAATTACACATTTTTAACTAAAAAGGAATTAATTAGAAGAGCTAAGCATTTACAATTATGCATATTTACTTGGATGATTTAGGGCCTAAATTCGAAAATCACAGAAAGACCTACTGACTGACAATCCCTAATCTCCCACATGCCTTCACATGATTGATCATTCTCCTATCCTGGAATCTGCGTGTTGAGGGATTTGTGGATATGTAACAAATTTTGTCATAAGCCAAAATCCCTGTAGCTTTTCATTATTTGTTGGCTTCCTTCCTGGCTAGTCTCTTCTCATCTTGTTAATCAAATTCCTAAACAAATGCGCAGCTCAGCTCTGGTTTCACTCAGATTTTGGAATACTTTGTTTCCTTCCTTCACACCTTGTTTCCAGAGACTAGCTAATCCCAGAAAAGGCCTTAGTTCCACCTTGGACTAGTTCTCTGAGTACTCAGGGCTGTTACATGATTTCATCTGCCAAAAGCAGAGAAAAGAGAACATGAGGGCCACCCATCCCTCAGGCACAGAAGATAATGTCTCTCAGAAATAAATCTCTCAGTCACTCCTGAGAGGGATTCTGCAAGTTGCCATTTCTGCCTGACAAGGGAAATGTTCCCACTTCACTTCTAGAAGAACGAGATTTGTAAATTGGGAGGAAGCAGGTCCCAGAAAAATCAAACAGGCTTAATAATCCATCAGGATGATATCCACTCACAGAGGTGCTGAACGAAGCAAGAGAAATGGTCTTGACAGTTCCGGTCTAAATTGTTCTTACACAAGGGGGGCAGGATTGATTTTAATTTTGGCCCATTATTTAATGATTTTGAGACCTTGGGTATGTCATTTAACTTTGCTGATCCTCAGTTTCATCAAGTAGTTCAGTTCCAAACTGTTAACAAATCTACTGAGGGTTAGTGTTAATTCACCAAATACTCATTAAGTACCTAAGCAAGACTTGTGTTTGTTCCTGGGCATACAGCAGTGAATAAATTGGCCACCGTCTCTGCTCCAACAGAGATTATGGGCTAGAGCTGGGCAATCTTTTAAAAGGTGAGGGGAAATACCTGATGATAAGTTTTCTTTCAGAATTCAGTGAAAAAAGGTAAGCAAAGCATGTGTCATACAGTGGGCACTTAATATACAATATAGTCACCCTCTTATTTAAGAGGATGAGAACACTTTTCATAGAGAGTATAACATGAAAAACATACCTGAATTAAGCATATTCATGTTTATAAATATGGGGCACCTAACTTTTCCATTGTTCTCTTCATTTTCCATTTTGCATACATTCAATACTTTCAAAACTTGACAAGATGCTTGGGCTTCCCAGAGGGAAGAAACTACAAAAGCTCGAAGCAATAATATCCCAGTTAAAATGGGCTGCAATGACTCCACATGACATTTTAGGAATGGCCCCGCAGGACTCACTCAGTAATGGCCTAGTTGGGCTAGACCTTCTCAACTAAAGGCCAGGCCTCATCGAGCAAAAACGAAAAGGGAAATTGAGGCAATTTTTCAAGTAATTTAGGGGGAAAGCACTTTCATCTCAATTCTCAAGGTACAATGATTGGCACAAATCTCTGCCCTGGCAGTGGAGACCTGGCCATTTTGGAGCCTGTACAGTGTCAGTCATTCAGAAAGTGAGGGCTGCGAGCTGAGGGCAGATAATCAGAAGGAAAGCACATTCTTGTGGAGCATGAGCTCTGGATGGCTGCTCTATCCACTGCACCGATCTGTCTTCCAGTTGCAAGTGACCAAATCAATAGCTCACTTTGGCTCTTAGAACATACTTAATTATATTAATTCGTATGGAATTTTTCTGGTACTTATTCTCTCACTTTAAATGCAGCCTAGAGGGACACCTGGGTGGCTCAGTCAGTTAAGGGTCTGACTTCAGCTCAGGTCATGATCTCAGGGTCCTGGGATTAGTACCCTCCCCCGCCTCCATGTCAGGGACACTTGTAGGGCCCCCTGCTCAGTGGGAAGTCTCCTTCTCCCTCTCCTTTGCCCCTCCCCAAACCCCTGCTTGATTTCTCTCTCAAATAAATAAATAAATAAGATCTTTAAAAAATTAAATAAATACAGCCTAGAATTTATTTCTGAACCCAAAGGATAGTGAGCATGCAAAGTCAGAGAGGTAGGCAAATGGTTATTTACACAGCAACCATAATAAAAACTCCTCAGAAAAACAGCATTCTCCCTGGGCTGCCAACCAAAATTGCATCAGACAATTTTGAAGGCACTGAGAACTTGTTTTCATTAGTCTTTCCTAACTGTGTTTCTCTGGCAAGATACTTAGTTTCTGCTGAGACTGAGAAATTGTACCAATTCATTAAAAAATAGATAAATAATCCCCCTCCCCCACACACATATTGGGTAACTGCTTCTTCACCAGAATATCCAGGCTCCATGAATAATTTTGGCAAGCTGAGCTCTGGCAGCAGAGGGAGAGTACGGTTGTAATGCCCACAATCATGGCTCTGCCTTTTCTAGGCTATCGTACTCAGTTAGTTCAGGTAAATCACAATGGGTTATATGTTAACCAATGAGGAGCACATTGTGCAGGGGAAAGCGTGACTCTAAAGATAAAAAAGGATTCTAAGAGATGATTCTGTCACTTACCGTGTGATTTTTGGTGAAATACCCAACCACTCTGAACTTGTTTCCTTATCTACTGATGGATATCAATGGATATTAATTTATTAACTTAAGTAAAGCCCAATCATGGGGCTTGGATAGAAGCAAGTATGTAGTACATGCACCTTCCCTCACACCTAATACAAGTACCTTTCTCTCTTTTCTCTTTTCTAGGGTTCAGTGTGTAGACCAGAACTGAAAATGCCGATCCAATATCCTGATGCTGAAGCAGAATTTGGTACAAGGCAGCTCTAACTCAGACTTCACCCTAATTGAATTAAATTACTAAAGTTGATTTACCTTATCAGGTGGTCTCTTGAGAGAGGTAAGATAGGCCAAAAACTATAGACTGAAGCTCCAAATGTTGTGTTAGATACAGTTTCCCTCGGTGGCTACTCACTTCCACTCTACTTCCAAACAGTCCAACAGTATCAAAGCTGAAGCCTGAAACAGCTGCTATGCTTTTCATAAATTAATTTTAGAAGCCTTGGTCAAATAACTATCAAGCAGTAGGAATAATTTTGTGAAATGGATGACATTTTGCTTATTTATTTTGATAATATGCTCATCATAAAATCCATTTATGCGTATGAAGAAATGAAAACAATACAAAAAATTGAGAGGTAAAAAATGAAAGCTTTCCATACTCATGCTTTTTCCCTTCTCCCCAAACTTCAGACCACACACTCGCAGTGTGCGGACTTGGAGGCTGACTTCTGGATGGAGGAGATGACATATTGAATTGAGGGGATTCCATTCCTCTCGAAGACAACTTCACCATTCACAACACTCGGGATTGTGAGATTTGTTGGGAGATGGTTGCAATGGAAAATCGTCTCTGATCTTCATCTTGACTGCAGCTACATGATCGGGCTCTGACAGCCCCTCTGTAACTGCCATACAAACCCTTGCAAATATGCCCTTTATGTTGCATATCAAATGTTGATATGATTGTTGATATGATATGTTGATACGATATGTTGATATGATAATGTTGAAGTCAAATTTAGTACTCTGTAGAAAATATCAAAGTATTTTTATTACTAAATATTAGTGGACAAGATCTTTCCAATTCCTAAATTCTCATGGTTTCTTTGAGAGTTATCACAAAAAAGTAATGGCAATAACTTTTTCAACCCACATGATATTACTCAATTCACTGAAACAATAAAATCAAACAGGCTCCCAGTCCTTTATAGAGGCCCGGCAAATAACTGAGGTATTAAAAGAAATTGCTTCAATTCGGCATCTATTATATACACACAATGCAAGAAATTCCTGCAATAGTCTTTCTATGGATTTTTCTGTCTTCATTTGACCACCCTAGTTGACTCCATCCTGTTCATGAAATATCTCTCTAAAGCAAAATTGTAAAGATGAAAAAGTTTCTACTCAAAAACCACCATTGGTTTGGTGCTCATTTGTTTTGTAAGTGATGGGGATCATTCAAAGGAAAGTTCAAAGGCCTGTCATCCAAAGCTCTCTTCAGCCTAAGCCAAGTTATATTTCCAGACTCTTCTTCCCCAATCACCTACATGACCATAGACTTGTAGGTGCGAATTGGACTACTTCTACAACATTCTCCCAGCATCCTTGCCTCAATGTCTGGACTGTGATGACTTACTTTATATACTAGGAATGCTATTTTTTCTGTGTCAGAGGTATCATATTTATCTGTATAAGAAATAAAAGTGTTTTCCAGAAAAATAATAAAAACATAATGATTGTAGCACCCCTGCTATGAACAATGGTGTAGGAATAATGAGGGGTGGTAGAGTCGCATTGGCCATGTCCATACTCAAAGACAATCCTACCAAAGCATCTGAGCTGGCCTAGATTAAGGAAAACAAAACAAACAAACAAACAGAGCACTGCCATTTCAAGGTTTTGTGCTGCTCAAATAGTCCTAGAAGAGAAGCCTCCGGTTTCATAAAATACTTTGTGATCTGTGTGCACCTAACGTCACTTGCGTATTTGGGTCAGGGTAGTGATGACAGACAGTGTCTGTATGTACTAGACTTGGAGTCTTTTGTTGTCTTCTGAGAGGCAGCCAAGGTACAGTAGAGAGAGAAGCTTCATAAGATAACCACGGGCTGAAGGAGATTGTCTGTGAGAAAGGCCTGGTCATGGAACACAGCTGAAGGACTTTTAATTACAGGACTTTTAACATACTGTTACATCATTTACAGTATTACATGTAAATCCACCCACCTCCACTTTCTCAGCATCTTAGTGAAATTTATCTACCCCCCAGCCTTGTGTATGTGGAACCTCAGAGGAGGAGAGAAGAATGGAAGGCAAAGTGTGCCCAGTGGAATAAAATGTTACAGAAAAGAAAGACACATCATCTGCAGTAGGGGCATAGAGCCAGGGTGGCTGGGAGAAAATTAAGAACCCTTGAATCCTGGGAGTTAATGGGAAGGATGCTGGGTTCCTCTGACATATGTAATGGGTGCAAATCAGTTTGTGTTAAGTCTTGAAGGCACAGTAACCCCAGAAAGCGAAAAGATTTCAGTAATATATAAGTAAGCAATATAGGAGCAAAATATCCATTCATGAATATCCAGATGAAATGTCCTATTATAAACGAAGTAAGTAAAAATTAAGAGAAGACAGAAGGTTACAGGAGAATATTTTATTGAAGGAACTGCCTAGCTGGAACAAGGAGAGGGGCAGGTGGCAGTCACATCGTCAGCCATTCCAGTCACTACCACCTGATGAAGCCATGGCATGCTGCCAATCATTTCCTTCACAACTCCTGCCCTTTTCGTGGCTTCCATATCCACACTCATCATAAAAAAGTCCCCAGAAGTGGCCCTCCTTGTTGTAAAAGAGAGGGTTTGGGAGAAGGAAGGATTTTAGGGATGTAAAAACCCTCACACTGTGGTTGCCCAAATGGATTTCCTCAGTGTCTGCTGTTTCAAGTAATGCTTAAAAGGTCTTACCCACATTTGTTAAAAGAGAACTTTTTCAACTGTCAAGCATTATAATAATGATATTCCACCCATGTTTCCCTTTATATAAAGAGGATATTAAATATGTATTAGACCCAGGTGACTCAAAAGTCTTAGCTGTGATCAGTCTGTAAAGGGTACAAGTCAGGGGCACCTGGGTGGCTCAGTGGGTTAAGCCTCTCTGCCTTTGGGTCATGATCTCGGGGTCCTGGGATCAAGCCCTGTGTCAGGCTCCTGCTCAGTGGGGAGCCTGCCCCCCCGCCGCCTGCCTCTCTGTCAAATAAATAAATAAAACCTTTTTTTTAAAAGGGTACAAGTCAATTTCTCTAAAATTTAAGCATATCCTTGGAGTTCCTAAAACTTATATATTGAAAGTTTTCCTAAGTATTTCTCCATTAATTTGTTATAGGATATGCATTAGATCAGAAATTTCATTTGACTATGTTTTTATACATTTGTAACTTAAAGCAATATGATGGGGGGAAAATAATAGAAACCTAGAATGGAGTTTGAAGGGATCATAGAGATCATAGATATTAGTCCAAACCTTTTGTTTTACACATGAGGAAATAAAATCAAAGCCTAGGAACAGAGGATTTGATTTTTCATACTCATTCTATTATAAACATTGGGTTTAACTAAAAGTAACCATCTCTCAATCAGAACATACACACTCAGAACCTACTCAATTCTTACACAGTTGTGATCCATGATGGTGATGAGGATGATGGTGCTGGTGGTGGTTTCTTTATTAGCCCAATTCTTCACTCCTTCTCATATTCACACCTTTCACAATGTGGCTCTTTAATTTCTCCAGGAAGAGTAGAGGTATATTTCCCTGTCCCTTGGCTTTAAGTTTAGCTGAGTGACCAGCTTTGTCCCATAAATTAAAATGAAAGTGACAGTGTGTGAGCCAGACCTAATCCTGGACCTTAAGAGTTCTGTGGGTTTCTGCTTTCTGTCTTGGGTCATGTTCATCACAATGAGAAGGACATTTCTTGTGTAAATGACTGGTCACGAAGGATGAGAAACATGTGGAGCAAAGGCATCCCATCCCAGCCCACAGTTGCATGGTAAGAAACTGTCCAACAGCCTCAGCCTGAAGCAGAAGCATCCGGCCAAGCCCAACCTGAATCAACCACCTCCTGCCAACCTACAGATGTATGAGCAGTAATAAATGACTGTTGTTTTAAGCAATTGAATTTTGGGATGCTTCATTGTGAGAAATAGCAAACCATACAATGATAAACCATTCAGTACTTCTAAATTCATTTCTAAAAATTATTTTTAAATTTTTAATTTAATTTAAATTAAAATTACATTTAATACCAACTGAGTTATTTTTATTTTGCTTGGCTTCTGGCAGGCATGAGGGGAAAGAAGGAATATCTGCTTTTTTTCTTTTTGTTCCTATGTCTACCCATTAAAGATAATAGCCAAAATCCTCACTATCTACCTAGAAGAGTACTGAAGACACAGCTTCTTTGATGTCCACATTCCTTACAAAGGAAAGAACAGTGGTGAATTTTGTGAGAAACTGACATCCACTAAACCATTTTTTTTTTTTTTTGGTGGTTATGCTGATGGTCCCAAAAGCCATACCTGATTGCACACTTCCTTTTCCACTCTCTGCACTCTGTCAAACATGAGCTGCCTCTTCTCTTGAGGTAACTATTCCACTTAATCTTCTGCCTCCAAATGGATGTTCAAGGCAATCTTGAGGTCCTCATTCATCCAGCTGTTTGGGTACTGGGGTTTTGAGTCTGTACTTCAGACCCAGTAAAATCTCTGGGTATTAGTGTTGAGAATCAGAGCAGAGGGTAAGAAGCCTATTTTAAATTTGACTCTAAAACATGGTATCCATTCCAAATTCATATTTGGTTCATCAATTTCCTTTATGTGTTTCCTCCATTGATCAATATCCAGAGGAAAAGAGGGGTTCCTTTCTCTTTCTTCTTTGCAGGTCTTTAAATTTAGCTTGTTCTTCAAAAGCTAGTTCTAATCTTGGTCTGGGATTCTCCACAGTGAAAGGAATCTCCACTGCCTCCAAACTGCAATAAGCCTAATCTATCTGTACAGCTCATATGGCTTGTGTATAATTAGCTACCTTTTTATGGATTTACATATTATTGCTTCTTTCAGCTTATTTGTTCTATATATTACCCTAATTCTATTTACCTTCCTCAAGGCCAACATAATGCCTTTCCCAGGTAGGTGTTCAACAAACAACTTACATATGAATGATCTGTTCTTGTGTATTCTTTTTTTTTTTTTTTAAATATTTCTCTATTTATTTTAGAGAGAGAGTGAGAGAGAACAAGAGAGGGGAGAAGGTCAGAGGGAGAAGCAGACTCCCCATGTGGCTGGGAGCCTGATCCGGGACTCGATCCTGGCACTCCAGGATCATGACCTGAGCTGAAGGCAGTCGCTTAACCAACTGAGCCACCCGGGCACCCTGTTCTTGTGTGTTCATGCCTTTTATCCCATCCAAGAGCAGACTACATAGACAAACTTATTTTTGTCAAAGCTTGACTTTGAGGATTTAACACATTGACCAATAATATTGGTTTGTTGTTTTAACAAATGTTAGCACTAAAATTGCTCACCTATTGCACAATGTCCTGCGTTTGTGGCTGCCTTGGTTTTCTTCTATTTCCCACCTCAACTGTCCCTTCCCACCATCATCACACACACAAGATATCCTCAGAACTAAAACAGTTCTCTGATTGTACCTCTCTTTCTTCATCTTCCCTAATTCTAGCTTATCTTTAAGGCAATTTTCCTTAATTGTTGGCTTATTTAATTTCTTTGAGCCTGTGGATTGACTTTCCAGGTCCTATTTACTTGATTTTTTCTACTGTACCTTCTTTAAGTAAAAAATAATGAGGCCTCTGATTTTTGTTTATGAAGCAGCCAAAAAGTTGCTGGTTCCTACAATTTTACAAACAGAATTAATAGAAAAACATCCACTATATGTGTCAGGCTGATGAATGCAATGCCAGGTGAATACTGACTGGGTTGAACTGCATAGGATTAAAATAAGCAGTAGTTCTTTTGTGAGAGAGAGAGGGGGGAAAGAGAGAAAGAAAGATAGAGAGAGAAGAAAGAAAGAAAGAAAGAAAGAAAGAAAGAAAGAAAGAAAGAAAGAAAGAAAGAGGAGGAAGGAAAGAAGGAGGGGGGAGAGAGAAAGAGGGAGGAAGGGAGGACAGGAAGGAAGAGAAAGAGAGGGAGAAAATTAGAACACTATACTTCAGTATTTGCCAAATCAAGAGTCTCAGGAATTTGAAATGCCCTCTCCCTGGCTCTGTCAAGAGTCTTATATTGATACAAGCACCAAAAAATAAAAATCTCTGTCAAATGTGGTACTTGATCTTGTAGACCAGCTTGTGCTTGACCTGAAGTGGTCAGTGGAGCATGGCACTGTGAATGGAGGACAGAGAGAACGACTGTTTACCCAAAATTTGAAGCAAAGGCTGTGTTTGGAAAATACTGGATGGAAAAAAATATATTGCCATGGCAACAAATTACTTTTATACTCACATAAAGCAAAAATAGATCTTTCCCTCTCTTCTTCTCGGAGAAGCACATATTTTAAAGTATATGGAAGATTAAAGGTGATATGCAGAAACAGCTGCATGAATAAATTTTCATTTTTCTTCATTTGGTTTATACTAATGTCAGTATAAATCTGAAAGGCAGAAATAATTTTGACTGGAAGTATCTCAGTTCCAGAGAGCAGGAGCAGGCTTAGGAGAAAAATATATAATTCAGTCAAAAGCTCTATTTTGACTGTAATATAATGATGGCAGAATTGAACTTATCAAAACAAAAATGTTCCTGGCATCAGTCACCAAGGAAAATAAGATTTCTTCATGTATTTTTTTTTCTTTCTCTTTGAAAAGCCCAAAATGTTTTACTCCTCCCTTTGGCTAAACTGAATCCTTCAGTTTAACTTACATGAAAGGTAAATGATATTTTCAAGCATTCTTAGATATTTCTTTAAAGTTCTAAGATATGTTGCTCTATGTGGTAACGGCTGTAGAACACAGTGTGGAGACTGTGGAGAAATGAGGAAGAAACCACCCAGGTTGTCCAGCACAGTTTTTGAGAGTCGAATCCTAAAAAGTGCCCCCACCACTACCACTCACTTCCCACATCAAAGCTCTCCACCAGCGTCCCTGGAAAACACTGACCTTCCCAAGAGAGTAGGTAGTGAAAGTTGAGTAATAAAAGGTAGATATTTTGGCCTGATAAAATTTTTATCACATGTTCCATTTCCGTTGGAAGATTATTTTCAACACTTAACAATAATCTTCATTTCTCTAGTGAAATCTGAAGAAGATCCTTTGTACAAAGATCTTTCCTAAAGCCTGGGAAACTATTTGATGGGCAATATGAAATTGCCATTTTATGTAGATCAAAAATGGCCATATTAGCCATTTCATAGGGTTCAGCCAGTAGATATTTTATGTGTTCATAGAACATCCCTCTAAAGCACAAAGCTATTGATAATTCTCTTCAAGTTCGTCACAACGTGGCTGGTGCTGGGTTGGACGGTGTTACCATGTGCTGACAACCGCCCAGTTCAAGCACCTATGTCTTTCCGTTCTTCTGCTGATGGCGCTTCCCCAGCTCTGCAAGAATTGGCCATTTAATTTCCCCTGGGGGCAACTTTCAAACAATGATAGTTAGGAATGGGTCAATAAATATCCCAATTTCCCAGGCCCTGAAGTGGACAATTCTAGGGTATGTTCTACCCAGTTCCTCAGAGTTCCTCAATGGAATCCAGCTGCAGTTGCCCACAGTAGTACCCAACAAAGTGATACAATTTTAGTGGCTTTTCTCCTTTCTCAACTTATTTTTTCCCTTCTCTATTTTTCCATTCCTTTCCTGTGCTTCCTTTGACCACTTCCCAAATAAATTACCTACATCCAAGTCCTTGTCTTAGAGTTGCTTTGGGGGAAACTATAATTAAGATGGGAAACATTTTGAGAACCTAGTGCCCAGGTAGTTCAGAACATCAATAAAGCCAGGGAGTACAATAATAAAATCACTAAATTTTAGAGCATATAGTGTCATAAAGATCATGTTGTTGTATTCACTCTCTCTCCCTCTCTTTTCCTTCCAAGCCTTCTGGCTGTCCTGGTTTATGTCTGTGCAGGGCTTTGTTTCCTTGTTGCTTTATTAAGCGAAATGGTGTTGAATTTCTCCAAAGTAACTATACATAGGCAAAAGAAAAATGCAAACACAACATAAGCCATAGTAGAAGCTTAAAACTTGGCAGAGTAATTTTATTAGTTTGCTAGGGCTGCTGTAACGGAATACCACAAACTGGGCTGCTTAAACAACAAAAATTTATTGTCACATAGTGCTAGAGGCTAGAAGTCCAAGATCAAGGTATTGGCAGAATTGGTTCCTTCTAAGGGCTGTCTGAGAAGGATCTGTTTCAAGCATCTCTCTTTGGTCTGCATATACCTATCTTCTACCTATATGTCTTCACATTGTCTTCCCTTTATGTATGTCTATTTCTGCATCCAAATTTCCCCTTTTAAAGGACACCAGTCATACTGGATTAGTGTCTGCCTTAATGACCATATTTGAACTTCATTACTCGGCAATAACTCTATCTCCAAGTAAGGTCACATTCTTACATATTTTCTTTATTTTTTTAACATATAATGTATTATTTGCTTCAGGGATACATGTCTGTGATTCATCAGTCGTACAGAATTCACAGCACTTACCATAGCATATACCTTCCCCCCTGTCCATCACCCAGCCACCCCATCCATCCCACCTCCCTCCACTCCAGCAACCCTCAGTTTGTTTCTTATGGTCTGTCTCCCTCTCTGGTTTCATCCCATTTCATTTTTTCCTCTCTTCCTCCATGATCCTCTGCCTTGTTTCTCCATTTCCACATATCAGCAGGATCATATGATAATTATCTTTCTCTGATTGACTTATTTCACTTAGCATAACACCTGCTAGTTCCATGTGGTATATATACCACATCTCTTTTATCCATTCATCTGCCAATGGACATCTAGGCTCTTTCCATACTTTGGTTACTGTGGATATTGTTACTGTGAACATTGGAGTGCACGTGCCCCTTCGGATCACTACCTTTGTATCGTTTGAGTAAATACCCAGTAGTGCAATTGCTGGGCCATAGCGTAGCTCTATTTTCAACTTTTTGAGGAACCTCCATACTGTTTCCCAGAGTGGTTGCACCAGCTTGCATTCCCACCAACAGTGTAGGAGGGTTCCCCTTTCACCACAGCCTCACCAGCATCTTTCTTTCCTGACTTGTTAATTTTAGCCATTCTGACTGGTGTGAGGTGATTTCTTATTGTGGTTTTGATTTGTATTTCCCTGATGCCGAGTGATGTGGAGCACTTTTTCATGTGTCTGTTGGCCATTTGGATGTCTTCTTCACAGAAATGTCTGTTCATGTCTTCTGTCCATTTCTAGATTGGATTATTTGTTCTTTGGCTGTTGAGTTTGATAAGTTCCTTATAGATTTTGGATACTAGCCCTTTATCTGATATGTCATTTTGTCACAAGGTCACTTTCTGAGGTGCTGGGAATTAGGACTTCAACATATCTTTTTTGGAGGGATACAATTCAATCATAACAGCTCATAACACAGATTCTTTGTGAAACTGTGTAATGTTGTATTTGTTTTTTTTTCTTTTTTTCCATTTTATCCATTTTATTTATTTTTTCAGCGTAACAGTATTCATTCTTTTTGCACAACACCCAGTGCTCCATGCAAAACGTGCCCTCTCCATTACCCACCACCTGTTCCCCCAACCTCCCACCCCTGACCCTTCAAAACCCTCAGGTTGTTTTTCAGAGTCCACAGTCTCTTATGGTTCGCCTCCCCCTCCAAATTTTTTTTTTTAATAAACATATAATGTATTTTTATCCCCAGGGGTACAGGTCTGTGAATCGCCAGGTTTACACACTTCACAGCACTCACGATAGCACTTACCCTCCCCAATGTCCATAGCCCCCTCCCCCTCTCCCAATCCCACCTCCCCCCAGCAACCCCCAGTTTGTTTTGTGAGATTAAGAGTCATTTATGGTTTGTCTCCCTCCCAATCCCATCTTGTTTCATTTATTCTTCTCCTATCCCCCTACCCCCCCCCATGTTGCTTCTCCATGTCCTCATATCAGGGAGATCATATGATAGTTGTCTTTCTCCGATTGACTTATTTCACTAAGCATGATACGCTCTAGTTCCATCCACGTCGTCGCAAATGGCATGATTTCATTTCTTTTGATGGCTGCATAGTATTCCATTGTGTATATATACCACATCTTCTTTATCCATTCATCTGTTGATGGACATCTAGGTTCTTTCCATAGTTTGGCTATTGTAGACATTGCTGCTATAAACATTCGGGTACACGTGCCCCTTCGGATCACTATGTTTGTATCTTTAGGGTAAATACCCAGTAGTGCAATTGCTGGGTCATAGGGTAGTTCTATTTTCAACATTTTGAGGAACCTCCATGCTGTTTTCCAGAGTGGTTGCACCAGCTTGCATTCCCACCAACAGTGGAGGAGGGTTCCCCTTTCTCCGCATCCTCTCCAGCATCTGTCATTTCCTGACTTGTTAATTTTAGTCATTCTGACTGGTGTGAGGTGATATCTCATTGTGGTTTTGATTTGTATTTCCCTGATGCCGAGTGACGTGGAGCACTTTTTCATGTGTCTGTTGGCCATCTGGATGTCTTCTTTGCAGAAATGTCTGTTCATGTCCTCTGCCCATTTCTTGATTGGATTGTTTGTTCTTTGGGTGTTGAGTTTGCTAAGTTCCTTATAGATTTTGGATACTAGCCCTTTATCTGATATGTCGTTTGCAAATATCTTCTCCCATTCTGTCAGCTGTCTTTTGGTTTTGTTAACTGTTTCCTTTGCTGTGCAAAAGCTTTTGATCTTGATGAAATCCCAATAGTTCATTTTCGCCCTTGCTTCCCTTGCCTTTGCCGTTGTTCCTAGGAAGATGTTGCTGCGGCTGAGGTCGAAGAGGTTGCTGCCTGCGTTCTCCTCAAGGATTTTGATGGATTCCTTTCTCACATTGAGGTCCTTCATCCATTTGGAGTCTATTTTCGTGTGTGGTGTAAGGAAGTGGTCCAATTTCATTTTTCTGCATGTGGCTGTCCAATTTTCCCAACACCATTTATTGAAGAGGCTGTCTTTTTTCCATTGGACATTCTTTCCTGCTTTGTCGAAGATTAGTTGACCATAGAGTTGAGGGTCGATTTCTGGGCTCTCTATTCTGTTCCACTGATCTATGTGTCTGTTTTTGTGCCAGTACCATGCTGTCTT
Source organism: Meles meles (assembly GCF_922984935.1). Classification (NCBI taxonomy): domain Eukaryota; kingdom Metazoa; phylum Chordata; class Mammalia; order Carnivora; family Mustelidae; genus Meles; species Meles meles. The sequence goes on along the minus strand of NC_060079.1, from coordinate 15,904,373 downwards.
GATGATGACAGCTTTGTAATAGAGCTTGAAGTCCGGAATTGTGATGCCACCAACTTTGGCTTTGTTCTTCAATATTCCTTTGGCTATTCGAGGTCTTTTCTGGTTCCATATAAATTTTAGGATTATTTGTTCCATTTCTTTGAAAAAAATGGATGGTATTTTGATAGGGATTGCATTAAATGTGTAGATTGCTTTAGGTAGCATAGACATTTTCACAATATTTATTCTTCCAATCCAGGAGCATGGAACATTTTTCCATTTCTGTGTGTCTTCCTCAATTTCTTTCATGAGTACTTTATAATTTTCTGTGTATAGATTCTTAGTCTCTTTGGTTAGGTTTATTCCTAGGTATCTTATAGTTTTGGGTACAATTGTAAATGGGATTGACTCCTTAATTTCTCTTTCTTCAGTCTTGTTGTTGGTGTACAGAAATGCAACTGATTTCTGTGCATTGATTTTATATCCTGACACTTTACTGAATTCCTGTACAAGTTCTAGCAGTTTTGGAGTGGAGTCTTTTGGGTTTTCCACATATAGTATCATATCATCTGCGAAGAGTGATAGTTTGACTTCTTCTTTACCAATTTGGATGCCTTTAATTTCTTTTTGTTGTCTGATTGCTGAGGCTAGGACTTCTAGTACTATGTTGAATAGCAGTGGTGATAATGGACATCCCTGCCGTGTTCCTGACCTTAACGGAAAAGCTTTCAGTTTTTCTCCATTGAGAATGATATTTGCGGTGGGTTATTCCCTGCATATTTTCAGACCACAATGCTCTGAAGCTAGAACTCAATCACAAGAGGAAAGCTGGAAAGAACCCAAATACATGGAGACTAAACAGCATCCTTCTAAAGAATGAATGGGTTAACCAGGAAATTAAAGAAGAATTGAAAAAATTCATGGAAACAAATGATAATGAAAACACAACAGTTCAAAATCTGTGGGACACAGCAAAGGCAGTCCTGAGAGGAAAATATATAGCGGTACAAGCCTTTCTCAAGAAACAAGAAAGGTCTCAAGTACACAACCTAACCCTACACGTAAAGGAGCTGGAGAAAGAACAAGAAAGAAACCCTAAACCCAGCAGGAGAAGAGAAATCATAAAGATCAGAGCAGAAATCAATGAAATAGAAACCAAAAAAACAATAGAAAAAATCAATGAAACTAGGAGCTGGTTCTTTGAAAGAATCAATAAGATTGATAAACCCCTGGCCAGACTCATCAAAAAGAAAAGAGAAAGGACCCAAATAAATAAAATCATGAATGAAAGAGGAGAGATCACAACTAACACCAAAGAAATACAGACAATTATAAGAACATACTACGAGCAACTCTACGCCAACAAATTTGACAATCTGGAAGAAATGGATGCATTCCTAGAGACATATAAACTACCACAACTGAACCAGGAAGAAATAGAAAACCTGAACAGGCCCATAACCAGTAAGGAGATTGAAACAGTCATCAAAAATCTCCAAACAAACAAAAGCCCAGGGCCAGACGGCTTCCCAGGGGAATTCTACCAAACATTTAAAGAAGAACTCATTCCTATTCTCCTGAAACTGTTCCAAAAAATAGAAATGGAAGGAAAACTTCCAAACTCATTTTATGAGGCCAGCATCACCGTGATCCCAAAACCAGACAAGGATCCCACCAAAAAAGAGAACTACAGACCAATATCCTTGATGAACACAGACGCAAAAATTCTCACCAAAATACTAGCCAATAGGATTCAACAGTACATTAAAAGGATTATTCACCACGATCAAGTGGGATTTATTCCAGGGCTGCAGGGTTGGTTCAACATCCGCAAATCAATCAATGTGATAGAACACATTAATAAAAGAAAGAACAAGAACCATATGATACTCTCAATAGATGCTGAAAAAGCATTTGACAAAGTACAGCATCCCTTCCTGATCAAAACTCTTCAAAGTGTGTATTTGTTTTTTGATTCAAATTACAGAACGCCCAGAGCCATGTTCCTTTCTTCACTTCAGCAGAACCTAGTTTACCAAGGGGCTAATCTCTCACCTGAGGTAAAGTTCAGCAGTTTGTTGCTACTGTTAGCTATATGAGGGTTATAAACTTTAGTCTTTTTGCAGGTCATTAAACATTTTGAGAAAATGTCAAATTTGTCCACTTGAACATTATTTTTCATGTCCGTAAACTACAGTCCTAATTAATGTTTACTATCAAATATAATATCCCTCTCTGATAAATATTTTTGCATACAATTTTACTCAATTGTATACCTTTAGACAACTTTAGATATGTGGTTTGTTTGTGCACATGTATAATTGGCTTTTTCTGAAATACTCAGTTAAAACTACTAGATTTGAAGTAAATGCCCCTCAGAAGGCAACTCCCAGCTTTCTGTCCCAAAAAGACTATACCAGTTTGTTTTGCTCTTAGCAAAATTAGTATATTGTTTTCCCATATCCTCACTACTACTACACTTACCAACTTTCTTTTTTAATTTCACACAGCTGATGAAAAATAAATATTTTATCTCTATTTTAATTTGCATTCCTGTAATTAAAGGGGAAGGAAGATGGGCCTATTTAATACATTATTGTTCATTTCTATTTCTCTGCTAGGCTGCCTGACTGTAACTTTTGTTTGTTTCATAATAAGTTTTGTACATATCCTTATTTATGTGTGAAAGCTTCTTAGATATATATTGGCAATATTTTTAGTTTCTTTCTTTTGATTTTTCTGTTTTTATATTAAACTATTTGTGGAATATATTTTTATGTATAGTATGAGCTAGGAATCAAACATATTTTCCCCAAATGAAGACTCAATTGTCCCCAAACCATCTTTACTTATTTAATCAAAATATATAACTTTATATCAAAATTCTTTTTTATTTTTCTCTTTCTACATAAATCAAATATATAAATTACTAATACTTGAAAGTGTCTTGATACTGGTAGAACAAATCTTTAATATTTGTTCTTATCTGTGTAAATTTTCTTGACCATGTTCCCACATCTTTTCTTCTAAATAAACTTCATAATAGGTTATGAAATTTCATTTGTCTTTTTAAAGATTTTTTTTTTTTTTAATTTGACAGAGAGAGACCACAAGTAGACAGAGAGGCAGGCAGAGAGAGAGAGAGAGGGAAGCAGGCTCGCCGCCGAGCAGAGAGCCCAATGCGGGACTCAATCCCAGGACTCTGGGATCATGACCTGAGCCGAAGGCAGCGGCTTAACCCACTGAACCACCCAGGCGCCCCTTCATTTGTCTTTTGATTATAATTGTTTTCTACATATAGACTAATTTGTTGATAAGATAGTCCTTTTCCCCCACTGGATTTCCTTTAAAAATTTAACTGACTATAATTAAATCTTGATGGACTCATGTACTAACCTTAATATTTCTTGGTTTATTCACAGATCATATACATGTTTTCCTAGAAAATCCTAAATTTTATATATCATATCTATATACACACATATACTTTTTTCCTTATTTCATTAGCATTGACCTCCAGGGCAGTGTTGCATAAAAATGCCAAAAATTAGATCCTTATCTTGTTCATGATTTTAGGGTTAAAGTGTCAAATATTTCACCATTACATATAATGTTAGTTGTAGGATCTTTCAGACATACTTTATGAGATTGAGAGTCTTTCCTATTCTTTATTTTCTGAGAGTTTTATTCTTGTCACAAATGAGTATTGAATGTTTTTATGTTTGTTCCCATATCTTTCGAAAATAATGTAATTTTCTCCTTTATGAGTTATTCAGTGAATTATATTGATTGGTTCTTGAATGCTAAAACCAATTTTGCATTCTTCAAATAAATTCCACTCTATATACTATATTTTAGGTCTTTAAAAATATTTTTATATTACATTTATTATCAGATATTTTAGATATTATAAATTTTAATATTCAATATACTTTAAATATAATTTAGCTTATTAGCATATTTTAATTATAATTTAAATTTTTAAATATGCTACATTTAAATATAGTTTAGTCAAATATTTTATTATATAATTCTATTTAAAATATTTTATACACATTTATGTTTTACTGGATATGATTTGCATATATTATCAAGGATTTTGCATCTATGTTCACAAGACATATTGGGTCTGTAATTTTTTTTGAAAATGTCTTTGGTGGCTACATAAGACAAGTAGGAAAATGTTCCTATCTCCTCTATTACCCAATAGAGTTTATTTACATAAGATTGTTAATTCATTTGATCCTTTAACAATGCAGGTGTTGGAACACCAACCCCAAACTCCATGTGGTTGAAAATCTGTGTATAACTTCTGACTCTCCAAAAACTTAACCACTAATAGCCTACTATTGACCAGAAGTCTTATTGATAACCTAGTCAATTAACACATATTTTGTATGTTATATTTATTATATACTATATTCTCACAATAAAGTGAGCTAGAGAAAAGGAAATGTTATCAAGAAAATCATAAAGAAGAGAAAATACATTTACAATACTGTAGTAAAAAATACGTGTAAAAATGGACCTGCACAGTTCAAACCCGTGTGATTCAAGGGTCAACTATATTTCTTCCTTGACCATTTCTTAGAATTGACCAGTAAAACCATCATTTGAAGATGATTTTTAATTCAAATATCAATCCTTAATAGATACAGAGATATTCAGATTTCCTTTTTCTTTTGGCTGTTGAATTGTATTTTTCAAGAAACTTGCCAGTTTCCCCTAAGTTGATTAAATGCATGCCATAAAGTAGTTCATCTTTTTTTTTATTATTCTAATGTTTGTAGCATGTCTGGTGGAATTCTCTTTTCATCCAAGATATTGGTAGTTTGTGTTTTACCTCTTCCTTTTTGCCCCTCTTGATTAATCTTGCTAGAGGTTTATCACTGTTACTAATATTTATGAAAAATCTACTTTTGGCTTTGTAGATATTAGCTATTGTTTGCTTTCTTTACTTTTAAATGTATTAAATTTGGGCCATTTCTACAATCTCCAGTTAGCTTTCCAACTATCTCCCTACTTTGACCTTTGATTCCCCCTATATTAGCAACAAAGAAGTCACTCACGGCTTTGTGAACAGGACACGTGAGTGTCCCTCCTAATCCCCATTCCTTCTCTATCATTTACCTTCTGCTCCTTTTCACTTTTCAAATTTCCACTAGCCACAATGGATTTCTAGCAAGAAACAGTACTCAAACCCTTCAAGTATGCGCCTGTCTCACAGCTTTTTATTTACTGTTACCTTTGCATCTAGCACTCTTTCTCTAGACTTTCCTAATTTTCTTCAAGTTATTATTTGAAAATAACCTCTTCTGACAAATTAGTTGGGAAAGGAAATTAGTGTGGAAATTAAAGGAAGTAATCAGAAAGAGGTTATCTGCACAAAACCTTCAGCAAACATCATATGTCACACTGAAATGTAAGTGCTTTCCATTTCACATTTGGTTTAAGACAAAGATGTCTGCTAAATGCAATTTACCAGAAGTCCTAATAAAGGCAACAAGACACGCAAAGATATACAACTTATAAAGATTGAAAGGGAAGAAATAAAACTTTCCTAACAAATCACATCTTTATGCATGTAGAAAATCCCCCCCAAAGCTACAGAAAAACCATTAGATGTTTAAAAAGTGAATTTACCAAGGTCACTGTATACACGGCAATACACACAGTTATTTGTATTCCTGTAGGTCATCTTAAATAAAACTGAATCTAAAAATAAGAAAATAGGAAAAGTTAATTCAAGAATAAATTTAATGACTACAATATCTCTACACAGAAAATTATAAAATAATATTAAAATACATTAAATAATACCCCTAAGATGTATATACTATTCTCATGGATTGAAAGAGTCAATATTATAGAGATGCCCCCAAAGTCACCTATAGATTTATTGTAGTACTAATAATCCCAGTACTGATTTAGTGTAGAAATTATAAGCTCATCCTAAAATTTATATGTAAACATAAAGAATAGCCAAGATAATCATGAAGACAATCAACGTTGGAACATTTCCTTTACCAGATATCAAGGGTTACTATAAAACTATGGTTATTAACAGAACATAGTGATTATTATGTTCTGTTAATAACCATAGTTTTATAGCAAGGATAAACAAATGGAACAATAAACAGGAAGAGAGTATTCAAAAATAGACTCTCCTGTACAGACACTTGATTTATTCCAGGGATGTCTCTGAAAGGCTGTAGGGGAAAAAAATAGCCTTTCCAATAAATGGTACTGGGTCAGATATCCATATAGGGAAAAAAAGATATACATACATACACACACACAAACACACACACATATACACACATACATGAACGCCCCTACTTTACACCATTTCCAAAAATCAGTTCTTGTAAAGTATACTTGCAAAAGATAAAACAATAAAAATTTTGCAATATTACATAAGAGAACATCTTCATGACCATGGATTATGTGAATATTTCTTAAGCAGACAAAAAGCAGAAAACATTAAGGCAAAAGTGCCTTTATATTCAGTAAAATAAGGATGAATCCTGTTCATCAAAAGACACTATCAAAAACTGAAGAAACACTCAAATCCATATTATATAAAGAACCCCTACTAATCTATAGAAAAATGGGCAAAGGACTTAAAATAGTCATTTCACGGAAGACCTCCAATAGACTGATAAATAATTAGAAACCTGCTAAACCTCCCCAGTCTTCAAAGGAAAAAAACTGAAACCACAGTGAAATACAACCATCAACCACCAATATGACTAAAACAAAAACAAAAACAAAAACACCAAATGTTGATGAGAACGCAATTAGAATTCTCATGGACTCCTGATGGGACTATAACCTGGTACCACTATTTTGCAAACTGTTTGGTGTGCTAAAACTGAACAGAGACATAGTCTACAACATCAGACAATTCTGAACCTAGGTATTTGTCCAACGGTACTACATAGATATATACACAGAATTTTGCACACAAGAAGACTTACTGCAGCTCTAGTCATAGTAGTCGGTCACTGGAAGCAACCAAAATGTCTGTTAACAGTAGAATGGGCAAATAAAGTATGGCATAGTATAATAAGCTAATATACAGCAATGAAAATGAATAAACTTGCTACATGAAACAATGTAAGTACACTTGACAAATAAAATGTTAAGGAAAAGAAACCAGGTACAAAAGAGTATAGATTGTATATTCCAGTTACATTTCTCAAATACAGGGAAAACTCATTTATGGTATAAAAATCAGAATCATGATTATCTTTGAGAAAAAAGAGTGCCTAGAAGTGCGCATGAAGGAGCTGTTGAAATACAGCATTTCTTGATCTAGGATCCTGGTAATGTCCCATTTCTTGATTTTCATTTGAAGATGTTTTCATTTCATGAAAATTCATGGAGCTCTATACATTTATGATTCATGTGATTCTCTATAAAAGTTATATTTCAATAAAAAGTTTATTTTCTAAAAAATTGATTTATCCATGAGACTTTTTCTAGACATCCCATCTCAGGTTACACCCTCTACCCATACTCCATGTCTCCATTCCTTGCTTTATTTTTCCCTTGGAAAATCTCTGTAGAACACAGCCTTCAGAGTTATCTCACCTGTGAGCTTAGATTGCTAGTATGTTTTACAAGTAAAGTTCTGTCAGTTGTTAGTTGAGAGTGCTCCTAGAAGTGTCTGGCCTTCCAAATCTCCAGAGGCATTTTACTTGTTTCATCTTATTTTCTGAACCCTATCCACTGTAACTAGAATAGAAGCTCCAAAATGGCAAGACTTTAGATTTCTGGGGTCTGTTTTTGCCTGGCATGTGGAATATACTCAATAATATTTATTGAATAAATGAATGAAGAATAACCAAGACTATCATTTCAGTCTATTTATGGTCATTTAAGTTATCTTTCAATAAACACAACTAGAAGAATATAAAGGCTTTTATTTTCTGGATTTATTGAATTCAGCAATATTCTATGTGGCAAACAGGAGTTTTTCTCTAAGCTACATAATTCACCATCTTTTCCCTTTGGTTGATGTGATTGCCTCTTTGCTAGAGGTAGAAAATGAGATGTCTGACACAAGGCATTCTCTAAAGAAACAAATAAAATGTATATATGTGTGTGAATATATACATTTTTATATATACACTAAGCTACAACTTAGTACCATTTACTCATCTAGGTATTTATAACTTACTTGAATTTTATTGCTATGTGGATTTTTTTTCTACTTGAAATACTGTGGTGGTCAATGTAACCTTTTATGTTTAACAATAACAATAGCATTAATAATCATAATAAACGTGACACTTCTAATACTAGGCAAAGCATTTTATTTTAAGGCTCTTAGACATATTTTTAAGTATGCTGTGTTCTTTTCATAGTCTTTAAATAATTTGTTTGTTAATAAATTATTAAAAATTATGAATACTGACCTGTATGCAACCCTAATATCTTAAATAATTTAATCAGTTCTAAGTGCCACCTTCAACTCTTAAAATTTTGTTAACTCAAGTCATTCCCTCTTTTAATATCCTTCTCTGGAGTACATCTCCTTGTCATTTATAAGCAGACATACTCTGTTGGAAAGACCATAAGTGATCTTTTTAATAAATAAAGATCATTAAAATTGAAGCCTTCTGACTTTTTAAAAAGTCATCTTTCTCTCCCAGATTTTGACCTCTTTCCATCTTTCATTTGTCCCAGATAGCTAAAGCTTACTGGCCTCTTCTGAACCTGGGCTCTTTATCCTCAAGTAGCTTTCATATACCAGACAAAATTGCCCTTTTCTCTTGCCTCTATTCTATAATCTGATTAAAACTCTGGGGATTGGCTAAGAAATTCTATTAATGACAGTCTATAATATCAACCTCTCCATTGGTTGCAGCATGAATTCATTTCTTCCTCCTTTCATTATTACTGGTTTGCTGACTGAATAAAAAGTCTTTAGTTGTAAATGGTTCCCTGCAGAATAAAGAAAATCAGGATTTCGTGAAGTAGAAGTGGAGATGTTATGTTGTATGGCATGTGATATGGTTTTTAAAGGAGTCAGGTGCCCATTAGTGTCATTGAGTCAGCAAAGGTTTTTAAATGCTCACCATATATCAGGCACTGAACTAGTGTTGGGAATACAAAATTAAATAAGACATGTTCCTGTCCTCAAAGAACTAACAGTCCAATGAAGGTTGAAATGAGCCTATGAGTGATTTTATTTTACTTTGGTAAACGATAGGAGAGCAGTATGCAGAAGGTGGTGTTGTCTTAGCAAGGGATAAAGAAATTAGATGGGGATGGTTAGGAAAGAATCGATGTGGAAGAAGGAAAGAAAAGAGAGCGATCTCAGACAGAGAGAGAATATCTCAAAAGCCCTAAAGGGTGGTGAAGTCTTGGAAGATGCAACACCCATGTAGGAAAGAGATAATTTTATGTCCTAACATAGGAGTTGGCTTTATTCTAAAACAGCCTGTTGAAGGATGTTAAGCTTGGAATGATTTATATTTTAGAAAATCCCTCTAGTATATTACAAAAATGGATTGAAGGGGACCACACTGAAAACAGAAAGACTAGTTAAAAGATCTAGGTGAGAATAGTACAAGAGCTTATTCCTTGGCTTTAGTGAGCTAACTAAATGAGCTCATTAATTGAGCTAATCAATTCTAAAATACTCCTAGATTTCTGGTTTGGGAAACTGGGTTGAGGATGGTTCCATTTGCTAAGGTGGGAAATATAATCATAGGTTGGGAACAGGGGCTGGGGAGGATGTGTTCAGTTTTAGACATAAGGAATTTGGAAGACCTGTAAGGCAACTAAGCGGGAGACTTCAGTAGACACTTAGAACTAAGACTTGGAGTTTGCTAGAGAAATCCTGCCTAAAAACGCAGGTTTCTGTCATCATCAACATATTATGCAGTATTTGATGCCAGGATGTTGTTTATATCACCCAGAAGTCTGTGAAAAGTATAAGAGTAGAAAATCAGGGGTAAGGGGACAGGAGTTTCAATTGTTAAGGCTTGAGCCAGAGAAAGAGGAGTCTCAGAGGAGACAGCAAAGGAAAAACCACAGATGTGAGAGAAATCTAAGGGAAAGTTATATCGTGGAGACAGAGGGGCAAAGAGTAATTCTCAGATCTTGCACAGGTCTAAAATTATATCTGACTTTCAAACAAAATTTTGACTCAGAAGACCAGGAGACTCCACAGCATGGCAGACTGCTGAAAAGAGTAAAGCATGGTGAAGAGAAGCAATGGATGAAAAAGTAGGAAATGGGAAAACAGAAACGACATGTTAATAAGGATACTATGAAACCAACACTGTTGTTTATACTTGGTCATTTGGTAAATGCCTACAATGTTCCCCTTTTTCAACTCGGAGGGCTTTCAGGGGCTGTTTCGGCTCCCGCCCTTCATTTTTTAGGCAGCTCGAGTAGTGTATCTGTTTTATAGATGTGCTAAGAATCACAAAATGATTTGTCTGATACTCACTTAAGTATAAAAAAAGATTTCCACCAAAACACCACAACTGTGTTTTTTCTCATCCTTACCTCTCCTTTCAGAAAAGAATCTATTGTTTACTAGTAATGGATTTGTCAGCCTATGCTATTTTACTTATTAAATTTCACCTCTTTCTTTTTTTGATACAAGTGTTAATTCAGGACTTCGGAGAATTTTGAACAAAAACAATCATATGTGAGAAGGGTCATAAATGAATTTTCAGGTATATCAATTCTAGACTATATTAGAGACTAAGTTTTGTTGCATTAAAAGTAGCTTTCAAGACATACAAATGGCTATCAGACACATGAAAAAATGTTCATCATCTCTAGCCATCAGGGAGATTCAAATTAAAACTACATTGAGATACCACCTGACACCAGTTAGGATGACCAAAATTAGCAAGACAGGAAACAACGTGTGTTGGAGAGGATGTGGAGAAAGGGGAACCCTCTTACACTGTTGGTGGGAATGCAAGTTGGTGCAGCCACTTTAGAGAACAGTGTGGAGATCCGTCAAGAAATTAAGAATAGAGCTTCCCTATGACCCTGCAATTGCACTGCTGGGTATTTACCCCAAAGATACAGATGTAGTGAAAAGAAGAGCCATCTGTACCCCAATGTTTATTGCAGCAATGGCCACGGTCGCCAAACTGTGGAAAGAACCAAGATGCCCTTCAACGGATGAATGGATAAGGAAGATGTGGTCCATATACACAATGGAGTATTATGCCTCCATCAGAAAGGATGAATACCCAACTTTTGTAGCAACATTGAAGGGACTGGAAGAGATTATGCTGAGTGAAATAAGTCAAGCAGAGAGAGTCAAGTATCCTATGGTCTCACTTATTTGTGGAGCATAACAAAGAACACGGTGGACATGGGGAGATGGAGAGGAGAGGGAGTTGAGGGAAACTGGAAGGGGAGATGAACCATGAGAGACTATGGACTCTGAAAAACAACCAGAGGGTTATGAAGGGGCGGGGGTGGGGGGCGGGTGGGAGGTTGAGGAACCAGGTGGTGAGTAATAGGGAAGGCACGTACTGAATGGAGCACTGGGTGTGGTGCAAAAACAATGAACACTGTTACGCTGAAAATAAACAAATAAAAAAAAAGGTAGCTTTCAAGGCTTAAAAAAAAATCAGAAAACTCTCTTAAAATTAAGTAATAAGTATGATCCAATATATAAAACAGTAATCCTAACATTATAAACAGTGATATTTCATTAATAAAATTTTATTTTATAATATATTTAATTTACAAAGTGTATTTTTGCCTTGTATTTTTAGAGATCCCTTAAGTTATTTCAATAAATAAAAAATTATTCAAAATTGGGATTATGCCAACAAGTTGAAGATGAGTCTGCAACCAATGTCTGCCATGACTTTAGTTTATTCAGCTTAGAGAAAGTCCATATTCACATGGACAAGTTATGGCAAATGGTACTTGTTCTTATAAAGAAATTCACCTTGCATGATCACAGTACCCAGTAGCTATATATAAGTGGCCAAAGAAGGCTTATCCTGAGAACTGCTCAAAAATTAATTCACTTGGAAGCACAAGATAACAAGCTAGTTGGTTCCAATGTTAAAATTTGTTATATAATACATTTTAAAATACATATGGTTTTATTCCTGATTAAAATATATTAGAAGATAAAATTTATAGCAAATTTCTGTCAGATCCCTTGAAGTTCATAATCTTTCATGGAAAATACTTTGATATTACAAGGTCTAATAAAGAGTATAGAGCAGTATTTTTCTAAGTAGAAATATTATTATAAGACCTTTTCATTTTTTAATAAACTTTTTATTGTAGAATGGCTTTTAGAGTTACATTCAAACTGAGAAGCTAATGCAGAGTTCCCATAAACCCCAAACCCCATTTTACCTATTGTTAACATCTTACACCAGGATGGTACATACACCACAATTAATGCACTAATATTGATACATTACTATTAAAGTCCATACTTATTCAGATTGTGTCAGTTTTTCTCTAATGACCTTTTCCTCTTCCAAGATTCCACCCACAATGCTACATTACGTTTAGTCATCATATCTTCTCAGACTCCTCTTGCCTGTGAGAATTTCTCACTTTTCTGGTTTTTGATGGTCTTGACAGTTTTGAGGAGTATTAATAGGGTATTTTGTATAATTTCACTCAACTGGGATTTTTCTGATGTTTTCTCATGATTACTCTAGGATTATGGGTGTTGGAAAGAAGATCACAGAGTAAATAAAGTACCATTCTCATCATATCATACAATCAACATGACTTATCACTGTTGACATTGACCTCACCAACATGGCCCAGGTAGTGTTTAACAGGTTTTTCCACTTAAAGTTAGTCTTTTCCTCCCCTTTGCACACTGTCCTCATTGGGGGAAGTCACTTGGGCAGACCATACTTAGGGACTGGGGAGTTATATTCCTCTTCCTTAAGAGCAGAATATACTTCTCCCCCATTTATTTTATTCAATTACTTGTCAGTATGGCTCCATGGTATTTATTTTATATGTTGTGCTATAATCCAATGCTACTTTATTTTGTGCCTCAAATTGCTTCAGAATTGGATACTGGGAGCTCTACCAGTTGCTACCTGTGTTTTTGACATGTATTTGATATTTTATTTGGGCCACATCCTTTTTTTTTTTTTTTTTTTTTGACTATAAGATAGTCCAAAGTTCATTTTGTATATTTCCTAACCTAGTCCTAAAATCAGCCACTTCTGTGAAGATGCCCTGGTTCTTTTTATTGGAGGATGGTATTAGAAACCAAAATCTGGGTGCTATATGCATTCATTACAACAAGGGTATTATTGCCTCTAGTTCCTCATTTTAGACAGAGCGAAAAAATATAATTCGTTATATTATATGTACATATACATATCTAGAAATATGTCTATATATAACCACCTCTATCTACATTAAGCTAGGGGTGCCTGGGTGGCTCAGTAGGTTAAAGCCTCTGCCTTCGGCTTAGGTCATGATCCCAGGGTCCTGGGATCGAGTCCCACATCGGGCTCTCGGCTTCAGCAGGAAGTCTTCTTCCCCTTCTCTCTCTCTCTGCCTGCCTCTCTGCCTACTTGTGCTCTCTGTCTGTCAAATAAATACATAAAATCTTTTTAAAAATATATCTACATTAAGCTAAACATGCATTCATACTAATGTCTCCAACTCTAATCCATTACCTCATGGGTCATTCCAGCCTCTTCCCTTGCTTACCTGTAACCTCCCATTACAACAGTAAAAAATGTGATGCCTTCTGTCATCCATGTAGTTAATTGTTCAAATCTCCTTTACATGTATAGGGGTTTCAGAACTGTTAATCTATATACCTGCAGGCAGCAACTTTATCAATCAAATTACACTGCATATGTGTATTTCTTTTGTCTTTAGTTTTAGAGACTCTACCCATTTCCAAAGTTATTTAGATCAGCACTTTTCCTCCATATTCCTCAGTGAGCCTGTTTCATGCACTTGTGATACAGTTATAAAATTTTGCTACATTTTACATCTCATCTTGGGATTCCCAGATATCCTAAAAGACTTTTTAAAATTTGCATACATTTTCACTTTTTTGCTATAAAGTTCTATGGGTCCACAGGATTATATGGGATAGTTTCACCACCCTAAAAAAATCCTTTGTGCTTCATGTATTCAATTCCTTCCCCTTTCCCCATGGAACTCTTGGCAACCATTGATTTGTTTACCATCTCAATAGTTTCACCTTTTCCAGATGGTCATGTAAGTGGAACCACACATGTAGCTTTTTCAGACTAGCTTCTTTCACTGAGCATTTAAGATATGCCCATGGCTTTTCAGAACCTGGGAGCTCATTTTTTTTTTTTTTTTTTTTTTTTTGCTGCAGGATGGTTTCTGTTGTATGGATGTATTATGGTTTGTTTATCCAGTCACCTTTCAAGGACATCTTGCTTACTTCCAGTTTGCAATGATTATGAATATAGTCACTATAACCATTGTAGGCAGGTTTTTAAGTTTCCAAATCAGTTAAGTATATACCTAGAAGAATGATTACTGGATCATATGGTAAGCCAATGTTTAGCTTTGTAAGAAACTGACAAACTGGGTTCCAAAGTGACTGTACCATTTTGCATTCCTACCAGCAATGAATGAGACTTCCTGTTGCTTCAAATCATTGCCAGCAATTAGTATTGCCAGAATTTTGGATCTTACCTATTCCAATAGGTGGACAGTGATATCTCATTGTTGGTTTAATTTGTAATATCCCAATAACAAATGAATTTGACCATTTTTCTTATGCTTATTCGGCATCTGTATATCTTCTTTGGTGCAGTGTCCGGATCTTTTGCTCATTTTGTAATTGGCCTGTGCCCTTTTCACTTTAAAATCCATCCTCATAATTCGATCATTTGATATAGTTTTCCACGAAAAAAACATGGCATAACCTTCATAACCTTTTTCCATTCTTAAAATTTGGGGAATAGTTCTCAAGTTTATTTGAGTTGGCCATTATTCTCTTATTTTATGAGCTTAGCAAATACTGTAAGCTAAGAATGTTTTATATGAGGCAAAAATAATGGTTCAGAGACTATCAATTCATCCTGGAAAAGGGGTAGAGCTCAGAGAAGGGAATAAAGATGGCTTGGGCAGCAAGGGAGCAATAGTCTGGGCCCCAACACCCAAAGATGTGACTCTTGAGGAGTGAGCACTAACTAGACCTGGGCAATGTCCACACACAACCTAAAACAGGCTGGAGAAGAGCAAGGGGGAAACACTGTTCTTTCTTATACAACTATTTGCTTTAAGTAAAGTCAATAAAAAAGGAAAATAAGGGTATTGTGTACTCATTTTTCTAGGCACTTTCGTAATAGTTTTTCCCGAGTCAAGAATCTGGAGCTAGCCTTGCTGCCAGGGTGACTGCTGCAGCCAGGGTGCAAACTAACCAGACCTTCAGCAAAGATCAGTTTCTCTCTCAGATGCCTTCAGCCTCTGTTCTTACTGGTCAGGCTGTGTGGAACCCACTACCGTTAGCAATCCCATATCTCTGTCCTCAGATCACACAGGGTGTGGGGCAGAACTAAATACAGATCTCAAATTCGAGGATTATTATACTACACAGACACCCAGAGATGACTTTCTGAATCTTCCACTGAGATATAGCCTGAAGACAAGAGAGTTGGCAAAGGGCTTTTAAAGCCACTGGGAGGGGGCATCTGGGTGGCTCAGTCAGTTAAGTGTCTGCCTTGATGCCAGAGTCGAGGATCAAGCCCCACATCAGTCAGCCTACTCAGTGGGGTATCTGCTTCTCCTCCTCACTCTTCCCTTCCCCCTGCTTCTTCTCTCTCTCTCTCACTATCTCTCTCTCAAATAAATAAATACACTCTTAAAAAAAAATCTTTAGAGCCCCTGGATGGTATGCCCTAGATGATGCACACCTTGCACTTCTTCTTTTAGGATCTACAAATGAACTATCTAAATGCCTTTATAGACCTCACTCCTTCAGAGTATGCTAGGCTATCTCTCCAACCACCTCCCCAGCTTTAGTTAGAAAAGTAGAGAAGACCGGGCAATATACAGTGACTTTAACAAAGGCAGACGCAACATCATCCCTGTGGACACACTGTGCTCTTATTATCTGCTGATCTTAATTCAGGTACTGCTCCCTCTCCCAGGAATGTTCTCTTTGGTGGACTACTGAAATGCTGCCCATTCTGGAAGAATCTGACCAAATCTCTCCTCCTTTAAGACATCTCTCTTGATTCCCTTTCTCGTAATACATCTTTGGTTTTCTAAACTTTCATATCATTTGCAGCTGAACCATTACTATCATCTGTGACATATATGTGCATATGCACCACATTCTGCAAGGTTCCTTGTGTGTTATCCTTGTCTGCTACAAGACAGCAAGGAGCTCATGGCCGTCCCAGGTCGAAAGGAAATAACCTATGCTATTTTCTATATCATCCTTCAAGATTGAGATGATGCTAAATGAATAATGTTAAGTGAATCGATTCCTAGTATCCAGTATAGAAATGACATTGACTTTCTTGTGCCATTCTGTATGTAGGTCCCCATAAAGCCTCTTCAACAATTTCTATTTCATATTGTTTTAACCTACATCTAACAAATACCTAATACTATAGAGCAGTATCATGGATGTTAAAGATAAAATGATATATTGTTTCTGCCTTCAAAGAGTTCATGATTTAGACTCACTGGGCAAAAACTGTGGCACCAGGTAGAATTAATGCTGCCACCTACCTTCCCAGGGCACCAATTTTATCATGAGTTTGTCCATTTAGAGAAGCAATGTGAATGAACAATTTTTTGCAAACATCTGGAAGACCCAAGCAGAAATGGACGTCTCCCTTCCCATTCACAAAAGATGAAACCACAGGGGAAAATATAACAAAAAAGTACAAAATTAAACTTAGTAGCAAGAAAGGGAGACCTTCAGGTCCTAAAAATGAAAAAAATTACTCAAATCTAGGAGAGCTAGAGTTGAAGTTAAAGATCTGTCTCAACTTTGAGGGCTGGATATACATTTTAGACTGTTGGATTCCAATGCCCTTACAGAGCTGGAGGTAAAAGCTATCACTCAGAGCTAAATGGGGGGTTACATTTGGACTCTGCATACACATGGGAAGTTAGAGGGGATTGTCTTATAAGTAAAGAAAGATTTGAAAAGTTTTCACACCATTTTGAGGGTTATTTAAAAAAATAAATAAACCTCAAAACAATTCATAGAACAAATTGATAAATTGTATCAAAACTTAAAAATGTTTGTATGGTAGGTAGACTATCTGACTTTCAACACCTAAAATATTTATTATCTGGCTCTTTACAAAATATTTGCTGACTCATGCTATAAAACAATTGAAAATAAATGTTTCAACATGAATAGACTATAAAAACAATGTGAAATGAAAATTACAAGTTGTAGAATGATGTGTACCATTTATACCATTCATATTAAATTGTAAGACAGGTAGAACAGTATTGTAAGTTGGTTATGGATACTTTTTGGGTAACACTTTCATAAAAATTTTGCAGGTAAAATTTTTTCATTAAATTTATTATAGTGGTTCAAATTCTAAAGAGTAGAAGGTAAAAGGACTGATAAGATCACAAAGTGAAGTTCTTGTTATACATATATACACATACATGTATATGCCTGTGTGTGTGTGTGTGTGTGTGTGTGTGTGTGTGTGTGTGTGTGTATCTGTCAATACTCAGCTCATATTCCCCTGGCCTTTCCATTTAAGTGCACATCAGTCTACTTCCAGCTGTCAGGATCAACATTTCTTTGCTTAAGGGCTTTCCCTAGCTTCCTCTCAGACCACTCAATCCATGCATGTGACTGCTGAAGTGTAAAGAGTTAACACCTCCTCTCTCAGAACAGCCTTCCTTAATGGCTGAGTGGAGTTGGTATATATGTACACAGTAGTATCACCCCTTAGGTGAGATAACTCTAAGATATGTGTCCTATACAGCTTCCTAGGGTTCCCAGTAAGACTAAGTCAGTTGTGCACAATGATTATTGGAAATCATGTCCATTACTACCTCTTTTCCCTTTTCCTTATTGATATTTTCTGGGACTATTTTCCAAATAAACTATTGCACCCAAGTTCTTGTCTCAAGATTTGGTTCTGGGGGATTTCAAACTAAGACAGCCATTGACACCAAATGAGCCCATGTGTATTTTTTACAGTTTGGACAGAGCATTTTTTCCCCTATTTTTTCCCTATTTTACAGGGAAAGAATTAATCTCTTTAATTAATCTCCCAGCATTACCACTGGCAACCATGACCACCATTCAAATCTAGCTAGTAACAGACAAAATTTGGACTTAGACATTTGAAACTTTCTATTGTGTTGCACTACTTGAGAACACCTCGGGCATCTATTCCTGCTGTGTAATGGAAGTTGTATTATAGAGCTTGAGTCTGTAATAAGTGGCGCACTTTGATTTTGTTGCAACTCCCTAGAAGTGGTGACTCATGTGTTGTGAGGGGGCTTTATC
Organism: Meles meles; assembly: GCF_922984935.1. Lineage (NCBI taxonomy): Eukaryota > Metazoa > Chordata > Mammalia > Carnivora > Mustelidae > Meles > Meles meles. The sequence continues at coordinate 15,885,910 of NC_060079.1, read as the reverse complement.
CCATGCGCATCAGAGAGGATGCTGGAATCTTCCTGAGTTCAGTCAGTGAGAATGCTTATCTGGATTACTTTTGGGGAGTTACTACCAAGGGTGGAGAGCCATCCCGTCTCTGCAGGAAATGGCAGGTGAAACAGACTTTCTTAGATCAGATTGTTTCTCTAGTTTCCAAGGTTCACCTTCAGAAGAGTGGTATGTCAAGTTTCATGAACTAATTACTTCAGCTTTGAGGTGTTGCAGCTTGTTAAAAATTCTCACTCTTTATTGATTCCCCATGGCTTTTCAAAAAGGAAGGACACTTTTAATACATCACATGAGGAATCTGTGATACGATAGCATCAGGAGTTGAAGGCAATCAAAGTCCAGATTTCAAATCCCATTGCTGCAAAATGTTTACTTGTCAGATCTCATTTGCTGACGGTGTTCAGATGCGTGTAATTTCTTGCAAGGCAGACTTTTAGAATGTGAGGACATGGCAGTAATGAAGAAAATTTGTATGGTGGGTGAACCGCAAACCGAGTGTTTGAGCTTGACTTGGTAAAGTCAACACAATGCCAACATTAGTATTCAGATGAAACTTCAGGTCCTATGAACAAGCTGCCATGCAGCCCAATGTGTCAAGATAAAATTTCAGAGCCTTCCTTTCTCACATTGAGGTCCTTCATCCATTTGGAGTCTATTTTCGTGTGTGGTGTAAGGAAGTGGTCCAATTTCATTTTTCTGCATGTGGCTGTCCAATTTTCCCAGCACCATTTATTGAAGAGGCTGTCTTTTTTCCATTGGACATTCTTTCCTGCTTTGTCGAAGATTAGTTGACCATAGAGTTGAGGGTCGATTTCTGGGCTCTCTATTCTGTTCCACTGATCTATGTGTCTGTTTTTGTGCCAGTACCATGCTGTCTTGATGATGACAGCTTTGTAATAGAGCTTGAAGTCCGGAATTGTGATGCCACCAACTTTGGCTTTGTTCTTCAATATTCCTTTGGCTATTCGAGGTCTTTTCTGGTTCCATATAAATTTGAGGATTATTTGTTCCATTTCTTTGAAAAAAATGGATGGTATTTTGATAGGGATTGCATTAAATGTGTAGATTGCTTTAGGTAGCATAGACATTTTCACAATATTTATTCTTCCAATCCAGGAGCATGGAACATTTTTCCATTTTTTTGTGTCTTCCTCAATTTCTTTCATGAGTACTTTATAATTTTCTGTGTATAGATTCTTAGTCTCTTTGGTTAGGTTTATTCCTAGGTATCTTATAGTTTTGGGTACAATTGTAAATGGGATTGACTCCTTAATTTCTCTTTCTTCAGTCTTGTTGTTGGTGTACAGAAATGCAACTGATTTCTGTGCATTGATTTTATATCCTGACACTTTACTGAATTCCTGAACAAGTTCTAGCAGTTTTGGAGTGGAGTCTTTTGGGTTTTCCACATATAGTATCATATCATCTGCGAAGAGTGATAGTTTGACTTCTTCTTTACCAATTTGGATGCCTTTAATTTCTTTTTGTTGTCTGATTGCTGAGGCTAGGACTTCTAGTACTATGTTGAATAGCAGTGGTGATAATGGACATCCCTGCCGTGTTCCTGACCTTAACGGAAAAGCTTTCAGATTTTCTCCATTGAGAATGATATTTGCGGTGGGTTTTTCATAGATGGCTTTGATAATATTGAGGTATGTGCCCTCTATCCCCACACTTTGAAGAGTTTTGATCAGGAAGGGATGCTGTACTTTGTCAAATGCTTTTTCAGCATCTATTGAGAGTATCATATGGTTCTTGTTCTTTCTTTTATTAATGTGTTCTATCACATTGATTGATTTGCGGATGTTGAACCAACCCTGCAGCCCTGGAATAAATCCCACTTGATCGTGGTGAATAATCCTTTTAATGTACTGTTGAATCCTATTGGCTAGTATTTTGGCGAGAATTTTTGCGTCTGTGTTCATCAAGGATATTGGTCTGTAGTTCTCTTTTTTGGTGGGATCCTTGTCTGGTTTTGGGATCAAGGTGATGCTGGCCTCATAAAATGAGTTTGGAAGTTTTCCTTCCATTTCTATTTTTTGGAACAGTTTCAGGAGAATAGGAATGAGTTCTTCTTTAAATGTTTGGTAGAATTCCCCTGGGAAGCCGTCTGGCCCTGGGCTTTTGTTTGTTTGGAGATTTTTGATGACTGTTTCAATCTCCTTACTGGTTATGGGCCTGTTCAGGTTTTCTATTTCTTCCTGGTTCAGTTGTGGTAGTTTATATGTCTCTAGGAATGCATCCATTTCTTCCAGATTGTCCAATTTGTTGGCGTAGAGTTGCTCATAGTATGTTCTTATAATTGTCTGTATTTCTTTGGTGTTAGTTGTGATCTCTCCTCTTTCATTCATGATTTTATTGATTTGGGTCCTTTCTGAGGAGAATGCAGGCAGCAACCTCTTTGACCTCAGCCGTAGCAACATCTTCCTAGGAACAACGGCAAAGGCAAGGGAAGCAAGGGCAAAAATGAACTGTTGGGATTTCATCAAGATCAAAAGCTTTTGCACAGCAAAGGAAACAGTTAACAAAACCAAAAGACAACTGACAGAATGGGAGAAGATATTTGCAAACGACATATCAGATAAAGGGCTAGTATCCAAAATCTATAAGGAACTTAGCAAACTCAACACCCAAAGAACAAACAATCCAATCAAGAAATGGGCAGAGGACATGAACAGACATTTCTGCAAAGAAGACATCCAGATGGCCAACAGACACATGAAAAAATGCTCCACGTCACTCGCCATCAGGGAAATACAAATCAAAACCACAATGAGATATCACCTCACACCAGTCAGAATGGCTAAAATGAACAAGTCAGGAAATGACAGATGCTGGAGAGGATGTGGAGAAAGGGGAACCCTCCTCCACTGTTGGTGGGAATGCAAGCTGGTGCAACCACTCTGGAAAACAGCATGGAGGTTCCTCAAAATGTTGAAAATAGAACTACCCTATGACCCAGCAATTGCACTACTGGGTATTTACCCTAAAGATACAAACATAGTGATCCGAAGGGGCACGTGTACCCGAATGTTTATAGCAGCAATGTCTACAATAGCCAGACTATGGAAAGAACCTAGATGTCCATCAACAGATGAATGGATAAAGAAGATGTGGTATATATACACAATGGAATACTATGCAGCCATCAAAAGAAATGAAATCTTGCCATTTGCGACGACGTGGATGGAACTAGAGCGTATCATGCTTAGTGAAATAAGTCAATCGGAGAAAGACAACTATCATATGATCTCCCTGATATGAGGACATGGAGAAGCAACATGGGGGGGTAGGAGATAGGAGAAGAATAAATGAAACAAGATGGGATTGGGAGGGAGACAAACCATAAATGACTCTTAATCTCACAAAACAAACTGGGGGTTGCTGCGGGGAGGTGGGATTGGGGGAGGGGGAGCGGGCTACGGACATTGGGGAGGGGAAGCGAACCATAAGAGACTATGGACTCTGAAAAACAACCTGAGGGTTTTGAAGGGTCAGGGGTGGGAGGTTGGGGCAACCTGAGGGTTTTGAAGGGTCAGGGGTGGGAGGTTGGGGGAACAGGTGGTGGGTAATGGGGAGGGCACGTTTTGCATGGAGCACTGGGTGTTGTGCAAAAAGAATGAATACTGTTACGCTGAAAAAATAAATAAAATGAGAAAAAAAAAAAAAAAAAAAAAAAAAATTTCAGAGCCTTGTTCTGTGTCTCTTCTCTCTAATAAGCAGAACTTCCAAGACGTGAGAGGCAATTTCAAGGATATTGATGACAATATTCTTTGTTGAGAAGGTTGTACCAAACACAGTGGTAAGATGAGCACTTTATAATTTATAGAGTGTCTACTCTTAATTTTGTTGGTTTAGTCCTCACAATAATTCCATGAATCTATGAGTATTTTTTGACAGTGTTGGATATTAATTCTATCAATTAGTAAGCACCGTATGCAGGGAAGGCACTTAGAAAAACTTTTAATTGTGACTAAAAGACAAGGCAATCTAAGCTTTGGACAAATTATGGCTGTCCTTCATTCTGTGAACTTAGTTTATGGTCACTTAGTTAAATTACCATGCAATGCAGATGTCCTTGGCCACATTTGAAAAGATTAAGTGTCTGGTTTTATACTGGTAACGTATTGACCCTACACAATGGTTAGGAGGCATAACCAACTCAGCATTATCTTTCAAGTGTGGTATAATTGTTATATATTTGTTCTATAATTTAAAAGTTGTATGTTCATAATCATTACCCCAGTACAGAATTTCTTAAAGGTGTTTCAAAGATTTTCTCAGAATATTAACAAGTATGACTTGTTTAGAAAAAAAGTTTGAGAATTCCTTATGTAAACAAGTTTAGGAATTGCTGATTTAAAATAAGTTGATTTCTTAACATTAGGACACCACAGAGCATTTAATATGCTAATACATATTATACTCTTCAAAAGGGGTTATAAATAGTGGTGTTTCTGAAACTAATTTGCTCGGTAAGCTCTTTTTCATGGATCATCTCAAGGGACTGGTGCTCCACAGCATACAGTGTCAGAAATACTACCAATGTATTTGAAGGAAATGAAATTTAATTTGCTTCTTTTGAATTGGTCTCATCACTATGCCAATAAAATTGGTAGCTTTAGCTCATTCTTAATGTCTTCTTCCTACAGAATTTTTCTGGAAAAAAAAATTTAATTATCTATTGGTTGATCAGAAAACTAAGGCCTTGTGCCTTTGCAGGTATAGAAATTCATGTTAATTCCGCAGGGTTACAAACTATACAAAAGAAAGACTGAGAACTCAAAGTGGTCATTTCTGAGTGTAATATTTTTCATTGAGTCCATTAAATCCCTAAGCTGCTTTGCCTTTAATAAAAGCATAATATACATGTCAGTTGTTTTACTCCCTTACAAACCAACTTGAATAGAAAAAGAATTTTGTGAAAAAATGCAGACGGAAGCTAAAGAAGAAAAGGTGGCGATATTATTTTTATTACATGGTGGCATAAGTAATCATAATTATTTACTAAATACATGACAAATAAGTACCAGGAGATGAGCTCGATGAAGGAATACAGGTGGGAATAAACCTACTTGGTCCCGATTCATGGACCTTATCATCTTCTAAGAAAGATATAAGTTAAATTGATCGTTACAGGTGAGATGCGTGTTTTGAAGAAGTAGAGGGTTTTGTGGATGTAATGGACCTAACCATTCAGGGAAGGATTTTCTCAGAAAATGATGTTCAGACTGGGTTCTGAAGCTTGAACTATAGAAAGAGCAGACATCAGCACATCATGAGAAAGTGGAGAGTATACGCAAACTTTCACATGCTACAACATAAGAGAGAAGTCAGCTCAACGACAGGCCATTCCTGGGAGTCTCTGAGAGTGTTTTACAGCTTCTTCAATCCCCCTTGTGTGCCCAGGAGAGTCATTCATGACTCTATTCATTGTTTACCATAGACCCACTATATGCAAGATTCCAGAGGATATAAAAGATATGTAAGACACTTCAAAGTGATTTATAGTCTAGGAGCAAGCTGTGAATGAATGAAGAAAATGAGATCAAGACCAGTGACTCTTTGGTGCCATTAAATTGCACCTAGATTATAAGAAGTCATGATGAAAACCGGGTCAGTCCATTCAGTGTGTGAAACTGAGGCAGTAGGCCAGGAGGAACACCTGCAAAGCCCTGTCCAGGCTACTTGGGTAAAACACAGACTTTAGGATATTTGAAAATGGGTTGGGTAGAAGCTGAAGCAAAGCTGACATTTCAATGTTAAAAGTAGCTTCCGTCTGTTAAGAGGTGGTGACTCCAATACATCGTTAGAGATCACCCTTTCCTTGTTCGAGCTGTTGAATTAATTGAGCAAAGAGGCCATTAGACTGAGGTATCTCTAATGCTGTGGTGGCCTATGTAAGCAAACTGAAACCTAAGCCTGTAAGTGCCTCAAGGTTATGCAATCAAAATGCTAAGGACACTAATTACTAACAGCTAACGAGGCTTTATGCTGTAGCCAACCAAATAATTTCTTCTTTGCTTCTGTACCTTCTCTATAGAAGTCTTTCCCCTAGCTCCTGTCAGTGGAGCACTCCTAACTATTTCCAATTTGGCACTGCCCGGTTGAATTTGATTTTTCCTCAAATCAACTCTTAAAATTTTTAATATGCCTCAGTTTATCTCTGAACAAGGCAATCCCCCTTCACTGGCCTTTTAATTATGTAGATGCAATGATAATAATGTAAAGACAACTTATTTATTTCTCACAACAACCCGATGAGGGGTATACCATTATTATTATACCCATTTTATAGATGAGAACTGTAGAGAAGTTTATCAACTTTCCCAGCATCATAGCAGATCTGAGGCTAGAACCCTGGTCGGTTAAATTTAGAACCTGCTTGTTTCAGTTTCCTGGGGCTACTGTGACAACTGACCATAAATGGGGGGGGGGGGTGTCTTGAAGGAACAGAACTTACTCTCTCACAATTCTAGAGACCAGAGGTCAAAAATGGCCATAGACCCTCCAGACGCTCCAGAAGAGATTTTGTTCCTTGTCTCTTCCAGTTTCTAGTGGCATTCTTAGGCTTGTGGTCCCTTCTCTCCTAGCTCTTTCTCCTCCAGTGGCCACAGTGTCTCCTCCTCTGTCTCTCTTCTGTGTGTCCCTTACAAGGATACTTGTCCTTGTATTTACGGTGCACGGGTATAAGCCAGGATGATCTTGTCTCAAGATCCTTAACTTACCACATCTACAGTGGTCCTTTGTCCAAATAAGGTCACATTCAGTTTCTTGAGAATAAAACATGAACACGGGACGACACCTGGGTGGCTCAGTGGGTTAAGCCTCTGCCTTCGGCTCAGGTCATGGTCTCAGGGTCCTGAGATTGAGCCCCGCATTGGGCTCGCTACCCAGCAGAGAGCCTGCTTCCTCCTCTCTCTCTGCCTGCCTCTCAGACTACTTGTAATCTCTATAAAATAAATAAATAAAATCTAAAAAATAAACAAGCAAACCAAAAAACATGAACATATCTTTGGGGGCAGGGGGCACCATTCAACCCACTATAATCCTCCTAACCAAAACATCATACTTTCCAAATGGTGATGTGGTTGAAGCAGCTAAAACTACTTTAGGGTGAAACTGTAAAAGATTGTCTATGCTGGAGAAAAACACCCCAGTTAATTTCTGGGGAAATGTGTTTTGTCTGAGGAGGAGATGAGGAGAATGGGGAAGATGTTATGGTGTTTATTCCCCCATGGATTTGATCCACTATGATTTCCATAGGCAACAGCTGGTGAGAACTTTTTCACAATCTACCTTGTGAAATTTGGAACAGAAAGCAAAATGTTTAGGAGTCCAGGGCTCAAAGTGAGGGGCAAGTTTAGGGAATGTGTCATCCCTCCACCTGAAAGGAATCCACATCTGTCTGGCTCATTGAAGAGCCACTATTGCAAATCATATCTTTTCACTATAATTTATTATTGATTATTCCTAAAAAATGTTTTAGGCTTTGCAATATTTATATTGTATCTTTTCTAATTCTCCTGAGTTCTCCAGGCATACAGTCAGCTCCTTCTCTGAAAACAATCATGACACACCTCCTTTCTAATACACCTTCCACTTGTTAATGTTTCCTGAATTATCACATTATCTAAATTATAAACCGTATCTAAACTAATGAACATATAACATAGTCAAGCCTCAGAAGAGCCATTTGAAAACCGAGAGGCCAGTAGCACAGCAAACAGCTCCAAAGATACTGCAGTGATTTCATCATTTAATGATGTTAAGACCAGCACGATGACGGAGAGCTGAGGACAGAAAGAAGGCTTTGTCAGAGCTTGCAGGAAGGTGCATGTCAGAAAATGCTTTGGAGTTTTTTACTACTTCCATAACTGATAACAGAAATCACATAACACTGTAAAAATATTTATTTCTACACTGAAAATCTCCATCATTTGATCACACCAGACGTTGACACACTTCGCTACAAACAAAGTAGTAATAACCTTTGTCGCGTTGGACAAACAAAACTGCCTTTGTTTGGTAGGTATTCCTGTCTGGGAAGGTTTAAGCTGCTGCCGCTGCTGTGAAATCCCTTCTCAATCTCAGTGTTGTTTGTGATAACACACACCTTTTCTCATTATTACCTGTCATTCCTCAGAGAGAAATGAAAGCAAAAGAACAGATACAAGTCAGTCAAGCCCAGTAGTCCATGATAGCAACAGAGGATAGAGCAAATATCGGCAAGCAAAATAATAATGTCCCTAAATAAATGCAGCCTGCTCTATAAAGCTTTTCAAGGTTTTTAATCAGGCAGGCGACTAGTGAAAGCTTATCCTGTCCTTTGTTACTAAGTACGGCTCCCACTAACATAGTGCTTCATCAAGCATAATTAATTTGGTGTCCTTGCTGCAAAGCGTGATTTTTGGAAACCAAACCATCTACTATTCGGGTAGTAGTAATTGAACTTTACAAGTATACCATAAACATAATGCCTGCAGACTGGCTTAATGAGTTAAGATTTTGCTTAAGTACTGAGGATATTGAACCTTCATTTTCTGCCAGGAAGTACTGAGTCACACAGAGTTCCCTATTTGATCTTGGCATATTTTTGACAATATCCCTAGATCTTTTTATCATGCCTCTAATGATAAAAGAAAAGAAAGGCTGAAACAAAGCATTCTTTGTTGCTGAAGAAATGTCAGAGCTGATACAAGCTTTATGTCAATTTATTTAATATAATAGTTTAATTCTATTATAAAAATAATACATATTCACGATAGGTAACTCTAAAAATGAAAAAGCATGGAAAATAAATTGAAAAACTTATAATACCACTACCTAGAGACAACTCATATTAATATTTTGGTATACATATTTTGGTGGTTTTTTTATATGTTTATATACAAACACCACTTTCTGAATTTTTATATGTTTATATACATAAACATATAATATACATATATATACAAACACCACTTTCTGAATTTCTACTATGCGGTAGGACAATAGGCATTCGACAGATGCTTTCCTCCTATAAATACACAAAATAACTCTGTAAGACAGGTACTATTATCCTCATTTTACAATGCATCTTGAGGTCCAGTGAATTCCCAGGATCTCACTTAAAAAGTGGTAAGCCTAAGTCATTCTGATTCCAAGACTAATGCTTCTAACTTCAATGTTCTATTGTTTCTCAGACACTCCAATAGTGTAACATATCTGTTACACTATGTATTTTATATATATACATATATGTACACATGTATGTCATAACTAATATATACATTATACTGCTAGTATGTTATAACTAATATAGACATTATACTCAACAGGGTCTTTTATTTCGGCTTTCATGATGGCATTCCCAATCACAAGCATCCCCTCTCAGTCTCAAGCATCCCCTTTGATATTAGTTATTCTTAGAAAACACTATTTTCATGAACGCATACTATTTCATCACATGAATATCTCAGAATTATTTATTACAACAATATTATAATGAGCACCACTGAACAGAAATCTTTAGCCTCTCATTACTTCCTTTGGTTAATTCCTAGAAGATGAGCGTTGTGAGAACTATGAATATTTTTCAGGCCTTTAATATTTATTCTGAAAGTGTGAGACAGTAGCTTATATATTATTAAAGATCTACTAAGTCAAAAACCATTCATGTGGGGAGTGGGTCTGAAGCATAGAAGTACATTGATGAGAAGAAAAGGGAGAGAAAAGAACAGAAAAATAGGAAAAAGCTTCTGCTTAAGAAATAAGTTAAACCAAGGATGAGCTGGGATCATAAGATGTTGCCAAATTTTGACAGCCTGTGTTTCTCTTTTCCTTTCTTTAGCAGATCCATCAAGTCTCCCCTTGCATAACTGTCCTCCCAGCTCTAATTAATTCACAAAGAAAAGAGGAAAGTTGCTATCTGCCTTTGCAAGCACTTGCTACTCCCACTCCTGCTCCCCTTGCATACCCAGCAGAAGGGCTTGCCACGGCTCTCGAAGCCACCATTCCTGACTGTTCTGTGGCCCCTCGCTTATGAGAATAGTTTTGTCAAGACAGATGTGACCAGATGGTCCCATTTGGTCTCTCCTGCCAAAATTCTTCTTCTTTTCCTTTCTTTCTTTCTTTTTTTTTTTTTAAGTAGACACCATGGGTGCCTGGGTAGCTCAGTTAGTTAAGGGTCTGCTTTCTGCTCGGGTTATGATCTCAGGATTCTGGGATCAAGCCCGCATCTGCTTCTCTCTCTCCCTCTGCTCCTCCCCTTGCTTTTGCTCTCACTCTCACTCTCTTTCAAATAAATAAATAAATAAATAAAATCTTATTAAAAAAACAAATAAATGTTGACTCTATGCCCCACATGTAGTTTGAACTCACAACCATGAGACTGAGAGTCACATGCTCTACTGGGTGAGCCAACCAGAGGCCTGTCTCCTGCCAAAATTCTTACAAAGGAAAAGGTTTCATGGGCTAGCCTTTGTTTAATTGCCAGCTAGTAATCCACCTTTTCTTCGCTGTCAAATTCTCATTAAACTGACTTATTCTTCCATAGGGACACTAAGGATAAAAGGCTTCCAAGACACTATGTGTTGTTTCTGGTCTCATCTCTATGATTTAGATCTCTGATAGCTGGCCATGATGTTTCTAACTGTGCCTTCCTGGAACGCCCCTCTTCCAGTGTCTACAGTCTGCATCCTCACTGCATTCCCATAAAATGCCCCATGAATGTGACCATCTGGAAACTAGTTACCCATTTTGATATCTGGTATCTTCTTTAACTGAGAAACCCAGGCTTCTGCCCATGTGTTTTTCTCTATGTGCTTTCAAAAGCTAGTAAAATGACACCATTTGACTCAACAAACAAGCATTATTAAACAGCTATTAAATACCAGGCATTCTGTTAGTTTCTAAACATAAATAGCAACCACGGATCCTATCCTCAATTAATGTCTAGCTTAGTGAGTCAGATAAATAGACAAATAAATAAGTAGAATAGATGTTTATAAGTAGTCTATTAGACATAAGCCCAGGGTACCACAGAAAAAATATCTGAATCAAAATGAGAGGTAATGGGGGGGAGGAGTCAAGATGGCGGAGAAGTAGCAGCCTGAGACTACATCAGGTAACAGGAGATCAGCTCGATAGCTTATCTAAACATAGCAAACACCTACAAATCCAACGGGAGAGCGAAGAGAAGAAGAACAGCAACTCTAGAAACAGAAAATCAACCACTTTCTGAAAGGTAGGACTGGCGGAGAAGTGAATCTAAAACGACGGGAAGATAGACCGCGGGGGGAGGGGCCGGCTCCCGGCAAGCGGCGGAGGAACGGAGCACAAAATCAGGACTTTTAAAAGTCTGTTCCACTGAGGGACATTGCTCCAGGGGCTAAACCGGGGTGAAGCCCACGCGGGGCCAGCGTGGCCCCAGGCCCCGCAAGGTCACAGAAGGATCGGGGGTGTCAGAGTGTCGGAGAGCTCGCAGGTATTAGAACGGAGAAACCGGCTGCAAAGACAGAGCCGAGGACTGAACTCTCAGCTCGGGGTTACCTTGAACTGGTCGCGGGCTGGGTGAGCTCGGAGCGCGGCTGGGGGCTGGGGATGCGGGAGTGATTGGGTGCTGTCCTCTGGGGGCGCACTGAGGAGTGGGGCCCCAGGCTCTCGGCTCCTCCGGGCCGGAGACTGGGAGGCCGCCATTTTCATTCCCGTCCTCCGGAACTCTACGGAAAGCGTTCAGGGAACAGAAGCTCCCAAAAGCGAACCCGAGCCGATTACTTAGTCCGGCCGCCGGTAAGGGCGGTGCAATCCCGCCTCGGGCAAAGACACTTGAGAGTCACTACAACAGGCCCCTCCCCCAGAAGATCAACAAAATATCCAGCCAGGACGAAGTTCATCTATCAAGGAGAAAGCAGATTCAATTCCTAAGACAGCAGAGCAATTCCAGAGGAGGAGAAAGCAAAGCACGGAACTCATGGCTTTCTCCCCATGATTCTTTAGTCTTGCGGCTACTTCAATTTTTTTTTCTTTTTTCAATTTTTTTTTTCTTTTTTCAATTTTTTTTTCTTTTTTCTTTTTTCTTCTTCTGCTAAATTTTTTTAAAAACTTTTACCCTTTTCTTTTTTAACGTTTTTTGACTAGTTCATCTAAATATATATATTTTTTCTTTCTTTTTTATATTTTTTTATTTGTTTTATTTTTTAAATTTTTTTCTCTTTTTTTTTTTTCTTTTTTTTCAGAACCTGTTTTTTATCCCCTCCCCCCCCCCACAATTTGGGGTCTCTTCTGATTTGGTTACAGCGCATTTTTCCGGGGTCTTTGCCACCCTATTAGTAGTTTATTTGCTCCTTCATATCCTCTTATCTGGACAAAATGACAAGGCGGAAAAAGTCACCACAAACAAAAGAACAAGAGACAGTACCGAAGGCTAGGGACCTAATCAACACAGACATTGGTACTATGTCAGATCAAGAGTTCAGAATGACGATTCTGAACATTCTAGCCGGGCTCGAAAAAGGCATGGAAGATATTAGAGAAACCCTCTCTGGAGATATTAAAGCCCTTTCTGGAGAAATTAAAGAACTAAAGTCTAACCAAGTTGAAATCAAAAAAGCTATTAATGAGGTGCAATCAAAAATGGAGGCTCTCACTGCTAGGATCAATGAGGCAGAAGAAAGAATTAGTGATATCGAAGACCAAATGACAGAGAATAAGGAAGCCGAGCAAAAGAGGGACAAACAGCTACTGGACCATGAGGGGAGAATTCGAGAGATAAGTGACACCATAAGATGAAACAACATTAGAATAATTGGGATTCCAGAAGAAGAAGAAACAGAGAGGGGAGCAGAGGGTCTATTGGAGAGAATCATTGGAGAGAATTTCCCTAATATGGCAAAGGGAACAAGCATTAAAATCCAGGAGATGCAGAGAACCCCCCTCAAAGTCAACAAGAATAGGTCCACACCCCGTCACCTAATAGTAAAATTTACAAGTCTTAGTGACAAAGAGAAAATCCTGAAAGCAGCCCGAGAAAAGAAATCAGTAACATACAATGGTAAAAATATTAGATTGGCGGCAGACTTATCCACAGAGACCTGGCAGGCCAGAAAGAGCTGGCATGATATATTCAGAGCACTCAACGAGAAAAACATGCAGCCAAGAATACTCTATCCAGCTAGGCTATCATTGAAAATAGAAGGAGAGATCAAAAGCTTCCAGGACAAACAAAAACTGAAAGAATTTGCAAACACCAAACCAGCTCTCCAGGAAATATTGAAAGGGGTCCTCTAAGCAAAGAGAGAGCCTAAAAGTAGTAGATCAGAAAGGTACAGAGACAATATACAGTAACAGTCACCTTACAGGCTAAAAATGGCACTAAATTCATATCTCTCAATAGTTACCCTGAATGTTAATGGGCTAAATGCCCCAATCAAAAGACACAGGGTATCAGAATGGATAAAAAAACAAAACCCATCAGTATGTTGCCTACAAGAAACTCATTTTAGACGCGAAGACACCTCCAGATTTAAAGTAAGGGGGTGGAAAACAATTTACCATGCTAATGGGCATCAGAAGAAAGCTGGGGTGGCAATCCTTATATCAGATCAATTAGATTTTAAGCCAAAGACTATAATAAGAGATGAGGAAGGACACTATATCCTACTCAAAGGGTCTGTCCAACAAGAAGATCTAACAATTTTAAATATCTATGCCCCTAACGTGGGAGCAGCCAACTATATCAACCAATTAATAACAAAATCAAAGAAACACATCAATAATAATACAATAATAGTAGGGGACTTTAACACTCCCCTCACTGAAATGGACAGATCATCCAAGCAAAAGATCAACAAGGAAATAAAGGCCTTAAATGACACACTGGACCAGATGGACATCACAGATATATTCAGAACATTTCATCCCAAAGCAACAGAATACACATTCTTCTCTAGTGCACATGGAACCTTCTCCAGAATAGATCACATCCTGGGTCACAAATCAGGTCTCAACCGGTATCAAAAGATTAGGATTATTCCCTGCATATTTTCAGACCACAATGCTCTGAAGCTAGAACTCAATCACAAGACGAAAGCTGGAAAGAACCCAAATACATGGAGACTAAACAGCATCCTTCTAAAGAATGAATGGGTCAACCAGGAAATTAAAGAAGAACTGAAAAAATTCATGGAAACAAATGATAATGAAAACACAACAGTTCAAAATCTGTGGGACACAGCAAAGGCAGTCCTGAGAGGAAAATATATAGCGGTACAAGCCTTTCTCAAGAAACAAGAAAGGTCTCAAGTACACAACCTAACCCTACGCGTAAAGGAGCTGGAGAAAGAACAAGAAAGAAACCCTAAACCCAGCAGGAGAAGATAAATCATAAAGATCAGAGCAGAAATCAATGAAATAGAAACCAAAAAAACAATAGAAAAAATCAATGAAACTAGGAGCTGGTTCTTTGAAAGAATCAATAGGATTGATAAACCCCTGGCCAGACTCATCAAAAAGAAAAGAGAAAGGACCCAAATCAATAAAATCATGAATGAAAGAGGAGAGATCACAACTAACACCAAAGAAATACAGACAATTATAAGAACATACTATGAGCAACTCTACGCCAACAAATTGGACAATCTGGAAGAAATGGATGCATTCCTAGAGACATATAAACTACCACAACTGAACCAGGAAGAAATAGAAAACCTGAACAGGCCCATAACCAGTAAGGAGATTGAAACAGTCATCAAAAATCTCCAAACAAACAAAAGCCCAGGGCCAGACGGCTTCCCAGGGGAATTCTACCAAACATTTAAAGAAGAACTCATTCCTATTCTCCTGAAACTGTTCCAAAAAATAGAAATGGAAGGAAAACTTCCAAACTCATTTTATGAGGCCAGCATCACCTTGATCCCAAAACCAGACAAGGATCCCACCAAAAAAGAGAACTACAGACCAATATCCTTGATGAACACAGACGCAAAAATTCTTGCCAAAATACTAGCCAATAGGATTCAACAGTACATTAAAAGGATTATTCACCACGATCAAGTGGGATTTATTCCAGGGCTGCAGGGTTGGTTCAACATCCGCAAATCAATCAATGTGATAGAACACATTAATAAAAGAAAGAACAAGAACCATATGATACTCTCCATAGATGCTGAAAAAGCATTGGACAAAGTACAGCCTCCCTTCCTGATCAAAACTCTTCAAAGTGTAGGGATAGAGGGCACATACCTCAATATTATCAAAGCCATCTATAAAAAACCCACCGCAAATATCATTCTCAATGGAGAAAAACTGAAAGCTTTTCCGTTAAGGTCAGGAACACGGCAGGGATGTCCATTATCACCACTGCTATTCAACATAGTACTAGAAGTCCTAGCCTCAGCAATCAGACAACAAAAAGAAATTAAAGGCATCCAAATTGGTAAAGAAGAAGTCAAACTATCACTCTTCGCAGATGATATGATACTATATGTGGAAAACCCAAAAGACTCCACTCCAAAACTGCTAGAACTTGTACAGGAATTCAGTAAAGTGTCAGGATATAAAATCAATGCACAGAAATCAGTTGCATTTCTGTACACCAACAACAAGACTGAAGAAAGAGAAATTAAGGAGTCAATCCCATTCACAATTGTACCCAAAACTATAAGATACCTAGGAATAAACCTAACCAAAGAGACTAAGAATCTATACACAGAAAATTATAAAGTACTCATGAAAGAAATTGAGGAAGACACACAGAAATGGAAAAATGTTCCATGCTCCTGGATTGGAAGAATAAATATTGTGAAAATGTCTATGCTACCTAAAGCAATCTACACATTTAATGCAATCCCTATCAAAATACCATCCATTTTTTTCAAAGAAATGGAACAAATAATCCTAAAATTTATATGGAACCAGAAAAGACCTCGAATAGCCAAAGGAATATTGAAGAACAAAGCCAAAGTTGGTGGCATCACAATTCCGGACTTCAAGCTCTATTACAAAGCTGTCATCATCAAGACAGCATGGTACTGGCACAAAAACAGACACATAGATCAGTGGAACAGAATAGAGAGCCCAGAAATCGACCCTCAACTCTATGGTCAACTAATCTTCGACAAAGCAGGAAAGAATGTCCAATGGAAAAAAGACAGCCTCTTCAATAAATGGTGTTGGGAAAATTGGACAGCCACATGCAGAAAAATGAAATTGGACCACTTCCTTACACCACACACGAAAATAGACTCCAAATGGATGAAGGACCTCAATGTGAGAAAGGAATCCATCAAAATCCTTGAGGAGAACGCAGGCAGCAACCTCTTCGACCTCAGCCGCAGCAACATCTTCCTAGGAACAACGGCAAAGGCAAGGGAAGCAAGGGCGAAAATGAACTATTGGGATTTCATCAAGATCAAAAGCTTTTGCACAGCAAAGGAAACAGTTAACAAAACCAAAAGACAGCTGACAGAATGGGAGAAGATATTTGCAAACGACATATCAGATAAAGGGCTAGTATCCAAAATCTATAAGGAACTTAGCAAACTCAACACCCAAAGAACAAACAATCCAATCAAGAAATGGGCAGAGGACATGAACAGACATTTCTGCAAAGAAGACATCCAGATGGCCAACAGACACATGAAAAAGTGCTCCACGTCACTCGGCATCAGGGAAATACAAATCAAAACCACAATGAGATATCACCTCACACCAGTCAGAATGGCTAAAATTAACAAGTCAGGAAATGACAGATGCTGGAGAGGATGCGGAGAAAGGGGAACCCTCCTCCACTGTTGGTGGGAATGCAAGCTGGTGCAACCACTCTGGAAAACAGCATGGAGGTTCCTCAAAATGTTGAAAATAGAACTACCCTATGACCCAGCAATTGCACTACTGGGTATTTACCCTAAAGATACAAACATAGTGATCGAAGGGGCACGTGTACCCGAATGTTTATAGCAGCAATGTCTACAATAGCCAGACTATGGAAAGAACCTAGATGTCCATCCACAGATGAATGGATCAAGAAGATGTGGTATATATACACAATGGAATACTATGCAGCCATCAAAAGAAATGAAATCTTGCCATTTGCGACGACGTGGATGGAACTAGAGCGTATCATGCTTAGTGAAATAAGTCAATCGGAGAAAGACAACTATCATATGATCTCCCTGATATGAGGACATGGAGAAGCAACATGGGGGAGTAGGGGGATAGGAGAAGAATAAATGAAACAAGATGGGATTGGGAGGGAGACAAACCATAAATGACTCTTAATCTCACAAAACAAACTGGGGGTTGCTGGGGGGAGGTGGGATTGGGAGAGGGGGAGCGGGCTATGGACATTGGGGAGGGGAGGCGAACCATAAGAGACTATGGACTCTGAAAAACAACCTGAGGGTTTTGAAGGGTCAGGGGTGGGAGGTTGGGGGAACAGGTGGTGGGTGATGGGGAGGGCACGTTTTGCATGGAGCACTGGGTGTTGTGCAAAAAGAATGAATACTGTTACGCTGAAAAAAAAATAAATAAATAAAAAGGGTAAAATAAAAAAAAAAAAAATGAGAGGTAATGGAGACTTTTCAGAAGAAATGAAAAGAGTCCTAAATGATGCATGGTTGTGAAGTAGGAGGAGATGGGAGAGCAAGATGTTGATGGAAGACATGACAGCAGGAAAAAGACAGAGGTCCTTGAGACCACCTGGTATGATGGACAAATGGCCAGATTTTAGCAAGTACAGGATGCCCAGTTAAACTTGAATTTTAGGTAAAAAGAAAATAAGAAAGCTTTTGTATAAATACATCCCATTCAATATTTGGAACATACTTATATTAAGACATTGTTATTTATCTGAAAGTAAAACTTAACTGGGTGTCCTATATTTTAGAGGGATGGCTAGTGATTTGTGGACTGCAACAACAAGTGAATAATGATACAGCCAGAAGAGAAGGGCGTGGGTTAAATCACACATCAGTGCACATTCAAAAATTTGGTCCTAAAAGCATTATTGATCATTGGCAGATTTAAGGCAGGGCAGTAATGATCATATTTGCATGTTAAGGTCCTGCTGGGCCTCTCTGTGGGGCTTGAATGCAGATGGCCAGACTGCTGAGAGGCTCTAAGTGAGGAGGAAGGATGTTTAAATCAGCCAGTAGGATTTTCTAGCTGTCAGTCCTGCTCCGTGTACTGGCCTCTCTGGTGTAGTTCTGATGGTTTTTAGCAAGGGCTTCCTAGATCATCTTTGATACTGGTCTATCAAAGGATAGACCAGTTGCCAAAAGCTTAAGCTAAGGACACCTAGATCTTGTAGGTGTGGAATGCACTGGCAGTAGAAAAACAGATTCATATTCCTGAGCACATCAGATGGGCCTGACAGTACAAATGTTTAAAATTCCATCAGATTTTTACATATAAAAGATTAGACAAAAAAAGCTATAAAGAAGCTGCACTTGGGCTGGACTCTTCATTCTTCATTTATCCTTCGAAGAAACAGAGCCTCTGATCTCATGCAACTTGCCCAGGCCACATGGTTATTCAGGGCCAGTGGCTGCCCTGAAGGACAGATCTTTTAACTGAGTGCTCTTGTCATGGGGCACCTGGGTGGCTCAGTCAGTTAAGTGTCTGACTCTCGATTTCAGCTCAGGTCATGATCTCAGGGTCATGAGATTCAGCCCCACATCAGGCTCTTCATCTGGCATGGAGCCTGCTTGAGATTCTCTCTCTCCTGCCCTGCCCCACTCCCCACTTGGGCACACTCTCTCTCTAAAAACAAAACAAAACAAAAAACAAATAGTAAAGAAAAATGAAAAGAACACTGTCACTTGTTTTGCTGGTTAGCCCTGGTTGATGAAACGACAGCAAACTTGGGTGAAAGGTCTGAAGTCAGACACAAGGGAGCCAGGAGTGGGGCAGAGTCGGTCCTTAGGGAATGAGCACTATATGCTGGCAGCTTTTGAAGAGGTCACTGTAGAGGAGAAGGGAATCGATGTGGCTAACAAAAATATAACTGGGCCTGGGATAAATGCTCTCCATGTGAACAAATCGCTATGAGAGCTGAGAGGAGGGAGATTCATTTGGAGTAAAGAAACTGATAATGACTTTATAAGAAGAATGCAGTTCACACTGGGCTTTGCAGGAACAGGGCTGGATGATGAGAGACTAGAGAGAAGCCACGAAGTCTTCACCAAGTTCAAAGTCGTCCTGCATGTCTGGGTGCACACAGGCCTCACGGGAGGGATTGAGAATGACAGTGTTAACAGGTGGTAGATGACAGTTTGCAAAGAATCTTGAAGGCTCTGAGAAGGGGTTTGGCCTGTATTCTGCAGACATGAGAAATTATCAAGTGTGTAAGCAAGACAATAACCTAGTCACATCTGTGTTTTAGAAATAGAGCTAAAGCAGCAGTGTGGAGATGGCAGAGAGAGGGGAGGAATTTAAGAAGGGAAGAGGCAGATCAGGAATTTTTCCAGTTTACTCTGTGGATCTCTGGGCCCATAAGATGCTGCATGAGGGGAGAGAGGGTTCCAAGCATGTTTGGAGATAGTGACACTTATATTTCTCTCTTATGTCTCCAACCTACTTGAACACAGATTTTTTTTTCTGTAATAGTTTTATGGAACTAATAGAAATGATATTCAAAGTATTTAATAACCAATAATGAATAAACCCTAATCAAAATGCATGCTAGAAAGGTCCTAGAAGCCCTCTGTAGCATCAGGCATGTCCCAGATCATGGAGAGGTGATAGAATGTGCCAGATGAAGGGCAGGGCAACCAGGATGCAGAGGCAGCTCTCAGCATCCAACTCTACAAGCAAAGTTAAGTTGCTAGTGTCAACATTCAGTGACTAAAAAACACATTTATTCAGGTCTGCACCCCCATGCTTATTGCAGCATTATTCACCATACCCAAGTTATGAAAACAACCTAAGCATCCATCAACAGATGACTGGATAAAGAAAATATGAAATATATATGAATATGATATATATTATATATTACATACACATAATGGGATATTATTTAGCCACGGGAAAGAAGGAAATATTGCCTTTTGTGACAACATGGATGGACCTTGAGGGCATTATCCCAAGTAAAATATGTCAGAAGAAAAACAAAAACAATATGTTCAGTTATATGTGGACTCTTGAAAAGCTGACTCAGCATGATAGCATGATGATGGCTATCAGGGGCTGGGAAGGGAGTGGGTAACATGGAGAATGTGGGTCAAAGGGTACAAACTCCAAGCTATAAGATAAATAAGTTCTGGGGAACCAGAACTACAGTGTGGGGACAACGATTAACAATTATATGACTGAAAGGTGTTAAAAGAGTAGATCTTAAATGTTACCACCACATACACACACAAAGGTAATCATGCGAGGAGAGGGAAGTGGTAACTATTCCTATCATGGTAATCATTTTGTAATATCTATATGTATCAAATCATCACACTGTATACTCCAAATTTACATATGTTGCATGTCAATAATATCTCATAAAGCTGGGAAAAATTAAAAATTTAAAAAATAAAAACAACAATAATAAACTGAATATATGGTAGAAAAACAAAATAGATTCAGAACTTTCCTCTATCTGCTCAGAGCGCACATCAAACTTTATCTGAAACCAGACATCTGCCTACAGTCCTCTCTGTAGCAAACAAAATCATTTCCTGTTTCTCAAAAATGCCTTGTTTGTTGTTTTGTTGTGGTGGTGGTTGTTACTTCTATTGTCTCTATGCTATTGCATAGAGTATGTTTCCAAAACATGTTTAAGGAAACATCAATTTTCAAGACCAATACCCATCCAGTTTGCTCTGTACAACCAGGCTAGTTGTAAAAATATTAAAACATATCCATAACAGTTCTAAAAGCTCTACTTTATCATGATAGCAGGAATTAGGTGCAATTATTTCCAGAAATCTCTTTCTCCTTGCTTTTCCTGCTTCAAAAATTCCACTCCTTCCCACCTCAGGGCCTTTGCACATGTATTTATTTTACTTGCAATGTTCATGCATCACTACCATCACCCTCTTCTAGCAAAAACCTCTTTATGCCCTGATATTTAATCTAAGACTCAGGTTTTTGTCTTAATCTAAGACCTATGTTTCTACCTTAATTTCAGTCTCACCTCCTCAGAAAGATGCACCATCATCAACCTATCCAAGGAACCACCCCTTTCTAGTTGTTCTCTCTACCCCTATTATTTGCTTCTTAACATTTATAACAACTTGTATAATTTTATTAGTGTGCCATTTTTTCCACTACCATCTCTACTAGAATATAAGGTCTATGAATATGGGACAGTATCTGCCCAGTTCACAATTATATCTCTTAATACCTGCAACAGTGTGTGGAAAGATAGCAAATGTTCAGGAAATCCCTGTAGAAGGAAGAGAGGCAGGTTGGCCACAACTCAGTCAGCCTGGAATGGTGATAATCATGGAGGGTCTGCCAGATCTTGAGGCAAGCCCTTCTTTCTTTGCAGGAGACCTTCACAATCAACTTATAGACTCCACCTGATAAATGCAGAGAGCTGGAGCCCCTTGTGCTGAAGTCAAACAACTGCAGCGTGACAAGCTTGAACAAGCTAGCTCAGATCTTCCCAGCCTCCCATTTATGCATTTGACAATTGTTCCTTCAAAGCAGCAGAAGTGGGCTTCGTTCTTCCTGATTATTTCATATCCTGTACACATTGGTGGCGTATGCAGTCCTTGCAAGCAGAACCAGGCAAGGCCGAATGCACGCCCACCATGCTGCTCCGCAGCTTCAGTGACTTCTTTCCATGTTTTGTCTTCCATGGCCACAACTGTACCTGTTCTACTATAAAATTAGGTGATAGTATAAAACTAATCTAATTAATCTAATTAAGCTTTTCTCTTCTCTGGCATGACATAAAGAAGAAAAGAAATGTAGGCTTGATCATCCAGTGGGGCTCTGGGAGAAAGTTGATGCATATAAATTATTCCCTTTAGCTTTTCACCATAATTTTGTAAATAAAATCTTGGGAAGCTACATGATACTAAAAGGAAAAATGAAATGACCTACACATTTATAGTCATCTTCCAAAACCAGAAAAGAGTTACTGATATATTTATTTTATATAAAAGTATAACAATAAAGAGCACCTTTATAGAAAGGGAGGGGGAAGGAAGGAAGGAAGGAAGGAAGGAAGGAAGGAAGGAAGGAAGGAAGGAAGGAAGGAAGGAAGGGAAAGGAAAGGAAAGGAAGGATGGATGGGAGGGAGGGAGGGAAGAGGAAAGCAGGAGAGAGGGAGGGAAGGAGGAAAAGACAGGATGGAAAGAAGAAAGATGGGCAGAAGGGAGGGAGAGAGAAAGAGAAGATACATACATACATAGATATATAGATACACAGAAACACAGGTGGAGATAGGCGATGGACCTACATAGATCTACACATACATGAACACACATATAGAGAGAGGATAAAAGAGAGAGCAAAAGCTTACATTCTGTTAGTTAACTACATGCATATGGAACTTTATCATTTTTTTTCATGTCACAAATTTTCTGATTGATTGTCGGGACTTATCCATGGTTGGTTAAGTAGGAGTTATTTTCCAGTTTTATAAGCAAGGACACAGAGTCAATAGCCACCTAGTGCTGCTTTGCCCAAGGTCACAGAAGTAGGAGTGGAAGACTCTCGGTCCACACTCTTCTTTTATATGCTCTTGGTGTAGAAGCTCTTCTAAGAAACAAAATCCCTTAACTTTATACAATCATTCATTTAAGGTTTGGGCATCTGAAATACTTTGTGGTGTGATATATTTTATTTCTAAGTTAGAATATTTTCTGTGGAGTGTGTTTCTAATATGCTGGTTCAGCAGAGTTTAGGAAAATTTATTAGTTTTGGCTTCAGCAGTCCTGAGACAGTGCATAATTTGCTGTGTTCATCTGTATTCACAAGATGCCATCAGGCAACGTCTTAAACCAGTTGAGCCCAGAAATCACTACCATGTACTATTTCTGAGATGGAACGAATACTTGGGCCGTTAGCTCACTCTTCCTAGAAATCCAACCACTAATTTCCAATCCAATGTTCTGATTTTTAATGTTTTGATGTTCCTGACGTATTTTTTAATTAATTCCAGTTCAAGAACAGAAAATATCCATTCACTTTCCTTTTTTCTCCTCTGAATGTCTTTCAATAACGAGGCAGGGTAGAGCACTTTTTTTTTTCCCCCTCAGTGGCAGAAATTGGAAGAGAAGTTGGCACGTGTCCAATGAGTTGAAGGGAAAACAAACAGATCAATGAAAGGAGGAGAAATAGCAGATTCTTACTAAACTTTGTCATTTTTTCTGTTTGAGAAATGTTATAACTTATTTATTTTTTGAAAAACTCGTCAGGAACCAACACTTTATAGATCATGCTCCCTAGTGAACTCCTCAAAAACTGGGGATAGTCATAGAAGACATTCAGGAAATGCTGTCTGCTCTATCGCCCCTGAAGAGTCACTGTGCATGTGAACCTGCTGAAACCTCTGAAACATCACCGGGAGGTGGAAAGGGCGATTTTTTGGAGAGTAATCCAGTGTCATAAAGTTATTTAACCAGAAAACCTGATTTTTGAGGACAATCCATATTGAAGATATACTTTAAGCTACTGCATTCATGTTTGAGTTCGATTGCTAACTTATGTTTAAATTGCCCATTTGATTTTAATATTAAAAAAATGTACTGAAAATGGGAATGGAGGGAGACAAACCATAAGAGACTCTTAATCTCACAAAACAAACTGAGGGTTGCCAGGGGGTGGGGGGTAGGGAGAGGGTGGTTGGGTTATGGACATTGGGGAGGGTATGTGCTATGGTGAGTGCTGTGAAGTGTGTTAACCTGGCAATTCACAGACCTGTACCCCCGGGGCGAATAATACATTATATGTTAATAAAAATAATTAATAAAAAGTTACTGAATTCAGAGTATGTTGAGCACGATCAGTGAGGCAGGCATGGTAAGGACTAGCTGAGAAAGAGTGGGATTAGGATCAAGTTTATAGTCAAGGCAATAAAAGATTTAGTTCCTTCTCCTGCCCTTTCCTAGGAAACCCCATGCTTATCATATGCATATGCTCTTCCCACCCTGCCACATAGTTGCTTTTTAGTTACTGATTCTATTCTCATAGACCATACTAGTAATATGAAAAAATTACCCAACAATATCCTTGTTCAGCACAGTTAAACATTTTTTTAGGAATCCCCCATCGTTTATCTTTTGCAACTGTTTCTGTGATTCAGTTTGTAGGATTTCACGCACCTGTCTTCCTTGAATTCCTTCTCAGAAGCCCTCATTTCAACTATTTCTTTCTCTTTCATTTCTACTCTACTTGACCTGCCTCAGTAGCTCAGTGAAGTGATGGTTCCTTCTGTGACCATTTCTAAACACTTGAAAGGAAATTGAACACCAGAGGAGACTTCCTGTCCCCGTTACTCCTAAGGACATATGGAAAACTACACCAGGAATATCAAAACTAAATTATTGGGCTGCATTCAGTGAGTTTGTGTCTTAATTGCAGTGTTTGCCTACAGAGACATTGATATTAAACTTAAGGCTGAATTTTGAAAATAGATGACATCAAGGGATGGACTTCATGAAACTGAAAATGGATTGGGATGAACTAGATTTCCTCTTAATTTTTGCACATAGTGAAATGATTAATCTCAAATCTTCCTATGCCCAAGCATTATGATGCCCTCTGGTGCCTGGAACACAAAGCTCTTGGGCATTTTATGAAATTACCATCACTCAGAATCCTTCTATGCTCTTGAAATGACAAAAACTCATTTTTGTGAATTGCGATCCTCTTCCTTAGTTATGGTTATGAAATTTCCCCCAATAATTTCTGTTGATTTCACAAAAATGTAGATATACCATACTTTTGTTCTAAATTTGTCTACTAAAAAATAACTTTTACATGATAAAAAAAATAATGAAAATGAAAGGTCATTTTCTTAACCCTTTATAAGGTTTCTATCTTTTCTATCTTTTTTTGCCAATTAGGTTGGAGACCAAGTGAAGGGGCCTTAAGAATGCCAAACCATTCTTTTAGTACCATGTTTTATATTCCTTTAAGTGAATTGTTTTTAGAATACTCCTGAGGTCTCCATCATCCCAGATTTTCAGAAAGTTATGCAGTGTAAAAGGGAATCAATATGATTCCTCAATTGGTAAAATTCTATTTAACATTTAATACATTACCTAACACTTTGTCTTCCTTTAAAATTCATCCCAAAATGTCATGTCAAACTTCTATTAATTTTCTTTTTTTTTAAACTTCTATTAATTTTCAAGCAAAAAAAAATTAATAGAGGAGCATGCATAAAGGAAAAAATAATAAAAAGGATCATAAAAAATTAGGGAACTGGACAGTCAGAAAGTCTGGAAACAGAGCAGCCACATTATGAGTATTTGCTTGCTGTGATCAGATCAGTGTTTTGGATCCTTGGATTCCAGCTTACTTCCAGAACTACATCATCATGTAAGTTTCAGCTTCATAGGGACAGTGTTTTCAAATGGCAATCATTCTTGTTTCTCGGGATATAAGCAAAGAAAACAAGACACTCTTCCCAACAGTTATTTTAGGACTATATTTACGATATGTCTACAATCAAGAATTTTCCAGTCACTGTTAAGAGGGTGTGACTTTTTTCATTGTCTGAGAATAACAGTTTCCATCACATTATTGTCACTGAGTAACTACTGAAATTCTTCTGGGATTTCCTTTCATTCATCAAGCTTACTTTCAAGAGGAATACCACACACTTAAGCCAATTTATTCCTTCATTTGTCTCAAAATCTGATCTCAGGATGTAGACAGGTATCTAGATAATTCAGACCTAGGAAATGTTCACACATCATCCCTCCAGTTCAAAAAAGAACATTTATCCTTTCTGTAATAGATAACTTCCAAATGATCAAATAGGAAGTGAGAACCTCAAGCTCAAATTATAGGTAAATATCTCCAAATGAATTATAGCTCTAGTTTCTCCTAATTTTTTTCTTATTTTAGATTTGAAATGGTACTTTAATGACAGCATATGTGTGTTTTTTCTACATAATTGAAGCATAGTTTAATTTAACAAGATTTTTTTTTACAGACATAGATTGATGGCTTTAAATATTTGAGTGTCTCCTATATATAAAAGGAATGACAACTTTTCTATATGACATAGGAAAACAGATGTAACATCAAGGGCTAGAATGTACAAAGATATTGTTTTGAAAGCATGAGACTAAAAAGCCAGAACTTGAAGTTCAAAAATTCCAGAAAGGAGGGAAACACATAAAAGTAAAACCAAAAACATGTTCTGCTTTTCCTTTTGAAGTATTTGCTGATTCATGAGCTGAACAAGACTAGAAGTGAAGAGGATCAGAACAAAGTGTCAGCTGAAAGACTAAGAAACTACACAGAGCAATCCTCAATTTCATTGTGTTAGAGAAACAAAAATTGAATTCCAGGACTCATCAAGGAGATGAAGACCCAGTGAACAGCCTGCCTCTCAGATGAAACCCCTGAAGGGCAGCATCCTAAGAATAGACTGCAAATAGTTAAGTCCTTTAAAATACTGCAGTCCAGACTAGAATGAGTTCTAGCTTTACTGGATTAAGGTGACCTGCCCCTACTCTTACTACCTAGTATGATCTAAAATTAATTTCCTCTGCAAAGATACTCTTATGATCATACACAATGTCTAGCATTCAATTAAAAATTACCAGGTATACCAAGAAATATTTTCAAGATGAAAAGAAAATAGAATCTAGAAACAGACCAAGGGGTGATCCAGACATTAGAGTTAGCAGATACAGACTTTAAAATAGCAGTGATTGATATGTCAAAAAATGATAAGAGAATGTTAGAAAAAAAGTGGAATAATTCTTAAAATCAATCAGAAATTCTAGGGTGCCTGGGTGGTTCAGTGGGTTAAGCCTCTACCTTCAGCTCAGGTCATTCTCAGGGTCCCAGAATCGAGCCCCATGTCGGGCTCTCTGCTCATTGGGGAGCCTGCTTCCCCCCTCTCTCTCTGCCTGCCTCTCTGCCTACTTGTGATCTCGTTCTCTCTCTCTCTCAAATAAATAAATAAATAAATAATTTTTAAAAAATCAATCAGAAATTCTTTAACTAAAATATACAATAACTAAAATCAATTCAGTAGATGAGTTCATCATTAGATTGGGCCCAGCTAAAAAGTTGATTTTACTGAACAGAAAGATAGGAAATATGCAAATGAAAGCATGAAAATATATGTAAAATTCAAAAAACAATATACAAAATACATGAGATCTTAATAAGTTCTGTGATACATACTATCAGTGTCCTAAAATGATAATACAGGGAATGTGGCAGAAGCAATACTGAATACATATGACTTAGAATATTCAAAACTGATGATTGACATCAACTTACATATTCAAGAAGCATTTTAAACACCAAGATTTAAAAAAATAAATAAATCCACAGTTAGGCACATTGTAGTAAAGCTGCTAAATACCAAAGACAGAAATCTCTTAAAGACAGCCAGAGAAACCAACATGTTATCTTTGTAGGAGAAATAGTAAGTCTGGGCTGATTTTTTAACAGAGAAGGTGGGATCCAGAGACAATAAAAGGATATCTATATATGCCAAACTAGAATTATATAGTCCATGAAAATATCCTTCAGCAATTAAAGTAAAATTGAGATGTTTTTAGACAAACAAAAACAGAAAATTTACCATCAGTAGACTTTCCTAAAATAATTACTAAAGGAAATTCCTCAGGCAAAAGGAAAACAGTCTTGCACAAAATGCAAGAAGGAATACGGTGGCATTATGTGATAAATATGTAGATAAATATAAATGGAGGGTGATGGTTCAAAATAATAATAATAATCTGCTGCAGTTTAAAATACACTAAAATAGATGACAATAGTATTGGGAGAGGCCAAAGGAGAATAAATGGAGTTAAAAATGCTCTAAGTTTCCAGCATAATCAGAGAATTGATAAAAGTAATATTTTTTCATTTGTGGTAAGTCAAGTGTAAGTATTAAAAACAGAGGAAGGTATAACAGACAAGATAACTGAAATTAAAATAAAAAATAGAAATATTTTATTACCCCAAAAGTAGACAATATAGTAAAATGATGATTCTGAGAACAAAATAGTGAACACAGTTGACATACTTCTCATATGTAAAATACTAATCAATTGCAGGATATGCTTTGCTGCTTTGCATATGCAACATTTACCCAAATTAGCAATATGCTGGGTTATCAAGCAATTTTCAACAAATTTTCAAAGGATTGAAATCATACAAAGAATATTCTCTGAGATAATCCCCAGGTGTTTGGAAGTTAAGCAATATAATTCTAAATTAATCCAAAAATCAAGAAGAAATAACAGTGAAAAATAAAAATTATTTTGAACTAAATGATAGTAAAGATTAATAAAACTTGTGGTGTATAGGTAAAGCCATCCTTAGAAAAAACACTTATAAACTTTGATAAACACATTAGAAAAGAAGAGAAATTGAAAATCAGTATCTGAGTATCTAACTCAAGAATTTAGATAAAAACTCAACAAATTATTTCCTCCCCTAAAAAAAAAAAAATAAGGAAGTAAGAAGAAAACAATAAATTGGAATAGGAATTAATAGAATAAAACACAACAATTCAATAAAGAAAATCAACAGAACCAATGTTTTTTTTTTAAGATTTTTATTTATGTATTTAAGGGAGAGAGTGTGCATATGCACGAGCAGGTGGGGGATGGGGGGTGCAGAAGGAGAGAGAGAGACTCTCAAGCAGACTCTGCACTAAGCATGTCTCTGCAAGTCTTCATCTCCTGACCCTAAGATCATGACCGGGGCCAAACTCAAGAGTCTTAACCACCTGAGCCACCCAGCACCACTTTTTAAACATTAGTAAAATGAATATCTTCCTCCAGGAAGATAGATCAGGAAGAAAAAAAAAGAGCACAAATTATCAAAATCAGAAATATACAAAGATGACATCATCTCAGATTTGACAAATATTTAAAGGATAAGAGGAAATTATAATTTTATGCTCTGGGGTATTTTCTCTGACACCATAATCAATTCTCCGATTCTCCAGTGGGTGTCCAACAATTCATTTCAACTCTGACGCTATCTATCCAGAGCTGGTACAAACACCAGCAGTTAAAGGCTCAGTCTCTCAAAACTGCCCCCACTTCAGACACCGGTCAACAGGTGCAGGGCTATCCACACCCTAACTCCCTATAAATCAGGCTATCCACATTCTGACTGGCTATAAATCAGATCCCCTCCTCAGTTTCAAAAATTTACTAAAACAACTCCCAGAGCTTGGAAAAAATAGTGTACTTTGGCTTATTTTATTCATCCTTATTAGAAAGCTTACAACTCAGGAATGGCCACATGGAAGAGATACACAGAGCAAGGTATGTGTCCAGAGCAGCACCTTTTGGCATAGCAAAAAATGGGAAAGTATCCAAATCCCTACTTAAAATAGTTAAATAAATTGTAGTATATTCATATAATGGCATACTATTCAGTGATGAGAATGAAGAAATCACAAATATTTATCATAAAGTTGAGAAGACAAGGTAACAAAACACTGTATGCTGCATGGCTCCACTTGTATAAGATGCAAAAACAGGAACAGCAAATTGATCTACAATATTAAAATTCAGTATAACAGTTACCTCTGGGAAAGGTAATGACCACAAGGAGTCCCAGGCAGGCCTCTATAGGGTGCTAGTGGTGTTCTGCTTCTCAACCTCATGCTTATTTCATGGATGTTTTTACTTTTCGTAAATTCATAAACGTGAAACTTACGGTTTTTCTGAATGTAAGTTAAGCTTCAACAAAAATTTTAAAAATAAAATATGATTTTAAAAATGGAATGGAACATATTTCTCTGAGGAAGTGAAGAATATGCCAACATTTTTAACACGCAAACTTCCAATTACTTTATTTTTCTAAGTTACCTTCACGGCCTTGAAGGCATTTTAGTTTGCACCTCTTGTTTTGGGGCATAATATAAAAAATATGATCCTGGTTTTTGTGGATAGGCTTTCTCTTGAGCTGTGGCTTTGAAAATGTGAGATCCTAGTTGCTAAAGTACTCCTTTAGGAAATTTGCAAACACCCTTGGACTTCCCACACAGGGAAGGGCTCAGGGGAGAGGAGAAATAACTTTAAACTAGGTCAGATAATAGAAGACTTGGTGAAGCCCCTGGGTTGCTTCTCCTCCTTAATGATCTTCTGGATGAATACGTACAATGGGCATTGTCCTATAACCAAGAACAGAGAAAAGTAGTCACCTCCTTGTGGGACTGGCTCTACTATGCAGGAAGCAGAGACTTAAAGGAGGGCCAGGTACCCCACAGTCATCCTCATTAATATTCACAGGCTAGTGCTCAGAAATAGTAAGAGCCACCGCCCTCAGGAGCACATTAGAGGAACACATCTTACTATTCTCAGATAGCCACTTAAACTTTTTTAAGTAGCAAAGTTAATCCAAAAAACAATTTCAGTTAGATTAATTATAGATAACACGCAGGGCTAAACATTTTCATAACTCATTTTCAAGGTTACTTTTATATGTATTCCAAATCCATGTTACTATACCACCCCACAACGAACCTTCATCTTCACATGGCATTTTCTTTGTGTGTCTGTTTCTGTATTCAAATTTCTCCTTCTCATAAGGACACAAATCATACTGGATTAGGTTTCATCCTAATAACCTCATCCTAATTATACCTACAATGGCCTTATTTCCAAACACAGTTACACTCTGATGCACCAGGGATTACAACTTCAACATATGTATTGGAGGGAAGGGGGAGAAATTTGACTCATAACAGACCTTATTTCCAAAGAATGTCGCATTCACAGTAC
This sequence comes from Meles meles, assembly GCF_922984935.1. NCBI lineage: Eukaryota > Metazoa > Chordata > Mammalia > Carnivora > Mustelidae > Meles > Meles meles. Next base: position 15,855,017 of record NC_060079.1, on the reverse strand, counting down.
TGGGTTGAGATTTCCACTTCCTTTTGAAGGATACAATTTGAGCCATACTGCACCCATACCTATAGATGGATAGTACTCTAGTTCAGGAACATTACCCCATGATGCAATCCACCTTTAGTATCTTCTCAGTCCCTAAGTAAAATGTAGATGCTAATGTCTTCGTCTCCCAGAATTACTTCGCCCATCCCCACCTAATATGGACCATCATCATCAGCCATCTGGGTTACTTGTTACCATGTTTTTCTCATTGATTGGATCTTCCCGATGCTATTTCCATGACCACTTGAGCTTTCCATTCCTTTGGAACAATGTGCATAAGGCCTTCTGACTTCCTTGCCCTGCCTGCCGCTCCCTTCTCACATTATTATGCTAACCTGCCTATGCCCACATGCACATATGTGCATAACATACCACTTATACCAGAACTCCACATACAAGGAAGACAAGGCTAGTTCTGTGCCCCAGGTGCTACACATGTCTCTCAATGTATCATCTGGGTGGACCCTGCCATTCATGCAAAGGCTTCAGTAGTGAAATTGTGCTTCAGCCCCTCGTATCTTCCTCTATTAGTCCATTCTGGTATAACTGTATACATACAGACAATGGACTTAAGTTTGTCCAGTATTTTATTTTATTTTATTATTTCATTTCATTTCATTTCATTGAGACAGAGACAGAGGGAGAGAGAATTTTAAGCAGGCTCCACATTCAGCACAGAGTCCAGCACCAAGCTCAATCTCACAATACTGACTGAGATCATGACCTGAGCCAAAATTAAGAGTCTAACCAACTAACCCACCCAGATGCACCTTGTCCAGTATTTTTCAGACATAGTTTCTTTTTGTTTTTGATTTTCCCTAACAGATTGGAGTAATGCTGACTCTATTATCTTCCCACAAAGTGAATCCAAAATTGCTCATGAGTGACAGGATGGGTAAGATAACAAAAGTTTCAAGAAGAAATTGGATAGTGCTTTAAGCTATACCTTTTTTTGTGTAAACATGAATCACAGTGAAATTCTAAATACTCTCTTCCCTTTACTATCTCTTAAAATAGGATCAAAGGAAAATGCTATAATCAATAGTTATTAGTAAAACAATAAAAACCAATATATTGAATTATAAAAGAAAAAAACTTATTTGTAATTGGGAAGGAAACTTAATTGTGACCAATACTTCACTTGTACTTACAAGCTGGAAGTGGGACAATTTCAGGTCACCAACTCCTTAATTCCATCCATTTCTTATAAGTAGTAATACAAATATTACTTATAAGTAATATTAATTCCAAGTAAAATTTCTATGCATTACGTAGTAAAGGAACCCTAATTTCTCAAAGAACAAAGGTAATGTATTTTGGCATCATCCGAATGTCAAAGAGACTTCCTGCTCTTAAGTAGGAAGTTGATGGCACCTTTACAGTTTATAATTACATTTCTAAAATTTAAGTTGTTTTGTCACAATCATTATTTCCAGAATCCCTTGCAGAAATCTACTTAAAATATGCTTTCTCTCCATGACATTTGGAAGAAAAAGAATAAGAATAGGAAGAAGAAAAAGAATAAGAATAGGAAGAAGAAAAAGAAGGAGGAGGAGAAAGAGGAGGAGAAAGAGAAGGAGGGGGGTAGAGGAGGAGAATGGGGAGGAGGGGAAGGTGGGAAAGGAGGGGGAGGAGGAGGAGATAGAAGAGGGGAAGAGGGAGAAGGATGGGGGGAGGGGGAAGAGAAGAAGAAGAAGGAGAAGAAGAAGGGGAGGGAGGGGAAGGGGGAGGAGAAGAAGAAGACATCTAAAGGCAAAAAAAAAAAAATTATGACTCTTCAAAGGGAAGATTGGCATATTTTAGGACGTTGATATGATCCAGTTACCTGGTAACTAAAAGAAGACCCTCAAACCAAGAAATGTAGCCAAAAGATCCAAAATGTGGAGGCAGTCCATGAGGACAGTTTCCACAGGGTACACTGCCATGTAGACAGGCTATCAGGAAAGGTGGGATCCAGCCATCCAGGCTGACAGGTGCTTCATGACATAAGAGTTTGTGTCTTGGGTTGCAAGCAAGAACTCTGAGGCTCAAAAGATGTACTTTTGGAGAAAGGCAACACTATATATATATAGCAAATAAATAAATAAATAAAACAGTAGTAGATAACCAAGGATAGATGCCCTGGCATAGGAGACAAATGACAAGGGAACTGTTTACAAGAAATGAAACACAAAAGACCATGGTGGGCTAAGGACAAGGATGTCTACCACAGAGTCTAAGTAGGGTCAGTATGGATCATAAAAAACAATCTGTCAGGAATCAGCAGCAGGGGATTGAGCTATTGAAAGAGGGGCACCTCAGAAGCTGGGCTATCAGAAGAATTTGATGGTTATTGATTCTAATGTCCAAAAAGCAATCGAGGGACCCAAGCCAAAACACACGGTTATCTCAGAACTCAGAGAGGAGTCTTCACTTTCTCTTCATCTCTCACTGCCTCCTCCCTCTTCTTGCCTCCCTCTCAATTACTCTTCTTGCCTTTGTCTTTCTGCTCTATTGTGGATATTTTATTTCTCTGGCCTGTTTCTCTTCCTTTCATTCCCCTTTTGCCCTCCTTTCTACCCTCTTCTCCCCTCCCCCTCATCTGCTGCCTATCTCAGTGTCCCTACCCCGTTCTATGGTTCCTTCACCCACCTCCCTCTCTTACTATTCTTTTCTTCCCCAATCCTGGAGTCTCCTACTACCCACCATATTAAAATTACATATTTTTCTTAATTTTATGTACTATGCAGTGAAACATTGAAATCCCAAATTTAGAGAAGATCTTCAGGATGTTTTTAATATTTCTTTCTCATAAAAAGATAAAAGCAAATTATTTTTTCTTTCTATGCATCTGATTTGGGATATTTTTTTGCCACAAAAGGGTCAGTGATTCTTAATAGGAAACAAAAAAAAACTTTCTCCCCTCGCCCTTGTTTTCAAATTTCCTAAGTCCTCATTTGAAAAAGTCTCACCCACAGTGAAATTCTTTGTACATTATTAAATTCTATCATCTCATTGATTTACTATCTCTTTGTTACACCAGAGATAGAGATGATGAGAATCTGACTTACTCTTATAAATGGTAACAATTATATTCATCATGGCTAGGTCTCTTTGAACATCACAAAGGAGATGAGCATCCAGCCCAGTAATAGCGGTGGCTGTGAAAGCCACGGTAATCAAAGACAATCACTAAACCAATAATAAGTTCTCAGGATACATTATTTCCCAGGCACTGACCAGCAGTTCATTTTAACACAATAAGATCTCATTCCCAAATGATACAGGACAGGTAGAATGCGATTATTGTACACTCTTTATTTGTTCGCCCAGCTCTCCATGTGTTTTCTGACCTCTAGTACTGAAACTGTTATTGAGGCTTATATTCCCTATTATGAGCTTGGCATTAGCAAGCTAGAAAAGGGAGAAGAAAAACAACCATAGAGTTGAAGAATTTATTGTCTGCCACAAGAGCCTGCATCAATGAGGCTGAGCAGCTGGTTCAAAGCTCTTATGATATCACCATCTGTAACTCAAAGGGGGAAAATGAGTATCTCTGATTTTTCAAAGGGTAAAGAGAGTACAGTTGTATTTATTAGGTGTTCAAAAGCTTTGACAAGAGAAGCCTGTCAGACGGTATCAGCATGTGCCAGTTGGCACGCAGATTACGGACATATTGTCCATTTAAGTTGTCAGTATACAGTCTCAACCAATGTTTGCAAATCTGCATAGCAAAAGCCAGTCGTTGTTGTCATGATCCCAAGAATACTTAGAGACTGGTGTCCCCACTGTTCAAAACTTACATCAGAATGTGCTTTGCAAGAGAAGCAAACAAATATATATATATATATATATATACTGAATATTCAAGATAAACATATATTAATATGTATATACTCAATACTGAATATTCAATATTCAATATGACTTTGAATACATATTCAATATAATATATTATTGCATTATTCAATAATATATATTCTATATACATATATATTCAATACTGATTTAGATATAGTGGACTGTCCATTATTTTACATGATTACCTTGATAATATAAGAATTTTCTGGCTGTCCTTGCTCTAGGGCAATCCTTTCTCTATACTTTTTCTTCTCCATTTGACAACCTCCATTCTTTCTAGGGGGCCCACTTCTGAAGCTTCTTGGAGTCTCTTGTCACTAATAAAATATATTTTATAATAAACCTAACTAACATATTGTACTACTTGCATTTTATCTTGTAACACACGAAATATGAAAGAAGACCCTAATAAATGGAGGAGAATACAATGTTTTTGGAGGGAAAAATTATTATAAAGATATCCATTTTTCCCAAATAAATATAAAGACAATTCTAATCAAAGTCACAAATGAAAAAATAGAGTCACAAATGGTTTTCTTTCCCTTTTTGAAACTTTACAAAATGATATTTAGAAGAATAAACAGGCAAGGATCATTAACATTTTTTAATGATGTAATGAGGAGGAGCTTTTTGTATCACAAATTAAAATGTGTTCTGTAGCTACAACAATTAAAATCAGTGTGGTAACTATGCAACAATAGATGAACAATGGAAGAGATTATTGAGATGCTAAATTCCACGCAGGCAGAGCCCACATGTGTTCTGTTCATGATTATTTTATTCATTCTGTATCTTCACAGTGCCTGGAAGATAGTAAACATTTGTAGAATAAACAAGCTAGAACAGTAAGGGCAATATACATAGCGCTGGAGCAAAAATACACATACACATACAACCTATGAGAAAAACAGAATCATAAATCAGTGAAAAAGAAATGTTTTATTCAAAAAGTGTTGAGAAAGTTGTCTTTTAAGGAAACAATATACTGTTTCAATCATCACCTCACAGAATGCATGAACAGAACTTGACTTGATCTATAATTAAAGTGTAAAAAAAAGAATTAAAAAAAAAAACTAGAGGCAAACAAATGACTATAAATTTGATCTTTGGATAGGGGATCGGAAGCTCTTGGAAGGAGGGGAAGGGAACTTCCAATGTTTCAAAAAAAAAATCAGGCTTTGGAAAACAGTGTGGAGGTTCCCCCAAAAATTAAAAATAGAGCTTCCCTATGACCCTGCAATTGCACTACTGGGTATTCACCCCAAAGATACAGGTGTAATGAAAAGAAGGGCCATATGCACCCCAACGTTCATAGCAGCCTTGCCCACAATAGCCAAACTGTGGAAAGAGCTGAGATGCCCTTCGACAGAGGAATGGATAAAGAAGTTGTGGTCTATATATACAATGGAATATTATTCAGCCATCAGAAAGGATGAATACCCAACTTTTGCATCAACATTAATGGGACTGGAGGAGATTATGCTGAGTGAAATAAGTCAAGCAGAGAAAGTCAATTATCATATGGTTTCATTTACTTGTGGAACATAAGGAATAACACGGAGGACGTTAGGAGAAGGAAGGGCAAAATGAAGAGGGGGAAATCAGAGGGGGAGATGAACCATAAGAGACTGTGGACCCCAAGAAACAAACCGAGGGTTTTAGAAGGGAGGAGGTGGGGGGATGGGCTGGCCGAGTGATGGGTATTAAGGAGGGCATGGGCTGTTATCCATAACAATGAATCTTGAAACACTACATCAAAAACTAAAGGTGTACTGTATGGTGACTAACATAACATAACAAAAAATAATAAAATAATTTTTTAAAAAATCAGATGTCACAAGAAAAAAGTATCTCTGCTATCAGCATTCAGGGTATCTGTGTATGGTCACAGGCATATGACAATGCAACTGTAGGGGTTGCCATTCACAAGGAACAGCACCACTGGAGGTTAAATAAAAAACAAAACAAGACAGTGTCTCTGCAATATCTACCCTCTCCCAGTCATTTTGGCCTCCCAGGGACACCAGTTTAACTGCCAATATCTTAAGAGAGTTTATAGATCTCACTTAAGGATCAGCACCATAGAAAGCCTAAGCTCAGCTCTCAGATAGCTTAGATCAGTGGTTCTCAAAGTGTGGGTCCCAGCCAGCAGCATCAGTATCACCTGACCCTCAACAGACCTGCTGAATCAGAAATGCTGGGGTGGACCCCAGTGCCCGTGCTGGGGATGCTAATGTGAGAGCTGAAGTCTGAGTACCCCTGGCTCAGATGAAACAAACCACCATCCGCTTACAACTGAATCCACAACCTCTTCTCAGTTCAACTCCACTTTTCTTACCACTATGAGCAGTAAATATCATTTTCACACCTAGTGGTCATATTGTTCTATCCCAGGCCCATCAGCCAATCGGCTCTTGGAGAATCTATGTTTATTAGCATATTCCTACCCTGTTGGCGCCTTCGAAAATTTTCACAGTCCAATGTGACCGAATCCAGGATTCATAAGTCAAAGTTGAGGAGAACATCAACAGCACCTAAAGTCTTATATAGTAAGCAAGGATAGGCTGAAGTAGTCAAAATCTAAATTTGCACCAAGCATAAACGAGCACTAAATAACCTTCTAAGAAAAAAAGAGAATGCAATATATCACTTGATAGCATTAGAAATCCATAAAGAAATGATAGGTGATGAAAAATGACTCTATTTTCCATAAGAACGAAAGGAAGGAGAGGAAGGCAGGGATCATGCTGGGAAGACAGATTTGAGATCTTTATGTGTATATTCAGTACCAAAGATGCTCATTTATCTCCACTAATGCCTCATGAAAATACATATGATTAGTAAGAAAATCCTCAAATCTTCAAGAGGAAAGTGTCTAAATATCCTAAACTGACAAGTCACAGCAGAGAAAATTAAAAGAGCTAATTTATGAATGTGAAAGTGGTAAGCCTCTGTAGAAATGATAAAAAAATAAAGCTATACAATTCAGTTATTTATTAAATTGTTCAAATATTAGAGGAAAACTCTCAGTGATGACAGAAGTATTAAATTACCACAAAGATTCTAGAAGGCAATTTGGCATGCTACATTAAGAACCTTAAAATGCTGGGGCGCCTGGGTGGCTCAGTGGGTTAAGCCGCTGCCTTCGGCTCAGGTCATGATCTCGGGGTCCTGGGATCGAGTCCTGCATGGGGCTCTCTGCTCAGCAGGGAACCTGCTTCCCCCCCCCCCCCGCCTGCCTCTCTATCTACTTGTGATCTCTCTCTGTCAAAGAAATAAATAAAAATCTTTAAAAAAAAAAAAAGAACCTTAAAATGCTGAATCTTTCTGACTCACAAGTGCCTTCGAGCACTCCATTCTAAAGAAATAAACAGGAATATGGACAAATATTTGTATCACTTAGGAATATGGACAAATATTTGTATCAAAAAGGTTTATCTTAATGTTATGTATAACACACAAATTGGAAATAATCCAATTGTCAAATTATAATAACCTAAGAAAAAGTTCAGAAATTTTCCTTGTGAAAAAGTAGGATACAGAATTAAATATATAGTGTGAATACAATGATATAAATAGATGTATATCTGACTATATCAAATATATATACTTGAGTTCAAATATATAAACTGTCATAATCATATGCACATACCAAACACTAACAGTATTCCTGGTTGGATGGATATGCATGGAGTATCCAATATGGTTGGAGATTATAAGTAATTTTTTTCCTTTTACTTTGCCAAATTTTCCAAACTTCCTATAAAGAATAACATTTACCAGAAAAATTTTTAAAGCATATTACATGAAAATTGCATTTGGAATAATTTGGGGGAAAATATCTGGGACTATGGGATCTTTCTAAAAAAAAAATCACCAATGGCAATAAGTTTTAATGAGCCTTAATGACATAATTATTCCATTTAGTGTTAATTAAATCTTTATAAAGTAGATCCATTTTTTCCACAAACTTGCAATATGAAATCAGAGAAATGTTTATTTAGCAACACTTTTCCATTATATATAATTAAAATGTTCTGGCTGGTTTAGAAAAGAAGGCTATGTCAAGCACTCCTACAATACTTTGCTACCCATCACAGCACCCTTCTATCTCGTCATCTCATCAGCCCTCCAGGATAATTTATGATTAGCAATGTTTGTCAGACTTCTCTCTTCTACTGTCTTTCTTAGTGAATTTAGCACAGTAAAAAGAGTAAATGCAATTATGTTTTATTAACAATTAGGTATCCTTCTTTTAAATCCTTTTAGGTTACGATTTCAGAGTCTAGAAAAACTATAGACTCTATTCATCCATTCCAGACTAAGAGTGGTGAAATAGACTTTGAAAAAAAATTTTTTTTGCAAATACTCTACAAAAAATTTATTTTAGATATAATCTTAACTCAGGGCCAAAGGTGGGCATGTTCTTCTACAAAGAACCACAACTCTGTGTTCAGAGGAAACTAGTCCATTTCAGATAGTTTTCAGTTTCCTCTCAGACACTGGGGTCTCATCATTCAAATGCAACATTGATTGTAAGAGACATGTGCCTGCCTACTTGACAAGATGGCATGCAACTGATGGATCCTGTAGAGGTGAAAGCATCGGAGAGTGGCTGTTGGGCTTGGCAGTAAGGATGGGATCCAGATGTAAGAGTGCAGGGAAAGGCTATACAGAATCCAGGGGGCCTCTGCTACATCAGCCTACAGAGCCTGCAAAACAGAGACTCTGTTGAGCTCCAGATCCCCTCCTCTGGCCAGAGCTGGGATGAGGCACAAGGAAGCTGATCAACATGATAGGACATGGAGAACACGTTCAATTTAACAAGGGCATATTTAACACATCTCAAATGCCCGAATTACTTGTACCTATGGATACTGAGTTCAGTGTACCCTCCAAGCGAACCGTTGCAGAGCCCCTGACTGTTGGCTAATGGGATTCAAGTAATACTGTCATCACCATACAACTTGAAAGGAAAATTTGGGATTAACATTTGTAGCAGACATTTATCCTTACAGCCATAGATTTTAGTGTATAAATACATAACTTTATCTCCCTATTTTTGAGTATCACTTGCTCCTCAAGTTGCCATATCTGCTACTGAGTCACGTTCAGTCTTTCTTGGGAAATACTTAGTCTCCCTCCTCTGCCCTTTCCTTAGAGAAGCAATCTGAAATACTAAATAAGCCTGTGATCCTGGTCCTGCATGAGTTCAGTTACCGTCTCTGTTACTTCACTGCTGTGGGCATTTGGGCAAAGTTTTAGCTTCTCTGTACTGTAGATCCACCCTCTGAAAGGAGGTGATGATAATAGCTATTCCCCTCACAGGACTATTTCGAATATTAATATTAATATTAATTTAACTATGTGCTCTCATAGCCTATCTCATAGCATTTCCCATGTTATACATCTGACACATGGCAAATGCCAGGAGAATGTTAGCCGCTGTCTTACTGCTGAACTAACAGTCCGGGAGCCTCTGTTTTACCAGCACATTGGTCTATCTCATCCTGAAGCCCTCCTTGGACTTGAGGGGACCTCCACTACTGATATAAGTTAACCTCTTTTTCACTCAACGACCTTTGTTCCAGTCAGGACCACATACACCGTCCACCCACCCGGCCTCTCTAGCCTAACAGCCCACACTCAACTCTTCTGAACCTCTGAAGTCACAGCAAATCTCAGACACTCATGGTTCCCATGTCACTCAGGGTTTCAGGAGACATCTGGTGGATCGGGTTCATCTTATAGCCTCTCTACCTAAAACGCCACATCGCCATTTTCCATTTCTACTCCACTGAAGATATACCATGTCACCGTGTAAAGTGAAGTGAAGACGGGAACTTTTCCAGGTGGCTTTCTCTAGGCCAAGGGTCAGAAAACATGAAGGACTGGATGGTAAATATTTCAGGTGTTGAGGGTCATACTGCCTCTGTTGCAAGTACCCCACTTTGTTGTAGCAGCCATAGACGCTAGGTAAGCCAATGAGCATGGCTATCTAACAACAAAGCTTTGTTTACAGAAACAGTGAGCAGGCAGGATTTAACCTGCCAGACACAATTTGCCATCCCCTTTCTAGACCAGAAATGCCTTGAAAATGTAGACGACATCTAGGTCTTCTTAAACTTCTACAGAGAATTTACCGCCTTCCATTCATAGAAAGTCAATGGTGTTTGTGTGGAAATTAAAGGAAAGAAAGAATAAATGAGTGTGTTTCCCGCAACTGCCTAATAAATCTATTCTTGTCTTTAAAAATCAATCGTTCGTCTTTTAGAAGATCCGGTTGCATTTTTTAAAGTTTGGACCTGTAAGCAAAATCCTTTCTGAGCTTATACAAGTTATGTGTAGTCTGGGGCTTCTCTTCATCTTGGTTTCAAAGCCTCTTTCAGGACTGAGCTAAAGGTATAACTAGAAAGCCCTGAGCCCTGATGCCAGCACCCGTAGAGGAAGCTTCTGGATGCTGGGAAATCAGGTTCCTTCAGACCTTCAGACCAACTCTAACCATGGGAAAACAGAGGAATCTTGGATGGCTACAACTGTCATGACAGAACTAAACTCTGTCTGGCCACCTGGGACTTCTGACCCTTATAAGACTCTCCTTGAGAGAAGCCAGAGAGACTGAAATACACTTAAAGTGTAAGACACTATAAAGACCAATGGGGAGTGATGCAGTCAGTTGTCTCCCTGGCCTCTACTCACAGCATCAACCTGCCTCACTTCCTCCTGTGGTCATCATTCTCCATTTATAACCCACCCTTAATCTGAGTCATTGTTAGAACCCGTAGATCCAGCCTCCCCAGCAATCACCAGGCATCAGTCCTACTCAGTAGCACCTCTTAATTCAGTCCTACAAGTAATCATGTGGTCTGAGGATCCCAGGCAATCAGGTCATCCCACTTGTTCTGGATCCAGTGATTTCCGTGTTAATATCCTTGTCCCCAACTACGCACAGTTATCACAGAGCCATGAGCACAGATGACGTCCAACCTGTCAGTCTAGGGCCTCTCGTGGCCGCTCCTGGCATTTTTCAGGCTTGGTTGAAAGCAGGTGATGCCCTCTCTGTGCCAATACACCTAAAAAAAGGAAAGGCATTAGGGTGTCTTTCTGGGAGTCTTCTAGCAAGTTCTGTTTTCCTTTGGCCTCCCTCATCTCCTCTGCCCATAGCTAAAGAGCAAAATCAGATTATACTGCAATAGCTCAATCTGTATGCCACAGTTTGTGCACAAACATTTATTTTCATTCTGTTCTCCAATGACTATTATTTCCCCGGCAGAGAGGGAGACTTTTGATTCCCTACTGAAGATCCAAAAAAAAAAAAGACTCTCCCCCCACATTTATAATTTTCCTAATAGGAATTCACCCTCTTTGTTCTTAAACTTAATAAAATCCCTCCTTTATCAATTCCTTTATCAATTCCCTAGGAGTCTACAACTCAATAAAATTCCAGGAGCCATTTATTGAACTCTTACTAGTTGCCAGGCACTGTATTAATTCTTTCACTATCATAGGTTAATTCCCGCAACCCTGTTATCACCTCTATTATACGAGTGAGGACCAGAGAGTTATACAGTGGACCAGAGAGTTAAGGAACTTGATTTAACATCCCACAGCCAGTAATAAGTTCGATTACTCAGTTTTACCTGAGTCTGCCTACACAAAGCCCTCATACCTAATCCCATGGCATACAACCTCTCTACTAGTGCCTGCCCCTTTTCAAAGACTTTCCAGTAATACAGTCAAGATTATTTCAATAACTACCTTTTCATAATAACACTTAAATAAGAACTTTTTTTGTCCACAGAAGATTGACAGTATTTGTTGGTTTTCTAAAACTTATTTATTTGAATAACCACCAAGGGCCATAATGGAATGTTCTTTGTATGAAATCTTAAAAACTCTCTTAATAATTCTTAATAATTAATAATTAATATAATAAATAATAATTAAGAATTAATAATTCTTAATAATATCAACAAATATAAGTGATGCCCTCCCTCATTACGCAGAAAGAACTTGGATGGAAATTATCAGAGAATATAATCTTTAGAATGATTGACTACTAAAAAATACCAAAACATTTAACCACATAAGTAAAATACAGTGGTTAATTTGTACTGTATCAGTAGTATATAGCCAAGTGAGTTATTAGAAGTTGTAATATACTTAAAGAATTAACTTTTTTTTTTTTTTTTGGTGGGATGTGGGGGTAGTTAGGGGAAAGAAGTATGGGTTGCCTTTTGTTTCTGTTTAGTATCAAATATCTTTGGGAAGCTCCTTGGGAATTATCTACAGTTTGTTTCCCATCATCACAACAAGGGTACCGGAAATAATCTCCATTTTCAGATAAAAGAATTTACTTTCTGGATTAGGTGCATTGGCTATTAACTTATCCAACAATCACGCAATGCCACTGCAGAGAGATTTCACTTCAGGCTCTACTTTCTCCACATAGTTCTTAATCAGGTGCAACTTCTTATCAGAGGTGTTGGGGAGAATTAACATTTTCAATGATAATTATCAGAATACCACAATACGAAAACTTGTGGATATTTAGTGAATATGATGATTGTTATGGATTCTTAAATAGAACATTTCCTGAACACAATTAGGAATTCATAGACCTAAAACATTCTTTCTATGATGATGAAAATGTCCTAAAATTTGATTGTGGTATCAATTGCACAACTCCACTAAATACTAAAATTCATTGAATTGTACATTTAAAATAAATGAATTTTATAGTATGTAAAGTATATCCCAATAAGCTATTTTTAGAAATAATTATACAGGAGAAAAAAAGAATGTTGCTGAAGCTTTTAAAAATCACTTTCATTTCTAATTATCATTTGCTGATGAAACCAAGTTATCATGTTAAACAAGGAATCTCACTTAATCAAAGAAATTTCTTTGCTTCATTTCACCTTTTTTTTTTTTCTTTACATCTCACTTAATCCTCACAGAAGTCCTCTGGATAGCTATCCCCTGTCCTGTTTCACAGATGGAGGGAAGAACATACTGGAGGTTTCCTAGATGTGAAGAGGAGCCAAGGGACAAATCCAGATTTCTCTAACTGGACTCCAGTGATTATACTGTGCTCTACAATTTCCTTACTTCTGGGCACTCCATTATACCTTATTTAAATTAGTCCAAATCCTGCCCAAACAGCTTTTGAGTAAGCAGCCTTATAAGAAATTGATATATCTGAAGTCTGGAAAAACAGATCAGTAAGTTGAAATTCAAAACAAAACAAAGCAAAAAACCAGAGGGTCATCTTTGTTCTTCACCCAAGGACTCTATTCTGGGGTGTGCTGGGAGGGTGGCACGTTGCTTCAAATCATCTTGAAAGACCACACAATCAGGGCCTAACAGAGCTACAACATCAGCCTATGGAAGAAAGACCCACAGTGCTGATCATGTAGTTTGCTAAAATACACAATTTCCTATTTAAAAATAGCTGATGGATAACACCAGAGTGGTGAGGCGTGACAATCTTCTCCATGAACTTGCAGGCACAGGAATGCAACAAACTATCTTTTGGCCTCTGACCTCTAGTGGTTCACATTTGCTTTTCCTTCTTTTTAGAGCAGTCTTCCCAACCTTTTTAATCAAGTAGTACATCTTCAGTTCTCTGCTTCAAAGGTGTCACCTTGGGGAAGCCTGACCTGACTTACATGCCATTCCCATGTGGGTTAAGAAGCCACACATACTCCAAGAGCCTGCAGTTCACTGCTCACAGCACTTAGCAGCCACTATTAGAGATGTGTCCTTGATGTCCCATGAGAGGCATCTGCCACCGAATCCCCAACCACAGTACAGCAAGAGGAAATAGTGGACACTCAGTAAATAGTCATTCAGTGAACAAAATAAATAGCCTAACTTACCTGGTGCTGGAGATTTCAAGTTTTTGTTTCATTTCGTTTTTTTTTTTACCTTTTTCTTATTTATAGCCATAGTTCCTATTTACAAATTGTTTAATCTGTGAGGATAAACATATATAAACAATATTATATCATGTGGTAAGAAAGCATATGTATATGCTCTCAGTGAGGTGTATATAAGATACAGTGGAAACACAATCTTGACTTTCTCTCTATATTCACTTTTATTAAAATAAATAATGAAGATTCACAATGTGAGCCAAATGTGGAGTAGGGAAGATTTAGTAAGATAAAAACCCTTAATAAAATGGAAAAAAAAAAAAAAAACCCTTAAACTGTTTATTTCCTTTTCAGATATTCTATACTACTAACGTGACTCCATTTTATGATCACAAGAACGAAGACTTTGCTTTGGTGTAATAAGTTGAAGGTGTAGATAAAGCACCATCACAAATTTTTTTTTAATTATGCACTTTCTCAAACTCATGCTTGTAAAACATAAACTATGAATTTTCTCCCCACCTCAACCCACCCTTGGGTGATCAAATGTTGTATTGGGAGGGGAATAAATTTTCTAATAGTTACTTGGAAATTATCATTATGGAATTTATCAAATCTTTGTTAAAGCTCCTCTTTTCCAGGTCAGACTTGTCCCCGGACATTGTTTGTGATATAATAATAGTGTAGGGATGGCATGAGAACACTAAAAATTTGCTGAAGCTCTGAAAGCCAAACATTCTCTCCTTTTGATCCAAGTACATCACTCCAGGATCCTAGAGGTGAGTTTCTGCGGGGCCGAGCTAAGGGAGGGTAAATAGGGAGACAGACGGGAATAGGACTGAAACTTCCCCAGCATCTGCTATCTGCCTGGCACAGGAGCAGGAGCATGACACCTATAGTTGTGTTTCAACTTTACAACAACCCTGTGATGTTTATGCAGGAGGATACTGTAACCCAGGTAAAGTGCCCACAAATTATAGCAGGTGGGTCTAATATTTTACCCAAGACCATAAAACTTCAGAGACCTTTTCCTTTTACACACACATCCTCCACAAATATCTGTTCCCCATAAAATCTGCCCACAGGATTCAAAAGAAACAGATAAAATTCTTTAATATAATTTTTCCATTTTTTGGAAACATTACAGCAAAATGGTATTTTTAAAGCATACATTAATAAAATATGTGATTAAATATGTAATATTTTTATATACCAAATAAATACATAAAATATATTGCTTTATATTCATAAGATAAAATAATAAAAATACTAATAGAAATAAAACAAGTAGATTTTTTCAAAATCATCTAGGTTTTACTCCAATACTTTCAGAAAAAAAAAACCAGCCAATTGGCTTTATTAATTTTTCTAAATGATCAGTTTATATTTGAAGCAAATTGATTCTCATAACCATAGTACAATATAATTGGTGTAACAGATTTATCGAACATCTTAACTTAGAGCAAGTGTCTGGTGACCATATGCATAATAGCTTTCTAGAGGAGGAATTTCAATGTCAGCCAAAGGAATAATCACTTACGAAGGAAAAAAAAAAAAAAGATTGGGCAATTCGGCCTAAGTACCTTCAGGGTTTCCATGACAACCACAATTAGCACCATTTAACAAGAAAACAGTGGATTCCGAGGCTCAGAATAGTAGTCAAATACGTGTCTTCTAATTTATTTCTATTATTAGAAATACAAAGGGATAATTGAATACAGTACTGTGAGCGCTCTGGTACATACTTTTCAGAATTTCTTTTTTTTTTTTAAGATTTATTTATTTATTTATTTGATAGACAGATATCACAAGTAGGCAGAGAGGCAGGCAGAGAGAGAGAGAGAGGAGGAAGCAGGCTCCCCGCTGAGCAGAGAGCCCGATGTGGGGTTAGATCCCAGAAACCTGGGATCACGACCAGAGCTAAAGGCAGAGGTTTTAACTCACTGAGCCACCCAGGCGCCCCTACTTTTCAGAATTTCTGATGCGGTGAGAGGATCACATCATTAGCATAAACAATATTGATTGTGTGGGGTGTGAAGGGACGAAGATAAATGTCCTCTAGAAATCCCATCAGAACACTCACCACCATCCCAAATCAATTACCCTCTATAAGACAAATAAGAACTGACAAGTTCTTTGTTCCAAAATGACTGAAAGACAAAAGGGATTCCCCTGCTCTACCTCCATTTTTGGCTGGGCAGATCACTCCAAATTACAGAGGTTAACCAAAGGCAAATCAATAAGCTGGAGCTGTCAGCATTTCATGATTAGTCCCATAAAAACTTTCTGATCACCCTTTTTCTTGACTTTGCTTTTGAGGATGTGAAAATATGGTCAATCAATTCTCAGGCATATAGACTTGGCTGTGATTACTGCCTGCGTTTAGCTGAGTCAGCAGTCAGGCTGGGAAGTAATGGGGCATGGCTGCTTCAGCCTTTCCTGTCCAGCGTGTGTTTTGTTGCAATGCCCTCCACAGCTGGCAAATTTTGTACATCAGCCTGCTTTATTTCCTTGGTATTATTATTTGAGGTTTCTAGCAAGTTACAAGTTAATTTGGTCTAAAAATATTCCCCTGCTTGGGGCACCTGGGTGGCTCAGTGGTTAAAGTCTCTGCCTTCGGTTTGAGTCGTGATCTCAGGGTCCTGGGATGGAGCCCTGCATCGGGCTCTCTGCTCAGCGGGGAGCCTGCTTCCTCCTCTCTCTCTCTGCCTGCCTCTCTGCCTACTTGTGATCTCTGTCTGTCAAATAAATAAATAAAATCTTTTAAAACAAGAAAAATAAAATAAGATAAAAATAAAAATATTCCCCTGCTACAAAAAAAAAAATTATTTCCCATATACACAGAGCAGGGAAGACATAAGCATTTATAAGCAATTTCGGTAATAACAAGTTACCTTGTATTGATTATCTGATAGTACATTGCAAGGATTCTTTCATTTAATCCTCACAACTCTCTGAGGAATGTATTCTTATTACCTTCATTTACAGTTCAAGAAACCTAACCCCAGAGAAGTAATAGCCCCAAACTACACAGCTAGCCAGGAGCCATGTACCAAATAAACATGAGGGTTCAAATCCTAACAGCCTGGCCCAGGGCTGATTCAATAATAATGCTACTCCAATTGCTGAGGTCTGAAACTGCTAGGAATTCTCCAATACAAGTAGCTACTGTTCTTTGGAGGTATTCACACAAACTAATGTGTGTGCAGCCTGTCTGCCTGGCATTTCTTTTTTAAGAGTTACTTGTTCCAAGAGGCAGAACAATGCAATGAAAAGAATGAAACCACAGAGACACAGATTTAAATTCCAGCTCTGCAACTCACCTACTAGATGACCCTGGACAGGCTTCGGGACTTTTGTGGATCCCAGTGTCCCCAACTGTAATGTGTATTCTGGAGAGCTTTGGGGAATCCTAGCAATGGCATATGTTAAATGTTTTACAGGTGACAGGCACTCTGAAAATAGAGTCAGTAATTATCTTGAGCTTCTTAAGGACCCATCTCCTTCAGATCTATCTCTGACCCCAATTCTACCGGTTGCCCCAACAAACAAAGGTTTTTCCAGCAAAATCTGAGAGGATTGTCTGTATGTTCTGAATCCTGCTGGTGGAATAGTTGAAGGGGTTTCCTTTCATTTCTAAATGAGGAAATTCTTATCAAGACACCTTTACATAGTGTTATTAGAAAGGTACTTAATCCCGGGAAGGGGGGGGCTTTCATTTTATAATGAGGAAATCTTAGAGGCCTGAAAAACTCAACTTATATGAAACAAGATGATTCCAGAAGAAAATTAAAGAACATCTGAGTTGTGACCAGTGGGTCGTGCTGGGCCCAGAGTGTGGAGGTTGTAGAAAGGGCCCTACGCAGTGCCTAAAGCACAACTGAAGGAGCTAAATGGGACTGCTGGCAGCATTTGCTCAACTCTAAGGAAACGGGAGGGCTCTTTTGATCCTAATATATTCAAATAGATCCTGAAGAGGCCCTGGAAACAGCAGAGTGTTCTGCAATATTTAAAGGATGCTGCTGAGATTCACAGTCCTAAAATTAGACCTGCAGGCTGTCTCTTGCACTTCAGGCCAAGCTTCCTTTCCAAGCCCAGGATTATCTTTCTAGAAATTAAGGTGCTGGTTAATTTAACCAGCTACTCTGTTTACAATATAAAGAGGCCCAGAAGAAGCCTGGGTTCTCCTGCCTTGCTCACAGACTCACGGAGCAGGACTACACCTGAGTTCTGGCTCACAGGGAAACCAGCTGGGCCTGGGACAGTGTCTTATGACTCCAGGACCATAGGAGGGAAAGGAGGACACTGTGTGCCTTGTTGTTACTCCACTTACATGGTGAGCATCTCAAAAATTGGAGATTAGGTCTAGAATATTCCCCTTTTCTGAGTTTTACTATTCCAGGACCTTGTCTCTGAGTCCACTGTACTCACTTAGAAATGACATCTTTACTTCTTAAAAAGTATCCAAGTAACAACTTTGACTTTTGATGTTCAATTACATCAGTAACCTTGGAGGTGAGGGAAGTAATATAAACCAAAAATGCATTGAGCAAACGGCATTAAAAACACTTACACACACACACACACACACACGCACACGCACACGCTTGCATCTATAAACTCAGTTGCCGCCTGTGAATGGCCTTCAAGAAATCATCATTGGCACCATCAGCCAAACCTCCATAGGGACTATGAGTCAATACTCTGCATTATCACGTGTCATTTAGTCAAAATGAAGAATACTTTCCCCCTTGGCAAAGTCTAACTTTGCGTGATCCAGACCTCTTCGTGACATCTGTTTCTGTCACCAAAGAACTACAGTGACTCCTGTCTAGAGAGAGACTTGTGTAGACTAGTACTGCAACCTAAGCCTCTCTAATAAGTCAGCATTTTCCTAACAACTTCTTAACTTGAATAGAGCTCTATCATTTATGGATACAGTTTTTCTCTCTCAATTTTTAAAATCAATGACTGTGAATAATTTTAGTCATAGTTTAATCATGCTATAGTAGTAATGATATAATATTTGTGGGAGTAGCCAATGAACACTTGCATCTCTCCTACCTGATATTAATTGAAACTACCCTGCGTGATTGAAAATTCGAGTCTAGGAAACTGAAAGAAACTCTAAGAAAAGGAAAAAGAAAATAAAACCAAACCCTGGCATAGGTGTGAGGAAGACTGTGGAAATCTACCCCCCAGGAAAGCCAGCAAAGCCAGCGTTGTCCCTTTTCATTGCTAACAGATGCACTGATGAGTGAATATATTTATTTTATTTACAATAATAAATATAACCCGGAAGCATATTTTCAGATTAAATGGTCCCTTCCCTGAATAAGGAATTATCTAATCATGCTAAAGTATGTACATATACTTTATTATATGTATATATATATATATATATGATAGCCAGAAATGTATAATAGTCAGAAAAAGGGACAAGTGTGTTCTGGCAGTTTGAAAACCTCTTCATTTTAGCTCTTGCGTTCTCTGTTGGCAGCATCATAATTCCTGCAGTAGCAACTATGACAGCCAAACAAAGGATTAAGGCTGTTTGTGGAAAAGCAGCAGCAGTTGAATTCATAAGCAAGAGAAATTCAATATACTTGTAAATGCCTCTCACAATAGAAAACAAGGGGGATAAAACTCTGAGAAACAGAACTATTTATTTCTCTAAGATTACTAGAATTCTAAAAGTAGTGAAGCCTTTTTATTTGCTGCTTGCAAGATGCCATCTTGGATTTTGACCACATATAGAACAATTCTTTGTGGTGTTCATTTCAAATGTATTATAAAATATTATTAAAATAAATTGAAAATAAATTTTTAAAGGTGGCAAAAATAATCGTTATACACTCCTAACACATTATTTTTATTTTTGTTTGCTCTTTCCTAGTCATTTTTATGTTTCATGCTAATTCTTTGTATAGGTACAAACATAGAACAGGTGAATTCTTCAAACTATGTTATCTAAGAGATCTTTATTTTGTTCAGATTTCTTAGGACATTTTGCAAATATTGTGAATAGCTGCATATTATTATGTAGAATTAATGTGACTGTCATTCTTATTATTTAGTATTGGATATTTAATTTCTTTCCAGTTTCTTATTATTATAGATAATACCACAATAAATATCTTCATACAAATAGCTTTTTTCTTCTGCTGAATTATTTTCTTCAGCTAAATTTCCAAGGAAGTGAGGTTGATGGATCAAATGGCAAAATATTTTTGTGCCCAACTTGTAGAGACATATTACTTTCTTAACCCACTGAGCCACCTAGGCACCCTGACATATTACTTTCTTAAAATGTTGTTCCAATTTACCTTATCATCAGTCACATATGTGTGGAAGGTGCTCATTTCTAAATTTGTGTGTGTGTGAGGTGCCCGTTTCTAAATTTTTCAGGGAGTTTGGAGTGCATACAGGCAAAGTGGAGGAAGAAGGTACAGAGTAGGGAGGAAGGGAGGGACATGAAAGAATAACAAGGAGTATTCAAGAGATGATGGTTGAATGAACGAGTAGATAATTGGACTATTCAAATGCTCAACTCCTTGCCTGGAAGAAAAGGTAGCCTAGAATAAAACATTTGTCAAGCACAGTGAATGGTCACATTTTCTTCCAAAGGTTGGCTCAATAATAGAGCAAGCGTTGGCTTCCTATTAGCTTTAAAGTAGAAATAAGATGCTCTTTTTAATATTTTTTATTATAATTGACCATGAACTGCCTTAATACCACTATCATAGGACAATACACTTTATCATCATTTCCAGTCTTTAACTAAATCCATTTCTAAGGCCATTACCTGTCTACTATTGATTGGCCATCTGTTTCCCCAGTAATTACATGAGCGTGTCACTTAGCAACAGGATGCACTTTCCTTCCATATTTCCATAGAACAACATGGTTATGGTTTTAAATCAAGAAAATACTGAAGTGTTCTGTTATTGCAAATAAATGTATAGTCATATGTTCTGTGCACATCTGTGTGAACGGTGTAGCTGTGTGCTCCTTTTATCCCTGGTTGCTGTAGTTAACAAGGGAAAAAAGATATTTGCCTGGATATCTCATAATTACCAACAACAGCCACTATAGTGACTATTGGAGACTTACAATTTATCAGACAGTGCAATTTGCAAAAACTTTGCATATATTATTTCACTTAATCCTTGGAACAATCTGAAAAGCTAGTATTTTTATACCTAACCAAGTGGTTTTATCTTATTTACAGATAAAGAAATTGAGGCTTAGAGAAATTAATTTTCCTTAAGGTCACAGAGTAAGTGACCAAATTAGAATTCTAAACTAGAATTACACTCAGAAGCCCATGTTCTTAACTACCGTGTCCTTCGAGCTGATCACAAAATTAGTTCATTTACTACTTGGGCATCTTGGTGCTTTCAGACCAATTTCATATAGATTAACAATGAAGGGAGATTTAAGAGTGCCTCTGGCTCCCTCTTTAGACTCATCCAGATGTTTCTTTGTTCTCTTGCTAGTACCTGGATCAGTGCTTACAGTTCAGTTTAGGGCCTGTGGACACTGCTTCGGGTACTGAGAAACCCCCAGATACTAGTATACAAAGCAAATGTCCTTGTCCAGAGAGTTTTATCTCCTCATCCAGAGTAAAGTTAAGTATCTTTAGTAAAAAAGCTAGTTATTAATTTTCTGTACATAAACTGACATTTTCACTTGCCTGTTGCATGCTATCCTGCTTTACTTGGGTAATTAATACACATTTCAAACTCAAAAGATCCTAGACTAAACTCACTTCTTTTTCTTTTTAACCTTCTCTATACCCCTGAACTGTCCCTGGTCCAAGGTCCCCTGCTTCTGTGAATGGCACTACCAGAGGTGGGTTTGCTCAATAGACTAGTGAATACAATTCACCTATGATTCCTCTCTCTCATCCACTCACAACTCCAATTCCATTACCAAGCCTGTGTACCACTCTCATCCTTCCACTTACCTCCATTCCCAGGCTACCAATACATGTTTCTTTTTTCATATTATTTTATTTTATATTTTGCAGTGTTACATTAGCTTCAGATGCACAATACAGTGATTCAACAATTCTATACATTATCCAGACCTCATCACAAATGCCCCCTTAATCCTCATCACCTATTTAACTCATCCCCCTTCCTCCCTCCCCTCTGGTAACCATCAGTTTGCGCTCTATAATTAACCAATATGTCTTGCTGTAGTTATTACAAAAGCCCCTAAACTGATATGTACCCACTCTTGGCCAAGGCAATATATCCAGTCATTTCATTGCAACTGGAGGAATCCTTCTAAAATGCATGTCTGGTCTTTTTACTTCCCTGATAAATAGCATATGATTCCACATTGTCCTTAAAATGAACTTTGAATTTCTCTCTCAGGTTCACATAGTCCTTCATAGCTGATTTCTGTATCACTCTCCACCTTCACTTCTCCAGATGAATGAGTCCCCTCCATTCCAGCCACACCAACTCACTTCTTGATCTTGAATATAACCTCTTACTTCCAGGCCATTGCACTGACTGTTCCTCAAGCCTCCTTTGTCCGATAACCAATTCCTTCTAGGTCCAACTCATTTATATACATTCCCACATTCGATGCTGAAATTACTTCCTCCAGAAAGCTTTCCTGAACACTCTGAGTCAGAATAAATGCAGCCCCCAGGAGCCCCATAACAGCATAGAATCCCCCTATTGTTGCACCTATTACACGAGTTTGTAGTCTTTCACTTACTTGTTGCCTCCCCACCATCGCTGTAGTGAAAAGCCGCCCATCTTGGTCATAACAATATCTCTAGGACCTGGGACACACAGTGGAAGCTCCATTTCTTAGAGGAATGGAAGCTCCATTTCTTAGATGATTGACTAATTGGCTAAGTAAATAGTAATGATAAGAAATCAGGGGCTGGAAACTAGTATACCTAGATGTGGACATTTTTTTCTTGGTTTCATATCATGAACTTTTTGGTTTCCTTTCTTCACTTTAACTAGATCATATGGGCAAGAATTTGCAATTGATCTGGCAATGAGGAGAGGTATTAATAGAAAGTGTGGGTAGAGTCTAAGAAGAGAAAAACATTAATGACTTCTACTAATACAAACCGAAAATACATGCATTATCAGCCCTCAACTTCCAACTAGTTAAAAGTTATGAATGATAGATAGGCAAAGTTGTTGATACAAATTTCTAACCAGAAATTCTTGATTTCTCTGTATAATGATGGGTTAGTGATGGGTGGCTGTGGTGTGAAAGAGCTCTCTCACCAGCTGTTTGGACTTAGGAAATTCATTTCAACCAGGCATTTTGTTCTCAGTCTCTTTATCTGTAAAATGGGTGATTGTTCTATCCTACCTTAAATTGGTCTCCATGAGGTCTGCTATTACTGGTTTCTTTAAAACTTCTCCATAAGTGCCTTGAACTTTCACAGCTTATTGTTTTCATAACCACTACTCTCCTTTATCTGGAATACCTTTTTTTAGACTTCTTCTTAGAAGGTAGCTCCTAGTGTGTCCAAGGACTCAAGTATCACATACTCCAGAAAACCTCCCATGATCTCTCTAGCTAAGATCAAGTGCCAGTTTTCTCAGCACCATTTGTCATGGAGCACTGACAACATTGTCATGCTGATTTACTTCCATGAGTCTCTGAGTTGGCTGCAAGGTTAATGTCAACAGTAAGAATAACAGTGAGCATCCATGAGTGCTTACTATCTGCCAAACCCTTTCCATGCACTTCAATCATCACTCTAGACCTATTAATCCCCACCTTATACATGAGCAAATCGAGGTTTAGAGATGTTAACTTCTAAGTAAGTGACAAAAACTGGATTTCAAACACCATCCATTCAATTTCAGAGTCCAAATTCTTAACCATTGTGCTATATTAACTCTTTTTGAAAGAAAATTCTGTCCTATTTATCTGTGTACTTTCAATACATGCCTAGCACACAGTAGGAATTAAGTAAATATTAGGGAATTGGGCAAGCAGTTGAATGACTGAACAAGTGAATTAATGAATATGCAAAGAAACAATAATAAAATAGTAAAAAGAATAACAATAATATTGATTGGATATTGAATAATGGAATAATATCAAATGTGGAGATAATAAAGCTTGAGAAATCCTATGTACATATTATTGGCATGGTTTCTGGTCTATAATTCTTACCTACTTGCTGAAAAGGTGACTAAAAGTCTACTACATTTTTATAACATAACTTCCAAGACCTATCTCCTTCTTCTAAGGTAAAGCGTTCAACATAGTACCCAACATATAATTTGTGCTAATCAAATGTTAATTTTACTGAGCAAATGCCCCAAGTGATCTTTCCTGTAGTATGCCAAAGTATCAACCAAAGGTGCATACATTTTCTAAGTCCTCAGGAAGATTCTTACTTTGGTTACATATCTAAGATATTGGCTCAAAAGATAATCCATCACAGAGAGATGACTAGCACAGCCCTTGCCTTCAGGTAGAACACAGAAAAACTTAAGTTAAAGAAGTGTGCTTTTCTTTTTGTTTATTCCAATCACTAAGTTTTTCCACACTAGGAAAAGAAGGGGGAAAGGACAGGAAGAGGAGGAAGAGAAAAAAAGATAAGGAGAAAGAAATGAAAAAGAGGAAGAAGAGAGATAGGAAGAGGGGAAAATGGAGCAAGATAAACAGGAGAAAGAACTGGAGGAACAGAAGGAAGAAGAGGAAGATAAGAAGGAAGAGTAGGAGCAGGTGAAAGAGAAGACAAGGCTCTCCCCAGATGATCCCTTCCTTTACTTTACAAGTCCAATGGACTGTGAGAGAAGCCCTAGCCTAAATGCAGGAGGACAGGGACCAACTTGGCCTCTTGTTGCCTCAGGGAACCCATGAGCCTTATCTCTGTGAAGATAGAACAAGGGAATTGGACTAAAAATTTCTAAGATTTCTTCCAGGTCTAAAATATTAGTAAGTCTACAGAAAGCCCTGTTTTCAATTCTTTTAAATTCTGACTGAAGAATATATATTATAGACAATTTCAGTGTTTTTGAGGCAACATGAGAAAAATCCATCAGTAGAATCATACTGTGATGGTTAATTTCACGTGTCAATTCGACTGGGCTTCAAGGTGACCAGATATTTGGTCAAACATTATTTGGGGTGTACCTGTGAGGGTACTTACGGTGGGCAGTATAATTTGAATAAGTAGACTGAATAAGGCGGATTGCTTTCCTTAATGTGAGGGCCCTCATCCAGTTATCTGAAGGCTTGAGTGGAACAGAAGTGCTGACCTCCCCTGAGTAAGAGGGCACTCCTCCTAAGGGACTGTTGAGCTGAGATAGACTGTGTTTTCCTGCCTTTGGACTCAAAACTAAAATGTAGGCTCTTCTTGAGTCTCAAGCATGCTGGCTTTTGGATTAGAACTTATGCTATCAGCTCTCTTGCTTTTCAGGCCCTTGGACTTGAACTAGAATTATATTGTTGGCTCTCCTGGGTCTCCAGATTAGTTACTATAGATCTTGGGTATTCTCAGCCTCCATTAAGGACATAAGCCAATTCCTTTTAATAAACCTCTCCCTCTCTCTCTCTCTCCATATATATATAATTATATATATGTGTATATATATTTTTATATATATGTTAATTCTTATATATTATTTCATATTTATATATTAGTTCTAATGTAAGTTTTACTAGTTCTGTTCCTCTAAAGAACCCTAACTGAACACAGATCATTTACAAGAGATGAATAAACAAGGTTTGATAATTTCCCTCCTTTTCTGGAACTATTAAGACCTTCCCAGCTAATTTCGTGGAGCTGACTGACAATCTCCACAAGAACTAGGATTCAATTTATAGCAAGCTTTCTAGATCGTGGAGCACCCAGGGAGCCACCTCAGAAATCACAGGTAACCACAGATAACCTCAAAAATCACAGATAATGACATTCTAACTTAAGTACCCCTGGTACTTAAGTTAGAATTTCCTGAAACTCTAGGGCGTGAAGCCACTAAAGCTTGCTCCACGGCTCCTTACATGGAAACATGGAGCAGTTTCCAAAACACTGAACCTCCACTCTGCCCTGTGTCTCACTCTTTTCATACGCTGTTCAGCAGATACTCATCCTTCTTAGAGAATAAATGTTGAACTGGTCAATTTAACTTTTTTTAAATTACAAATCATTAATCTTAGTGGAAATATTTGTGGGGGAGGTTCTTTGAGTGGTATAATACTTGACTATTTTACCCTTCCTGACTTTCAGCATATCCTTAGAAAGAGAATGAAATTTTGTTATCTAGAATTCTTTATTCCAAACACATTAAAAACTTTCTACTATAGGAACTGTCAAGGAGAAAGTAACATATAACATCTATATGCCATAAAAAAGAGAAAGAATTTTTCTTTAAATTGTGATACTCTGATTCCCAAATACTTTTCAAAGATTTGTGAAAGACCTTGAATTTAACAAAAATATAGCAGAAGAATTATTTCTGATTACATGCTTCTCTTGCTTTTTCATAGGGTTTAAATTGGATCACTGATCTAAAATATTCATTTTGAAAATTATTTCACAAAAAAACAAAAGATTAAATAGTTGATGCTTTTAACTATGGTCTTTAGAGACAGCCAAATGATATTAAAGCCTTTTCTTCATTGTCTTTTGTTCTAAATAATCTCTATTAGGGTGATTATTGCTAATATTTGAATTAACCAAAGAAGCAATTTGTTCTATTCATATTAAATTAGAATTAATTAAATCTGTAAGAAATTTTCATTTTAAAATTTTACATAACGGGGCGCCTGGGTGGCTCAGTGGGTTAAGCCGCTGCCTTCGGCTCAGGTCATGATCTCAGGGTCCTGGGATCGAGTCCCGCATGGGGCTCCCTGCTCAGCAGGGAGCCTGCTTCCCTCTCTCTCTCTCTCTCTCTCTGCCTGCCTCTCTATCTACTTGTGATCTCTCTCTGTCAAATAAATAAATAAAATATTAAAAAAAAAATTTTACATAACAATTACATGACGTCTCCTTCACTAAGAAAAGTATTTTTGGCTGTGGATTTAAGTGTAATTTTTAAAATGACCTATATTCCCAATCAACTTTTCATCTATTTTATTTGTCTTGGGGTGATTTAATTTTTGACATGTAATAACCTGGGCAGTGAAATATGTCCCAGGATTTATCATTTCTTAAAAAAAAAATGGCAAATGCAATAATCCCAAGATTTCTGGTCCAGGTTTAAGAGTAATAAAGATACTAGAACTCAGCAGAACAGAGAATTTCCAATTCCAAATAATCTTCCCTTCATGGTGCCAAACAGTTTAGGGATAGAACATACTACCCAAAGTCTTTATCTCACATATGATTAGGATTAGAATTCAATAAGTAATTAGTACTACACTGGTACTATGAACAACATAGAAATAGAGATTGTGAGTGAACTAAGAGCCTTTTCAAGAGAGGGGAAATGTGCAAATAAAAACCAGAAGTCAACAGTAAGAAAGACTGCAGAATTAGGGCTAACTATATAATTAGAGATTGACACTTCCATAGAAAGTAGTTATCAGGATATGTAGGGTCTCCATGAATCTGAGAAGTCCAAGTTATTTGGAGTCTGAGTATCTCTTGTAGGTCTAGTTCCAATACATGTCTGCTACTAGAGCTACTACTAGAAAAACGAATACTTTTACCTTGAAGGTCAGTAACACAGAACGGAAATTTCCTTATAAATCAGCTTATCCAACCTCCAAATCTCTTTTGATTTACTGAGCATGAGCCAAATAAATAAGAATCACATATTATAGAATGGTTTCCAATTCAGATTCATGCATAGAATTTGAAGGTCCTGCAGCAATATACACAGAGCTGAGTCACAACCCAAACCCTATATTTTGAAGATGTGATCAATGTGCCACTTATTACAAACAAAATCACTAATCAAACAACAGATTAAGTAACACTATATACATAGCATTACGTATGATAACAAATGTAAGCCACAGTTCCTGAAGGACATTATGAATTTGATATTGAGAACAGAAGCAATTAGTATCATACAACTAATCATAGCAGGAGTTAGGAGAAGGGCAAGATCAGGTTGAGTTTAAGATTTCTTGTAGATTTTTTCCATGAGCACATAAAGGTATTATTCCTTATCATGTAAGACATTTATCAAAGTAAGCTTTCTAGTCATTATTCCATTTGTGTGTGTGTGTGTGTGTGTGTGTGTGCTCACGTGTGTGCGGAAAAGGCCAGATTTGTGAAGAATGATAGTGGGTTATGTGAGTTGAATACTAACAGTCACTGGAAACCCAATCAACAGTATTTAGTGTGCACTTACTATGTGTGAGACATTTACTGTTTTAACAGCCATCTTTATGCTCTACATTGACCATAGTGAGAGGACAAGTCATGGGAATTCTGCTTTAGTCGTGAAAATCCTGAAGTTATCATCAAACATCAAGGAAGATATTGTTACAAAATGATGGACGATTTTTTCTTGTCATCGAGATTTTTATTTTGTATTTAATGACTTGGATTTTTGTCATATGTTACTCTTATGTATACAAGAAAAGGAGAATATAAGTGAAAGAAATTGGTTCAGATATTTCTAAGGTAAAGACAACCACATCAGAATTGTCACTGGCTCTCAGAAATTTTAAGACCATCCTGATTTCAAAGATGCTAAAATGTGAAGGAAAAAAAAAAAAGGATAAACAGTGACAAATAACATGTACCCAGGTACACGTCACCTTGCTTAAGAAACAGAACAGTCCCAACATCATTAAAGCTCCTTGTGTATACCTCCCTCATCACACTTTCCTCTCTCCACACAAAATAACTGTCACCCTGAATTTTGTATTCAGCATTCCCTTGTTTTTCACTACATTTTTACCTAATATGCTCTCCCAAACATATGCATATATATATATTGCCAAGTCATATTTTTCAACACAACTTGGCTCTGAGAAGTCCTACCAAGCTCTGTTTGGGGCAGCATTGTCATTCCAGCTTATCTGGCCATGGGAAAAGTGCTCAAAGTAGTATCTATTAATTTCTGAGGAAATACTGTTCTGAGGAATTCACCTGGGAAACACTGGCATGTCAAATGTGGAAGGAATTGCTGAGAGGAAAGGTGGATAGGCAGATTGAGGCCAGATTGTAGAAAAGCCTGAATGGCACATGAGGGAATTTGGATTTTATCCTGATGGTGTCAGAGCCATCTGGTCTGTTTAAAAGGACATGGTGTGATCTGACCTGTGCTTCAGGAGAGTTCCTCTGGCACCAGGAAGATGGACTAATGTGGAGGGAGACTGGAGGTAGGAAAACTAATTAGAAGACAAACAGCCATGGCCCCGTGAAAGGTGATGTAAGTATATGAGCTAGGCCAGAGGCAGCAGTTAGAAAAGATATAAATGGGTAGAGAAGGGACAGCTATAGTGACGGACGTCGGTAAAGATCAAGGGTGAGGAGGTGAATGCTTAAGAGACAACTCAGGATTTGAGCTTAGGTGACCAAACAAAACAAAACAAAACAAAAACAAACAAACAAAAAAAAACTGGTACCTTTAGAAAAAAAAAAGTCAGGAGAAAATTTCTAAATTTTTTAGAAAAAAAAATATTATTTACTTTGGACATAGAACAAGATACAACCATCCAATCACTTAATAATTTTAAGTGTCAACCATTATGGCTGACGAAGATATCCCTTGTTCGTATCTCCCCCAACAACTATGTGGTATCACTCATAGACAAAAGTGCCTCCATGGAAGTTGTGGAATCCAGCACCATATGCCAATGCACCCAGGAGGAGTCTCATCCATCTCTGCATCAGGTAATAGGCACAGAGACTCAGTCCTGGCTGTGGACCCTGCAATGGCCCATGAACCAGCTAGAGCCCTTGTCAGCTGTGGTCCAGAGGGTCTGGACAATACTGTCTTAGACAAGAGAACTTCTGTGGAAGTCCATATTTCCAGCAGAGAAGTTCCAGCACACCAATGGAGCAAAATTATATGAGTTTGGACACACGGGAGAGAGCAGTTTGTAAAGACTGGGTGTGACCAGTACTTAAAATGTGAAGACAGCAGTGCAGAACTTCAAGGAAAATGGTGGTGATGGTTATACAACAACACGGAGGTACTTAATACCACTGAATTGTACATGACAAATAAGAGAGCAAATTTTATATGTGTCTCGCCTTAATAAAAAAAATTGGAAAAAAATGTATGTCTATTTCCTCCCTCTACCTTCCTTTCCTTCCTTCCCCTCCCTTCTCTCTCCTTTCCTCTCTCTCTTCCCCACTTCCCCCTTTCCTTCCTTGTGGGAACAAAGCAAAAAGAAAACACAGCCTGGGATGTTTCTAAGCACTGGACCCTGTGCAATTGTACATACGGGTGGTACAATTATAAAGCCAATTTGTCAGCACCCTTTCAGAGTATCTCCTCACAAAATATTTTATCAATTAGAGGAAAGAAAAAAAGTAAATTTACCTTGGAGAAACTAGGCAGCTGACACCATCTTAACCACATAATTAAAGTTAATACCACAGGTAATAAGATAAATGGACATTGTGTGCCATCTGATAGGACATAATGAGAACACGGGGCCACTTCTGTAGTATTTCGTCAGAGATGCAAAACCTGAGTCTAATTATGAGGAAACATTTGGACAAACCTAAACTGAGCGGAGCCTATAAATTGGCCTTGTATGTTTAAAAAGACAAGGCTGTGGGGCACCTGGGTGGCTCAGTGGGTTAAGCCTCTGCCTTCAGCTCAGGTCATGATCTCAGGGTCCTGGGATCGAGCCCCGCATTGGGCTCTCTGCTCAGCGGGGAGCCTGCTTCCTCCTCTCTCTCTGCCTGCCTCTCTGCTTACTCGTGATCTCTCTCTGTCAAATAAATAAATTTAAAAAAAAATTAAAAAAAAATAAAAAGACAAGGCTGTGACAGTGAAAGAAAATTGAAGAACTGCTCCCATTTTGAAGAAGACTCAGAAGACATAATATGGGTATAACATGTGATCCCGAATTGGCATGTTTTACCATAAAGGATGTTATTGAGATGATAGGTGAAACCAGATTGAGTGCCCTGGCAAAGAAAATGTGGGAGTTACTTTGTTCCATTCTTTCGGTAAAACTTTTCAGTGAGTTTGGAATTATTTCCAAAGAAAAAGAAAAAAGCGCATTTACCATGACAAAATTACACAAACAAATACTCCTGTCTAGTTTGGGTTTCCCAAAAAGCAGAAGCAGTGCAGTTACCTGGGGGCCGTATTCACTGGGAGGTGGCACCACGTGGCGCTTCCGAAAAAGACAGGCGATAACAAGTATTGGTGAGGATGTGGAGAGAAGGAATACTTATGTACTGCTGGTGGGGTTATAAGTTGGTGCAGCCACTGTGGAAACAATACAAAGGTCCCTTAAATAATTAAAGATAGAATTAACATATTATACAGCAATCCTACTTCCGGGTATATGTGCAAAAGAAATGAAATGAGGATCTTGAAGAGATATCTGCATTCCCATGTTCACTGCAGCACTACTCACAGTAGCCCAGATATGGAAACTACTTGCATGTCTGTATATGAAGGCATAAAGAAAATGTGATCTATATGCACAATGGAATATTACTCAGCCACGAAAAAGAAGGAAATCCTGTTATTTGCAACACCATGGATGAACCTTGAAGGCACTATGCTAAGTGATGTTAGTTCAAGTGCTATGTGATGAAAGACAAATGCTCTGTCATATCACTTATCTAAAAAACCCAAATGCATAGCAACAGAGACTAGAATGGTGTTTACCAGGTTGGGAGCAGGGGGTGATGGGGAGATGTCAGTCAAAGGGTACAAACTTCTAGTTATAAGATGAATAAGTTCTGGGGTTGTAATATATAACATGGTGCTTATAGTTAACAGTATTATAGTATATACTTGAAAGTTACTAAGAAAACAGATCTTGAATGTTCTCATTACAAAAAAGAAACGGCAATTAGGTCAGGTAATAGAGGAGCTAACTAACACTACTGTGATGACCATTTTGCAATGTACGTGTAGCACAACACGTGGTACTTTAAATTTACTCACTGTAATGTTTCCATTATATGTTGAGGAAGCTAGAAGAAATAATTTTACATATCTACCAGATTCCAGATTCCAATGTATTAGGTACTAAATATACTATTTTGGAAAAGTCAAAGGCCCTGCTGTAGAGTAAGGAATAAGAGGCAAATTTTACCACAAGTGATTTTAGAATGTTCAAGTTCAAATAATATTTTAGAAATAAGTATCTTTTTAAAAAAGATTTTAGGGGCACCTGGGTGGGTCAGTGGGTTAAAGCCTCTGCCTTCAGCTCAGGTCATGATCCCAGGGTTATGGGATTGAGCCCCGCATTGGGCTCTCTGCTCAGCAAGGAGTCTGCTTCCTTCTCTCTCTGCCTGCCTCTCTGCCTACTTGTGATCTCTCTCTGTCAAATAAATAAATAAAATCTTTAAAAAAAATTATTAGGAGGGGCACCTGGGTGGCTCAGTGGGTTAAAGCCTCTGCCTTTGGCTCAGGTCATGATCCCAGGGTTCTGGGATCGAGCCCCGCATCGGGCTCTCTGCTCTGCGGACAGCCTGCTTCCTCCTCCTCTCTCTCTGCCTGCCTCTCTGTCTACTTGTCATCTCTGTCTGTCAAATAAATAAATAAATAAAATCTTTAAAAAAAATTATTAGGAAAAAAAAAGATTTTATTTAATTATTTGAGAGAGAGAGAGACAGAGATAGTGACAGCACAAGTGGGGAGGAGAGGGAGAAGCAGGCTCCCCACTGAGCAGGGAGCCTGATGCAGGCCTGGATCCCAGGACCCTGGGATCATGACCTGAGCAGAAGGCAGACACTTAACCGACTTAGTCATCCAGGTGCTCCAGAAATAAGTATCCTCAGCAGTGAGACTAATACTTAAAAAAAAAAAAAAAAAAAGTCTTACGTGCACACACAAATGCAAAATCAGTGAAGAAAAAAATAGGGATGTATAATAAACATGGACATCCACAAGATACAACAGGAAGCAAATGTATCTGGTTTTGGTTTTTTTTTGCTTAATTTGAACAGAGATTGGTAATTAGAAGACAAAATGAGATAGTGAGTTTCTACTCTTGAGAGAAAACCAATTAGCAGTAGGGTTATCACCAAGAAATGACAGCACAGGGGCCTGAAAAAGGGACTTAGGATCCCAAAGCACTCCCCACATCACAAAGGTAATATGAAGATATAAATTTGCTTAACAGAGTTCCAGGGAAAATGGTACTATCCTCCCTAGAGGTCAGAGCTACAAGACCAGGAACAAAATGTAGAATACTTTCTTCGGTTTGCATAAACATGCAAATCTGAGCAGGAGTGTTTAAGAACTTCTGGAGTACATACGGTGATGTCCTGGAGTTAGCATGCACCAGTTCATGAGAGCCTATGGCTAAATTTTCAGAAATTTTGTAATCCACAGTGTTTAAAAATGCACATTACTGAACAATAAATTATATAAACTTACAAATAAGTTTCATTTTTAAAGAAGAGGAATATTTAAAATCACTTTCAAATTATAAATGTTACTATTATCCTGTCTCTTGCAGTTTTCTGAGGTTTTTATGCCTACTCTTACGTGCACAGTGGAAATATGATAATGATGTGTGACTACATATTTCTGCCCAACTAT
This sequence comes from Meles meles, assembly GCF_922984935.1. Lineage (NCBI taxonomy): Eukaryota > Metazoa > Chordata > Mammalia > Carnivora > Mustelidae > Meles > Meles meles. The sequence continues at coordinate 15,821,605 of NC_060079.1, read as the reverse complement.
GGAGTTGACAGTCACATGTCAGTGACTTGGAATTGGTGAAGGAGGGAGCATTTACAACACAGAAATTGGCAACTGCTACATATCAGACTTGGTTTCTTGTTTTGTTATCTGTCTAGACTTAAAAATGTAATAAAGTAGAGTGAGCCAGAGAAGTCAAGTAGTTAGCCCAAAAGTTACAGCACAAATAAAGGCCATGTTTTGATCCTGAGCAGTTTTTCTCCACACTCATGGAACTTAGCCAGATTTCATCCTGATAGAATCACACAGGCCTGAGGTAGGATCAGCCTTATGTTTGAGTAAGCAAGGAGGCTAATTCTAATAGGGCCTGAGAATCTGATGTTCTGTGAGTCTCCAAACATAGCCCCGTGTTTCTTCACCACATTCACCTGTCTGCTACCTGTCTGTTCACCATTCTTTACCTGCTTGATATTCCCATCATCAGTGTTATTCCGGGTAACTGCTGTTGTCTTACATATTTTATTTTATTTTTAAGATTTTATTATTTATTTATTTGACACAGAGAGAGAGAGATCACAAGTAGAGAGGCAGGCAGAGAGAAAGGGAGAAACAGGCTCCCTGCTGAGCAGAGAGCCCAATACGGGGCTCGATCCCAGGACCCCGAGATCATGACCTGAGCCAAAAGCAGAGCTTAACCCACTGAGCCACCCAGGCGCCCTGTCTTACATATTTTAAATATACGCATAGCAGGGCAGAGGTCAGGGTCTGGAGCGTGGGTGGACAGTTCTCTGCTAGGGAAGAATTCTCCTCAGGCCTCTTCTCACCAAGCAGCTTCACATGAATCCACGTATTACTTCCTTTTTTAAATTCTGCAAAGACTGACTCTAAGGTTTTAAACCGTAAGGAAATGCATTCATGAGTAAAAGTGAGGTTGTTGGGAGTGGGAGAGGGGTCACACATGCACCAACTGATGGTTATAGATCTTAGAAGGTTGATGAAGGGAGGCAGGCCTCTTCAGAGGGGTCACTGATGGAACTCCTGAAGAAAACAGACCGGGAATGAAATAGGGAAATAGAAATGGTGTGGTACCAATACTCAACTTTGCAAACTTTACAGTTTTAATTGGGGCAGAAAGATTATAAGATGCTTCTAGGCTGAGGCCCTCTGGTTTCGGGTGGGTAGAACCTTCTACAAGCATGCAGAGGGTCTGTATTCCTTAATCTGGCTTCTGGAGCCCTGGCTTTTATATTCTTTCTTTGATCATTTTAAAAAAATTTTCCCCTAATTTTTGTCTTCGATCTAATTAAGCTACCTATTTCCCCACCAAGGCAAGACTCTCCAAGGGCCAGCATATTCCTATACTTAAGATGTGTAAACTACTAGTAAAGTTCAATCAGTACATGTATAGGCTATCGGTTACGATTTTGATGGCAACAGCAGATTTTTAAAAATTCATTTGACTTGCTTGGATAATCATCTGACCAAACTTTTTGGTTGTTTTGATATAGGTAGGCATATTCAAATAATGTTATCAATTATCTCTTATCTGCAGTTTTTTTTTTCCTCAGACTGAATTGTCCTGCTATCTTTAACTCCTATGCCTAGAAAGTATATTCTGATGTCTCACTTATTTTCCCTGCATTCCTGTGAACTCACTCATAATATGCACATCCTTTATGTTTGGGACAGAGAACTTTAGGCAAGTCTATATGATGCAAAATTCCGATATAATACAAAGGCCAAAAATCAGATATTTCCAAATACATGTACTCTGGGTATATGTGTGTGCACACGTGTATATATGTATGTTTACACAGATACATTTGACATTGTAGACTTAGGGCATCTGGTATTTTCATCCAGATATTTGACATAATGTAGTTACTATAATCCAGCCAGCTATGTGCTATAGGTCACTTTTTTCTTTTTTGTTCATTGATGGGTGTAACGTGCAGATAATCAAAAGATTTGCTGCAATCACGACAGAGTACATCTATCATTTCTCCTTGATCTACCATATTAGATTAGCTTAAAAGGATTTGGTTTTAAGTAGGACACATTAGTCATTATCCACTAAGTACCTTCTTGTCTTCAAGTTATTTGCAAATTGATTATATCAGGGTTTCTGCCAGTATTTTCTTAAGTATCCAAGTGAAGGTTACTTGTCTGTTCTGCTTGTTATATGACTCGTGACTTCATTTAGTCCTCTACTGGTGACAGATTTCCCTGTTAACACTTCAAGATAAAACCTTTAGGGAACCTGACATATGAGTAAAAAGAATGCATTAAAACCAAGGTTGGTGGAGTTGTTGCTATTATTAGAGCTCTACATATGAAATTCTGCCAGTATCTCAAAGGCATACTGAATGCTTAAAATTACCATTGCCATTCTTAGTTGTGTATTTAATAGCAGACTTAGCAAGCAAGATTGTGACAGATTCTCAGTTTACTACTTTTTACAACAATGAAACATGGTGGACTTGGCAGTTGTTTTTTTTTTTTAAGTGACCATGACCTAGAAGGACCAAAAAATAGAAAATTATAATAATTTCTAAAGTTTTTCACTTTACATATGGATTAATATGTAACAATTAATTATATGTAACAAAGTCATGTCATTTCATGAGTGCTATGATTGATATACATTAATATGTTATCTCATAAGATAAATGTCTGTACTTAAAAATTAAGTTAATTTTACATAGTAATTTATCTGGAAGAAAATATGGTATAAAAGAAATAGGAATGGACTTAGGCATCCCATAGACCTGGTTTGAGTTTCAGCTGGCCCATCTACACTCTGTGTAACCTTTGATTGACAAGTAACATAAGCTCTTGAAATCTTGGTTTCTTCACCAGTAAGTGAGGGGTGGTATTACCTATCTCATCAAATTATAATGAGCTTAAAGGATGTAACATATTTACGTTCACAATTTCTGACACATAGTGACTAGTAAGCAAACAGGGTTCTAAAGATTCACAGATTTTTCTGAAGAGGGATGAGAACTATGATGGGAAAATCTGCCAAACCATTTTGAATAATGGCTTGCTCATTTCATTAGTACAGGGTCAATGTGATGGCATGTGATTCACCTTCACATGGTTTCTGGGACATAGTCATGTCCAGTCTGATGAAGTCAAGTTAACATTGTATTATTGGTGTTATCAGATTTGGCAGAACTACCCATTCAGGATAGCTATACTACATATATGACCTCTAAGATTACTTTTAGACGTGGCTCAAACAGTGTTCAGATCATGGGCACAAATAGAAAATTGGCATAGGCTCTAACCAAATGACCAAACTCAGAAGTTACCATCATTCACTACATTCCAGTTCTCTTTACAGTGACACATTGCTAAGAATTACACCAGCAACCCCTCAAATGAAAGCTAGGACACTTACCTACCCTACTCCACTTAAAAAGTAAGTCTCAACACTCTGAGACTTCTGTCAGGAGATTATAGGGTTCTTCCTGAGCCTAAAGACGGCCATTATCACTATCATCATCAACATGTGAATAAATATATTAAGGCCCATGAAGGCAGGGCCCTTGAATATACTGTATATCTTTAGCACTCAGGGAAAAAACAACGTTATAAATAGTAGCCTATCGAAAGGTATTTGTTGAATGAATAAATGAATTAATTTTAAATTCAGCAAATTCTTGAATGATCAACAGCCTGTCAAGTGATTGAGCTGTAAAGTTTTGCCACCTGAGGGTTTAAAGAGTACTCCAGCTTCCTATTGGTTTAATTCTTATGGTTTCTAAATGCTTCTCCAAATGTCTGTATACAATCTCTTGCCTTGATAAGCAGTCTAGCGAACATGACGGTATCTTTCAATGATACAGTAGGTCATTCCAGCCTCAGGATTATCAGACTAAAACCATTTTCATCTCTTAGCTGCAGGTACAGAGGTAGGAAGTATAGAGCTGGGATGAAGGAAGTATGGTCCTGAAATACAAATTTCAGATTTTCACTAAAATAAAGATCTACCATCAAGAAATGTTTTCATCACTTATATCTTTTTCTAAAATTCACATGGAAAAAATATTAATATTTCTAGGTTTCTGCCATATGGCATCTGAATAATTTTTGCTATAATGAAGATCCTAGTATCATTCAAGAGGTGAGTAAAGTTTCTTTTGTTCCAGAAACTATTTGTGAGCATCTACTGAATACTAGGAAGATAAATGTGCTTGAAAAACAGACTCATAGACATTTAACCTCAATTCAATATATTATAAAAATAACTCTCTACTGCAAAATATAATTACAAGATCCTTGTGTTCAACTAGAAGTGGTTACTCTGTATATAAGGACTTCTCAGAATAGGCATTATGTGAGATAAATTTTCAAGAATGAGTAGGGGTTCACCAACCTCACCAAGACCATGTTGTACAACTCCAAGCAGCATCACCATCATGTTATATATAAATGGTGACCCCTGAGTTTGTGCTCCTGGGAAACTCCTTTGTATATCAGTTTGGATGTCTTCAGATGCAAACAAACAGAACGTTACAGAAAGTGGCTTAATTAATAGAAGGTTTTAGGGGTGCCTGGGTGGCTCAATCGGTTAAATGGCTTCCTTTGGCTCAGGTCATGATCCTGGAGTCCTGGGATGGAGACTGGCAGCGTCGGGCTCCTTGCTCAGCAAGGAGTCTGCCTTTTGTTCTCCCTCTGCCCCTCTCCCCACTCATGTTCTCTCTCTCAAATAAACAAATGAAATCTTTAAAAAAATTAATATCCAATCTGCAACCCTGTGTCGTTTTATGGGCGCATTTAGGCCATTCACATTGAGAGTGATTATTGAGAGATAGGTTTTTATTGACATCGTGTTGCCTTTGAAGTCTTTCTGTCTATAGATTGTTTCTGTATTTCTGTTCAATGATATTCTTAGGATTTTTTCTCTCTTATAGGACCCCCCTTAATATTTCCTGCAGTGTCGGCTTGGTGGTTGCATAGTCTTTTAAGCCTTGCCGGTCTTGGAAACTCTTTATCTCTCCATCCATTTTAAATGTCAGTCTTGCTGGATAGAGTATTCTTGGTTGCATGTTCTTCTCATTTAGTACTCTGAATATATTTTGCCAGCCCTTCCTGGCTTTCCAGGTCTCTGTGGAAAGGTCTGACGTTATTCTAATGGGCTTTCCTCTGTATGTAAGAAGCTTCTTTGTCCTAGCTGCTTTTAAGAGGGTCTCTCTTGAAACAAAATTCCCCATTCTAATGATAAGGTGCCGTGAGGACTTTCGAGAATCTAAAATCTTGGGAGGAAATCTTTCTGCCTCTAGTACATGAACGTTGTTTCCATTCGTGAGATTGGGAAAATTTTCATAGACAACTTCTTCCACTATATCTTCTAGACTTCTTTCTTTTTCTTCCCCTTCAGGGATTCCAATAATTCTGACGTTGGAACGTTTCATGGCATCGTTTATTTCCCTGATTCTGTTTTCGTGGCTTCTGAGCTGTTTGTTCCAGGCTTCCTCCTGATCCTTTCTCTCTATCTGTTTGTCCTCCAGATCACTAATTCTATCTTCTGTCTCAGTTACCCTAGCTTTTAGAGAATTTAGATTGGATTGGAACTCATTGAGAGCATTTTGAACATCATCCCTGGTGGCTTTCAGTTCTGCCCTAACATTGTGAACATCATCCCTGGTGGCTTTCAGTTCTGCCCTAATCAATTCTGTTTGGTCATCCATGGCTTTCTCCAACCTAGCTATTGCCTGGATAATTGTTAGTCTGAATTCCTTTTCTGACATATTGTCTATGTCGATAGCCATTAGCTCTGTTGCAGAAGGCCCATCCTCTGTATTTTTCTTCTGTTGGGTATTCCTCCTCCTAGTCATTTTGGTAAGAGATGACTAAACAGATGCAGCTGGACTTATCGATTGTGGTGCAGTCAATGTGCACCCTGGAACGCTTCTGTGCAATCAGGATTCCCCACCCAAATGAGAGAAAAACGAGAAGAAAAAGAAATAGAGAAGAAGAAAGAAAAAAAAAGGGGGGGGGAAAGAAAAAAGGAAAAAAAAAGAGAGAGAGAGATAGGAAAAAAAGGGAAGATAAAAGAGAAGGCTCAGCCCAAATGGGCCACAAGGTAAGATTTGTGGAGTATACAAACAAAACAGACAGACAAAAAGAGTGATAAAAGTATATGACAAGAGAAAAAAACATGTATATATAAGCAAAAAAAAAAAGGGAAGAACCTCATCAGAAAGAACCCCAAGTATAAGGTTTATATATTATCAGGACAAACACAAATTCACAGAAACACTGACAGAAGGAAAAATTGGGAGAATGGTTATAGATTCTCAGTGTGGGTGAGGAAGGTTATTTTGATTCTTCCTGAAGGTATCTTGATGTTTTTGTTAAGGGACTCAACTTTCCTAAGTTACAGGGGGATTAGAAACTGGTTTGCCTATAGGGGTAGCATTGATTGGGGAAAGGGGGTTACCTTGAAGTTTAACTCTATATGTATAGTAGAAAATAAAAATTAAAAAAGAATAAACTAGACTAAACTAAGTTAAAATTAAAAAAGAATTAAAAAATAGAAAAACAAAAGAAAAACACGGGTGTATGTATCAAAAAGTTCAGGTTAGAAGGTTATTAAAGAGTTTGATGTACTGGACATCTCAGTGTGATGGTAAATAGGTTAAAAAATTATCTGTATGTATAAAAAAAAAAAGAACCAGAATATTGGTAAAGAGTTAAAAATAAAAGTTGTATTTATGAAGTAGTGGTGATTGTTCTCTTGTAGTTTTTTTTTTTTTTTTCTTCCTTCCTGGTTGGTTTTCTGGGGGAGGGGCCTGCCACGTGGGTTTTCAGACAATGATGTTCCCTGAGTTAGGTCCTCCCGCTCCCCTCAAGGGGGTGAGCTCTTTTTTTTTTTTTTTTCGGGAAACTGTTTTTTTTCAGCCTTTTGTTCTCTGGGGGTTTTTATGTTCTTTCATCTGCTTTCTCTCGCCTTGACAGCTTTTGATGGTTTTTGGAGGTTTAGAGGAGAGCAAACAGCACCCCAACCTCCCTCTCAGAGAGAAGCCTCAGACTGTTTTGCAAAAGCTGCTGGCAGAGTCGGTTCTGAGTCACTGTCCCTGGGGATGCAGGAGCTCCTCGTTGTACCCAAAACCAGGGCAGCGGCAGCGGTGGCTGTCTAGGCAGCTCCAGACCGCCAGAGAGGTTCGGAGCAGAGATCGCACACTGAGATTTTCCCGCTGTCCCGGGCTGGGAATGTCTGGTTTTTCTGGCTGCCAGAGCTCCAGGCTAGCGCCTATGAGCACCTATCCCAAGGGAGGGTGTGGGACGCGCGCGTTTCAGGATTGCCGTCTGGCCAGGCTCCCAGCCCCTCACGGGAGCCAGACCCCACTCGTTCTCGGGCGCGCTGGCGTTCAGGTGCACTGGCCGCTCAGGGACGGAGACCCGATTTCTCCGCCGCACTCTCTCTGGCTCCGCGCCAGGGGAGGCTGTCCTGGGTCCGGGGACTTAGGTCCCTGACCCTAACAACATTCGCAAATCAATCAGTGTGATAGAACACATCAATAAGAGAAGAGAGAAGAACCACATGGTCCTCTCAATTGATGCAGAAAAAGCATTTGACAAAATCCAGCATCCGTTCCTGATGAAAACGCTTCAAAGTATAGGGATAGAGGGAACATTCCTGAACTTCATAAAATCTATCTATGAAAGACCCACAGCAAATATCATCTTCAATGGGAAAAAGCTTGCAGCCTTCCCGTTGAGATCAGGAACACGACAAGGATGCCCACTCTCACCACTCTTGTTCAACATAGTATTAGAAGTTCTAGCAACGGCAATCAGACAACAAAGAGAAATAAAAGGTATCCAAATTGGCAAGGAAGAAGTCAAACTCTCTCTCTTCGCAGATGACATGATTCTTTATATGGAAAACCCCAAAGACTCCACCCCCAAACTACTAGACCTCATACAGCAATTCAGTAACGTGGCAGGATACAAAGTCAATGTACAGAAATCAGTGGCTTTCTTATACACCAACAATGAAAATACAGAAAGGGAAATTAGAGAATCGATTCCATTTACTATAGCACCAAGAACCATAAGATACCTGGGCATAAACCTAACCAAAGAAGTAAAGGACCTGTACTCGAGGAACTACAGAACACTCATGAAAGAAATTGAAGAAGACACAAAAAGATGGAAGACTGTTCCATGCTCTTGGATTGGAAGAATAAACATTGTTAAAATGTCTATACTGCCTAGAGCAATCTATACTTTTAATGCCATTCCGATCAAAATTCCACTGATATTTTTCAAAGAGCTGGAGCAAATAATCCTAAAATTTGTATGGAGCCAGAAGAGACCCCGAATTGCTAAGGAAATGTTGAAAAACAAAAACAAAACTGGCGGCATCACGTTACCCGATTTCAAGCTTTACTACAAAGCTGTGATCACCAAGACAGTGTGGTACTGGCATAAAAACAGACACATAGACCATTGGAACAGAGTGGAGAGCCCAGATATGGACCCTCAACTCTATGGTCAAATAATCTTCGACAAAACAGGAAAAAATATCCAATGGAAAAAAGACAGTCTCTTCAATAAATGGGGCTGGGAAAACTGGACAGCGATATGTAGAAGAATGAAACTCGACCATTCTCTTACACCGTACACAAAGATAAACTCAAAATGGATAAAAGACCTCAACGTGAGACAGGAATCTATCAGAATCCTAGAGGAGAACATAGGCAGTAACCTCTTCGATATCAGCCACAGCAACTTCTTTCAAGATATGTCTCCAAAGGCCAAGGAAACAAAAGCAAAAATGAACTTTTGGGACTTCATCAAGATCAAAAGCTTCTGCACAGCAAAGGAAACAGTCAACAAAACAAAGAGGCAACCCACGGAATGGGAGAAGATATTTGCAAATGACAGTACAGACAAAAGGTTGATATCCAGGATCTATAAAGAACTTCTCAAACTCAACACACACAAAACAGATAATCATATCAAAAAATGGGCAGAAGATATGAACAGACACTTCTCCAACGAAGACATACAAATGGCTATCAGACACATGAAAAAATGTTCATCATCACTAGCCATCAGGGAGATTCAAATTAAAACAACATTGAGATACCACCTAACACCAGTTAGAATGGCCAAAATTAGCAAGACAGGAAACAACGTGTGTTGGAGAGGATGTGGAGAAAGGGGAACCCTCTTACACTGTTGGTGGGAATGCAAGTTAGTGCAGCCACTTCGGAGAACAGTGTGGAGATTCCTGAAGAAATTAAGAATAGAGCTTCCCTATGACCCTGCAATTGCACTGCTGGGTATTTACCCCAAAGATACAGATGTAGTGAAAAGAAGGGCCATTTGTACCCCAATGTTTATTGCAGCAATGGCTACGGTCGCCAAACTGTGGAAAGAACCAAGATGCCCTTCAACGGATGAATGGATAAGGAAGATGTGGTCCATATACACAATGGAGTATTATGCCTCCATCAGAAAGGACGAATACCCAACTTTTGTAGCAACATGGACGGGACTGGAAGTGATTATGCTGAGCGAAATAAGTCAAGCAGAGAGAGTCAAGTATCATATGGTCTCACTTATTTGTGGAGCATAACAAATAACATGGAGGACATGGGGAGATGGAGAGGAGAGGGAGTTGAGGGAAACTGGAAGGGGAGATGAACCATGAGAGACTATGGACTCTGAAAAACAACCAGAGGGTTATGAAGGGGCGGCAGGGGGGTGGGGGGGGGTGGGAGGTTGAGGAACCAGGTGGTGGGTAATAGGGAGGGCACGTACTGCATGGAGCACTGGGTGTGATGCCAAAACAATGAACACTGTTATGCTGTAAATAAACAAATAAAAATAAAAATAAAAATAAATGAAAAAAAAATTAATAGAAGGTTTTATTTTCTCAAAATCTAAAATAAGTTGTCCTACGGAAGTTCAGGTGCCTGGCTATTTCAGTCAAGATCTTCCATGATTTCACTGTGTTGTGGCCAGCATGTGGGCTTCTATCCTTGGGCTAACCACCAGATGGTCATAAGAGGGTTTCTAAAGTTCCAGAATGCTATCCAAAATATAAGAAGAAAATGGAGCAGATGAGAACACCCTCTTTGAATGTATCTTTTTAATTTTATTTTTTAAAGTGGAAAAAAAATCCTTCACATGTCAACCGATGTTACTCTTACACCTCCCAGGCCACAACTTACAAATAACTGGTATCAGTTACAAAAGAGATTGAGGAGGAAAATAAGTTAGATACTTTTTAACCTCTATTGTGCAAAGCACTCTCTCCTAGGAGGAAAAAAATAAAAAGGAAAGCTCTTGCACAGGCAACCCACAGTGTCTCAAGACTATTCTAAAGTGAAAAGAGATTAGGCTTTTAGTCTCCAGAACTCAGGATTTTGATAAATATTAGGGTTTTCTTTTCTTTTTTAAGATTGTACCCATTTGAGAGAGAGAGAGAGAGAGCATGAGGGGAGAGGCCAGAAGGAGAAGTGGGACTCGATCCAGGGACTCTAGGATCATGACCTGAGCCAAAGGCAGTTGCTTAAACAACTGAACTATGCAGGTGCCCCAATATTAAGGTTTCTTGGCAGTGTCTGCTAAAACTATACTTAGGTTTTAATAACTTCTAGTATTATTCTTCCCTTTCTCAAGAGTAGTATGCTTCAGCTGAACATCCTCTTTTTATGCTACCAAAATTACCTATGAGATAGGTATTATTATAGTTAATATCCATCTGTAGAGGAGAAAACTGGGGCAAAGAGGGGTAAAGCAAAACAGTCAGCAAGGAAATTAAATAATGAGTACCAGAAAGAGTCCCTGGCCTCCTGACTCTGAGACCAATTTTTTTTCCTGTGATGTCTTAAGTGTTTATATTTCCTGTTATTTTCATACATTTATTTTATGTTTATATTTTCAAGTATGATATTACAGTATAACATGATAAAGGATGATATAGTATTTCAACTGTATACTGTTTGATACAGCTTAGTACAATTTTTTTTTTTTTTTTGACAGAGAGAGATCACAAGTAGGCAGAGAGACAGGCAAAGAGAGAGGGGGAAGCAGGCCCCCTGCTGAGCAGAGAGCCCAATGCGGGGCTCAATCCCAGGACCCTGAGATCACGATCCAAGCCGAAGGCAGAGGCCTAACCCACTGAGCCACCCAGGTGCCCCTACAGCTTAGTACCATAACACAGAGCTAATAGTAAATCTCTGCCATTTCAAATGATTATACCTCAAGATAGACTAACCAGCTTCATAGGAATTATTCACTATAGGGTTTAAGGCAGTTCTGTTCAATAGGGCACTCTGGTCCAGGAGCCCATCGTCTTTCCAATACAGTCTGAGAGAAATAAAAAGTTGGCTTTCACTCCAAGAGTAGAAGAGTTCAGGAAATGACCTGGGTATGAGAGCAACCAACCATAAGAAATGTGATTTGAAAAGGAAGAACTCTTCATTCCTTGGACCTCTTTCCCTCCTTTTGTCCTCTAGTTTGCATCTGTCCATGGGGAGTAACAAAATCACCAGCAAATCAAAAGAACACATTGTATCAAGAGATAAGACGGGCCTTTAAAAGCCCACAAGGAGCTAAGATGTGCTTCACCCTTGGGGAAGAGACTGCATGGGCCATTTGAAAACTCTCTGAGATGAACTCTACACTCAGTAGCAATAGATTTAATATCTGATAGCACCAGCCATGGTCACCATGGTGAGCAAGGCTCTGGCTATAATTATAAGATTCAGCTGGATGTATTGCAGTGAGAAATTCTTTATGAACAAAACAGGCTTGGCACCCTTATAAAGTTCATATCCAGCATATTTCTCCGTCAGGGACAATTCAAAAGATGGTGTCTTTGAAGATAAAGTAGAAACCAGAGTAACTGGGTCATTTCATTCTGGGGTTTTCAAAAACTATTCTAAATCAGGCAAGGGTCTAAATAGTTGCCAGTGTCTATAGCTATAATTCTGGACTGTGGCTGAGTATTTACTCGACCTCATTTTCCAACATAAAGAATTATCTGTTAGACAAGTAAAAATAGAATTTCCCCAAAGCAAGCACAGTTTGGTCAGGGCAGAACCCATTCAAGTGGAACCCCATAGCAGAGCATATACAGAATGGGAGAGGTCAACGACAGAGTTTCCCTAAGATGTTATCATGTATTTTTAAAAAGTGTGTGCCAGAAGAATTGCTGGAATGTCATGTTCCTGAGTCATAAGTTGTTGAGTATGCTTTGATCATGCAGATTATTGCGCAGTCGCTCAAAAAAACTGTTTCAGGATAGGCAGTTGAGCTTTTTGACTGAACCATATATACTCTGAAAATTCAAAGATTATATAAAGCCTACAGATTGGTGGCAAGCCCCAGAAATAGAGCAAATGGTTGATGTGGTTTTTTTTAATTAAACTTTCTATTTTTGAAATAACTGTAGCTTATTCTGCAATTGTAAGAAAAAAGAGAGAGTACTCTTGATCTAGTTCCTTCCAGTGGTAATATGTTGCCTACCTATAGTACAAATCACAACTGACATACTAACAGTCATATATGATCTTTCAACTTGTTCATATTTTCCTAGTTTTATATGCACTCGTATGTTTGTGCATGTTAGAGAGTTTGTGTAGTCCCACAAAATTTTACATAGGTCTACCACTACTGTCAAGATACAAAACAATTCCATCACCACAAGGGTCCATCTTGTTGTTCTTGATGTAAAGTTTTAATGATCTGGGAAGGAGAGGTAAGAACTACATATTATTTAAATTAAGTAAGAGAGGGGTGCCCAGGTGGCTTAGTCAACGCTTGTTTTCTGCTCTGGTCATGATCTCAGCATCCTGAGATAGAGCCCCACATTGGATTCTGTGCTCAGCGCAGGAGTCTACGTGTCCCTCTCCCTTCCCCTCTGCCCCTCCCCCAAGTGGCATGTGCTCTTTCTCTCTCAAATAAATCAATTCTTAAAAATCAATCAATCTAACAATTAAGTAGGAGAAAAAGACTCACAAAAAGAATGCATTTTAACATGTACATTTGTACGTTCCTTTCAACTTCTAATATGTTCCCATTTCCCCCTGGATTATTTAAAAATATAATTAATCTGACCTTGCATAGTTTTGATATTTTATATAGTCATTTTAAGATCTATATTTAGTTGTTAATCAGTTATTTTCACTATAAAATACTTGACTCATCAATTATATGCCTGGGTATTCATCATAGAGCAATGAAAATTTATTTTCTCCCAAAAAACCTCCAGATGCACATTCACAGCAGCTTTATTTTTAAGAGCCCAAAGCCAGAAATAACCCAAATGCCCCTCAGTGGGTGACTGGATAAACAAACGGTGGTACATCCATAAAATGGAACCACTACTCAGCAACAAACAGGAATGAACACTGATATACACAACTTGAATGGATCAGCAGTATGCTGAGTGGGAAAAAAAAAATGATCCCATTTATAAAACAGCCCCAAAACAACAAAATTTTTTTGATGGAAAATAGATCAGTGTTGCCAGAAGTTAGGACTGGGAAGAAGTTATGACTTAAAGAAATAGCACAATAGAGGTTATAGGGATGGAACAGGTATGTATTCTGATTATTGTGGAGATCACACACATCTGCACATGTAATAAAATTTCACACAACTATACATTCTTCCCAAAGTGTTTCCATGAGTAAAATGGGTGAAATCTGAATTAGGGGTGCAGTTTAGTTCATGGTGCTTTACTCATGTCAATGATCTGATTTTAATAATGCTCTATGGTTGTCTAAGATCTTGTCATTGGCGGAAGCTGCCAGCAGGACACACAGGAATTTTCTGTGCTAATTTTGCAACTTCTTGTGAGTCTAAAATTATTTCAAAATAAAAAATGCAAACAAAAAATTAGCTTCCCAAATTTACAGAGTAGTAAATTAAGATTCAAACAGGCTAAATAAACTGCCATTATAAAGAAGCCCTCAAACGAGTAAAAGGCCAAACTGGAATTTAAACAGCAGGATTTCTGACTCATGTAACTATTGAAACTTAAATTGATTTTATGTTTTTTAAAAGATTTTCTTTTTAAGTAATCTCTGCATCCCATAGTGGGGCCTGAATTCAGGACCCTGAGATCAAGAGTTGCATGCTCCACTGACTGAGTCACCAAGCACCCCTAAATTGATTTTAAACAAAATTAAAAATTCAGTTCCCCAGTTGCTCTAGCCATATTTCAGGGACTGAATATCCACCTGTAGCTAATGGCTACCATATTAGACAGAGTAGATAGAGAACCTTTCTGTCATCTCAGAAAGTTCTAAAGCACAGTGTTGCCTAAAGTGATACACAGTGACTCACTAATTTGTCTTTCTTGACTTTTTCCTACCTCTCTCACACAATCAATCATATTATTTTTAAAGGTTCAGCACTCCATGTCTCAAATGGGCCCCTGACATCTGAAATGAGGATAGCAGCATTGAGTTATTTTCAGCACAATTATGCGGAATCCAACTATAGAAGAACCCTGATGTCTTTTATATAAACATATCAAACTTTATGATTATACCATTAACACCATGTTATGTTTAATATGGTTAAGAAGTGCAATAGGCAGGAGCACCTTGTCAGGAGTGTCTCCTAAAATGTCTACATCCTAATCCTCAAAACCTGTGAATATTAAATTACATGGAAAAGGGGAAAGAATTAAAGTTGGCTGATCAGCTGACCTTGGGTGGGTAAATTACTTTGGATTATCCAGTGAGCCCAGTGGAATTACGAGGTCCTTAGAAACGGAAGAAGGAGGAAGAAGAGTCAGTGTCAGAGAGATGCAGAGGGAGAAAGACTTGACTGGCTGTTGGTGGCTTGACAGGAAGATGGAAGGGAACGGCATACCCAAATGCAGGCAGCCTCTAAAAGCTAGAAAAGATAAGAAAACCAATTCTTCTATAGAGCTTCCAAAGAGGAATGCAGCCCTGCAGCACTTAGAATTTAACAAGCTCAGGGGCATGTTGGATTTATAACTTCCAGAACTGTAAGATGATTCATTTGTGTTGTTCTTGAAGCCACTAAGTTCGTTATAATTTAGTACAACAGCAATAGGGAACTATACAGAAGTTTCCTAAAATTCAATATTAATGGATGTAACTCTTGCTTAGTTACTTAATTCTATTTCCTTTTTTTTTTTTTTTCTTTTTGGTTGTGGAGAAGCAGATTTTAAAAGAATTAGTGGTACTCCAATTCTCAGGAGTTCTTATATGAAGACACTAAGGCTTCAAATTGGCCCCTTGGCCTAGAACTGCCCAAGAGGGAATGGAGGGTTTGTAGAGGAGAAGAGTAGACCTTGAGCTAAGCCTCCATGCAGAGTTGCTAATGCAGCGAGGTTGTTTGCCTGAAAATGACACTGAAGTTCTCAGCACTGAGGATAAAATTAGCTAATCTATTTTGCTTCACGAAAAGGACAAGGAAATGATATAATCTTTAAGAACTGTGGAAGAGTATGCACACTGCTACTTAAAATAGCAATAAGACAATTGTTCTATTGTGTCAAATTACTGAGATTATATGTTATCGGATAAGATTTTATTTTTCATTTTGGCATTTTTTAAAAATTCAATGAGCTTCTAAAAACAAAAAGGTCAATAAAATATTGAATGTTAGTATCAAAATAGAAAAGTGGATTTAATACATGTGAAATGGGAGGAAATTTGCTGGGACATGTGCTAAAATAATAAATTCTAGAGTTTTCATGTGATGCACCCAAAAATTATGATTTAATGAGAGCTAAGAAAATACCTTTTTTTTTTTTTTTCTTAATATGCTCTTTACTTCATTGGTCTACTTCAAACCGTTTTAGGATAAAAATTTAAAGTGTATAACCAAAAGGTCTCCCAGCTATTATCACATGCTTAATTTAGTTCAAAACTTATTTCTTGAAAGTACCTCAGGAACTGCCCTCCCAGATCCTGAATGTCCTTTTGCAGTTTTTCAGATATGGTGATAGAAGGTAAGTCAATGTAAAATATTTTCCCCCAGAGTGGCTTATATTTGGAATTTTCTGGTTTGTTATCAGTTTTCATAGATTTTAAAGATCTGTTTTTTTCATTGACTTGGATCCCACCCTGGAAATGTCCTTTGCTGTGGATCCTCATGGCTCTGGAGTTCATGGCAGCCTCCCGGTACCTACATGCTGGGTTCGGGAGAGGGTCGCGCCAGGTGGCCAAGTTCACACTTCTGTGCCTACCTGAAATTTCCACATTATTTGCTCATTTTGTTTGAGGCCTTAATGGTCAATGTTAAAGTGAAAAAAAAAAAAGAATACACACACACACACACACACACACACACATATGTAGACAGTTTCATAGTCAGTGTTTTCAGGAAACATATTCTTTGTTTTTTTTTAATTTTATTTTTTATTAACATATAATGTTAATAAACAGGTTGATAAATAATAGGTCTGTGAACCATCAGTCTTACACAATTCACAGCCCTCACCATAGCACATATCCTCCCCAATGTCCATCACCCAGCCACCCCATCGTTCCCATCCCCCTCCCCTCCAGCAACCCTCAGGAAACCTACTCTTAATGTACCTTCCAAGATCTCTGAATTTCCTGTATCTACTCTCAGAGACCCTGAGATCCAGTGCATGTCTCCTATTCAGAGCCAAGGATCTAGCTGCCTACCACACACTCAAACTCAACATGTGTCAAACGCAGCTATTCAAATGCTTCTCCTCCCCAATCCTGTCCTTCTCCCATTTTTCCCCACCCTCCACTCAAGCTGGAGATCTCAGTTATCCAGAGACGCCCTACCTTCCCTCCCACCTCTTCCAGCTCATCACCAAATCCTCACAGTTCCTCCTCCTCCATATATCTTTCTGGCCCACACACTCCCCTTCCATATCCAATTCTGGAGCCTCCATTCATCTCATTGGTTCACATCGAAACTTTAATCAGTATCTCCTAACCAATCCAGTCAATAAAAAGGATTTATTACCACAGGATTTATGGAAAGGATTTATAATCAATATTTCATTTTAAAATATTTTACATCCCTGAAAATCACTGTGGGAAGGCATACCCCTTGTTATCAAGAAGTTTAAAATGAAAAAGGAAACAATAGTAATGTACAACAATCATAAAAATAACTACAGTTATCATTTGCTGAGTGTCTCCCATATTCTTGACATTATTCCAGATGCTTTCCATGTATTGTCTCTAATAATCATAACAGCCCTATAAGGTAGGAATTATGCTCATTTTATAGATGAGAAAATGGAGGCTCAGCAATGTTACTAATTTTCCAGGATCTTGTAATCTTAAGTAGAGTATAAACTGGAGATTCCTTTTTTTTAAAAAATATTTCATCTTGGGGCACCTGGGTGGCTCAGTGGGTTAAGGCCTCTGCCTTCGGCTCAGGTCATGGTCCCAGGGTTCTGGGATCGAGCCCCGCATCGGGCTCTCTGCTCTGCGGACAGCCTGCTTCCTCCTCTCTCTCTCTGCCTGCCTCTCTGCCTACTTGTGATCTCTGTCTGTCAAATAAATAAATAAATAAAATCTTAAAAAAAAAAAATTTCATCTTTTGAGAGAGAGAGAGCAAGCAAGGGGGGTGGGGAGAGGGAGGAGGGGAAGAGGGAGAGGGAGAAACAGTCTGCCCACTGAGCAGGGAGCCCAACACAGGGCAATCCCAGGAGCCCAGGATCATGACTTGAGCCAAAGGCAGACACTTAACCAACTGAGCCACCCAGGTGCTCTATACTTGAGATTTTTAAGGGCACAGGCTTTAATTCAACTCTTTATTTTCTATTAATGCCAGATTAAAAGAATTTCAGAGAAAATAGCAGCTGTCTTTGTAAATAATCATAAAAGTCTAGGTCAAAGGAAAACCATATCCTTTAAAATGGTATTTATACTCCTTAAACAACTTCCATACCAAGGCCTCAGGTTTTTCCTATTTTGTTTGTGGACTTCTTTTCTCCCTGATATGCCTTTGTCTTATAATTTCTAGTTCCTCTTATAAAGAAAACATGTGGAGTTAATGAGAATTACGCCACAGGAATGTTGGGAGACTTAATAAAAGAATGCTTGTGGATTGTCTACCACAGTGCCTGACAAATAGACGACCCTCTATAAGAAGTAGTCTATACTGCATAATGGCTAAGAGAGCTCTGTAATCAGCCTCTTGCTACTACTTTACAAGCTGTGTGACCTTAGCTAAATCACTCAACCTCTCTGAAACTTGCCTCCTCACAAGTAAAATGTGGCTAATAATATAATACTCATTCCATTGAGTTACAATGGAATCGAATTTGGATAACACATGTAAAGCATTCAGCCTAATTTAGTAAGGCCTCAAGAAATACTAGCTTTCAGCTGTTATCTCACCCTCCTCCACCAGAAAAGCAGTTTCAACAAAAGTGTTTCAGTGAAAAAAGAAATCAATGTCTGATTTTAATCCAATGCATTTATATACACACCAATCTGTTTTGCCAGAAGCTCACTGGCTCATCATCCGAACAGAAAGATATCAAATCATGGGATTTAGGAACTCAGAGAGAATCTTATCTGAAATCCAGCTCAATCTGGCCAAGTTTAGAAATGAAATGGAGGTTCATAAAAGGGAAATTGACCTCCAAGTTTGTAAAGCTTGTTTAACAAAGATCCAACAGTATAATCTAGATCTCTAGGTTTATAATCTCATGCTCTTTCAACTACTAAGAAATGCACACCTTTCTAAAAGTTGGTTTAGCACCACCTCATGTATTAGAAATACTAAAATGAATTACTAGTCATATTGTTCCAAAGTGTTTTACTATATTAAGTAAACTATCTATAGCTAAGTTTAAAATTCAAGTAAAAGCAAATTTATATGCTCCTGAATGTGTTTATATTGCTTAAAACATAACATAAAATATGAAGACTCTTATGAGTTAAAGTTTCTAATGTTAAATGAAGTTTTTTAAATCACTCATTAATTCAGAAAGCAATTGACATTGATTTAAGTAAGGATTATCAACAAAACCTTGGGAAAATAAAATGAGTATTTTAAAGCCCTAAATCACTCATGTTTTCTGCCCTCAGGAAGATTCCCATTTCCTGATGGGGTAGATCACAAAGGAGCTTCACTACACACAGTCTTCAACTATATCACCTTAAAATTAATAGTTCTAAATTTAAAACAAATGTGAGTCACACAATGAATATCCTCATTCATTGGATAATCATTGATTGAGCATTTCCTTTGTTCCAATAATGGTGGTAGGAGCTGGAGTCATAACAGTAAAATAAGATATGGTCCCCGTCCTCCAGAATTTTAGAAGATCATAAGAGAAGGAGACAAGAAATTAAGAAACTAAAATCCAGGATAATGGACACCAACAGCTAACATTTAGGATAACTGATATTAATAGCTAATATTTATTCAACACATATTAGGTACCAGATATTATGCTAAGCACTTCCAACTTTCAGGCTGTTTCACAAAACCCTATGAGATGGCTGCCATTAATAGCCTCATTTTCTAAGTCAGGAATCTGAAGCCAAGAACTTACTAGAAAGCAGGGGTGGTAGGATTCAAGTAGCCATTAGCTGTATCCAAGCCCTGTTAAAATTGAGGATCACTGCCTAAATGATAGATGGAGAATATACTGTGCCAAAGATGAGGGGCTGAACCCACTCACGGTAGATAAGGGATCGTATTCCTAGAAACCACATGTACAGTGAAACTTGACAGGGATTGTGCCAGTCAGGAAAGGATAAAAAAGACCTTCCAGGTGAACAAACCAATAGAAGAGAAACCGCTTTCCCACTGACCTAAAAAAGATCCCTAAACACATGACCTTCATGTCCCTTCATGGCATGGCCTAAACCCATCTCTCAACACTACTCTTTAGGCTCAACTACAATTTAACATTTTTTTCAGTTGTTTCAAAGAACCAAGTTTACCTTCCCTGCTGGGCCCTAGGGCATGCCATTCCCCTGTGGAGATTAGAACTCTGCTCCTAGGTAATGCTTAGTCATGCTGCAGGTCTCAGCATAGACACTGTTTTCTCTGGGGAGTCTTCCAAGAGCTCTATCCAGACCCTTCTCAAATTGTACTTTAGGGTCCCTACCATTCATGCCTATGGTCCCCTGCATTTCTGTCAGGACAGTACTAAGCAGACTGAGAAATCCACATTCAAACATCTACCTTCTCTATGATACTGAAAACTCCACTGGGCAAGGACTGTTTTACTTATCACTGTAATCCCAGAACCTGGCACAATGCCAAGCACACAGTAGGCACTCAATAATTATTTGTGGAATAAGTTAAAAAAATCTAAATGTGTAGAGTAATATCCCCATCTTGTGGCCTTTGGGAAGACTCTGATAAAGTCATGGTACCCTGCTGAAGTTTCAATACCAAAAGCACAGGTAGGCACTGGCAATCCTTGCCCCATGCACTGAAGGAAATGAAAGTGAAAGTCAATGTTCCCTACCTCTGGCTGACACCGGCAGAACCTGAAAGTATAGTCATATACAGCAGTGAAAGTACACTCAAATCAGACAAGCCACTTCCCTCATCTGCTTCCATTTTTGAAGTGAAAGATTTTATTCAGGTTTGCCTTTTGGAAGGACATTTTCCAAGCACATGCGTCCTCATGGACTGAGTCATTCTCTGGTATTATTATTGACTCATCATAACTAGAACATAATTTTTCTATGCATGGTGCAGAAGTGGTGGTACATAAATGAAAACAATGACCAAAATGGGATGTTTTGAAAATGTGTATTCATCCCCAAAATAATAATCTAAAATTCCAGAATCTTGGGTGATTTGGAGAAATAAGGCTTAAAGAAAGACTTGTTCTCATTAAAATGAATAAAAAATTGAAAAAGACTTTGAATTCCCCCAAATAATTACCACTAGCATTTCCTGCAGGACTTCCTGTGCACCATAAACTGGATTTACATGGATTATTCTACTTACTTTTGCAAACATCCCAGTCTTGTAAATAGACACTGTCATTAATCCCATCTAAAAGAGGAGGAGAGCAAGCAAAGAGGGGCTAAGGAACTGTAAAGTCCCACGTGAGAAGATGTGGACCTGAGATGCAGGAGAGCTCTTGCTTCATGAAAGTTAAACCCCTCCTTTCTGTCAGTTTGTCCATAAAACCCCTTTTGAAGATGTGTTAAATTTATGACCTCACTTCCTTTCAGACACTCCATGGATTTTTTTTCTCAGTCTTTTCATTTAGTAGAGATTTCTGGCATGCAAATAAGCTACCATGAAGTCAAAGCCATACTTGATTTGGCGCTGAAATACACAGACTTCAGAATACTGAGATTTTCCAGTTTGTCAAAGGTCACTTAACTTCAAAGTTTCCTAATCTATAAAATGAGAGAAACACCTATTTCACAAAGTTGTTTAGAGAGTTTATATTCTAAAAGGCCTGGGACATGGTGGGTACTGAAATATTTTTTGGTTCTAATGTGATGGTTGTCCTTAGATTCCCCAATACCCTTGAAAATTGGCATTGGCCCCTCCCACACAAGAAGCCTGGATATAAGGAGTCAGTCAGTCACTCAGACATTGGATTGATGGAAGGAACTCTGTGACTATTTTCAAACATTCTTTAAGGCCCTAGCAAAATGCAGCAAAATATTTTCTTCAACTTGGTCTCCTAAGCATACCAAATCTGGCACATTTCGACTATGGGGCTACATTTGTTTAGCTCAACTTTAAAAGTTAAGTGACTCTTTAAGTCATCATCAAATGTAGAAGAAGCAAATAAGCCCATGGGGCACCTGGGTGGCTCAGTGGGTTAAAGCCTCTGCCTTCGGCTCAGGTCATGATCCCAGGGTTCTGGGATCGAGTCCCGCATCGGGCTCTCTGCTCTGTGGACAGCCTGCTTCCTCCTCTCTCTCTCTGCCTGCTTGTGATCTCTGTCTGTCAAATAAATAAATAAAATCTTTAAAAAAAAAAAAGAAGCAAATAAGCCCAAATGAAAACATTCTTCATGTATTTTTCATGCAGAATCAATCAACCCATGATGAGATTCATTCATTCAACACTCAGCAAATATTTATTGAGTACCTACTATATTTGTTTTTAATAAAATATAATGCCAGGTTTTCAGAATATTTGAAGACTGGTAAAGTTCATATAAATTGCAAATATTTTTATTCTCTCTCCAATCATTCTCCAAGAAAGGAATTCAGAGAGTGACAAGCTTAATCTGTGAAAAAGCACAGAAATGACGGAACTCTCCAAGGTGACAACCTTCCCTTGCTAATGAGGTCTCCTCCTCTCCCACAGCCTCCTCACTACCTAGCTTTTGGTAACAGGCACCTCCCTGTTCTGAATCAGCCACTTATATAATATGTTTAGGATTAAGAATAAGTTTTCTTTACCACACACTCCGCCCATTGGCACAGCCCAAGGACATGAAGTCAAACGAACAGATATTAGGCAAATATTCTCTTATCTCTTGCCATAGAGATAAAATAAAACAATATGATTGAAAAAACAAATGAAGCCACCTGCTCTGAATTTTAACCAAAAAAATTAGGAACCTGAGGACTTTGAATACTGCTCTAAGCACTGAGAGCAGTTCCATGTCACTTGGTCTAGGCAGCTAACACCTTAAGAACCAATGTCTAATTCAACAAATCTCTTAATTTTCCCCTTCTTTACTAATCTATAAAATAGGGGTGATGTTGGCCTTTCACTGATCTGTGGGTCAGGGAAATGGACAGAGGCAAAAGTGCTGTATCAATTGAAGAAAACCACCCCAGCGTTCCACAAGTTTTACAGTATAGTTTTGACAATAAAAATCTTTTATGCCTTCTGTATTGTTTGGTGTCAGAAGACAGGAGAGGGAATAATGAGAGGTAGGATGGAGTACAGGGAGAATAGTGCCACAAAGATGTCCACATTCTAATCTCCGGGATCTGTAAATATGGCCCCTGGTATGATAAAAGGGACTTTAGAGGTATGACCAAATGAAGCATCTGGAGATGGAAGATTACTCTGGGTTATCCGGCTAGGGCCAGTGTAATTGCAAGTCTCCTTACAAGAGGGAGTAGGAGAGTCAGAGTCAGGAACAGAAGATGAGATGGTAAAAGCAAGAAGGTGAAGTAACTCAAGAAAGAGACCCCAAGCCAAGGGGTGCTGGTGGCCTCTGGACGCTGGAAAAGGCACAGACACAGATTTTCCCTCAGAACCTCTAGCAGGACCCAGCCAGTGAAAGTGGTTTTCAACTTCAGACCTAGAACAGCAAGATAATATATGTGTGCTGTTTTAAGCCACTGTGTTCATGGTAAAAATGAAATGGATATAAGTGGAAAATGAATACAAGTGGAAAGCTATGTTCTCTAGTAAAAAGAGCAAAGGACTGAAGGTCATAAAGGCTTTGGCTCTGGTTTTAAGATTGGCACTACTAGCCATGGGACCTTAAATGAACACATTACCTCTCGGGACTTTATTCATACCCAGCAGGGCTTAACTCTGGCTAAAGATTTAGTCCCTTCTAGCCCTGGGAGTCTATGTTGGGCACAACGCTAAGTGTACGGAACCACTTAACATCCTCCTCATCCTCCAGACGATATCCCCCAATTTAATTTACATTCTCCCTGCCATGCCACCTCAAATGACTCTACAGCCAGATCACAAATCCGACATTAGCACTAAAGATACAGTGGCATACAAAATTTATGTCTAAATCCTGGAATGTATTTGCCTAGTACACAAGATTTTTTTTAAACACATGGAGCTTGCCTTAGGTAGTTTTATTCTGGAGAAGGAGCTTCTTAGCTGGGCCAAACATATGGTCTGGCAGTTCCACTACGCCCACTGAGTGTTTATCTTCTCTGCTCCTGTGCAGTAATTTTAATAAAAACCCTGCACCAGCCCTCACCCCAGGTGGTGAGCCAGCCCCACCTGTCTCTTCCTGACAGACTGTTGAACATGGATGCCTTCCAGCAACTAAAAGTTATTATTTTGCCTCCCCAACCTTTCTGCTTTTGCTCCAGGTAGCTGTTGCACAGAGTCGTCTATTTAGAAACATGATGTCAGCTATTTCTTATCTTGCCATCTTTGAGATGTCCTGTGTCTTGGAATTTCCAACAAAATAGATCTCTCTTTGCAGCACTCCCCATTCTAAACACACAAAAGAAAATTAAATAGATTAAAGGAATCCCATTATTTTATCTGTGTTTCATCTCCTTCAGAATAAAATAAGCCCACCCAGACATTTGGTGCTGGAAGTAAGCTAAGGAGGATAGCCAGGTATTGTTTTGCCCTTCACTGTTCCTGTACAAAGGATTTTTTTTTTTTCCTGAAACTGAATTGTTAATTGATTTTAATCAGACACATCCTATGAGAACATTTTCACCAAAAAATCAAAATAGAAACCAAAAAATTCTGAGTATACGTTTAAGAATCAGATTCCAGTTATTTAGCAATTCTGAGAGTTCATGAGAGAGCTCACTGTATTTTGTCAACTTAACAAAGAATTGATCCTGCCCTTTGTGAAGCTAGCAAACATGAGGATAAGAGAGACTTAGATTTTTATATTTCTTTCTCTCAGACTTTAAAAGGGGCAGGCTTTCTACACTGACTATCTTGAGGAATCTGGAGCCTCTGAAAGTTTGAATAATAATATGGGGGCCTTTTAGAATGTGGCATTAAAAAGGTTATAAAAATTATTTAGGATATTAACATACAAGACATAATGCTAGGAGATTAACCATCATAGTGCAGAAACGTCTCATTTTTGTGATACTCCTCCTAAAGGCCAGATGCTAATGAAATCCTTTCTCTCTCTCCGCTTTACTCTTAGAATCTAAAGCACTCACTTCACCTTCTCCTGCCTCTGCAGGCCTGTTCCATCCAGGAGTAGAACTAGATGAAGATGAGAAGGGCAAATAAATCACACTGGAGACACAAAAGCAGAACTTTGCAGGCACAAGGCACAAGAGAAATTCAACTATATCCTTCTTTGTAGATAAACATTTATCTCCCTGAGAAGGGTTTAATTTTCTATTAGTGGAAATTATTCCACTTTTTCTATTTTTTACTTGTTATATAAAAAAGTAGATGAGTAAAAAGAGCAACAATAGTACAAAATAAAAAATCTGCAGTGTTTTTCATGTAGCCCTTGATTTTTTTGTGGTTCACTGTCCCTAGATAGAAATCAAATGTTATCCATGAATCACTCTTGTAAAGGTCAAGGCTCTTGGCTGCAAGCAATGGAGACCATATATCACTAACATAATGAAGCAGTAAGGCATTTATTAAAAGAATATTGTGTTGCTGACTCAATCAACAGGAAGTCTAGAGAGCCCAGGCTGAGAAAATGGGCAGGGCCAGAGTACAGTGAACAGCAGGGAACCGGGAACATTCTGTCAGGATGCCACCACCAGTTACTACCACCACCAATAGCTCAATGTTGCCACCACCAGACACTTCAGTCCTTTCCTCTAGAATTTTGACACTAACCACTGCCATTGCTGAGCTCCATGAAATCACCAAACTAGCACCAGGAAGTATTTTTCACTAGCTCTGTTTGTAATTTTTTATCACTATCTCAGGAATGCTGGAATGTTCAAGGCTAGGTTATGGAGTTATAACCCAGCACCAGGAGGAGTGTCTGGCCCTTTTAACTTCTATAATGGGAGGTAAGACTTCCCTTCCACCAAGGTTCCCATCTGGGAGTATTTCCCATAAATACAAGTGTGTTTGGATGCTGGGTAGCCAAGCAATAGCAGATGTCCAGCATAGTCCAGTACTCTTCTTACCTGATTTCTACATATAGTCCTCACTCAAAAATACTCCTGCTTCATAATGCCCCTCAAACAATCAAGACATTTTCAGCCTCTCCCAACAAAGGAAGGCAACCTTCAGTCTTGTTAGGGACTGCCTCTAGATCAAAGTCTAAGATTACCAAGAAATCTTTTTTCCTCCATTTCTGTTGGATGCCTACTTAATATTCTGCAGTATATGACCTGAAATGTAAAATGAGTCAACAAAATTTATTTAGAAATGGTATGGGAAAGAGGTAGGAAAGAAAAAGAAAATTAGTGAAAATATACAGGTCTACGTATGACATGGCAAGGAAGGACACCGTGGTCATGGGATGGGGTTGATAGTTAGAATTTCTCTATTGCACATTTTGTTTTCCCTTCATCTTCAGCCAGCGCTGTAACTGCTATGGGGTCTTTAGCCACATGGATGACACAAACCTTTCCCAACTGGGGGGATCTTAGTCCTGTGGATTAACCTACTTTGAGGTTTCAATAACTTATTTTGTTTGATAGAGTGATAATAGGATGCTGCCCAGGGAATTAATTACCTGTTCTCATCTCCATCTCTTTGGAATAAATGAAACTATATTTCTTTTCAATAGTCAGAATCCATTACCCCAGTTACTACCATGGTCCTCCTTTTCCTCTGATTTCCCAGAAGCTTGAGTGGTCTGAAATGGTCAATATTAGCTTCCCGTTTGGTTGAAAATTACTGTGATACCCTTGGGACTAAGTATTTCCCTTGGAGTACTAAAATCACTAAATGGAACCAGAGTCACAGGACAGAAAGCAAGTTTTATAAGTGGGTCATTAGCTACGCTAGGTAGAGGATGCACCCCACTTCTAGTTCATTAATCTTGGACATGCACATTCTGGCTATGGGAGAAAGAGCACCATGTTTCAGTTGTCAGTTCAGAACACATTCTGAATTCTGTAAGACAGTATCCAACTTCACTAGGCATTGGCACTAAAATGAGTATTGCATAGTTCATTGCACCATTCCATAAAGCTAACTGCTAACTGTGATAAAGATATGAATTTAGTGAATTCCATAGACATCAACCATGCCTTGTTTCCCATACTGTAGCTTAACTTCCACTTGGCCCTTCCCACCATATAGTCCTTACTTCATGATTCAGAAAACTAATGAAGAATATAGGTCAGGATACCTATTCTGACTGATGTAATATGTATACTTATCTTTACGTATATTTATATACACACATATATAATCCAAACTTATAGGAACTAGGTAAATAACCCAATGAACCCACAGTGAGGCAGATCTGAGTCAAAACTCTATTATCTGGATCTCATTTTTTCCTGGTAGGCATCAATAGAATTTAGGGAGCCAGAAATTAGCCTGAGTTAGAACCCTGTGACATCTTTCCTGGAATAACTGGGTATTTCTCTTTCTCCAGGATCTATTTAACATGGTAAATGGCTACAGGACCTTTAGGGAACTACTAGTGCCTAAAGTATATAGAGTACATATTCATGACTTTCTAGTATGTCCTTTCTGAGGGGTCCCAGACCCACCTTTGTTCAAGGGGCTCCAGATCTGTGGTGTGGCTCAGGGCTGGGTATTGGGTCAGGAGCTACTACTCTATCATAAAAGCACATTGGGCCTCTTTCACCACACCTATGGATGTTTTTGTTTTTTATTTAAATACATCAAGAAGGACAGTAGAGAGTTGTAATTAGGTAATCCAGGATCAATTAACCACCTCCAAAATCTACGTGGGTCACACTCTTCTAGTCAGCCATTATCCCAGCTGCCTTTCAAAGTAACCCCACCATTGTCCCTCTGTAAATAAACACGATTACTTGGCCTAGGCATCTAGGTGCTTCCCATCCCCACTGAGTTTGTGAGTCCATTTTCCTGCAGCACTTTTCAGTGCTATTGAGGCCTACAGAAAAGAACCTCTGAACTACTTCTCAAAGGTGCTCACCTCATCCTTGTATTATTCAAGCCCTTGTTGAAGACAGTTTCTTCTGAGACCTCTTGGAAGGCATTGCTATGGGAATCACTCTTGATTAATGCAATAAGGACTACTGTCTTTGTAGACACAGGCTACATTGCACTGAATATCTCCTAACAGATAAAGTTTCTTTACTCCAGACCTCTACGAAACCCAGTTTTCATTCAACTAGCCAGGTCAACATTGAGAATTACTTACAGCTGCTTGGTCCAGCACATAGGATCCAGAATCTCTGGGGTCTGTGTCTGCATTAATAAATTGAGTCTGATCTACATCATCTTGTCCTTCTACGTTGCTTTTGTAATTTTCCAAGCACCCACTCCTCCATCACCCACATTCAAAACACACACTCTGGTTTCAAGTCTAGAGACATCGCTAGGGTGAGTGAGTACAAGAGAATAAGTACTTCTTCCAGGTCAACTCCCTCAAGTGAAGATACTGTGAAATAAAGTGGCCTAACTCTCTGAAATCCAACAATGCTTCCAGAAATATTTTTGCATATTTTTACTGACTCTTCAGGTGTTCTGAAGGGAGAGGACTACTCTGGACCTCAAAAGCACCATATTCCTGGAAAACTCTCCTACAACATTTGATGATGGTAATCATTCTCCTGTTTGGAAACCCTACTGCTTCTCTGCTTCTATGTCATTACATTTTCCTATTTTTCTCTTTCTCCTTCAGTTTCTGACCATTCCTCACTACTGTAGGACTATCTTTTATCTTCTCTATCTCCTCTCTTCTTTTCTCACAGTTCTAACTACAATCAATTATTCATTTTTTTCATCCATAGCTACATTCCTGGGTTTTATCTCTATTCTGAACTCCACTCCCACATTTCCAGTTGCATGACAGATACCCCAAAGTTGCCTATGCAACATAATACTCCTAGGACTGAACTCCCCTTCTTCTTACAAAACAAGTTCACCATCATCTGAGTTAGGGTCTAGGAATCATTGAGTTGTTCTCCCTCATTCACACATCCCATCTATGCCAGTTCCTTTCAAATATTTCCAGTCTCTAGAATCCATACCATTTCCTTGGTTATATCATTTTCTGCTGAAAAAATTTCAAAGGGTTCCCAGTGCCTTGAAGAAAAAAAACTATGTATATAAAAAAGGTCAGGCTATCAGGCATCTACTCAGTCTTTTTTCAGCCCCATCACTCTCTAAGTAGATCTCCAGTTTACCCCTTGACCTCCCACCATACTTCCCAAGGTAATCTCAAGTGTCTACTATTTCTCATACTCATCCTTGGTGAATTCACTTCATTATCTCTGGTCATGCTATCCCCTCCATCTTGCCACTTTTAACCCTCCCCTCTCAGATGGAGAAGGTGAAGAACCCAAGAACTGGAAGATAGATATAAAAAAAACCAGAGGGAGAGGATGGGACAGTGATGTGATGTCTTTGAGAAGGTATCCTGTGCTGAGCCATCTCCTTTCCAGAAGAAGTTACAGGGATGAGGAGGGGTGAAAGTTACAAAAACCTCTGGAAACACGTTTGAGAGATAAAGAGCAAAGGGAATCTGTGCCCTATGCCCAGGAGAACCCTGAAAATTGGCAAGATCCCAGTGTTCCTAACCTCAGCATACATGCAAGAAAAGAGTAGACATAGCAGTGGGTTGGGAAATCCAGAACAAGAAACTTATGTGGTCTCATAGAGGGCCTGGGTGCACATTCAGTGTCAAACAAGAGCTGAATGATTTCATTACACAAAACAGCAATTCAGAGCAACAACTAGCGTGGAAGAGGTGACTCAGCACTGACAGTCCCTCAGTGGCTGAGAGCATTCCTAAGTTTGGAAAGGAAGACATGGGAATTACCTACGTGAAATAACCCAAGGCTCACAGGAATGAGCGCATCTCAGCTGATGTCAAAGGGGTCAGGGGCAAAGATCCACACAGCACATGGCCTTCTCAATGCCTGAATATCATAAAGCCACTCTGCCTGCTCTCCCCCCTATCTTTCTTCATGAACAGAGCCTTGGCTTGTGGGGGGAGGGGTGCTAAATGGATAAAGATGTAATGTCTGCTACCTAGCAGAGTGAGGACTCTGAATATAAATTAGACTCACTTACGAAATGGTAAAAATGATCATTTCTGAGCCACCTGATTTTGTCTGAGATCCATACCTGCATATGTGTATTATGTATATACATACGTGTATATTCACTTTTTCTTTCATCCATAAATCATTAATGTGTGTCTTAGTCATTTGGGCTGCGACAGTGAAATGTCACACACTAGGTGGCTTATACACAATAGAAACTTATTTCCCATAGTTCTAAAGACTAGGAAGTCCAAGATCAAGGTGCCAAATAGAGGCGGTATCTGGTGAACTTACTTCCTGGTTCACAGATGACAGTTTTTTCACTGTTGTCTTCACATGCAAAAAGAGCAAGGGAGCTTTCTAAGGTATCTTCTAGGGAATAAATACATTCCTGAGGGTTCCATCCTCATGACCTAATCACCACCCCACCTCCAAAGACTATCACACTGGGACTTAGGTTTCAACATATGAATTTGGGGGGGGGGGGCACAAATATTCAGTCCACAACAATGTGGTTATAAATACTGTGACAAAAAAATCTGTCAGTAAAAGGAGTTTGTGACTATAGACATCATTCTAAATACTTCTAGATATAAAATCAAAATCAATTAAAACAAACTAAAAGTTTGACAAAACAAACTAAAGTTCTCTGTGGGAAACATCATCCTGAAGGACTTCTAGGAAGTCATTTTCTAAACTTTCTTGGAAACTCAAGTAGGAGTTTATTATAAATAATAGAATCTGACAGCATTGGGAGGCAATTTATAAATTCCATTCAATGATGAAATCATGCAGCTGGAAACTTGAGGAATGGACCAAATAAAATGACCTTAGAGGTGACTTCAAAACAGCAACCCTCATTATATTTCTGGATCCTAATTTTCCTACTTCCTATATCATTTCAGGACATTTAAACTGCTAGTTGCAAGAAAAGATCAGATCAAAATATTCAGAAATTTAAGATACAACTATAGAAAATGCATATCAAAATACATACACTGATATATATATATAGAGAGAGAGAGAGAGAGACAGATGTAAAAATACATGAATATACAATACATAAGTACTTTTTTAACTTTTATAGTTTGTCTCATTTTTTAAGTATTTTGCTATGTGTGCATGTGTATATAGATATACGAATCAGTGGAAGACAAACTGATTTATATAAAATCATTGACAAAATAGCTAATTGAGTTAGAAAACCAGCAGAAAATACAGGAGCACATCTAACTATAAAAGATGGAAACTATAAATGGAAAAAATTACATAAAGACATTGAAACTGTGTCAAGAGAAGTCTTTAAGCTCTTCTTCCAAGAATAACTGTTAAATAGATTTCATTGAAATTATACTTTACAACATGTTAATTCTCTGTCCCTAAGGGATTCCATTTTGTATAGAATGTAAATAAACTGCCTGAGAAAATTTAGCTGAGGTTGGATTTAATTACCAGACCTAATTCTTCAGTAATGGAAATTCAGCCAAACAACTGGGAGAAAATGCTGACTGAATAGAGACCCGAGTGACCCAGCTAACTGGAAGTGAACAACATTTTTGATTAATTGAAAGGACAAACACTTCGTCTTAAAATATCTAAAGGTGAGACGAGTAGAACTAAATAAATCTACAACACTGTTTGATAGCACTTTTCCAAGAACCCTGTGGAGTACCTTTTCATATGATAATATATGAAATAGCAAGAAGCATATTTTTGCAGGCACCTTTCTATGCCCAAAGCTAAAATTTAATGTTTTTTTAGAGTCTCCTGACTAGGAATTTCTACTGCTCATACAAACAATTTCTTACATTTTCAGGGCTAGTTTTACAGCGAAGGTCCCCCATTATAATTGGCTATAGTACTTTTGTATGGCACAATTGGAGTTGGCAGAGACCGTTAAGTGAAAATCATTTTTGGATCTTCTAAGTCAAGTGGTGTGTGTCTTTACAAGACGAACGGCCTCTACAGCAATGAACTGCAATGATTCTACATGTTGTTGCAAACATGAGAATGTCATAATTCTTCCCCTATCCAAGCCATCCTGCAATCGGCAACAATTAGTATGCTTGTTAAAAAAGAAATGACTTTATCGATATTAATAATTCAAACATTAGAATCAAGTTTATTATCACTATTCTAACAAATCTTGAAATCAACATGCAGCCTTTAACTGGTGTGTTTTTCTTGTATGTTAATACATTTTTAACTATTATATGATCTGTTCAGGTATGTTTCTTAAGTAATAAGAGAAGAAAAAAAGTTTTGGCTACTTTAAGAAGTCACTGCAGGACTTGTATGAAAATGAGGTATCACTAACCAGGAGGAAGTTATTTAAAGGGACATAAAATGGTTGTTGCCAAAGTAACCTCCCCCTGATTGGAGGAAAATCATGACTACAGACAGAAGATCATGCTATAGACATAAACATAACACATCTGATTTTTCTCTTTTCTCGCCTTGTTTTAGCCTAGAGGGAAAGAACACGGAGTTTATCCTCAGAGCTGCCTGGAACACATATGGAGTCTAGTGTCACTCTAAGAAGCTGAGGGATAAGAAGAAACAGATGCAGAGACAGCAAGCAGAGGGACAAGGAGTCTGGGAGTCACAAGATGAATGTTTGCAGCAACAGGGAATGTGTAGTTTGGAGTGGGGACAATTAGGGAGAAATACAATAACTAACTCAAATATCTGGAGTTATTTTTTTTAATTGAAGTTATTTATTTATTTATTTTTATTTTTATTTATTTTTTATTTTTTGTTTTTTAAAGATTTTATTTATTTATTTGACAGACAGAGATCACAAGTAGGCAGAGAAGCAAGCAGAGAGAGAGAGAGGAGGAAGCAGGCTCCCTACTGAGCAGAGAGCCTGATGCGGGGCTCGATCCCAGGACCCTAAGATCATGACCTGAGTCGAAGGCAGAGGCTTTAACCCACTGAGCCACCCAGGCGCCCCTAAAATTCAAGTTATTTAAACTAAAAACAAAAGCAGTTCACCCATATCTTCCCCCACCCCTCCGAGCCCCACTTCTGGAAAATACCAATCTGTTCTTTGAATCTATGAGCTTGATTTGGTTTAAAAAAATGATTTTTTAGATTGTACATATAAGAAAAAACATATGGTATTTGTCTTTCTCTGTCTTATTTCACTTAGCATAATGCCCTCGAGGTCCATCCATGTTGTCACAATGGCTAGAGTTCCATTTTTTATGGCAAGATAATATTCCATTGTACCTAGATACCATAATTTCTTGCTCTGTAATGAAGAATATGTTTTTAAATATGATTGTGCAGTGACAGAGAACAAGATCTACCCACACATGAGCAAGCATCTGAAGGCAGTAGTAACCTGCCCCAGCAATAAGCCATGGACTTCTCTCCTTATCCTGCATATTATTATTCCCTTGATTTCCTTGTGGGAGACTTTGCTACTTTAGGTTTTTCTCCCCTGGGTATTTTCCCTCTTTAAAAAATGGATGTAACACACCCAGATAAAAGTAAGTCTTATTCATCCATCATCATATAAAGGATGCTATTTGCCTGGCCTGTCTATAGGAAACTTTGTTATTTATTTCAAACTGAAAAAATATATATATACACACATATATATATAAAATACATATATTATATACATAATTTATATAAACATAAATTTAAGTCATTCCTTAGATGCAAAAATTAGAATATGTAGAAAATAGAAATTACCTACAGTCCTGCTACCCTATCACTGCTAAAATTATGCTCTTTGGGGCGCCTGGGTGGCTCAGTGGGTTAAAGCCTCTGCCTTCTGCTCAGGTCATGATCCCAGGGTCCTGGGATCGAGCCTCACAACGGGCTCTCTGCTCATCAGGAAGCCTGCTTCCTCCTCTCTCTCTGCCTGCCTCTCTGCCTACTTGTGATCTCTGTCTGTCAAATAAATAAAAAAGATCTTTAAAAAAAAAATAAAATTATGCTCTTTTCCTCATGATTTTTCTGAGTACTTTTATAAAGTTCTGATGTTTGTGCAGTTGCTTTTTTTTTAAGATTTTATTTTTATTTATTTGACAGACAGAGATCACAAGTAGGCAGAGAGAGAGAGAGAGAGGAGGAAGCAGGCTCCCTGCTGAGCAGAGAGCCCAATGTGAGGCTCGATCCCAGGACCCTGGGATCATAACCTGAGCCAAAGGCAGAGGCTTTAACCCACTGAGCCACCCAGACGTCCCTGTACAGTTGCTTTTATAAACCATTCTCTTCACTCATTAAAACAAAATTTTTATATTATTAAAAATACTTAAAAATATTCAATGATTTTATACCTCTCCATTATAATGTTATTTAGCTATTTTATCATTTGGGGGCATTAGAGTGATTATCAATTGTTTCTATTGTAAATATGTTGGGTTAATCTGTTAATAAGCCATCTGGGTTTTTTTTTCCCCTCAAAATTATCATTTTGTTCCATGACCTCTCTTTTGGGCATTTAGGCCTTGCCTCAGGGAAA
This sequence comes from Meles meles, assembly GCF_922984935.1. NCBI lineage: Eukaryota > Metazoa > Chordata > Mammalia > Carnivora > Mustelidae > Meles > Meles meles. The sequence goes on along the minus strand of NC_060079.1, from coordinate 15,787,387 downwards.
GGACAGAAGGGCAAGTGAAAAGAGTTCATACTCAGCTTCTGAGTTTGAAAGTAGACTTCTGAAACTTGCAACAAAGATGAAGCAAAAGGTTATTTTTGAGCCTCGAAAGCCTGACTTTCAAGTATCAAATAAAATCATGATGCTACTGGTGGCATTTGTACCATACACAATAAACTTGAAAGCATGTGAGATTGGCTAAAGCAGTTTGGAAGGGATAAAAATGTACAAGAGAAAAGTCCGAGATATGAGAGAAGAACCATGGAGTTAGATGGTGTGAATCTTTGAAAAGAGATCCTGCCCTCTGACCATCACCAGGGCCAAAACTCTTGGGAGAGGGTGAGGGGCAAAGAATGTCAGATAGGTTTGGGGGTCTGAGTGAAGAGGAGACCAGTGCCCCACTTCCTGACTGGAGACTAGGCAAGAGGCAAACCTTATATAAAGCTCTATCTCAGCAAGATGACAGTGGGTAGAGATGATGCCTTGGGAATGTCTATAGGGAGGTGCCTGAGAAAGCTCCTCAGAGTTTCCTCTGGCCCCATTATGGAATACAATAGCTTTATTTTATTTTTGCCGGTGCGTCCTTGAGAGACATGGGGTTGTTAAAGGAAAGTTCACACATTCGTCATATCCCCCAGGTTGGGACATCTCAATGGCTGAAGGGTGTACCAATGATCTATAGCAACTAAAGACCAATGGGAACCCAGATGCATCAGTAGATGCGACAGTGGAAAAGTCACAGAGCCCAAGGATCAGTTAGAATAGTGCATTTCACCAGCTCTCAGCTTGGGCAGAGAGTAGCCCAGGTGCACTTTCTTCCTCATGTCTTGAAGTATTGTAACTTCCTCACAACTGAGATGCAGAATCAGAAGGGGGGACCCTGAGTTTACCGAGAAAGCCACAATTTGACTAAGTCTATCCTGAATTGCCTAAGATTAAATATGCAAGTAGAAAAAGGGCTCAACATTAACGTTAATTTCAGTTGGATAAAAATTATTGCATTTTTGCATACCCAAATCCCCCACCTCTGTGTAATCAATGCCACACTTAACCATTCATTGTTTTGCAGCAGTAAGAACTTGAATGCCTTTTCATCTGGGTTTAGTCATTCACCTTTATATTCATTTATTCCTTCAGTGAACTTTTTTAGCACCCATTTTCCAGGCACTATACTAGACATTAAGGTTAGAGCAGGGAACAAAACAGATGTAGCTCCTCCCTGTTTTTGCCGAATTCCAGGAAGATTGGCAATAGAGAAGTTATTATAACAAAATAATGTGGCCATTTTGACAAGGGAGGGGTCCTAACCTAACTTTCTAGACAAAGCATCAGTGACACAGAACCCCAAAGAATTAGTAGACACAAGACAGAGAAGAGTGTCTTAGTACACTTTGGAAGAAAACAACTTAGCAAAATGTCAGGAGTCAGAGAAGAATGCTATGGCCATAAATTACCAAGCATGAACTTAGCATTTGAGGATGTATGTTGTGTGTCTTAAAAATGGAGTTTCAGGGCCATGGTGCTATCGTTTAAAGAAAAAAGGTGAGACTAACAGCTAGAATTAGAAAAATAAATTCTGTGAAAAATATACAGAATAAATACAGAAAAATACAGATTCTGTATTTGATAGCCTACCACTTTTGTTTCCACTTAAATCAGTAAATAGATACCTCATTTCTCCATGACTGGAACAGAGACAGATAATTGTCTACCTCAATATTAATTTTCTGTCTTTTCTTTAAGATTTTATTTATTTATTTGACACAGAGATCACAAATAGGCAGAGAGGCAGGCAGAGAGAAAGGGGGAAGCAGGCTCCCAGCTGAGCAGAGAGCCCAATACCCGGCTCGATCCCAGGACCCAGAGACCATGACCTGAGCCAAAGGCAGAGGCTTTAACCCACTGAGCCACCCAGGCGTCCCTTTTCTCTGATTTTAAAAAAGCATTTTGCTCAGTACTCTCACATGCTCAGCTTTTCTCCAATTTCAGATGTGACTAGGGAAATAAATTCTGGTCATCCAGATATAAGTAAAAGTACAGGAGGTACCTGCAGGAAATCTTCTTAAGTTTCTTTCTCTCTGCTGCCATTCTAGAATGCAAGGATGATGTCTAGCTCTCCACCTGCCATCCTGAAACATGAGGACAAAATTTGTACTCTAGGGTTTGTAGAGTGAAGAGTGAGAAGGGCCTTGGTTACCAATGGTTTTGTAAAATTACCAGACTAGCTTCCCAAATTGATTTTACATGAGAAATAAACTTCTCTCATGTTTAAGCCATGTTATTATTTATCAGGGATATCAAACATATAGCAAAGCCTAATCCTACTTTATGTGTTGTGGTAAGGAGCTGAATTAGGATAACTGAGAAATATTCTAAATCTATGCCAAAGGCCTAAAACAATAATCAGAAAACTGTAATGCTTGAAAGACATGTAGAAGTCATTTGGTCTAACTGCTTCATTTTGTTAATTTGAACACATCACTCTTTAGGTTGAGCCTGTTAGTCCTCTGCATTGGTAAGATAATGTCTAAGTTTAAGTTTCCTGAATAGTATGCTCTGGTCCTATCTACTTGCCATCCTTACCTCCTAACATAGAAATAATGCTAAGAAAGGAAAGGAAAGGAAAGAAAAGAAAAGGAAAGGAAAGGAAAGGAAAGGAAAGGGGAAGGGGAAGAAATTGTGCTTGGGAATTATCAGCTATTTTTAGTATCCTAATAATAAATGCATGTCATAATCCCATGTGTTTATTATGTATTATTCTCTCTACCAAAAAGAAGCTTCCTCTGATTTGCCATTTTGCTCAAGAATTTCCTTCTCTTGAAAGCTGCCTACCTCCAAATTACCAGGCAGGCTGATCACTTCCTCCTTTGTGTTACATATTTTTGTATTTTTATATTTATATTTTGTATTATATATTTTTGTATTTATGTATTTTATATATATTTTGTGTATATATATTTGTGCATATATTTTTCTAATATTATACATAAGCATGTTAATGGTTACCATCTAATGAGATATTGTTTATTCTGTATTATCAGGGCCCAGCACAATAATATATAGTAAGTTGAATAACTTCCTAGTAAGTGAGCTGAAAAACTATTTGTTGAATTGACTGGCATTTCAAATTAGAAAATTAAGAACTTTGAAAAACTAATCAAACTAGGTTGTAAGACCTAAGAGACCCAAGATTTATATCAGGGGCCAAAAGAAAAGAGAAAAGATAACCCAAAAGAAAAGAGAAAAAACATTGCTTTTATATCTAATAGAGGTCAAGTTGGAGGGCTTGACTTATATGTTGACACTAACATTGAACTCCAGAATCAGTCAGACTTACTGGTCTAATAAGGTAGCACTGGAACAGGGAGGGGTCCCATGTGTCCTAACAGAGGGAAATGCATGTTTACTTCTGAAAGGAGGAAAATGGGAGCTGAACTGAACATGTCCTACTAACTGAACTCAGAGGCTAAAGAATCTTGGCAGAGTCAAAGTGATTAACAGGGTAGAGGGAAGCCCGGAGTTAGAATGAAGTGAGCTCCTTTCATAAGAAGAAAGCATCAAGAGTGGGGAAGAGGTGAACCTGGTCCACATCTCCCAGCTTTTCATTTTCTAATTCACTGGACTTAAGCATGAAGGCTTTGGTCAGCGAGAGTTTTGGCTCTCTCCCTCAGGAGAACTTTGCCTCCAACCTTCATGACACAACACTATACACCAATCTCTGCTCTTTGGGGTTTTCTCCTGGGTCCAGTGGCAAAGCTGAAGCTCTTAAATGTTTAAATATTTAAATGTTGTCCCCAGGAGAATTTGCAGTGGGTCAGAACAACACATTCAATATATCAACTTGAAGGGCACCTGGATGGCTCAGTCGGTTAAGCATCTGCCTCCAGCTCATATCATGATCCCAAGGTCCTGGGATGTAGCCCTGGGCCAGGATCCCTGCTTAACGGGAGTCTAATTCTCCCTTTTCCTCCACCCCTCCCCCTTGTGTACTCTCTCTCTCTCAAATAAATAAAAATCTTTAAAAAAAATTATATACATATATAACAACTTTGAGTCCACTCCATGCTGAAAATGTATTTCTTATTCTATTTTCTGTTCAAAATTATGTCCAGGCACGTTGTCCAATGTAACATGCAGAGGTTCTGCAGAGACTGAATACCACCTTGAAGATACTTCAATAACAAAATGCCTTTAAAGAGATGCTTCATATTTAAACATAATTTCTCTTCTATTATTAAAGTCCCAAGATTAAATTCCTTTACAAGTTGAAGACATTAAAACCCAAAAGAACTAAAGTCTAAAATCAAATTCTCTTGTCCTGTGTGTTAAAGTTCTAAGTGCAAAGTTCAGCTGCAAAACAAAACTCATCCCTCAATTCCTTATTCTACACAGGCTCAGCAAGAGATTTTCTGCCTGAGTAGAGTGGGATCCCTTCAGCAAATACAGCAATCTTTCCCTGGAATGGGTTTGGAGCTTCAAAAGCCTCAGAAGTTATAGTAATTCAAGGCCTGGTTTCTCAGAAGCCTCACTTCCAAATATCCAAAGAGTTAACAGGCCACACAGAATTATCACAGGCCTTTTCCAGATCTGCTTAATACAGAAAGCCATTCTCCTGCCATTAAACAGTTAGTGCAGGGAAAATTACATTCCCAGAGCCAGGGCTGCCAAGACCCCAAGAGTAATCCGATGGTATCTGAGAGGAAAGGAAAATATTCTTGGCCTCATTCTCAGCAGGAAGTCTGTCATTCCAGACCAACTGTCTGGATTCCATGACCTGTTTATTTAAGCCGAACCACGAAAATTCTTCCGACAAGAAGTTATTTGAGACTACACATTTAGCATTTTCATTTACATTTCTTCACATTTACATTTTGTGAAGAAAATAGATCCATCTCTGATTCCTGCGTCCTCACACAGAGAGTCATGTGAGGCATTTCCCTCTCCTCAAAAACAACTGCGTGGGTGGGGAGGCCAGCACCTCTGCGAGGCTCACTTCAGGTGCTTCCTTCCACACCCAGCATATCCAGTACTTCTTAATCCCTTTCCCAATGAGTCTTGGGCCCCTAACACTACCCCGAGGACAGGCTCTGTCCCGTGACACAACCATACCCATCTCCTGAGAGTATGTATTTTGGGATTGCTCGTCTGAGAATTGCCCCCTAGCGAAGAGTTCTTCATTCCCAATTTGTTTTAGTTGAAGAATCATCCTCAACAGATTCCTGCACTAAGAGATTTTGATGCTTCTGAAGCTTATGTGCTGAGGAAAAGCAGTTTTAAATGTCCCAGGATCTGAGTAGCTTTTTTTCCCCCCCAGCTATGTCTTTTTCTGAAACACTGAGACATAGCACTGGTATTTAATTTCCCTCTGCTGGTTCTTGACAGCTTGCAGGAATCCTATTTGAGTTCCTTAACAACTTAATCTCATTCTCAAAGTGGCCCCTTTCCTTCTCTAATCCACATAAGTGCTAATGCTGCTTGCTGGGACAAAGTGCCTCTCTTCTGTTTATCTTTACTTTCTGGCCAGATGGTTATTTTTATAACTACCCTGCATTAGTACACTTTAATTTCTGGCCAGATGGTTATTTTTATAACTACCCTGCATTAATAATAATAATAATAATAATGACAAAATCAGTAAGTTCTGGGTTTATTGTTCAAATTTTGTCTGCTTTACTCTCAACAAGATGGATAATCCCCCCCTCCCTGGAACTATTCTTCCATCACACATTTAGCCAAAGCCTGGACTTGCTCTCTTATCACATCTTATCACATCTAGATTTTTTCATGTCTTTCCTCTACTTTCCTTTAGGATCCTCACTTCATAAATTTATTGGCTAAAGTCATTAACTTCCCTCCCAAAAGTAGTTTTCAGATGAGACAGAATCATATGGATATGGAGAAACAGGCATTGCCATTCCATTGAGTAATGTATAAAACTGTTGAATTGTTATATTGTAAACCTGAAACTAATGTTAACAGTTATGTTAATTATACTTGAATTAAAATTAATTTAAAAAATTAATTAAAAAATTAAAAACTTTGTATTTCATATGGATTTCCTCTCTTAATTCTGCCCAGACTTCTGTAACCACTTGGGGTAGCTCTCCCAATCTCTAAGAAGTGGTTCTTCAATTGTCCTGACTGAGGGCCTGTGGCTTTCAGAAATCATCTCGCAGTGACATGGCCTTTCTTGGAGGAATCACACAAACTTGCTTTGGATCCCAGTCACCATTTCTGATCTGGTAACAACAAAAATATCTTTCCTTCCTAAGGGCAGTTAGAATCTGGGTACCTTTTCCCCCGCTTGCATATTTGTCACTCAGGATACCTTTTTCCCCTTTACTCTTTCTTGACTAAATAAATAAAAAAAATCTCTTCCTCCAGTTTAATCAGCCTATATTCCTTTATTTTCTTAATCTTTATGAACTTCTAGATTTGAGAGTAAAACTGAAGTACCCTTTTCAAACCATTCTGGTTTCTCCTTGTTTTCCCAAGCGAATGGGACTATTAGAGGCAAACAATTCCAAACATAGAGCATTTATTGGGGGTATAGTTCAGTGGTAGAGCATTTGACTGCAAACATAGAGCATTTTTTGTTTCCTTCTAAGACTCTGCATTTATAATAATGTCATTTAGTTGATTTTCTGTCTTAAGGGAATGGTATTTTCTTTCTAATAAGGGCTTATATCTCTTACCTGTTCCTTCAATCTTTTATTTTTTTAAAGATTTTATTTATTTATTTGACAGAGAGAGACAGCTATAGAGGGAACACAAGCAGGAGTGGGAGAGGGAGAAGCAGGCTTCCTGCTAAGCAAGGAGCCTGATACGGCTAGATCCCAGGACTGTGGGATCATGACCTGAGCCAAAGGCAGATGCTTAACAACTGAGCCACTGAGTCACCCTGTTCATTAAATCTAACATGAGTTTATGGTGAAGCCACAGTTAGAGTCTCAGATATCAAGTCAGCATTAGAACTTCTATCAACAAAGAGCCAATTTGAGATTCTATGATGGGATAGTGAGTCACAAAAATAGGCAGAAATGCCACATGAAGTCAAGGTCAATCCCTCCACAGTGACCTTCTTGATCCTGAAAAAGAGAACCTGGAATCCCAGTTTGGTTACCTAACTCGGCTTGGCACTAAATGTATAAAGCTAAGGCCTCTCTACTGTTCTATGATACATGCAGAATTCAGCTGTCCTTCAGTTTAAAAGCAGCAAATGTTCTTGTGTCAACCAATGTCCAAAATGCATGCTTCTCTACAAGGGAATCTTTGCCTCAGCTGAAGAAAAGCTAGCCTGAACAGTAAGCTACAGCAGTGTCTACCTGCAGCCCCCAACACAGCTAATGGACTCCGTTTTATTTTCTCACATAAGCTGCATAAGTCAGAAGTTGCAGTCACCTGCCAAGCTCAAAATACCTCATGACAGCTAGAGCTTCTTTCCCAGGCTACAGAAGTTCAAAGCCACGTGCAAAAGTGTAAAAACATGTTTGGCCTAAAATAAGACTCGATAAGCCAGGCACAAATATCTTTTTCTGAAGTTTTCTCCCTTGAGGTGTCCTCTTTTATTTCTCAAGGTCCCTGGTGAATAAACCAAATCTCTGAGAGCCGCTCCCCAATAAAGAGTACCCTTATCCTACACCCAGTTTAGAACAAGCTGAGAAATACAACCAAACAGAAAAGTAGGAGGCCAAAATATCACTTGTTACTGATAGAGAATAGCCTTCAGGCCATGGTTGGTTTGGTGGGCAGTGCTGGACTTGGATAGGCCTCTCCATGTGAAGGAAGCCTGACAAGTTAAGATTTACAACTTGGAACACACAAGCTCATTCCCAACAGGGATAAAACTGGAGCTACATCAAGTAGGTTCTGTCCTGAGAACAGCATTGAGGACAGTGCTAACACTCAAAACACTTCTCTCTAGGAGCTGGATAAAGGATGAAGAGAAGCCTGGAGTTACATCAAGGGAGCCCACTTCCTAGGAAGGAAACATCAGGAATGGGGAAGAATTATTCCCAGCTAAAAACTTACAAACACAGTTAAAATCCTTGCTTATTTGTTTTTATACTGAAAGTAACTTTTCTCAAGATGTTTGTGCAATTTTGGTAGTATAATATTCTCATATTTAGTTTTCAGTTCCATCTTGTACTGCAATTTAATAAATCCTAGTCATGGATTTTTAGTGTTTCACAATATCAACATTATTTCATTTTCATAAAATTTGATACCAGAAAAGTCCATTTTAGAATTTAGTCCTCAACTCTATAGTATTCATAGTTAGGTCTGTTATTTAAATGTCTGGAAATTGATTTCCCATAAAATAGTAAGCCAAATTACTCCCTGCCAAATAATTTCCCAAATTCCAACTTTAATAGGACTAAGTATACCAGAACATAGATATGTATAATGATATAAGAATAACTTTACATAAAAATATTCACTGTTTAGATATGTTGTATTTCTAACTAAAGAATCCAATCTTTTCAAGGCAGGAGGGAGGAGGTCTAGGAAAATTAGGAGTAAAATTTCTCTTAAATTACATAAACAAAGTAGATCCTTGTAATAATTCAAAATAATTTTTACCTAACACCTATGTAAAAACAACAGACTCCTCAATGATGTGCTCAACTTATCAACAAAGCATTATATTATCTATGGTTCAAATCTTAAGAGTGTATCTAGTTTATGGTGTTAATTTCTTATTCCATGAAGGGTTTTGGCTTGTTTTCACACATCAAAAGATGAGATAATGGATAGATATAAGTTGTACATTTTTTTAAAAGATTTTATTTATTTATTTGACAGACAGAGATCACAAGTAGGCAGAGAGGCAGGCAGGGGGAAGGGGGGGGGGGCGTGGGGAAGGAGGCTCCCGGCTGAACAGGGAGCCTGATGCAGGGCTCCATCCCAGGACCCTGAGACCATGACCTGAGCCAAAGGCAGAGGCTTAACCCACTGAGCCACCCAGGCGCCTATTGTGGAAGTATTTATCTTATCTCATACCTAGCCATAGTTTCTACCACGGTTTGTTTTATAAGGATGTCGTAAGTACAATCCCTCAAAATAGACATGTTTTATTATAATAGAAATACTCTTCACATCTGCAAAGAAATATGCTTGCTCAATTTTCTTGAATTATATTGACCTCCTTCACTTCTCATTTTGCCACTTTTAGTAAGAGAGTTGATTTTAAGAAATAGCTCATTTTCCCCACCTCCACAAGTAAAAATAAACAAACAAAAAACCTGCAAAAGTGCACAACTAAAACTCCACTTCAGTAACAAAAAAGAGTGTGGTAAAAAGAACCAAGATGCCCTTCAATGGACAAATGGATAAAGAAGATATGGTCCATATACACAATGGAGTATTATGCCTCCATCAGAAAGGATGAATACCCAACTTTTGTATCAACATGGATGGGACTGGAGGAGATTATGCTGAATGAAATAAGTTAAGCAGAGAAAGTCAGTCACTATACGGTTTCCCTTACTTGTGGATCATAAGGAATAACATGGAGGACATTGGGAGGTGGAGGAGAAGTGAGCTGGGGGAAATCAGAGGGGGAGACAAACCATGGGAGACTGTGGACTCTGAGAGACAAACTGAGGGTTTTGGGGAGGGTGGAGGGTGGGGTGAGCCTGGTGATGGGTATTGTGGAGGGCACGTATTACATGGAACACTGGGTGTGGTGCACAAACAATGAATTTTGGAACACTGAAAAAAAATAAAATTCAAGGTTCCTTCAATAAATAAATAAATAAATAAATAAATAAAACAATAGCCTTTAAAAAATTTTTTAAAAAAAAGAAATCCTTTAGATATCTTTTAGATATCTATGTACACTCTCAAATATTATTGTAGTGGTTAAAAATGTCTGATCAAATATTATTTCACCTCTCCTTTTTGCTGTTATTCTACTTTTTCTAGATAAAAATTAGAATTAAATAAATAAGCAAGCCCAAAAAACAAACAAACAAAAAAACCTGTGCCAAAATGGAAAATGCATACTCTAAAAAGACTTCCCTACCATTCCTCAGCGCTGATGAATTAGAGGAAGGAATGCTTCCTCTAATTTTGATTTTCTAAAAAAATTTGAGAAATTCATTCTTTATAGGATATCTCTAGATTTTAAAATATTGATAATATGGACATTGGGGAGGGTATGTGCTATGGAGAGTGCTGTGAAGTGTGTAAATCTGGCAATTCACAGACCTGTACCCTGGGGATAAAAATACATGATATGTTTATTAAAAAAAAAAAATTGGAAGGGGAGGTGAACCATAAGAGACTATGGACTCTGAAAAACAACCTGAGGGTTTTGAAGGGTCAGGGGTGGGAGGTTGGGGGAACAGGTGGTGGGTAATAGGGAGGGCACGTTTTGCATGGAGCACTGGGTGTTGTGCAAAAACAATGAAAACTGTTACGCTGAAAAAATAAATAAATTTAAAAAAATATATTTTAAAGCAATGTGTAAGCCAACACTATGTAAGCCAAGTAAAATTCTTTATAAGCCATGTGTTTAGAGTCAAATGTTTATATGAACAGTAATTAATACTCCTAACCCAGTAGCTAAACTGACTGTTAAAATATAAACCTCATTATGTCATCCCTCGGAAACCCTCCACTGGCTTCCTTTCTCAAAAGAAAGGGAAAAAAAGGGAGGGGAGGGGAGGAGACAGGGGAAGAGAGGAAAGGAGGGAAGGGGAGGGGAGAAAGGGGAAAGGAAGGCAGGAAAGGATGGAAGGAAGGAAAAAAAAAAAAAAAGAAAATTTCATTATTGTTTATAAGACTCTACATCATTGATGTGCCAGAGAGGACATATCAGATTATTAAACTTTAAAGAATTTTTGAAAGCTAGTTGATCTCGTGTTGGTAGCTTTAAATTGGCCATGGCAGGGATATTTATACCAGAGAAATTGATAAACAGTGCAAATCAGGGCTTTTTAATCATGTTTTCCCCAAGGAGCTAGCTGTTAAAACATTTAGCAGCACACCAGTGTCCTATGTGACCTATCCTACTCCATGCCAACCCAATGCATCTTTGACATCTCCTACCACTTTCCCATTTACCTAATCCACTCCATGGGCACATTACCTCCTGCCTCAGGTCTTGCATATACTGTTATCTGCTTAGAATTCTCCTATCCCTGATTAGTTCCCTTATTAAAGAGGTCTTTCCATGATCATCCTACTTAAAACAAATTCCCCATATTCATAGCACATCCAACACACACTGTTTTACCTATCATTTATCATTCATCTCTTTGTAGTATAATGTAAATTTCACAAGTGGACATGGTATCTATTTTGTTGTGCTATATCCCCACTACCTTAAAAAAAAAAATGCCATGGCACATATAAGGTGCTCAGTAAATATTTTTTTGAACTAATGAATAGATAGAAGTTGCCACTTAGTGGTCTGAATCTAAACATTTATATGTATCTCTTTCTTGCATAGAAATTAGTTGCTAGATCACTTACGCTGCTGAATATGAAAAGTTATATATATATATATATATATATATATATATATATATATATATATATTTTAACACATAACTATGTTTTGCTTTCTAGAAATCTGTTTTGCCATCAGAGTGAGCCTAACCATGAGTGCACACAGTCTGTCTGTTACCCTCAATTTAGTGGCAGGTACAATTACAGACACCAAATGGTGCAAGTACAGAAGGATGAAAATAACATATATCAGAGAAGATGACCAGAACTTGAAAACTGGCTGTTTTAAAATAAAGGGAGAGGTCAATTTACTCCACAGTTTTACCCCAGATAAAGTTCTGACACAAGCAAGAAGCTAAAAGGAGCAGTTGGTTTAACAGAAAAGCTGGTAAATTATTTTTATCATAAGCTAAAGTTAGTGAAGATTATATCAGAAAACACATCAAATGTCTGGACATGGGAATCATTAGCATATACATCATTTATAAACCCCAAACTGAGTTGTCTTAGGGAACATAAGACAAAGATACTAAACTGCTGCTTGAAAAAGAAAATTAGAACCACAGGAAATTCCAGCACTTGTAGAACTTGGAAAAGAATCAGAAAAGATGACTCTGAGAAAAGGAATACTGGAAACAATCTAGTTGGGAGCTGGGAAAATCAAAAGCTCAGTATAGGACATGTTCAAATTGAGATGTCTTTGAAGTATTTGTGAGTAAGTATCAGATAGGTGTTTAGATGTAGAAGTCTGAAATTCAGAAAAAGTCTGAGCCTATATAAATGAAATCATTGACTAAGAAGTGGTGTTTGAAGCCTTAAGCTTGGATAAAGCCATATTCTACATGTGATAGTTCAGTAAGAATAGCCTGTTAAGTGAGCAGCCAAAGAATTAGGTAAAAAATATAAGACAGCATTTATCGCAGGGAAACCATGAAAAAAAAGAGGAATTCAATGAGTAACAAATATCGCAGACATCAAATAAAAATAGTGCATTGGATATGGAGCACAAATTTACTGGAGAGAGAAACACACATGCCTGTTTTTAGACTAAATGGGTTTTTGAAATTATGAGAGGCGGGAAAAACGGGTTGAAATGGGTTGAGAAATGAGAAAATTGTGGCAATGAGAACAGAAAACATTTGTTTAGAAGTTTGTAAAGAGTAGTAAAAAAGGCTGAAAGATGGGGCATATAGGCACTGTTTTAATTTTTTTTTTTTTTTAAATAAGGAGAGACGTGACTATATTCACAAAAAATGGGGAGGAATTTCTGCTTTTGGTTTGGCTGATTGCTCTTATCAGACCAAACTTCCAGTAGATAACAATGATAAACTGTGAACAAAATATAAAAAGTAGTTGCTGGGCAGAGAAGAAAAAACAGCAGAAATTGGAAGGGAGTCAATAATTGAGATGTGGGTAGAGCACTGACAGAATTTCCTATTTTTTAGGGCTTTTACTAAGAGCAGGCCCTGGTCTGCATTAAGATGGGTACCTAAAACCTCATGGAAACCCTAGTTTTACCGGATTGAAGAACAAGAAGACTAGGGTAACGACAACTGCTAGAAAGTTAATAGAGACAATCTCAGAAAAGAGAGAACAAGACAGCCTGAGCTCCAATTTTGGACATACATTATGGCTAATGCCGAAATCATTCAGAACCTCTGGTACAATTCACAGTTACTCACTATACCAGGAAGTAGGAAAACAGGACTTAAGATCAAGAGAAAAGACAACCCACACAGACCAGCCTCTTAAGGATCCATTCAGACTGTGAAACTCACAGAAAAGGAACTCAATGCAGTGAATATAACCAGGCTCTCGGATATAAAGAAAAATAAGCTTATAATGAATAAAAAGGAAAATACCAGTAGTAAAAGAGATATTGTTAATAAGAACAAAACAGAAATTCTGGAACTAAAATATACAGTATCTAAAATGCACTAGATGGTTGTAATTGGAGAATGAAGATGACAAAGGAGCTGGAGAACTCGAAGACATTCTATAGAAATTATCCAATCTGAAAAATAAAGAGACAAAAATCTTTTAAAAAAATGAAAACACAAGGACCTATGAGACAACAGCAACAAGTCAAATATATGTGTAATTGAATTCCTGGTAGGAGAGGTGTAAGAGAATGAGTTGGAAAAAACTTTTTCATAAAATAATGCCTGAAAATAACCCAAAATTTGGTGCAAAATATACATTTCACAGATTTAAGACTGATGAACATCAAGTAAGAGGATTACAAAGAAAAAAACGTCAGGCATCTCACAGTTAGATGCTGAAATCCAAAGTTAAAATACCTGACTAAGGACACCTGCATGGCTTAGTTGGTTGGGCGGCTGCCTTCGGCTCAGGTCATGATCCTAGAGCCCTGGGATCGAGTCCCACACGGGGCTCCCTGCTCTGCAGGGAGTCTGCTTCTCCCTCTGACTCTCCCTCCTCTCATGCTCTCTCCCTCTCTTTCTCAAATAAATAAATAAATAAAATCTTTAAAAAATAATAAATAAAATAAAATAAAATACCTGACAAGGACATTATGCTAAATGATATAAGCTAGTCACAAAAAGAGAACTACTGTCTGACTCTACTTATATGAAGTACCTAAAGTAGTCAAATTCACTAAGACAGTAAGTAGAATGGTGGTTACAAGGGGCTAAGGGAGAATGAGGAGTTTTTCATAGGTATAGAGTTCCTGTTTTCCTAGATGAAAAAAGTTCTGGAGATGGATTGTGGTGATGGCTGCAACAATGTGGACTGTACTTAACACCACTAAACTGTATGGTTAAAGATGGTTAAGATGGAAAATTTTATGTATATTTACCACAGTTAAAAATAATAAAACAGGGGCGCCTGGGTGGCTCAGTTGGCTAAGCAACTGCCTTTGGCTCAGGTCATGATCCTAGGGTCCTGGGATCGAGCCCCGCACTGGGCTCCCTGCTTGGTGGGAAGCCTGCTTCTCTCTCCCTCTGTCTGCTCTCCCTGTTTGTGCTCTCTCTCAACCAAAAAATAAAAAAATCTTAAAAAAAAAAACCAATAATAATAATAAAACAATTTTAAAAGGAAAAATCTTAAAAGCAGGAAAAGAAAACTGAAATTACACATATGAGGACAAGGACATGTATGACCAAGGACTTGTCAAAAATAATGAAGGTCAAAAGGGACTTCCTTTAAACTTCCAGTTATAAAATGAGAAAGTGCTAGGATTTACTATCAGCTTGGTGAATATAGTTAACAATGATTATATACTTGGAAATTGCTGAGAGAACAGATCTTAAATATTCTCACTGCAAAAAAAATGCAGATGATGGATGTGTTAACTAATCTTACTGCGGTAAACATTTAGCAATATATATGTGTACCAAGTCATCATATTATGCACTTACAGTGTTATATGTCAGTTATATCTCAATAAACCTGGGAAGACAATCAAAGAAAATGTGAGGATGGAAGCATAGTCAGAGTAAAATTTGAAGATGCTACATTGTTGGCTTTGAAGATGAAGGGAAAAGAAATGAGCCAAATAATTCAAACAACTTCTAAAACCTGGAAAGGCAAGGAACTGGTTCTCCCCTCAAATGTCCAGAAGGAACACAGCCCTGCAGACACATTGATTTTACCCCAGTGAAACCTATTTTGGACTTCTGATCTCTGAAACTAAGTGATAGGCTACTAAAATCATCACCATCATCAAATAGCAGAGCAACAATTTTAAAGTGATAAAAGAAAAATCTCTTCAACCTAGAATCTCACATCTACTGAAAATGTCCTTCAAAAAAATCAAGACAAAAATAAACACTAAGAGAATCTGCCATTAGACCTACACTATAAAAAATGCTACAGAAAATTATTCTGGCTTAATGAAAAGTAAAACAGACTGAATCCTGGATATTAAAGGAAAAAAAGTTTCAGAAAAGGTAAATAGTAAATGTTAAAATATATTTTTCCTCTTATCACCATATTGTTTTTTGGGGGTGGGGGTACAGGGAGGGGCTGGTGGAAAGGGAGAGAGAGAATCTTAAGCAGTCTCTTAGATGTTTAACTGAGCCATCCAGGCACTCTACTCTTAACTTCTTGTAAAGTACTTGGAACTTGGGGCACCTGGGTGGCTCAGTGGGTTAAAGCCTTTGCCTTCGGCTCAGGTCATGATCTCAGGGTCCTGGGATTGAGCCCTGCATCGGGCTCTCTGCTCAGCAGGGAACCTGCTTCCTCCTCTCTCTCTGTCTGCTTCTCTGTCTACTTGTGATTTGTCTCTGTCAAATAAACAAATAAAATCTTTAAAAAAAAAATAAATTACTTAGAACTGTTTTTAATTCAAAAATAATATTTACTATAAGTTTTACAAAGTTGTAGATATAACATGACAATTATAACATAAATCATAGATCACTTTGGAGAGAACTGTCATCTTGATATTTGGAGTCTTCAAATCCAAGACAAATATCTCCACTTATATCATGTTCTTTAATTTTCTAACATTTTCAATATTCAGGTCTTAAGGATGGTTTATTAAATTTATTTCATATTATTTTGGGGGTTTTCTGATGTATTATAAATTGAATCAATTATTTAAACTTTATTTTCCAATAGTTTACTGTTACTAAATTTTAAAAAACTGATTTCTATACATTGTATCTTAGGATCTTACTAAATTCACTCATTTGTTAAAGGAATTGTTATTTAGAATTTTTCTAGGAAAATAATCATTTTGTCTAATACAAAGAATATTCTTCCATCCTTTTGTTTGCTTATTATGTCTGTTATGTGTTTTTCTTCCCTTATTAAACTAGCTTGTTAATGATACACATGCTAACAGGCTTGGGAGGAAATATTCTCAAGTCTGTAGCTTGCTTTGAAATGTAGCAAAACCTAAGAGGACTAAAAGATGGAGGGAGGGATAGATATATGATAAAGCAAATAGTTAAATTACACTGTATTTTATGAATGCTTACTGTCAATTTTTTCAGTTTTCTGTATGTTGGAAACTTTAATAATAAGATATTAGGAAAATCAAAATCAAAGCAAGGATCTACTTTTGAGAGGACTGAAAATACAAGAGGGAGAAAGGACAGATGTCAAGTTTTTAGAGGCAGGCTAAAATTGATGAAGATTAGGCTTAAAAGGAGACAGCAGCTTCTCTTTATATCTGAAAATAAGAATACACGTAGCGTATACAGGATGCATACAGATGAACATATAACAATATAGAATGCATACACGTTTGGTGTTGTTAGCTGGCTGATAAGGACATAAGTTTTGAAAGAGACACTGTGGAGACCTAATTAGAGAACTGGGCAGCACTGAAGGCCTATTTCTTGGTTGGTGGCTTTGAATTTATTACAGTGGAGCCTGTGCTCAGCTGCCTGGATCATCTCCTCACTTGTAAAATGGGATAACAACGCCGAGCTCTGAGACTGTTAGGAAAGCTAAATGAGAGGATGCCCCTGAAGAGCCTAGTATAGTACCTCACACAAAGGTACTTCGTGTTATCCTGGGAAAGCTGTGTGGAGTTCTCTATGTGCCTACTAGTAGTCTTTATTTTGCACAGCTGCTCTTCAAGAAGTTGCTGAAGTTTCCTATGCTGCTGCATTAGAGAGATTGTAACTTCAGTAGGCAATCAGCTATCAAGAGCTGCAACAGGCACAGGAGGTACCAAGCCACCGAGGTGCCTTATAACCAGGATTAGGCTGCAATTAGACATGAGGGAAGGTTTATGGGGACCACTATTTTCTGCAAAGCTACTGAGAAGAAAGTAATTTATTTTAGGTCTTGCACACCCCAATCAAATTGATATAGAGCATCTTGTGATAATGTTCCAAATTTCCATAGGAATTATAAGCAGGAAAGAAACCGGGGCAAATAGCAAGTGAAATCTAGTTCATCAATTTGAAAACTATGAAATGATTGTGTTTTTCTTGAGAACTAGGTACAAGGAAAATTGCTGCCAAGAGTTGATTTTTTACTTTTTAAGAACTGTGTTTCACAATTTGGAGTGCTATAATTTGGAAATAACACTTAAATTCCTATTACTCAGCTCTGATGTATCTAGATATAAAACAGAACTTTGTAAAAACCACAGCAAGACTTTTTGTCGTGATGTATATTGCACAACTTCAAACCTTAGGAACAAAATTTTTAATTTATATTATAAAAACATAAAATCAAAGGAGAATGATATCAGCCATCACTGCAGCTTAAGACCTCCCTACTTTTGTCACCCTCCCACAACAAAACTTCGGCAGCCATGGGCACAAGTGCCTTTGAGAAAGCTGTGGGGTTCAACCACATATATGTCAAGGGAATCTAGAGGAGTCACACACCTGTGCATGGAGTAACAGACAGACAGTCCATCGTCCTAGTTGTTGACCCTGCAGTGGTCTATAAACTGGCTCCAGGCCCTCACCAATCAAACAGTCCCCTGGAGGACACTGGAAAACAGTATCTTAAGACAGTCACTTAGAGAGGAGAGAACCTTTGTGGAAGTCTAGGTTTCCAAGAAATTCTAGCCCTCCACTGGAGGAAAAAAACATGAGTTTCAATGCATTATAGTGGTAACAGTAACAGCTTGACTTTATCCAGATCACCCACTCCCCACAACATCACAACTTTGGACCAAAAGGACACCCTCCTTCACTATATTTGTCCATGGGGGAAAGAAAGAGCGTGTGAGTAAATGCTGCCAAAGTGACCCCTTTCTCTGTTGTCCCATGAGAGTACAGAATCATGAGCTACATGACTGGGGGAAAGAAAAGACAAAGAGAATTGCAAATACAACTACTGGAGGACAATAAAGGACTCAGATCCTACCTGCATCACAGATTCCATCAAAAATCTGCCTGTGAGCTGCTGGGAACACCTCACTTGTGGGTCACCCCAACTGGTCCGCAGAAACTCCCAGCACTCTGTGTACCTCACATACAAACCTCCCTATCCTGTGGCCACCTATTTGTGCTCCCAGCTAGAGTGAACTTTGGAAGGGGGTAGTGAACATGCACTTAGGATGGCCAAATCTGCAGGCCAGGGAGAGACCATAAATTTGACCTTTGGGAAACAGAAGGGAAATTGTCAGCACTTGGCCTGCTTCATTGTAAGATGAAGAAAAGGCTTAAAGCTTAAGAACTCAGCCATCCAAGGGGGCAAGAAGTAACACGTGGACCCAAAAGAGATCTGTGATAGCTTCAGAATTTGTATCATGGCTGATGGAAGGTCTCTCTCCCAAAAGCAGTTAGAGAAGCCCAGAGGAGAAGACTGCTACTTCAGAAATGAAGAAAGTAATGCAAAACTTCAAAGAACTTGAAAAATCAAGGTAACATGATTCCACCAAAGGATCATAAACACCTTCTGGTAACAAAACCTAAAGACAAATAGATCTGTGATTTACCCAAAAAAGAAACATACAATCTACCAATAATGAATCATTATTGAAATGAAAAATCTGAACAGACCAATTACGAGTAAGGAGATTTAACTGGCAATTAAAAACCATTAACAATTAAGAGTTTAGGACCAGAAGGCTTCACTGGTGAATTCCGTCAAATATTCAAAGAATGAATACCAATATTTCTCAAATTCTTCCAAAAAATTAAAGACAAGGAAACTCTTCCAAATTCATCTTATGAGGTGAGCATTACTCTGATTTCAAAACCAGACAAAGATACCACAAGAATGAAAAACTATAGGCCAATATCCCTAATGGCATAGATATAAAAATCCTCAATAAATTATTAGCAAAACAAATTTAAAGTGCATTAAAAGGTTCATACATCATAATTGAGTAGGATTTATTCCAGGGACATAAGGATGGTAGAAAATCTGCGTATCAGTCAATATGATACATCACATTACTAAAATAAAGGATAAAAATGATCATCTCAATAGATTCAGAAAAAACAATTGACAAAATTCAACATCCATTTATGATTAAAAACTCTCAACAAAGTGGGTAAAGAGGGGAAGTACTTCAACATAAGGGCCATATATGACAAACCCAGACCTAATGTCATACTCAACACAGGAAAAAGCTAAAAACCTTTCCTCTAATACCAGGAACAAGACAAGGATGCCTACTCTTGCCACTTCTACTCAAGATAATATTGGAAGTCCTCGTCAGAGCAATTAGGCAAGAAAAAGGCAAAGAGCATCCAAACCAGAAAGAACAAAATAAAACTGTAACTGTCTACAGATAACCTGGTATTATATATATAAAACGCTAAAGACTCCAGCAAAAAAAGTGTTAAAACTAATTCAGGAAAGTTTCAGGATACAAAGTCAATACACAAAAATCTGCTGCATTTCCTTACACTAATAACAAACTAACAGAAAGAGAAATAAAGAAAATAACCTCTTTATAATTATATCAAAAAGAATAAAATAACCAGGAATAACCAAGAAGTCAAAGACCTGTATATTGAAAACTACATTAATGAATGAAACTGAAGATACAAATACAAAAGATAATCCATGCTTATGAATTTGAAGAATACTGTTAAAACACCCATACTACCCAATTGAATCTACAGATTCAATGCAATAGGTATCAAAATTCCAGTGGCATTTTCACAGAAATAAGCAGTCCTAAAATTTGTATGAAACCACAAAATAATCCCAAATAGCTAAAGAAACCTTGAGAATGAAGAACAAAGCTAGAATATTGTGTTCCCTGGTTTCAAACTCTATTACAAAATTATAGTAAATAAAACAATATGGTATTGGCATAAAAACAAACACATAGATCAATGGAACAAAATAGAGAGTCCAGAAATAATCCCATGTGTATACAGTCAATTAATTTATGACAAAAGAACCCAAACTATATACAACGGAGAAAGGACAGTCTCTTCAGTAAATGGTGTTGTGAAAACTGGACAGACACATACAAAAATAATGAAATTCAAACACACACAAAAATTAACTCAAAATGGATTAAAGATTTGAACTTAAGACCAGAAACCATAAATTAACTTCTAGAAGAAAATACAGGTAGTAACCTCCTTGACAAAGATCTTGAGTCTGACACCAAAAGCAAAAGGAACAAAAGCAAGTAAGTAGATCAACATCAAACTAAAAAGCTTCTGCAGAGTCATGGAAATCATCAACACAATGAAAAGGCAACCTACTGAATGGGAAAAATATTTGCAGACCATATATCGATAATATCCAATATCCAAAATACATACCCAAGGGGCGCCTGGGTGGCTCAGTGGATTAAGCCGCTGCCTTCGGCTCAGGTCATGATCTCAGGGTCCTGGGATCGAGCCCCGCATCAGGCTCTCTGCTCTGCGGGGAGCCTGCTTCCTCCTCTCTCTCTGCCTGCCTCTCTGCCTACTTGTGATCTCTCTCTCTGTCAAATAAATAAATAAAATCTTTAAAAAAAAAAAAAAACAAAATACATACCCAAATACCCAAAAGAAAGTACTCATACAACTCAAAAGCAAAAAAGAAAATGATCTAAATAAAAAATAAGCAGATCTGAACAGACATTTTCCTAAAGAGGACATACAGATAGCTAACAGACACATGAAAAGATGTTCAACATTACTTACAGGAAAATGGCAATCAAACCACAATGAGCTATCACCTCACATCTGTTAGAATGGCTATTATCAAGAAGACAAGAAATAACAGTTTTGGTGAGGATATGGAGAAAGGAAACCCTTGTACACTATTGGCAGGAATGTAAATTGGTACAGCCACCATGGAAAACAGTATAGAGATTCCTCAAAAAATTAAAAGAACTACCATATGATCCAGCCATCTTACTTGAGTATATATTGAAAGGAAACGAAATGGGATATCGAAGAGACATATGCACTCCCATGTTCACTGTGGCATTATTCAGAATAGCCAAGACATGAAAGTAACCTAAGTGTCCCTCAACAGATGAATGGATAAAGATGTGATGTGTATATATATAATTATTAATGGAATTATTATTAAGCCATGAGAAAGAAGTAAATACTGCCATTGTGACAAGATAGTTGGACCTTGAGGGCATTATATCAGTGAAAAAGACAAAGACACATACTATATGACATCAACAGTATGGAATTTTAAAAAGCCAAACTCAAATTGAAGAAGACACGAGATGGAAAAGCATTCCATGTTCATGGATTGGAAGAATAAACATTGTTAAAATGTTTATACTGCCTAGAGCAATCTATACTTTTAATGCCATCCCAGTCAAAATTCCACCAGCATTTTTTTTTAAGATTTATTTATTTATTTGACAGAGAGAAATCACAAGTAGGCAGAGAGGCAGCCAGAGAGAGAGGAGGAAGCAGGCTCCCTGCCGAGAAGAGAGCATGACGCAGGGCTCGATCCCAGGACCCTGAGATCATGACCCGAGCCAAAGGCAGAGGCTTTAACCCACTGAGCCACCCAGGCGCCCCTCCACTAGCATTTTTCAAAGTGCTGGAACAAAAAATCCTAAAATTTGTATGGAACCAGAAGAGATCCTGAATTGTTAAGCAAATGTTGAAAAAGAAAAACAGAACTGAGGGCATCACATTGCCTGATTTCAAGCTTTACTACAAAGCTGTAATCACCAAGACAGCATGGTACTGGCACAAAAACAGACACATAGACCAGTGGAACAGTGTAGAGAGCCCAGATATGGACCCGCAACTCTATGGTCAAATAATCTTTGACAAAACAGGAAAAAATATACAGTGGAAAAAGACAGTCTCTTCAATAAATGGTGCTGGGGAAAATGGACAGCTATGTATAGAAGAATGAAACTCGACCATTCTCTTACACCATACACAAAGATAAACTCGAAATGGATAAAAGACCTCAATGTGAGGCAGGAATCTATCAAAATCCTAGGGGAGAACATAGGCAGTAACCTCTTCGACACTAGCCACGGCAACTTCTTTTAAGATATGTCTCCAAAGACAGAGGAAACAAAAGCAAAAATGAACTTTTGGAACTTCATCAAGATCAAAAGCTTCTGCACAGCAAAGGAAACAGTCAACAAAACAAAGAGGTAGCCCACGGAATGGGAGAAGATATTTGCAAATGACAATACAGACAAAGAGCTGATATACAGGATCTATAAAGAACTCCTCAAATTCAACACACACAAAACAGATAATCATGTCAAAAAATGGGCAGAAGACATGAACAGACACTTCTCCAATGAAGACATACAAATGGCTAACAGACACATGAAAAAATGCTCATCATCACTAGCCATCAGGCAGATTCAAATCAAAACCACATTGAGATACCACCTTATACCAGTTAGAATGGCCAAAATTAACAAGACAGTAAACAACATGTGTTGGAGAGGATGTGGAGAAAGGGGAACCCTCTTACACTGTTGGTGGGAATGCAAGTTGGTGTAACCACTTTGGAAAACAGTGTGGAGATTCCTTAAGAAATTAAAAATAGAGCTACCCTATGACCCTGCAATTGCACTACTGGGTATTTACCCCAAAGATACAGATGTAGTGAAAAGAAGGGCCCTCTGTACCCCAATGTTCTTAGCAGCAATGGCCACAGTTGCCAAACTGTGGAAAGAGCCAAAATGCCCTTCAACAGACGAATGGATGAGGAAAATGTGGTCCATATATGGATGGAGTATTATGCCTCCATCAGAAAGGATGAATACCCAACTTTTGTATCAACATGGATGGGGCTAAAGGAGATTATGCTAAGTGAACTAAGTCAAGCAGAAAGAGTCAATTATCATATGGTTTCACTTACTTGTGGAACATAAGGAATAACACAGAGGACATTGGATGAAGGAGAGAAGTGAGTTGTGGGAAATCAGAGGGGGAGATGAACCATGAGAGACTATGGACTCTGAGAAACAAACTGAGGGTTTTGGAGAGTTTTGAAGGGTGAGGGGTTGGGAAGGCCTGAGGTGGGTATTAAGGAGGGCACGTATTGCATGGAGTACTGGGTGTGGTGCATAAACAACGAATTTGGAACACTGAAAAAAATAAAATTAAATTAAAAATAAAAAGCCAAACTCAGAAACAGATGGTAAAATTATGGTTATTGGGCCTAAAAGCAGGGAAATGAGATGATATTGGTCAGAGTATGAACTTCAGATTTTAAAATGAGTTAAGTTATGGGGATATAATGTGCAGTATGGTGATTATAATGAGTAATACTTTATTATATATTTGAAAGATGCTGAGATCTTTATGTTCTCACCATTAAAGGAAATGGTAATTTCATGATGTGACAGAGCTGTTAGCTAAAGCTTTGGTGATAATCATTTGCCAATTATGTGTATCATATTGACACATTTTACAATATACAACTGATACAATGTTATAGCTCAACACCCTGGGGAAAAAAGTACATATATCATAGAGTTTTAAAGAATTGTGTTAGATTCACACACAGAAATCAGGGCTTTCAGTTAAAATCCTTAATTTAAGGCTTTCACTACCAATTATAAAAAAGTAACTGATACTAGACTTGCCCTCCCATTGTAAACAACTAGAAAACCAGACAAAATATATGTAAGCAACTCTGTAATGGACATTGGACAGCATGCAGTGCAAGACTGATGCGTGAGAGAAAAGAAACCAGTGACGGAAACTCTAAAATCACCCATGAGTTTTGCCTAGAGGTATTTTCCTGCAGGTAGGAAAGGTAAATGCAGGCAGACAACTATAACGACTAATGAACTGGAGAAAAGAGCAGAATTCAGAGGCTGTGGTGGCTGAATATGCACAGCAGAGATCTGGAAAGAAGAGAGTTATACAGAAAAAGCATACAAAAATCTGCATAAGGATTTTCTTGCATCTTTGGCTGATTACTAAGCCACATATGCATTGGGCATGACTCCACAAAGCCAGACCCCCCCCCCCCCCCCAAAAAAAACAAAACAAAAAAACTACTGGGAAAAGATCTATTGGAAACTAAAAGCTGAAAAATTACTAGAGTTCACGCAGAGCTGTATGACATTTGATTTCTGGTGATTCAGGTTATAGACACCTCAGTGATCTCCAGGGCATTTAGTAGAACACCAAAAATCATGCCTCAGTTGTAAAGCTCAATTACAGATAAAAACTACACCAAGAAATGGTGAAAAATAAACAGCCAAAGGGATCAAGCTACTAATCAACAGCTGCTAAAACAAAGTTCAAAACTGTTTAGGGGAGCCCGGGTGGCTCAGTCGATTGAGTGTCAGGCTCTTGGTTTTGGCTCAAGTCATGATCTCAGGGTCATAAGACCCACCTCTGCCATGTTCTGCAAAGGACTGTCTCTCCCTCTCCCTCCACCCCATCCCCCATGCTCGCTTATACACTCTAATAATTTAAAACAAACAAACAAACAAACAAACAAACTCTTTAGGGGTGCCTGGGTACCTCAGTTAAGTGTCTGCCTTCAGCTGAGATCATGATCCCATGGTCCTGGGACAGAGCCCTATGCGGGGCTCTCCGCTCAGTAAGGAGTCTGCTTCTCCCTCTGCCCCACCTCCCACTACTGCTCTCTCTCACTCTCTCTCAAATAAGTAAAATCTTAAAAAAACCAAAAAAACAAAACAACTCTTTAAAGACAACTAATTTCAGACATTCAAAAATGTAACATTAAAATGTAATATTCAAAATATCCAGCATCCAATAAAAATTCAGGGCAGGATACCTGGCCTAAGATCAGAAAAAATTATCAGTCAACAGAAACAGATCTAGAAATGACTGATATGATGGAATTATCAAAAATTTCAAAGGGTTATTATTAATATATTTAAGAAATTTTTAAAAAATCATGAACAGAATGAGAAATGTAAAATATAACAAAGAACCAAATGAAACTTAACTTCCAGAGTGGAAAAATTGATTATTTAAAATGACAATTTCACTGCATGGTCTTAAAAGAAAGTTTAACTCTGCAAAAGATTAGTGAACTTGAAGGCAACAGAACCTATCCAAACTGAGGAACAGTGAGAAATGGCAATAACAACAAATATGAAGCAATAAATACGAAGCAATATAAACAGGAAAATACTAAGAAAAATAGTGTCAAGACACATCTTAACAGTTTATTTGAAAGCGAGAGAGAGAGAGGGCGCCTGGGTGGCTCAGTGGGTTAAGCTTCTGCCTTTGACTCAGGTCATGATCTAAGGGTCCTGGGATTGAGTTCCGCATCAGGCTCTCTGCTTGGCAGGGAGCCTGCTTCCTTCTCTCTCTCTCTCTGCCTGCCTCTCTGCCTACTTGTGATCTCTGTCAAATAAATAAATAAAATCTTAAAAAAAAAAAGAGAGAGAGAGAGAGAGAGAAAGTAGGAGAAGACCAGAGGGAGAGACAAGCGGATTCTGCACTGAGCCCCATGCAGGGCTCAATTCCTTGACCCTGAGATCATGAGCTGAGCCAAAATCAAGAGTCAGATGTTTGACTGACTGGGCCACCCAGGGGCCCCAACACATCTTAATCAAGTTCTCAGGAGAAATAACAGAAGGTAGTAGAAGAAATATTTAAAGTGCTGTGGGAAAAAATAAATAAATAAAAGTAACATCAACCAAGATTTCTATAAATGAAGATAAAAGATACATTCCAGATAAACAAAACTGAGAATTCACTGCTAGCAGACCTAAGCTACAAATATGCCTACCAAGCAAACTCTCAGCAAAAGCAAGCTGGAGAAGCTCTCTTAATATTAGATACATTAGATTTAGTGAAATGAGTATTATCAGAAACAAAGAGGCACGTTTCATAATGACGAAGGTGTCAATGTATCAGCAAGACATAATAATCCTTAATATGTTTGCACCTAATAGCTTCAAAATGCATGAGGTAAAACCCAAAAAACAGAATCAGACAAATCCATAATTATGGCTGGAGATTCCAATATTCCTTTCAGTAAATGACAGAAAGTTAAAAAGAATAAAGAAGACCTGAAAATGTATCTGGAAAATCTTAATTATTTTGAAATTAACACATGTCCAAGTAACAATTCAAAGAAAAAATATCACTGGTGAAATTAAAACTAATTTAAACTCATGGAAATGAAAACATAAGCTATCAAAGTTTATAGAGGAAACTAGATCAGTATGCAGGGTTAAATTTTTAATTTTAAATGATATTAGAAGAAAATGGTCTAAAATCATTCATCTAAATTTCCATGTTAAGATTCTGGAAAAATAAGAGCAAACTGAAACAAAAGTAGGAGGATGGGATTAATAAAAATAAAAAGGTAATCAATAAAATATAAACAGTACAAAAAAATCAATGAAACCAATTTTATAGGACCAACTAGAACTCTCATATTTTGTTGGTAGGAATATAAAATGGTACAACCTCATTAGGAAGCCTGTTTGGCAACTTCTTAAAAGTTAAACTTACACCCATCTTATGTCCAGTCATTCTACTCCTACATATTTACTCAAGACAATGATAACAACCAAAACCTGGACACCCAAAGGTCCATCAGTAAGTAAATAGGTTTAAAACATATAAAAACATCAGTCATTACTGGTCAATAAAAATTGAAATTAGTGTAACATTAAGTTTCAACAATATAGAGGAATCTCAATTTTACTTCTGAGATAATGAAGCCTGACAAAAAGACGATACAGTATTTGACTCTACACACAGGCAGAACTAACCTATAATGACAGCAAGTAAATCAGTGGTCACTTAGGCCAGGGTAGGGGTGGACTGCCTGTAAAGGAATGTGTAAGAAACTTTTTAAGGTGATGAAACCTGTATCCTTATTAGGATGGTGGCTATTCTGAATGTTTGTCAAAAATCATAGACTTTAAATGGGTATGTTTTATTATATAAATTATACTTCATTTCTCTAAACCGCAGCTTCTTTATTTTTATAGAACAAAGATAATATCTACCTCCTAGAGATATAAGGCTATAATAATACATAAAGTTTCCAGTGCAATGCCTAGCATATGTGGGCATTGCATTCTTCATTAATTCTCCCCCTGAACACTTCTGTTTATAAGAAGCCCTCAAGTTTGCCAATTACGGTAGCCACTGTTAGAAATTTTTCTTTACCTCCAACTGTTGCTCTTTAATCTATGCCCACTGATCCTAAGTATACATTCTCTAGAGCAGTGGTTCTCAAACTTAAACTTACATCAGAATTCCCTAAAGAGGTGGTACAACACAAAGATTGCTGAGGCCCGTTCCCATAGCTGCTGATTCAGTAGATGTGGAATGAAAATTGAGAATTTGTGTTTCTCAGTTCCCAGATGATGCTGGTGCTGGTCCAGAGATTTTACACTAAGAAGCACTGCTCTAGAGATAGGCAAATTATAAGACCACTCATACTTTCAAGTGCATTATTCTAAACATTAAAAGAAAGTCACCGTATTTTTACTTTTCTTTTTTCCAAATTGAAACATTCTTAGCTCTCCCACATCTCATTTTCCCAGTTCTTTTGTTACAATGTCAGTATATCCTTCCTGGCATATAAGCCCCTCAATGACTGTGACTGCCAACTGGGGCCTAACTTGTACAACCAGCAACAGAAAGGCAATCATCACCTCTCTTGACCTAGTTTCCCACAAACCTAAAATTGTATTAGGCTTTTTTGTATGTGTGCAGCTGTATCTGTCAATTAAATACTTCTTGATTTTTTTATCACTCACTACTAAAAGAATGGGTCTCCCTGTTACCCTTACAGAGGTAATTTAACTTATTTAAATTGAAAATATTTTATTTCACCTTATTGGTTTAGCTTATTTTAGAGTCATGCTTCTGTTGCCCCAAATTAAAGAAACTGTTCAGAGCCTGATATACAAATCTGTCAAGCAAACTCTTTGTTCCATGAGCCAAATTTCTAATGAAAAAATGTTCCAAAGGATAGATGAATGACAGAAAAATACACTTGCTCAAAGAGTAATTTCTATACTAATATACCTTTGCTGTGAACCACACGACACATGTTCTTCAGGAACCTCAAGCATTTATTGAAAACATGCATACTTCTTAGTACCCAACCTAATACCAAATCTGAATCACTGAAATAAAAGTTGGATTTCTGTAGTTTCAACAGAAATGGTTCCAAAAATTTTCTTCATATTCATGCTATTATATTTCAAAAATCAACCCTTATATTTCCTGCAGAAATATAGGTCTTGATTGAGGGAAAATATGATTACAGGTAATGACCTGCCAAGCAAAGAGTTACGTGCCTGTGGCCAAAAATGGTCCCCTGGAGGATAGAAAACAATCTCTGCTTTTGCATGTGGTAAATTTCCTCCAATAGATGAAGGAATGAATGGCAAATGAGAGGCCCAGCATTGCATACTTGGATAGCAAATTTTCAAAGTACATTAAAATGATGTTTCTGGACTCTAAACTTTCAAGTTGTGTCCTTTCAATATATTTCTTCAGTATAAAGAAGCAATTATTTAACTTAAGAGTATAATGTTAATTCACAGGGAGATTATTACCAAAAAAAAAAAAAAAAAAAAAACCACAAATAAGACATGATTAAGTAAAGTAAGTTTATTTTACCTGCAGCTCTTCCAATAGAAACTGAATGTAAATGCTGATATTGAGAAATATTAGGAAGAATTAAGGATAGACATCAAGATGTTAAAACATCATGCCTTCCAATCCATCCTCCATGAACTTCTTATAAAGTGCCATAAATTTGGCCACAAATGCTTCCAAGTGATAAATGGCTTTGCTACCCAGCTGAAGACGATGTTCATAGTAAGCAGCCATCTGAGCCACTTCCCCTTTCAGTTGTCCATCACAATTATGTAAAAGTTCTGAGAGAAGGCCCTGAAAAAAGATAACTAGTAATTAAAAAGTAACCATTTAAAAAAAAAAAAAAAGGTGAACAAGTTTTCCAAAATCTTTAATTCTTTTATATGGAATGGCAGTCTTCATCCAAAAACAAAAAATTGTATACCCTTTCTATAAAGTAGAAATGTGGCAGTTATCAATCATATTCCAAATGCCAAATTGAGGGTGCAGAGATATAAATACAAAGATGCTTACTGCAGCATTACTAGTTATAATAATAATCTGTAGAAAACTCAAGTTCCACCAACAGGGTCATATTCAAAAACCTATGCTATAGTCCTACAATGAAATTCCATGCATCCACTAGGATAAAACAAACCCATACTGTCATGAAATATCGTCCATGCTACACTGTCGAATAAAAAAACACAGTGAAGAACACAATGAAGTTTTTGTGCAACTACACACACGCAGCCATACATATGATCTCATTTCTCGGTGACTAGAATACAGGTCTGTTGAAAGTGCTTACCCTTATGGAAATGGAAGGGTGGACCTTCACTTTTTCTTTTAAATTTAGTATAATTTGAATTGTTTCATGTAGGTATTGCCATGTAATTTTAATAAATACAAACAAAAACCCTGCATTCTCTAACATCCAAGTCAATCAACACAGCTGGCTAGGTAGCTAAAAGACCAAACCTAAAGCTGTGCTTCACAATATCCTACATAGACCAGACTCTGCCAACTTCTTTAATGTCATTCCCCATGTTCACTAAACATCGTCATCTGAAATACAGCTCTTAAAAAACATGGGTTTTAACTGTGAGGGTCCACTGACAAAAGGATTTTTTTCGGTACGTGCAATACTATAAATGTATCTTCCTTACGATTTCCTTAGTAAGTTTTCTTTTCTCTAGCTTACTTTATTGTAATACAGTATATAATATATACATATAATGTGTTAATCAACTGTTTATGTTATCAGTAAGGCCTCTGATGAACAGTAGACTATTAGTAGTTAAATTTGGGTGTAGTTAAAAATTCTATACGGATTTCAACTACGCTGGGGATCAGGGCCTTAATCCCCCCAGAAGGTTGAAGGGTCACCTGTACTTGTTCCCATTTACATGGTTCTCTTTCTTCTAATCCTCCGAATCTCAGTTTAAACATGCCTTCCTCATAGAAGCTGCTGCTGACTTTCCACAGCCCAACTTCCATTACTATCATTTCACCTTGTTACTTCCTTTTAGCACTTACAAAATTCTGAAATTCTTTTGCTTCTTATTTCCCATTTCACACTACTAAAATATAAATTGTCTAAAAGCAGGCCCTCCCTAGTCTTCTTCAACACTCCACTAATGATGTCTGACACAAGGAGAGGCTCAATAAATATCTGTTGAATTAATGAGCTGGATAGAAAGAGATGACAATGTGTCTCAGTACTGCAAAAGCCCTGTGATCACATACCCAAAATCCAAATTTTATGATTATAAATGGTTCAAGATCTGAAATCAGATTACCTTCATTATTATTTCAGGAGGAATACAATGAGTTAGAAGCTCATAAAGTCTTCCACGAACTTCAAGGAGCCTATATAAAACAAGATAATTAATATTTTATAATGAAAATGAGACATAATTTTTTCAAGTACCTATTCACTGTTTTCCTTTATGAGTTAAACAAAC
This sequence comes from Meles meles, assembly GCF_922984935.1. Classification (NCBI taxonomy): domain Eukaryota; kingdom Metazoa; phylum Chordata; class Mammalia; order Carnivora; family Mustelidae; genus Meles; species Meles meles. Next base: position 15,756,576 of record NC_060079.1, on the reverse strand, counting down.
AATCCAATACAGACATTTTCTTAAATGGCTTATTATTCTTAGCATACACATTTAAGCTTTTCCTAATTTCAGTTCATTTTTCTAAAAATGTTCAGAATTCTTTAGAAGTCAGACATTTATATTCAGACATCTAGAAAATGGTCATAAAGAGATAAATCATTAATTATACAAGTAAGAAAAGAGAATATAGGCGTGATATGTAATATATGTTACTATCTCAACTGCTAAGTTAAAAAGCAGTGTGGCAGGGAAACAAAGCTGTCCTGTCACAGGGCAGTGCAAGAAGTCAGAGGTTAAGCACAGAATCAGGTTGCCTAAGTGAATATGAACATTCCAACCTCCGAGTTCTTAATTCTAGGCCCTTCTTATAGTAGTTTCAGGAGAGAAAAGGGTAAAGAGGGAAATATACCTATGACATTTTAAAACAGGAAGAAAAAAGTGACAAGTAAAATTGTAAACATACATAAAACAATTATCTTTATCTCCCTATATATACTTAGTACCCTAAAGGGAAAGTACTGTTTTGAATCTTTACTAAAATAATATCACAGATGTTCCATATTTCAGATCAGAGAAGTGATTCATCTAAGACTTCTTAAAAGTGGAGGCTCGAATCCTTTTCCAAGGACTCTGAGTAGGAAGCTGTGCCACAATCAAAGTAAATAAAGTGAAAAAAGAAACTGGCATCTTCTGAGCCCCTGCTATGTGCAAGACACTGTAACAAATAATTTAATTTAGTCCTCACACTAGATAATGGGGCATTATCTCCATTTTTTTTTTTTAGATGAAAAAACTAAGGCTCAGATAGTTTAAGTAACCTCACAAAGATGACTAGAGCACAACCATGATTTAAGAACAGATCTGCCTTACTCCCAAATCCATACTCTTCCAATGTCTGTCAAAGCATTTACTAAACCCATTCCTCTGTAAGAGGCTCACTACAGTATGCTATTTAGACCTCACAACACCACTCTTTTACTGAACTTAAGTTCAGAGAGGTTAAGCATCCATTAAAACTCATGTAGTTGAGGCAGAATTTTGATTTCAAGTCTCACTCCAAAGCCCTTGATCCTTCTTGGCCATGGTAGTAGATCTCACAAAAAGATAAAAAATAAAAAAAATTAAAAAAAAGGAACTCTGATTATTAAAAAGAAACAGACATAAATGATAGATGGTATGAAATTATTTTAACAATTATGCATATAGTTTATTTCTGAAGAGTTAAATCAGGATATATTTCCCTCTACAAATGTGTTATAACTACGCTGTGCTCATCTCATGCATGTTACATGCATCTCAGCTTAGTCTTTCATTTCTAGTATGACTTAACTTCTTAAAAATGGATATACTCTACATTTCTTTGTATCATTGTTTCTTGGGGATTGCAAGTGATTAAGAGTGCAAACATGGTATTATACAACTCTCTCTGATTCTTAACAGAATATCTGTGAATAAGCAACCATCTCCCAAAACAGCAGTTTTCTTATCTACAAAATAATGATATAATACTTTTCTTCATTGGATTGTTCTGTAACTTAAATGATACCACAATATGTAAGAACCAACATAATAATTGCTTGCTAAATATTAGTGGCTATCTAAATTAGAAAATTATGACTCTCCTAAAACAAATCAGACAAGAATCAAGACTAAGGGGTCAAAAATAATAAAGTCCTTTGGTAACATGTAAGCCAACAATCCGAATGACACCAGCCCTCCCAATATTTCTGGTCAACCTGGATGCTTTCTGGAACTGAAATTTCTTTTTATGTAACACAATGGAATCAGTTCCCACAACCGTTAGTTTACACAAGAAATAACAGCACCTCTTCTTAAACAAATTTATTTGAGAGCCTCCCAAACGTGCATGGAAAATTGTAAGAAGAGGTAGCAGCATCTAGAAGAATTAAGCAAAGTAATAATCAACTAAAGTACTAAAAACACAGCTAGCAATTGTCAAATATTACATCTTGTATGGAGCGCTCTTAAAATTGGGAAAGTTCTACAACTACTCCACCAAGTTTTCTTCTTTAAAATCAAAAAACAAGAAAGTCATCTTCAATGTGAAAATATTTTACAAAGGTAAAAGGCTCCTAAAACAGGCTTTGTTTGAATTTTATCTCTTTAAAGCTGAGAATACTTCATAGCTTATCAACATTTTACAAAATGGAACGCACACTTTTTCCTAAAGTTAAGGTTTCTTTTCTGAAGAGATTACTTACAATGTTTGGCACTTCTTAAAAACTATTAAATTCTTCAATTAAAATAATTGAATTATAGGCATTCTAGCAAACCCCGATGAAATACTAAGTACCCATTATGTATGACTATCCACCTCCACTCATCTACATAAGGAGCCAAAGAGTTCATGTTATAATCCTTTTGCAGCATATTTATAAAAATTAAAATTCATCAGATATATATCACTCAAAAGGAGAAACATGGTATATTTTTCTCACAATTATTTTCATATAAACAAAAAAGCTTAAACTTGCGTGGCTGAACTCAGTCCAATCTGTTTCCTAATGATTTCTCTGTTCTGACAGGCAGTAAGTAAGAGTAGGAGACTGCACACCAAGGGACCTTAAAAATCTCCGGGCTTCCCAAAGGTAATGGGCCTTAAGACTGTCACTCTTGATTTGGAAAAGAGCAGACTGCCCTTCTCAATCAAAGCTATCATAAACCAAACAATTAACAGCTGAAGGATTTTCAGTATGGCCCACTAAAGTAAATGTAAACAACTGTTCAGCAAGTGTGACACAAAAAAACACTTCCTAAATACTGGTGGTATATATATAGTATCATTCTTAACAGAGCTTATGACCATACATGAGCACAGAGTTTTCTAGTTCTCAAACCATTATCACACAATCTTGCTCTTCACAACCAATGCCCAAGTATTCCTAGCAGGGTAATAACAACAGTATTTTCACTACACAAGTGAAAAAGTTCAAACTCTAAGATGAAGTTACCTGAAGAATCTTAGCTAAAAATCAGTAGAAGTCTGATTCATAAGCTGTTGTCTTTTTGGCATGTGATCCATCAATTATAAAGTTATATACTATTCTTTTCAATATCAGAAAACTAAGCGCATTATATTACATACTAATATTAAGTCATCTTAGATTCTGAAAGGAGAACTAAAAACTCCCAAGATTCCTTTTATGTATAAATTCCATATATACCTGTCAATAGCTTAATAAAAGCCATGATACTACATACCAGCTATTCTGAACCACTAAACATTTAAAATTAAATCATATTTTTTCTTTGAAAGTTTAGTATTCAGATACAAGATTTACTGTAATTCTAAATGGTGTATTGGTAGTATAAACCAGCTAATCTAAAACTAACATCGTCTGGAGTATTTCCATGATGAAACTTTTTTTTTTTAAGACTTTATTTATTTATTTATTACAAGTAGGCAGAGAGGCAGGTAGAGAAAGAGGGGGAAGCAGGCCCCCCACCGAACAGAGAGTCCAATATAGGGCTCGATCCCAGGACCCCGAGATCATGACCCTAGCCGGAGGCAGAGGCTCAACCCACTGAGTCACCCAGGCACCCCACATGATGAAACTTTTATGGTCATCTTTGATACTATTTACCTTTGTGGAGTCTGCTGACTGACAATAGCATTGGCAGTCTCCCTGAGATACACCTCCCAATCCGTTTCAGGGATTTCTTGATCTGCACTAAAAGGATATCTACATGTTAAGAAAAAAAAAAAAAAATACACAATAAATTAAATGGAATGTGCTTGTGTCCCAAAGTGTTTCCTCTGGTAATTGCCCCTTTCACTTACTGTTGCACTCTGCAGGCTTCACACATAAGTAAGGCTTTACGGAGATTCCTACAGGACTTCTCTGCAAGTCTATGAGCCAGTTGCGAAGGAAGATTCAAACCTTCCTTCTTGCACACAGTAGATAATACATGACAAATCTACAAACAAAACATTATTGACAAAATTGGACACTCTTTCAAGCAGCATATGGACAGAATTCTGTTGATAACAACTTTATAGACCTGTTATTTTATTTATTTTATCACTCGCTATCCTAACTCACATGTTCCTTTAAGCAGAAAGCCAGGGGTCTAGTCTAGCTGTCAGGAAGGAGCAGCAACAGGCTCTGCAACCAGAGAAAGACCTGGTTGAAATTCCAAGCCTGCCAGCCACCTTGGGGGAACTGTAAGGAAGACATACAGAGCCTCAGGTCTTTTACAAGGACACCACTCACAGGGCTGCCAAGTAGAGCTGCACAGGCTGAATTCTGCATGACTCAGGGATATTATTTGCATGCACTAAGATGGCAATGGTGCCCATAGGAGTGGTGTAACCTGGTAGCCTTGCCTTTTTAACTTTATTAAATTTTAAGTATATCAAACTAATTTTAACTATATAAAAATGTTTGTAAGTGAAACATTTAATAAAGGTACTTTGCCACTTTGCAACTAACACAATGTCAGTCACCTATTATTCCTACTTTGCATAAAATCACCCAAAATCTATTAATAGCAGGAAAGCTGCTTATTGTGATAAATTTGCATTTTTTAAGTATACACATTTATATATATATTTATTTATATATATTTTTATAAGTATATTTGCAAATATATTTGCATATATTTATAAGTATTAAGAACAATAAAGGAAAAAAACATGTATTATGTTGTTTCAGACTAATTTTGATCCCCTAACTAGGAACAAGGAATTCTCACGTTAATCTCCTTGCAAAATTTATATCCTCCAACCTCAAGTCCTTTCCAAAGCCAATTAAATCAGCTTGAGGTAGAAGACACTAAGCAACTAGTCATTGCCTAGTTTAGTAAAATTCGTAATACCTACTTGTTTAAAGTTAAAAAAAAAAAAATGACTTAAAGAGAACTTCCTAAATACTGATGGCATATCCACAGTATTATTCTTAACAGAGCTTACCATCACACTTTCTATATAATGATATCTGGCATTTACTACTATATATATTGGTTTATATATCTGCTAACAATTAGCATCCAGGTCACAGATGTTCTTAAATTACTAATACACTTCACTAAGTTTTTATAAAACAAACATGACAGGAATGTACACAGTACTCACAGAATCCAAAATAATTTTTGAGAAGTTTCATTTGACTTACATCTTCGATGCTGGGAGCAGGCACACGAACTGCCAGGCACCTACTGCGAATAGGTGGTATCACTTTAGATGTAGAATTGCAACACAAGATCAATCTGCAAGTGGACATATACTTTTCCATGGTCCTACGCAAGGCATGTTGAGCATCTTTGGTGAGTTTGTCAACCTCTGTCAATAATACCACTAGTCGAGGAGAAACGAAACAAACTTTAACTTGAGTATCTATCTCTTTCTCTTCTCTTCATTATTTAGAGTGAAATCCTAAATAATAAGTTTGATATACTACTCTTTCCTTGGGCAAGGACATATAAAAGTCAAAGGTATGGTGGGAATAATTTATTCTATTTTAATTTAAAAAATTCCAATCAGGGGTGCCAGGGTGGCTCAGTGTTAAACGTCTGCCTTCCGCTCAAGTCATGATCCCAGGATCCTGGGATTGAGCTCTGCATCAGGCTCCCTGTTCGGTGGGAAGCCTGCTTTCTCCCTCTCCCACTCCCCCTGCTTATGTTCCCTCTCTTGCTGTGTCTCTGTCAAATAAATAAAATCTTTTAAAAAAAAATTTTTTTTAAATCCAATCAAACAAACCTAAGAAACACTAGGCTAAATGAAGTTAAAGATGTTACTTTTTTGTAGAACTCACTGCAGCATTTATTATATTTATATGAACGAAAAATCAACAAGACAGGGAGATACTGTGCTGCATTTCCACAAAATATTTTATAATAGGAGCACCATTTTGTGGAACAATTTAAATCTTATCATTCCTAGAAATATCCTTTGGAAAATACTGATGAAAGAGACATAGTCAATAAGGAATAAAGACATCTGGTCACATACACAGTAAGATTCCATCTGGCCATAATAAAGAACTGGCTTTAAGTTGTTGTAGGTTAAGAACTGAGTCCAACTGTTGTATTTTTCCTTTTCTTTTTTTTAAAGATTTTATTTATTTGAAAGAGAGAGAGAGAGCATACATACAAGCATATGTGCATATGTTCTCAGGGAGAGGGGCAGAGAGAGAAGCAGACTCCCCACTGAGCAGGGCTCTGTCCCAGTACCCCAGGATCATGACCTGAGCGGAAGGCAGATGCTTAAGCAACTGAGCCATCCAGGTGCTCCTGAATTTTCACCATACTCTGTTATTTCTAGAAGATGGTAGTGGTAGCAGTATACACCTGACTCTCCCCCATAAAAACAGAGATTCCAAGACCAAAGACTCATCGGTAACATTTATATCAAAACAAAGTGACAGGTTTTACCTGAAAACCCTGAATCTGAGCAAGTGAGAACAAGGAACTATGTGTGGGAGGGTGCAGTAGGGATGTACTAGGTTTTTATAGCCTCAGGTACAGAACCCCAAATCACCCACAAGAGCACACTGTGAAATAAACAGCACCTACGGGGTTCAATTTATGGGTCAGAGCAAAGGAACCTGGATGCAACAAGGTTTGACAGAGCAGTAAACTGAAAATAATAAAATGAAGCTCCCTTCCAAGACAATCCTTCAAAATGAGGAGAAATTCTGGAGATAGAAATCCAAATAGAACAGAACAAGGAAAAGAGAAATAAGGAGACTGAGCCCAAAATCTACCAAAAATAGCACTACAAACCAAATGATATAAAAATAAGTAGGCAGAAAATAGCAGCATATTTAAAAAATTAACACATCATGGCCAAGTGAGATTTACTCTAGAAATACAAAGCAGTTTCACTAGAAGACCCAATAAAATCTACAATACCAATACAGCTAAGAAGAAAAATCTTAAAACCTCATTCACGGATGCAGAAGCAAGCATTTGAAAAAATTTAACACACATTTACATTAGAAACCCTCAAAATATGAACTCATACTTACTTTCTTATGATCAAATAGATACAACTCGGGCCAAAATCAAGCAACTAAATGACTAAATGGGGAAACTCTAAGGCTCTCCTTCCAGAGTCATGACAGGACATCCACAACCTTTAGTACTAGTGAACACTGTATTGGAGGTGCCGGCAAACATAATTAGGTTAGAGAAAGTGTTTAAAGCCATACAAACTGGAAACAAGGGGAAAAATCATCTCTATTACTCACAGATTGATATAAATAGACACATACACACACACACATATATCTGAAAATTCAAAAGAAACAATGGAAAGGCTATTAAAAACAATAAAAGAATGTAATAACATAGTAATGTATAAAATTAAGACACAAACATCAATAGCTATGACATATGTACACAACAGCTAGAAAATATATACGAAGACTCCATTTATAGTGGCAAAAAAACAGACAGACAAGGGGCACCTAGGTGACTCAGTCAGTTAAGCGGCTATTTCTTGATTTCGGCTCAGGTCATGATCTGAGGGTCTTGGGACTGAAGCCTGAGAACAGGCTCCACACTGAGGCTCCAAGCTCAGAGGGAAGTCTGCTTGGAGATTCCTCTGCCCCTCCCCACACTCACTCTTTTTCTCTCTCTCTCTCTCTATCTCTCTCTCTCAAATAAACAAAGAAATCAAAAAAATACACACATGTAAAATTATTCTGAAATACAGTGAACTAAGGAGGAAAGGTAAGAAATAGGCTGAAATATTCACAGGCAATTCACAAAACAGTAAAAGCAGCAATGAATAAAAGAAAAAATTACCACACTAACTAAAGAAAAAATAAACACAAACTATTTTCTCCACTCAAACTGACAAAGATTAAAAATAATTAACCACAGGGGTAATAAATGTCAGGGAATAATGGGCACTCCCAAATACTTCTGGTGGTAGGATAAGTCTACCTTTCAGACGAAGAATTTGACAAAATATATCAAAAGCATTATTAAATGCTGGCATTTTTATCATCACAAAATCTTCTATAAGAACGTACACATATATATGCATATAAATAATACTGGAAGGTAATGACAAAAATGTCAATGGTAATTATCTCTGGACAGTAAAATTATAATTATAAAATTATATTTTTCTAAATATTTGATAATGAACATATAACTTTGGTCCTAGGAACACTTATTTTTAAACGTTATTTCTTGTTCTAAGTATTTTTTCTAAATAGTTCTAAAACAACACACAGGTGGCACAAACAGTCCTCTTTCCACCAAAATTCAATTGCATTAGGCTACATACTTTCATGAGCAGAGATCATGCCTTTCTTATTCACTTTTATATCCAAAAATAACAAAGCATAATGTTTGCCATAGAACAGGAGGTTAATAATGTATTTGCTAAATAGATGGAATTTATGTTTCCCATTACATTTTCTCTTACACTCACTGTGTACAATTTCTTGTCTGCCTTAAAAGAAATCTGTTTACCACATACCTTTAAAATCTCTTTGAGAGTTTGTTTCAAGTTGCTGTGATTGTGCCACTGTTTTCAACATCTCCTGAATTACTACCCGGTCACTATTTCCAGCATCACTACAGAAAACAAAAATAATGGTAAATATTTAGAAAATATTATGCTCTTCAAGTTTTAGAGAAGGAAAGAATAAAAGGAAAACAAAGTCTTTCATTTTTATTTAAAGTAATGCAACGTAGGGACACCTGGATGATTCAATAGGTTAATCAACCAACTCTTGATCTCAGCTCAGGTCTTGATCTCAGGGTCCTGAGTTCAAGCCCTGTATTGGGCACCACACCAGTATGGAGCCCATTTTAAATAAAAAGAAAGAAAAAAAAGGAAGGGAGGGAAGGAAAGAAGAAAGAGAGAGGAAGGAAGGAAGAAAGGAGAAAGACGGGAGGGAGGAAGAAAAGAAAAGGAAGAACGTAAGTCAGGCAATGTATTGCATAATTATAACATATAGATACATGAAATGAATGACAGTAATGTCATAAGAATGACATTGAAGAATTAGAAATAGTCTATTATAAGATACCTATATGACCTGTGAAGTGGCATAATGTTATTTGATGGTAGACTTAGGTTAGTTAGTATATATTGCAAACTGTAGGACAGCCACCAACTTTTTAAAAAAGAAATATAATTGATACGCAAAGAGGAGATAAAATGGAATCTAATAAAATGCTGAGTTAAAACCATAAAGGGCACAAAAAGAGGGAAAAATAAAATTATCTCTCATAAAAAAAATAGAAAATATTATGCTCTTATTCTTAACCTGTTATTGTAAGAAAAACATTGAAGAGAGTTTATTTAAATTTTAATCAAAACAACACATACATGGGCGCCTGGGTGGCTCAATGGGTTAAGCCTCTGCCTTCGGCTCACGTCATGATCTCAGGGTCCTGGGATCGAGCCCTGCATTGGGCTTTCTGCTCAGCAGGGAGCCTGCTTCCCCCTCTCCTTCTGCCTGTCTCTCTGCCTACTTGTGATCTATCTCTCTCTCTCTCTCTGTCAAATATATAAATAAAATCTTAAAAAAAAAAAAAAACTACTCATACCTAATTACATTCACAACACTTGCAAAGGGAAATATTTTAAGGGTCATTAAAATACAACATATTCTGTGGCACCGGGTGGCTCAATGGGTTAAAGCTTCTGCCTTCGGCTCAGGTCCTGATCTCAGGGTCCTGGGATTGAGCCCGAGTCAGGCTCTCTCTCAGCAGGGAGCCTGCTTCCCTTCTTCTCTCTCTGCCTGCCTCTCTGCCTACTTGTGAAATGAATAAATAAAATCTTTATTTATTTTATTGTCAAATGAATAAATAAAATCTTTAAAAAATAAAATAAAATAAAACATTCTAATATTCAATTACAATTTGGTGTCACTGAAAACACTAAACATGTTCTTTTATCAAATTTACTGTAACTTACAAAGAGCAATAACTAATCCTTAAGTTTCTTAATTACCTACAGTAACTCAAAATGTAAAAATAACTCTGAAAAGGAATGTTAATCTCCATTCCTCTTCTCCATCCCACAAATAATAAAAGTCTGAGAGAGCACAAGCCTAGACAAGTCTGTTCCCAACACTAGCATGGAGCTAATTCAGGGTCTTAGCAAGAGGATGGGATAAGCAAATGGAATCTAAGATAGTCAGAATTCTGTAAGCTACTGACTAATTATAAGCATTATCTGTCATTTATACTCACATTATTGTTTTGGCACTTAAGTCACGCAACTCACAAACCAACATAAGTCACCTAGTTAATTTAGGCTGTCGATTTCAAACCCCTGAAAAACAATCAACTCCATCTCTAATTGACTGTTCTCCCTACTGATGAACTCACAATGAGAAACAGAGCAAAACAATCAGCTTTAGTTTATTTTCCCCAACAGCCATCAAATCTTTCTCAATTCACTATTAGATAATTACACCTAGAATGTCTCTTTTATGATTACTCCCTTGTCAAGAATCCAAAACATTTCTCTTCTGTCTATGGAATTAACACTTTCTTCTAATTTTCAGAAAAGACCCTTTCCAACCAAATCTCAATTCTCTTAATTTTCTTGGACATACATGAGGAAAATAATAACACCTATCTGTTAGGGTTGTTTTTATTAACGACTAAATAATCCATGTAAAGCTTCTCACACAGTGCCTGCTACTGAATACACATTAACTTATAACTATACTCTTCCTGATCCATTCAGTTTTGAAATGGATGTTCATCCTCCTATCTGTTCCATTGCCCAAAAACATTGCTTTTGCCTGAAGATGTCCTTGATTCTGTTCTCCTTAAAGAACATTATCAGGCACCGGACAACCCTGAAGCTTTACCCGACTTTGTTCCCAGTACATTCACTTCTACAGTATTAAGCAGTACTTTATGAGCTTTTAATGTGCCTTCCAAGAGGATCCCAATCTTAATTACTCATGATAAATAGTATAGACATTGGTTGTTAGACTATTATAACAAACTCTAATTAGGAATATGAAACAAAGGAGTGGCAAAAAAATATATGATAACCCAAATTCACATTCTGAAATATTCACTCACATTACAAACTTTTTAGACATACTCTACTTTGCTCATCAGTTCTGAATTAGTCAATATAACAAAAATTTAGTGACTATGAAATGTACTCTTATAAAACGGAGTATATTTAATTATTAAAATTTAATAGAATTTAACTCTATAGAGCAAGAAATTTAATTATTAAAATTATTTGACTCAGGAATCAAAGACAAAGGGAGAAGCAGAAAGCTTTTAGGCTCCCTATTTCACACTGAGCAGCATTACCTCTGTGTATATACTGTGCTTCCATATATGATTCTATTTCAAGAATGGGTTCTACTCTTAAAAAAAAGAAGGCTTAATTTCTATATAGTAGGTTTACCTGGGATTAACTTCAAGGTGATAATTGCTTGCAATAGTGCTAATTTCAATTTTCTTTTTAGATGGAGTCTGCGGACAAAGAAAATAGATGTTTTTAATGTTTATTTACCAGCCATTTCTCCTCTTTTCTGTATTTCATTGTTTTTTAAAAATAAATAATTTATGCTTTAATAAAAAAAACTTTAGATAACCACCACTAATATTTTAGCTTCATTCTTTTCTCTATGTGCAAATAAACATGTTTCTATATAAACTGATCACATCACACGTCCTGTTCTTACTATGATTATTTTTCTCCCCTCTACCTCTGATATCTACAAACCATTCCATTATGAGCAGATCGTCACTGTCAATGGTCTGCATATGTCTGTTCAGACTTTACCATAACACACATATGTATATTTATGTATAAATATTTTTTATATTCTATACATTTTTATATATTTCCATAGTGTCAGTGTTTCTTGTAAAAAAGAGTTATAAAAAAAAAGAAGCAATCATATCTATTTGTTTTACTTTTCTTAGTTAACATCTAGGCAATTACCCTCTGACACTGATATAGGGTAATTGCATATCAGCCCATAATTTGGATGTCCCAGAGACAGTCGTACTGATGGGTGTTTGTTTCTTGCTTTTTGACATCTCAAACAATCCCAAAATTAATATCCTTCTACATATGTCTAATGTACTGACTTCATTTCTATGTAACAGATTCCCAATAAAGAATGTGCTGGATTGAAGGGGATATGTTTTCTAATGTTTTATGTGTTTGTGTGTGTATGTATAACCAGACTGTATTCCAAAAAAAAAAAAAAGAAAAAAAAAAAGAAACTAACAAATGCCAGTTTTCCATCGGTAACAAATACTCTTCCCCAACATTCCCCGCCTGCAGGTTTTATATAATGTCCTCAGTTTCTGCCAGTTTCCTAATAGACTCACTTGTTTCTCTTCAACTATCATGAATGTCAAACATCTTTACATATGTTTATTGGTTGCTTATATTTCTCTCTTGAGACTTTCATTCAGTTTTCTACTAGGTTATTTGTCTTTCCATTGTTCATTTGTAAAATCTTTTATCTAACACATTCCTTTCAAATATTTTTTGACAATCTTTCATTTTTCTACTGATTTTATGTTATCTTTTGTCATACAAACTTGTAAATTTCATGAATTTAAGAATTCACATAAATTTCATATGTAAATTTTTCATTTTTCTACTGATTTTGTTATTTTCTGTCATACAAACTTGTAAATTTCATTATATGTGTGTATATATATATGCACATATTTTTTTCTATCACTTTCATGTTTTTATTAACAGGTATTAAAAAAAAGGTATTCCTGACCTCCTGACCATAGGCTGTTCATTTAAGTAATTAAGTATTTCATTTTAACATTTAAGACTTTAATTCAAATGAAATTCATTTTCACAAATTATGAATCATAGGGATTCAACTTTGTTTTCTTCAGGGTAGATAACTAGTTATGCTGGCACATCTTGCTGACTCATGCTTTTAATACTGATTTGAAGCAGCGACCATATTTTGTGCCTCTCTAATAAGTTCTACTGGCTGAATTCTCTATTCCCAATACAATATTGTTTTGATTACAGTAGCCTTACAATAGGATTTAAGATCTCATAATACAAGTTCCACTTCACAAATATTTTTTATACTTTAGATAGTCTCAGAAATGTATTCTTCCATAGGTACTTTAAGATCATTTCCTACAACTAAAAAAACACGTTGGATTTTAACTATAATTTACTATAATTTCACTGAAATTTATACTGTAACTTGGATAGAAAAGATTTTAAAGTATTAAGCCTCTGAGCACTTGCTGCAACTTTCCATTTGATCAGCTCTTGTTTTTTGTCCTTTCATAAAATATTAGTTTTCTTCCCACAAATCTCACACTTTTCTTGTTGAATTTTCCCCTGCTCACTTTTTTAAGAATTCCCACCAGTGTGTACCACCAGCACCTCAAACTCAATGTGTCTAAATACAAGTTCATAAACAGTAGCCTAAAATCCATTTGTCTTCCCAAAGATTCTATTAATAGTACTACTTATCATCCAGTCACTCAGCATACTTTTTTTTCCATTCCTAATATGTACAAGATGCTACATATTAGGGCCTATGAAGGATATAAAAATGAAACGGACATGTTCCCTAATAACTTCAAAACAAACAATATATTGTCAAAATAAAAAAGAAAAACTGTAATCAAGGCCAAACAAAGGAAGTACTATGGATAGTAGAAGGAAAGTAGAAGGAAAAATTAATTCTAAAGGGATTGAGGGCATAATGAGAGGAGGTATTTCAGCTAAATCTTAAACACTGTCTATAAGGAGAGTATGAAAATGCACTGCATGGTATGAGGCTAGAAAGCTCAGCCAAGGGCAACATCATGAAAATTCTCTGAACATCCCAGAGCTTCATGCCACCTTTTCTTTTTTTTTTTTTTCATACCACCTTTTCTAAACAGTCAGCTGCCCAATCTCTACCAAGTTGCCCGATTCCGAATTTAAAATTTTTTTCAAAATTACTCCCTTTCCAAACCCACTACTGCTCTCAGAACAATGAATTCTAGAGACTTGAGTTCCAGTTCCAGCTGAGGTACTGATTCACTAGATAATCTAAAAGGAATTCCACCACCTACATTTTACCCAAAATCTCCTGTTGCTCATATTTTCTCTTTAACGTAAATGACTCTGATGTAGTTTTAATAATTAGGTCTATACATCAGTAGTTCTCAATCCTGTGTACCTGGGTTATCTGTAAAATTCTTAAACACACATTGGGCAACAATGGCTGGGGCCACAGGAATATGTATGATGAGGACTAAAAAATCCCTGTTACTTAGAGGTCTCAAAGTAAAATGCTTACTGTGATGGTCTGATGTTCAATTCTTAATTTTTCCACTCCAACACCATAAAGTTCACGTAGAATACACATAATTCTTGTCTTTTTTCCAGCCCCTGATGGTCCATACACTAACAGATGAGGAAAATCACCACACTGCACCTGGAAAAAAGGGAGGCATTTTCCCTGGTCAAACGACTACTCTAGATAGAATTAAACTACTTTTTAGGTATCAAATATTTTGTGTCTCCACCTCTGAGGTGGAGATATTTAAAAATATATGAGTATATATATAGTGAGATGTTTGAAAATTAACTGAAATGTTGATTATTCCCCTGGCATTAATTTTATATAATTAAATACTAAGCATAGTACATGCAAGATAACACACCATGTGCTAGAAAGCAAAAACTTCCAAACCAAGTCTGTTAAAATCTCCTAGAGAATTTTTTAAAATAAAAGACTAATTACTACACTCTATCCATGAGATTATAATTCAGTAACTCTGAGACAGATGCCTGTCTTAGTTTGGGCTTCTACAGTCCCTCTGATAAGAACTAAGTGTATCTGGTTTATTTGAGAGGTAAAGGAAAACTTTGTAGGGGAAAAGGGAGGCAAAGCAAGGTCAGGAAGGCAGCCAATGAGTGTATTATCTGCTTAAATACCACTCTGGGCATTGGGTTGAATTCTGCTGGGGATACTCTTAAAGCCAATGTGAAAAAAACACCACACTGTTAACCCATCCAAGAGGTGGGGAAGCTGGAGCAGGATACTCTATTTCTCATCAGTCTTTTGATGAAGCTTGCTTGGGAAAGTGGTTGGGATTAAGGGAGGGCAATTAATTCCCAGGCATTTCAAGTCTGCTTAGGGATGTCAGCAAGAAAAAAAAAAAAAAAAAAAAAAGCCTTCAGGACACACAGATCCAGGAAGCTGGAAGACGGTCTGTGTGCACTCACAAGTTAAGAGCAATGGGATGGAGTAGGGCATTGACAGTACCGCAACAGACTACAAGACTGTGTGCATTTAAACAGCTTCCCAGGTGACTTTGATGATCAGTCAGGCCTGAGAATGAGTGCTATGAAGGGTATAAAAATGATGAAAATACAAACCATAACTTCAAGGGCATAAAATCTTGTGGAGCAAAAGCTTCTATGTAAGCATTATAGAAAAAATAAAATAAGTACCTTAACAGAAGTGACTATTGCAATAAATTTTAATACTTTGTAAACTGATCTGTCTCTAGCACTGAAAAGTTTCAAGGAAAGGAACTATTCATCCCAAACAGTGCATGGAAAATAGCAGGTGCTTCACAAGTACTGTTGCCTCTGCTTTTTAAACTCAATCTAGCCAAAATAAAGACTTCACAGTTTCAGTAAGTTGCAAATTCAACAGTATAATGGGTGAACATTTTTTAAAGGCAAATCTATTACACACAAGTCCACTATATTAAATTTTTGTCCAAAATATTTACTCCAAATTCTGTACAACAAAAAGATGGTCATAGAATAGAAAAATGTATCGTATGACTAAGAAAATCAAAATGAAAGCTACTTTGAGAAAACACAATTTGTCTAAACATGAAGTATATAGCTGTAATAGATTTTAAATTAGTATAGATGGAATACCATTAAAAAAAAAAAAAGCCCCTTAATCTCACATTATCATTTTTTCTAATGACTTTCATGTAAGGATGGATGAGTTTTTTTTATTATTATTATTTCTCATTTTTGAAAAATAAAGTTAACTCTAAAAGAAGGTGAGTATTGAAGAAACAGAGATCTGGGCAAAACACTTCCATTAGCATACGGTACTATTAGATTTTTTAAAGGACGGGATAATAGCTTCCACAGATTCTTCTCAAGACCCTTCTTCTTGGGGCGCCTGGGTGGCTCAGCGGGTTAAAGCCTCTGCCTTCGGGTCGGGTCATGATCCCAGAGTCCTGGGATGGAGCTCGGCGTCAGGCTCTCTGCTCGGCGGGGAGCCTGCTTCCTCCTCTCTCTCTGCCTGCCTCTCTGCCTAGTTGTGATTTCTCTCTCAAATAAAAAAACAAAAACAAAAACAAAAAACCCTTCTTCCTTCTACATTTCCTGAAAGATTCAGCTTGCTTTTCGGAAAACATTGCCATTAGACACTTTTACCAACTACAACAAGAAAACACACATCAGGTTGGAGAAAAGAAAAAAAAAAATGTTCCATAAGGAATTAAACGCAAGGACAACCTAATACAACCTATTTTAGAATTAGAAATTACCACCGAAATTAGTAAATACCTTCCTTTTTGTAAATAAGAGCAATGACACCAAGACATTTTAAGTAAACCTGTTAAAAAGTAAAGTCAGATGATGTCATTCTCTACCCAAAACCTCCCAATGGCTCCCTATCTCACCCTACGAGGATTTACGGGATCTGCACCTCCCCGGTCCCGCTACACACCCCCTCCCCCAACCCCGGCCTATCAATATCCAGCTACAGTGGCGTTCTTGAGGTTCCTACAACCGGCCGGGCACACTCCTGCCCCAAGGAGTTTGCACTTGCTGTTCTTTATCTGTTCCACTCTTCCCTCATATTTCTCTATTGAAGGCTTTCTCACTTAAGGTCTTAGCTCAGAGCACAGTTCTCAGGGGGCCTTCCATGTGTACAAGCACTGCCCCCGCCCTCCACACTCTTTCTCACTCCCCTGTTTCGTTTTTCACAGCACCTTCCGAAGAGGGTGGACGATGCACCTCTCCCTAGGGGAGTGAAACTCCCGAGCAGGGGCCTACCCTCTCCCCGCTCTCCCCGCCCCCTCCCGCAGACCCACCAGGTTGCGCAGCTGGGCTGCCTGCTCCTTGTGATAGTCCAGCCGTCCCAAGGAGCAGGGCCGGTATTTATCCACCCAGAGGCTCATGACAGCTGGAACTCCCGGGGTTAGACGCTTGAAAGTCCCGCGCGCTGGCGCTCTCTCGGTCCGGAAGGGGAGATGAGTTCTCCCGCGAATTCCAAATCTCGTGACGTCACTACCGGCCCTGTCGCATATGCGACTTAAGGTCTCAAGACTACGGAAGCTGGTTGGGGACAATATTAGCCGCCGTTGTCACCACCTAATCGTTGACGTTCATTGTTTATGTAATCATTTGTGTTGCTCTCACTTTCAATGATGAGAGTACTACACAAAATTGGAAATTTGGCCCTGATATTCCTGACTTCAAGTGCAAGTACCTCAAAGAAGCCACGTTCCTCAATTAATTTCTTTTCGTTAATTCTTTCATTCACTCATTCGTTCAGCAGAAACCTGCAAAATATCTACAGTGTTGAGTGCAGCGCTGTCCTTGGCACTAGAATATATACGACTTGAGGCATTTCTCACTGGACAGGCTCTCAATAAAGCTTTTTAAAATGAACTGCTAAAAATAAAATCTAATGTTCACTATCTTTCCTTACTTCCATTCTTCAAGAGTCTTACTGGGTTGAAAGCAAGAGAACCAAAAGGTCATGAAAAACTACAAAAATGTGGCCTGTAGGAGAGACAATATGAGGTTAGTTATGCTATCCTAAGTCCTAAGTCCATATCCTAAGTTAGGTATGCTATCCTAAGTCCTAGTCCTAAATCCAGAATGTTTAAACACCCTTCTGAATAATATGAAGTCCTTGGGAAAATAGTCTGCCTTTATAAAACTTGAATTGTGCCCCTCAAACTGCACCTCTTAGATGCACTTTTCTAGTTGTACATAAATTTAATTCCTTATTTAAGTTACGGTCTTATTTTACATATGGTTCAGAAGCCTGTCATTGGATCTCAAGTTCTTACAGGACAGGCATTCATTTCAAAATATGTTTTATAACCTATCAGAGTACCCCCTCTCATTCTTTTATTAAATATGAGTCATCATATTTACTGAGTTATTCCTATGGGCAAGATACTACTGAGCACAATCAGCAGCACCAAGAACTATAAGATATAGTTCCTATTCTCAAGAAACTTTCTGAAACAAGCCTGGGATACTTCTATCTCAGGACCTTTGCATTTCCATTACCTCTTCCTGGACCACTTTTGTCCAAGTGTCAATAGAGCTGGGTGCCTCACTTCTTTCAGTGAGTTTTCTCGGAGTCTTCTCTTCAATGAGGCTTCCCTAGCCCTATTTAATACTACAAAACCTTCCACATTCCCTATGCTATTCCCCTGTTGAATTGGGATGGAGGGGGAGAAATGTTTGAAATGAGAAGGTAAAGGAAATCAAAAGCAAAGGTATTGAACTGTCATGGAACCTGAAAAAAATAATGATGGAAATAATTATTCAGAGGAAGAAAGTGAACCAGGTGCTAAAATGATCAATGAATTGACAATGACCCTGAACATGACAGACAATTTCTACTACTATGAAAGGTAGTAGAGAGAGGAGTCTAAAGACACGTAGTCATGTATTTCAAAGTTGCCAGATGTTCTAAGGAAGGAGAAATGATATGGAAGGGAACACAATACATAAGAAAGACCCTAGCTCCCTAGGGTTGTTGGGTTCCACAAATTAAAATATAACAAGCTTAATTAAATTTGAATTTCTGATAACTTTTTATGATTACCTACAGTAATTTATTTATCTATTTATTTATCTATTTAGTATGTTACTAAATATCACTAAATTTAGTAATAAATATACTAAATTAGTATGTTACTAAATATTACTATAAGCATTGCATGGCCATACTTACACAAAAAACATTCAATGTTTATCTGAAATTACAGTCTAATTGGGTGTCCTGTATTTTATCTGGCAATCCTACTCCAGATTCTTGAATATATGGGAGGTGAGAGATGGCTGCAGAGGAAAATAGGATCCTCAGGGGAGGGTCAGAAAATTAAAGAATGTTCAGAGAAGTGGTTATGCTTATTAAACAGTGGCCAGCTAATAGCTCCAATCACTAGATGACTCAGCTTCCTCAGCCCTAAAATGGGGTTGATGAAACCTGCTTTACATAGCTCATTTGAGGATTAAGAAAGGTAATGTAAGTAGCAACCACATAGAAGTTACTCAATAATTAGTGTTTATGTTTTAATGAGAAGAATACACAGGCGAAACAGGATGAGGGGGCATGAATACAGAGATGATTAAGAACATACCAAGGTTAAATTTGTACTGAGCTCATCTAAACAAAAATGATAAAGCTATCATCTTGCACCCTGTGACCCAGGTTAGGCAGAACCAACCTAAATTTCTGAAGACCCTCAAGATCAAAGATTGAGCTACTCCTAACCCTTGGCAGTTTATCCCAATGTACCACTCTATGGCAAACCTATAATCGTTTCCTGCCAGAATCAAGGTCTTTCTATAGGCTGGATCTAATTTGCCTTCTTTAAAGAGAAGTAACAAAGCAGATACACCACGATCTCAAGGGGCCTAGAGACTAGTCAAAGAGTGTGTGTAATGTTACTTCCTCTAAAAAAAAAAAAAATCACTGACTTCACAAACTTTTGTGAGTTTTCTCTTACATATGTCTGAGAAGATTTGAACCTTCCTTTACAGAGAGCATACCCAGCAAATTTTGCTGCATCCTTGTTTCTATTTTAAGATGAGGGAGTGTTCTGGTCCTTTTTTCTTACAATTTGTTCTTTGAAATTGTCAGTGATAGTGTCCAGTTGTAATTCGGTTTTTCCATTTGGGGAAGGGCCAATAGGTAGCTCCCTCTCTACATTTTAGAAATAGTATGAAATAGTAAGCTGGAAATAATTTTGAACAGAGGTTTTTCACGGGAACTTCACATAGCATCACATTTTTTGTGACAATAATAAGAAATTTATCTTTCTATAAAATAAGTATAGAGATTTTGCTGCAAATAGCTTGAGAACAATAGCTTAAAACTTCCAGTTTATTATTCATTGTATTGTTGATGGACATTTGGGGTGTTTCCAAGTTTTGTATAGTAAGAATAATTCTGTTGAATATTCTCATATATATACATTTTTTAAGATTTTACTTATTTATTTGACAGAAAGAAGCACAAGAAGGGAGAGCAGCAGGCAGAGAGAGAGGGAGAAGACAGCTCCCCACAGAGCAGGGAGCCCAATACAGGGCTGGATTCCAGGACCCTAGGTTCATGACCTGAGCCGGAGACAGATGCTTAACCAACTGAGCCACACAGGATCCCCATTTTCTTGTATATATTTTTGAGAGGTGCTAATTTCCATTGGAAATACACATCTAGGAAAGACATTCCTAGGTGAAAAGGCAAGCATATATTTAGCTTTAGTAAAAAAAAAACAGGAGTTTTCCAAAATACTTATACCAATTTATGTACCCATCAGCAAAAACTGAAAGTTAAATGTTTCCCATCTTCCTCAGTAAGTTTCTTTTTTATTGTGATAAATATTCATGACATAACATGTACCATTTGAGCCCTTTTAAGTGTACAGTTCATTATCATTAAGCACATTCACATTGTTGTGTAACCATTGCCACCAATCCTGCCAAACTAGAACACTGCACCTATTAAATAGTAGCCCCCTTTTTTTAAAGATTTTATTTATTTATTGGACAGAGAGAGGGAGAGATCACAAGTAGGCAGAGAGGCAGGCAGAGAGAGAGGGGGAAGCAGGCTTCCTGTTGAGCAGGGCTGTTGAGCCCTGATGCGGGGCTCAATTCCAGGACCCTGAGATCATGACCTGAGCCAAAGGCAGAGGCCCAACCTACTGAGCCACCCAGGCACCCCTAAATATTAGTTCCTGATGCTGATAACCCCCAGGCCCTGAAAACCATCATTCTTTCACTTCTTTATAAGTTTGACAATTCTATGTACCTTATGGAAGTAGAATCATATAATATTTGTCCTTTTGTGTCTGGCTTATTTCACTCACCATATTGTCTTCAGGGTTCATCTGTACTGTAGCATGTAATAGACTGTTATTCTTTTTAAGGCTGAATAATAGCCCATTGTAAGTTTATACCATATTTTGTTCCTCCATTTATCCATCAACAGATATGTGGATCGTCTCCATCTTTGGGATATTGTGAATAATGTTGCCAGGAACATTTGTATACAAATATCTGCGTAGGCTCCTGCACTCAGTTCTTTGGGGTATATACTCAAAATGTAATTGCATTCCATGGTAATTCTATGTTTGATTTTTTTTTTGAGTAACAACAGAAAACAACTGTTTTCTATGGCAGCTGCACAATTTCATATTCCCACCAATGATGCACAAGGGTTACATTTTCTCCACATCCTCACCAACCACAAGCCTTTTAATTTTAGCCATCCTGGTGGGTTTGTAGAGAAATCTTATCATGTTTTTACCATCCTAATAATGAATGATGTTGAGAATCTTACCATGGGTGTACTGGTGATCAGAATATTCTCTTGTAAAGTTCCTATTCCAATCTTTTTGCCATTTTTAATCTCTTATTGATTTGTTTTTCAAACATATGTATTGTAAATATCTCTTTCCTATGTGTGGTTTGACTTTGAACTCTCTTGATTGTTTATTTTGATGAACAGAAATTCTTAATTTTAATGTAGTCCAGGACATATCGTTTTTAAAAAGTCTTTGCCTACTCTAAGCTCAAGAAAATGTTTTCCTGCGGGTTTTTTTTTTAAGCTTTAATTCTCACATGTAGCTTTTAAAACCACTGAAGTGTGTGTGTGTGTGTGTGTGTGTGTGTGTGTGTGTGTGGTGTATGACCTAAGCTTCAAGATACACTTTTTTTTCCCATGCGGAAATTCAATTACATCAAAACTATTTTTTCTTAAAGATTTATTTATTTATTTTAGGAAGAAAGAGTCAGGGAGGGGCAGAGGAAGAGGGGGAATTTCAAGCAGACTCTGCACTCAGCATGGAGCCTGACCTGGGGCTCCATCTCATAAGCCAAATTCAAGAGTTAGATGCCTCACTAGCTGAGACACCCAGGTGCCACACACCAACACTATTTATTGAAAAGAATTTTCTCCACTCTTTAGGATCACCTTATCGTAAGCCAGGTGACCATGTATGTGTGTATTTATTTCTGAACTCTGTTTTCTCTTCCTTTGGTCCATTTGTCTATCCAGGCAGAGATACCACACTGTTTTGTTTATTATAGTTTTATAATAGGTCTTTATTTCTGGTAATTGGTCTATGTTCTTATCCAAGGTTGTCTTTGCCAGTCTTTGTCCTCTGCATTTTCATATACATTTTAGAATCAGCTTGTCCACTTCACAAAAAAAATAAAATAAAAATCTTGGTTAGGATTGTTAGTTACAAGCACTTAAGGTTATATTTGAACATTGCAAATTCATCTTCTTGGTCTTGGAAATCATAAAATATATTTTTTCCACCTGAGCACATTACAAACCTGTCACCCATTTTACTCAAGCCTTTGTATATGCAGCAAAAATCGCAAAAGCGAAAGAGCACTTTTTTTCTGCACAATTTAACTATGATATATATTTAACACCTCTTCAGTTGCCCTTGCTACCTTCTTGAAAGGTAATATATTAAAACTGAAAATAGTCACTCATTGATGTTAAAAGGGAGAATTTATTTTACGTGAAATGGCATCAGAAACCAATTACAAATTTAAAAACACAAAATATGATTAAATGTCTGATATAAAAAGAAGAAAGGGCCTTTAGTCCTTTGAGGCTCTCTGGCTCTTGTAACTGATATTACTTTAATGTGATGTTTCAAAAGTGATCAGTCTGTGGCCTCTGAGAGAGAGACCTTGAAAACAGGAGATCCCATTGTGGAGCAGAGCAAGGGGATATTCCAGAGTCCCCGTGTGGGAAAACTCCAGGCAACAGTGACAGACAAGCTTAGAAAGTGAGTGCTTTAGGCTAGAACAGGAGAGGAGGACAACTGTCTCCAGAATATGAAATTAATATCTGATGTGCTCACACATATTGAAATGAGGTTTATACACGTGCAAGAGAATTTGGGGGTAAGTTAGCAATAGGTACAATAAAAACTAAGCCAAAGAGAAAGCAAGACAATTACTAACAGTGAGAAATATAAAAATTATATAAAAGGATATATAGTGTCTAAGAAAGAAAATGTGTTAACATTACAGCTTGTGGTTGAACTATAAACAACACATATAGAATCAAAATCACATAAACACCATATGTTTACCTCACCAGAAATTGTGCTTTAAATGCACCGGGAAGTGTAAGAGAGCGGACTGGTGTAAGAGAGATCAGACCTCATTTTCCATAGTAGGAAATCAAAGGCTATCTTTTCAAAATCAAGAAAAAAGCAGGATAAGTATGTTATCAAGAAATATGGAGTTAAGGGGCGCCTGGGTGGCTCAGTGGGTTAAAGCCTCTGCCTTCGGCTCAGGTCATGATCTCAGGGTCCTGGGATCGAGCCCTGCATCAAGCTCTCGGCTCGGCCTCCCCCCGTCTCTCTGCCTGCCTCTCTGCCTACTTGTGATCTCTCCCTCTCTCTGTCCAATAAATAAATAAAATCTTAAAAAAAAGAAATATGAAGTTAATACTAACACACACACACACACACACACACACACACACACACACACACGCTAAAAGAGTTGAAAGCGTTTTCTTTGGGAAGCAGAAATCAATTGGTGAAGCAGAAACCAGGGATAGGGGATGCCACTTTTCATACCAAACTTTGTAGAACCTTCTGACTTTTCTTACTATGTCCTTTGATAAAAGTAAAAATTAGTAAACAATTCAATGATTAATACAAAGTGCGCCTAAAGAATATACTAGTCTCTACCGCCACACATATTAAATTGTTTATTTCAAAACTAGCTTTAAATGGGATTTCTACGTGCACCTGGGTAGCTCAGTCAGTTAAGCATCTGACTCTTGATTTTGGCTCAGGTCATGATCTGAGGGTTGTGAGACTGAGCCCGGCCTCAGGCTCCATGCTCACTATGGAGTCTCCTTCTGCTTCTACCCCCTGCAACCCCCAGCTCGTGCCCTAAATAAATAAATACATAAATAAATAAGTAAAATCTTTTTTTAAAAGAAAGTTTAAAAAGCAGAATTTTCTAGGGAGATCCACTTAAGCACGTCAGTCGGGAAAGGTTTCTATGGAAGAGTAACACTTAGGATGAAGCTACAGTTGGAATCAGCCAGAAAGGAAGGAAAGTATATTTCAGGATAAAGGACCAAAATTTGCATAGGCCCTGAATGGGCAAGTTTCAGGGCTCCTACTGCAAAACTTGTTGGCAGGAGAAGAATAAACATGAAGGAGAAAGGCAGGAGATATGGCGGGACAGGCTAATGAAGAGACTGCGCTCAGTGACCCTTGTAATTTATTTATTTATTTATTTATTTTGGTCTATATCCTGAGTTTCCTCTAATCACCTCCCTGGTCTGCAACAGGATTAAGCTGGTTTTTCCCAAAGACAACATTCTACAATTCTAAAACCCTGAGCTGTTTTCCTGGGGATTTTGCTGTGATGAACAGTTCTCTGCTAGCCGCCCCCGCCCCCCCCCCACCCCTGCCACCACCACCCCCCAACTTGGAGTCTTGTTTCACTTTGGGCAGATCACTTTCTTCAGGCCTGAATGCACTCGTCCACGAAGTGAAAGGCTGCGTGGGGTAACCTCTACATGCTCGGCAAGCCCGAACTCTGTAGGTCCTTGCACTTTTGTGTCAAACTCCTCTTTTTTTGACATGATATTTAGCAATTCCTCAACTTCCCTTTCTTTGAGATATTTCTACAGATTGGAATAATGATATCAGTGGGTACTGTTTTTTCGCAAATGGGATGCAGAGATGATGCTCTAGCACCATCTTGATGTCCGTCTATCACTTCATGGCAACTTTGTTTTCAAAAACAGAGCTTAGAATTGCACTGCTGGGTATTTACCCCAAAGATACAGATGTAGTGAAAAGAAGAGCCATCTGTACCCCAATGTTTATAACAGCAATGGCCACGGTCGCCAAACTGTGGAAATAACCAAGATGCCCTTCAACGGATGAATGGATAAGGAAGATGTGGTCCATATACACAATAGAGTATTATGCCTCCATCAGAAAGGATGAATACCCAACATTTTTTTAATATTTTATTTATTTGAAAGAAATCACATCCAGGCAGAGAAGCAGGCAGAGAGAGAGGAGGAAGCAGGCTCCCCGCGGAGCAGAGAGCCTGATGTGGGGCTCGATCCCAGAACCCTAGGATCATGACCTGAGCCAAAGGCAGAGGCTTTAACCCACTGAGCCACCCAGGCCCCCTGAATACCCAACTCTTGTAGCAACATGGACGGGACTGGAAGAGATTATGCTGAGCGAAATAAGTCAAGCAGAGAGAGTCAAGTATCATACGGTCTCACTTATTTGTGGAGCTAGGTTGAGCAGAAATGGTTTACCTTTAGTTTAAACTTCTGGGGTCTGCTGCGGAGCCTGCTGTCATTGACTGCTCCAGTCTAGGAAAGGGACAACTTTCTTTCAGTTTCCCATGGTTTCGGCAGGGCAGAAAGAGCATGACTAACTGAAAGATGGAAATAACCCAGGACCTCTTTCTAATCCTTTGTTTCAGCCTCTTCCTTGAAGGTAGCAACATCTTAATCATTAACGTTTTGTCACCACCTGTCTCTTGTAGTACCTCTGTCTGTAGCAATAAACAGTGGCAAGTGAGTTCTATAGCTGTCCGTGTCCCTCTCTCCTGATAGATGGTGGAGAACAGTGAGCTGCGCAGCTCTGGCCAGCCCATCAAAGCTTTCTGCATGCCTGTGCTACACGCTCTCTGTTCTTACCTTCCGACTTTGGATCCCGAATTACCTCATTTTTCAACTGTTTTCAGATTTGTTTTGCTAACCAGGTGCCTGGGTGGCTCAATCAATTAAGCATCTGCCTTCAGCTCCAGTCATGATCCCAGGACCCTGGGATCAAGTCCTGCATCAGGCTCCCTGCTCTTCCCCCTTTCCCATTCCTCCTGCTTGTGCTCGCGCTCTCTCTCTCTCTCTCTCTCTGCCCCCATCTGTCAAATAAATAAATAATGCCTTTTAAAAAACAGATTTATTTTGCTAAAAGTTATGTGTCTAACAATCTTAAATCTTTTCAGACACGGCAGAATGTGCATAAATAAATATACAAATCATCAATATATCAGCCATTTAGAAACAAAACAGCAAACAATGAGAGCAAACACTTGGAAAGGTCAGGAATGTGGCTAATCTAAAATCTTAGTAATTGGCTTGACTGGGTAGCTCAGTCATT
Organism: Meles meles; assembly: GCF_922984935.1. Taxonomy (NCBI): domain Eukaryota; kingdom Metazoa; phylum Chordata; class Mammalia; order Carnivora; family Mustelidae; genus Meles; species Meles meles. The sequence continues at coordinate 15,730,200 of NC_060079.1, read as the reverse complement.
AAGAGCTGCCTTCAGCTCAAGTCATGATCCCAGGGTCCTGGGACCGAAGCCCACATCGTGCTCCCTGCTCATCTGGGAGCCTGCTTCTTCCTCTCCTGCTCCCCCTGCTTGTGCTCCTCTCCTGTTGTCTCTCTCTCAGTCAAATAAATAAATAACGTATAAAAAAAAGACAAATAAATAAAATCTTGGTAATTATCTCTTTCAAAAATGGAAGGGAATCACTCCTTCTGTTAGGAGGCGCTGTTCTTCTGAGGCAGAGTTTTTAAGGCCACAGTAGTCTGAAATCTCCTCAAATTGAATCAAATCTTCTCAGAAAACCAGTCATAAGTAGTCTCTGACTAGATTGCCAAGAGTCTATGGCTGGAAGGGCCATACTGAAGGAAATCATTGCTGTTGCATTTTTGTATTGTTTGGGATTTTGTTTGTTTTTCTTTTGAAATACAAGGCCAAGGAGAAGGAAAAACGAAGTAGAAAAAGCCAAGAAATTTATAAACAGTGGTTTCATCATACTTTTTTATACTTACCAGTGCGACTTAGGCTTAATCGCATTTGTCCTGCCATACCAAAAAACTGTTGTTGCTTTTTTAAGGTGTCAGGATTCTGTCGACGAAAAATGAACAAGTATTTCAGAATTTCTAAAAAAAAAAGAGAGAGAGAGAGAGAATAGAATTTTATCCAAGCCCAGGTTAAGACAGCTAGCTGCCTGGGATACACAATCTTCACAAGGAAGAGAATGCTCCAGAAAGAGAATATTTGGTGTAAGGTTATATATCTTTTTAACACAAAAAGTTACAAATTATTAGACAAAGAACATTTCAGAAAGTTGCAGACCTTAAATTCCTATTACATGCAGCGCTGCATGGCTTTAGTCTTATGGGAACCAGAGAAGTTTCTTACTTTTTCTTGTCCTCTGTGTTCAGAATCCTCCTTTTTGGTTATTTCTTAAACGAAGCAGATGTACAATGTGTGCTTGGGACAGAAATAGAGCCCCTTGCTTTGAGGTTTTGCTGAGTCATTTTGACCTTGATAAATGTTAAAGTATCGCTTCTCTGGGAGCCCAAGAGCAGAGTTCACAAACATTGAAAGTTGAAAACTTCCTTTAACAGTTCCCAGTTGTTCTTAGATATTCAGAGTTAAGAAAAGAACATGAAATATTCAATACCTATGTATTCTGTATCCACACCTTAACTTTCATTTGGAAGACTTATTTTTTTTCCTTCTTGGGGCTGCCACACTATCATTTTAAGAAGCACTGGGCATAGTGCCATTAACAAAAACAGAGAGATAGGAGGAAGACAGCTTAGATGCTTCAAAATACATGAAATATAAACCTAAATGCAGATATTTTGACCGTAAGATATTATATAGAGTTTAGAAAAGTCGTAAATCTGTTATTCATTCTCTTCTTAAGATTTCTACACTTTATTAAGAATTTAGAGATTTATCAGGGGGTGGGGGGGTAGCTGGGTGGCTCAGTCGGTTAAGCATCTGACTTCAGGTCAGGTCATGATCTCAAGGTCCTGGGATGGAACCCTGCATGGGGCTCTCTGCTCAGCGGGGAGTCTGCTTCTCCCTCTACCTCTGCCTGCCACTCCCCCTGCTTGTGCGTGCTCTCTCTCTCTCTCACTCACTCTAATAAATAAATGAATAAAATATTTTTTTTAAAAAAAAGCATCTGACTCTTGATTCAGCTCAGGTCATGATCTCAGGGTTGTGAGATTGAGCCTTGCGTCAGGCTGTGTGCTGGGTGTAGAACCTGTTTAAGATTCTCTCTCTCTCTCTCTCCCTCTGCCCCTCCCCCTAAAAATAATTTAGAGATTCATCACAAAAACTTCAAGTTCATTAATTTAAAGATGGAAGTAAACTTCCTTCAATTTGTGCATTGTTAACTGAATGAGACGGGAAGCCCTTGACACATAGTGTCGGTAGAAAGAAAAACATTTATGCTAAGTTAACAGGTGTTATTTCTTTGTTTCAGTATTCCTTATCTAGCTCATTTTAAAAGAAAACCCAAAGGAGATGGATATATCAAGGAATATCAGCAAACTAAAAAGTTTTTTTTTAAAGGTTTTTTAAAAAATATTTTTGTTCAGCTACTGTGAATGATCTATCCAGTCCATTATAAAAAAAAAAATGCCTTTGTTTTAAAAAATGAAACAAGATGGGATCAGGAGGGAGACAAACCATAGAGACTCTTAATCTCACACAACAAACTGAGGGTTGCTGGGGGTGGGGGAGTAGGGAGAGGGTGTTTGGGTTATGGACATTGGGGAAGGTATGTGCTACGGTGAGTACTGTGAAGTGTGTAAGCCTGGTGATTCACAGACCTGTACCCCTGGGGCAAATAATACATTATATGTTAATAAAAAAATAAAATAAAAATACCTTTGTTTTGAAGTGGTACGAGCACCATCAATTCCTGGTTTTTTTCTCTTGAAAAAAGATCTAAGTTGTGGAGGTTTCAAAACTTGCTCTGTTTCTTCATATCCCTATGGCCCCACCCACATTTCTCCATACAGCAGGTACAAATAGAAATGCCAACCGGGGGCAGACAGGCAAATACATATCCCAGGCTTTGGGAGAGCAAAACAGAAGAGAACACAGGAAGTCTGTCCTCACCAAAATGGAGTGCGGCCTCTTGGCATCATTTGAAGCCCCCAAACAGGACCCAGCCCACTGGGGATAGAATTCCATATGTTTTGAGAAAAGTCCGAGTCCAGATTTTTATTTTCCCAATCTCCTGAGAAAAGCTATGACACGGTGTCCGCCTACAGAGTTCATCTGCAGGCCAGACTCAGCCCGCACTCCTTGCCTTGCAAACTTGGCTTAGACCTTGGAACACTTTGCTCAAACCTTCTCAGAAAGAACCAAAGTTCAAATCAGGCCGTATTTGATTTATTTCTCCCTTGATGTATTGATTTATTACCCATTGTTTGATACTGGAGGGAAACATTTGGGGCAGGCAAACCTTGGAACAGTTAACTGAAAGGTGAAGGGAGGATTTCGTTCTGACTTCCTAGATGCAAGCACTCCCTGCTTTTCAGTACTTCTGGATTGCCTGCAGCTGATAACTCATATTTGCAAGGCTATCTCTATGGTTTCACAAGTTAAAGGAGATTTGCTTGTTTCATTCATAAAAATGTATAAGAAAACGCATTCATTTATATTTTCCACACTTGAAGACTAATCACATTTTCCTACAAATAACAGCTTGTCCACAAATCATGCTCAGAGATGGAAAGCAAAGCACATCTGACCATTTAGTAATTTATTTACACAATAATCGGTTCTATAGAAATCAATTCTCTGTTGCTCAGAAATCCCTTTAGTTCATTTGTTTTAAGTGATGGACAATATATATTGTAGCTAATAGTTATAATCCTATAAAATATAAATGGTTTTTATTATGAACAACTAATTATACAAGTGAAAATGCAAAGGATTAATAATGACTTCTAACAGAACCCTATTGATTTTCCTTTGTATTCCTCATACTTCTTTTATGTCCCCAGTGCTTTCTTGCCAAATATTCTGCTATATTCCTTATCCCTCCTACCTTCAAATTTAGGAATGATTTTGTATGAACTACTTACCACGAAGGTATGTCCTTTCCTATAGTGCTTTTGAATATTATTCATTAGAAACAGAGTCTCAAAAAGCAGTTCTGTTTACTCACGGCTTTAAGGGCACACCTATTTTTAGATATTTTCCTAAGAACCATTAATATCTTTTTTTTTAAAGATTTTATTTATTTATTTGACAGAGAGATCACAAGTAGATAGAGAGGCAGGCAGAGAGAGAGAGAGGGAAGCAGGCTCCTCCCTGCTGAGCAGAGAGCCCGATGCAGGACTCGATCCCAGGACCTCGAGATCATGACCTGAGCCGAAGGCAGCGGCTTAACCCACTGAGCCACCCAGGCACCCAGAACCATTAATATCTTAAACTTACTTATAATTTTGTTGTTAAGTATTATAACAAAAAATTGTTCATGCAATTTCTGTACCGCATTTCACTAGACACATTCTAAATAATGTTTTTTTTTTAATTCTAAATAAATTCTAAACAAAACAGTTACTATTCAAATTAGAACATGGTTTTTATGTCATATAATTAGCCTCGTTCACCCACCTGTGACCATAGTTATATAAATAAAAAGAAACTTAGTTTAATAGGAATTTATAAACACCCCCTGCAAAAAAAAAATTGAAAACCCTGAGCCAGTCCCAAACAATACCAACCTTGCACCAATATCATGGTATCTTTCTGCCAGATTACAAAATTACCACTGCTTTAAGTAGAGTAGGAAGTTGACTGTAAAAACAGAACCCCCCAAATGTATAATTGTTCAAAAATTCTACAACTTTATTTCTCATTTATTGAAGGGTAAAAATGAATGATCCCAGAACAGACTCTTCCAAGAAGCAATACAGGTCACAAACTCCCGCCACTTTTTGTCTCTGCTGTCTTCACCAGCTGACTTCCAAGGTCGCTGTGCTTGTCTGAATCAAGCCGATGGAAAGAAAAAGGGCACGTAGAATCCCATCTGAAAGCATGTCAGCACTGGAACTGGGAGTAGGATATAGCATTCCCATTGGCTAGACTTAGTGATACAGCCTTATCTAACTCAAATAAACAGAAGCTGGGAAAATAGGTCAGCTACATGTTCCAGCGTAAGAGAAAGGGACACAAAGAACACATAGCCGGGTGCCTGGGTGGCTCAGTGGGTTAAGCCCCTGCCTTCAGCTTGGGTCATGATCCCAGAGTCCTGGGATCGAGCCCCACATCAGCCTCTCTGCTCAGCGGGGAGCCTGCTCCCTCCCCCCATCTCTCTCTGCCTCCATCTCTGCCTACTTGTGATATCTGTCAAATAAATAAATAAAATATTTTTTAAAAAAAGAACATATAGCCAACCTCTGCATCACCAAATATTTGTGACTGTGTATAAACTGCATAATCCAAAAAAAAGGGGGGGGGGGGAATAGGAGAGGACTGTACCTGTATCAAGATAGAGGCGTTTTCCTGAGATACATGTAGCTTGAGGCTTCACTCTGTCCTTGCTACTCAGAGGGTGGGACCCAAACCAGCAGCAATCTGTACCATCTGGGAAGTTGTTAGAAATGTGGACTCACAGGCCCCACTCTAGTGCTTCTGGTCTATGTTTTAATGAGAGCCCCAGGGAAATTTCATATACATTAAAGTTTGAGAAACACTAACCTTATCTCAATTAAGATATGTTAGTTCAGAATTACTGTTCTATGCATACAGAATTTATAGTTCTTGTGTGCAGAGTTGCATATTTCATGCCCTTATGTAAACACATCGCATATGCTATGTGTACAGAGTGGGTATATTCCTGTGCATTAATAGGTTTACAGGTGCTAACTGTAACTGTATGTATTATATTTATTTGTTGGTATAAAAGCTATAAAATATATATTTATATTTATATAAAATATTTATATATTTATATATAATATTTATATAAAAATATTTATATAAAATATATTTGTTGGTATAAAAGGTATAAAATGTTTTAAAATTATTATTTTTCCTTTGACTTTCTAAACTATCAGTACAAATTCTTTTTTCAGACTTTGTTAAGAGAAGAGCACTTAAATCAGGTGGACCCACTGACAATTTCAAGTAAGGTTTATATTCCAGAGAGTACTACAAAGGAAGCGGCATGTCTCACAGAATGTTGCTCCTTTAGGGTACGCCCCCAACAGGCATGGGGACTGAGGGAGAATAGTAATTAGGATGGGAATTGTGAAATGCATCTTTAAGGTGGTACCACTTGAGTTGGATCCTAAGTGTTGAGCAGGAATTTTTGCAGGCCATGAGAGAAGTCTACTGAGACAGGCTTGATAGCAAAGATTTATTCAAGAAAAGATGAACGGTGTGCTGTCAATGGTTATGTCTGCTAGGATTGCATTTGGTTCCATGTCTAAGTGACCTGAGTTAGTGGCACAACCAAATAGAGATTGATTTTTCTCAGACAAAAGAAAGAAGACCAGAGGTAGGCAACCAGGGCTGGTGCGGCAACACTGTATTGCCCTCCATACTCCAGGCTTCTTGCAGCTCTGCACCACTGTCTGCAGCTGCTAGCTGTCATCCTCATTGGCCTCACGGTGAAAAAAAAAAGGCTGTTCTACCTACAGGCTTCAGTCCACTTAGTCAGGAAAAAATAAGAAAACAAAAACAAAACAAAACAAACAAACAAAAAACCCCAACCAACCAAACAAACAAAAACAACTAGCAAATTGAAGATCGGGGCACTATTTCAAGAAACCAAACTCATCCCACAGATTTCTGACAGACAATTGCTTCTATCTCTCTGGCCAGAATTTTGTTAGATAATGACTCCTGGCTGAAACAAAGATGAGAAATGGTGTGTGTGTGTGTGTGTGTGTGTGTGTGTGTGTGTGTGTGTGTGTTAAACTGGGCATATTAATGCCTTGGAATAAACTAGTTATCTAAGAATAGGGAAAAGGAGAGATTAGATTTTCAGTAGGCAACTACTACCATCTGCCAAAAGAGGCACAGTTTGAGGATTGGGGAGTGAGGAGAAATGAAGAGAAACTAGGCAAGTGCCAGATAAGGAAATGTCTTTTGTATCATGCTGAGGAATTTGTATTCACGTGTGATTAATTCCTGTGATTTGTTTAAAATTTACTTGTAACCCTAGAAGAAGCATGGGTGGCAGATTGGAACAGATAGACAATGAAAAATGGGAGACCAGTAAGAAACACACATTGAACATCTAGTTGTGGGATGATGTGATCGTCTTCTAAGACAATGGAATTGAGGAGGGATATTTAGAAGGTATTCAGAGGAGAATGGGAGAGTGGGGGTGGAGAGAAGTCGTTGTCAGAATGTTTCTAAAATGTTTCTAAAATTCTTGTTTAAAGGACTGAGTAGTTTCAAAGTTATTTCCCAGGTTGTGAAAGGTAAAATGCACTTCAATTAATTAATTAGCTAATTAATTAGGGAGAGAGAGAATCTTTTTCTTTCTTCTTTCTTTCTTTCTTACTTTTTTTTTCATGCTTATCTTCTTTTGGGAGAGAGTCTTAAGCAGGTTCCACCCCAGTGGAGCCTGATGTGGAACTTGATCTCACAATCCTGAGATCATGACCTGAGCCCAAATCTAGAGTTGGGCGCTTAACTGAGCCACCCAGAAGCCCCTTGAATCCATTTTAAATTGATTAGAAATTGTTCCTAAATTTTCACCTAGTATATTATAATTTTAATATTATAGTCCAAGCCCTTAGTGAATGTTGTAAACACTCAAAGAATGCATTTTCACCCTTGTCCCTCCTCTGTGTTTACTTGTTTTATTAGTAATTAGAAGAACAAATTTTCCAGTGACACAATAAAATCAAAATATCACAGAACAGCTAAGTGAAAAAACAGGTCTGCTAAGCAACGATTTCGAAGAAAATTTGCTTTTACTTCCAAGGGAACTAGTTACTAAATGATTATTTTTCAACAAGAATATCAAGTGTTATAAAATGAAAAAGCAGAGTTTTCAACTGGCCCCAGGGTGTCTGAGATTCTCTTACCTGAGTCTTGAACTTGTCACTGTTATTCCCCAAAGCAAACTCTCCGTTGCTGCAGAGCCTATGAAAACTTTAATTAAACACCATTCCAAGTCTGCTTCCCAAAGACACAGATTATAGTGCCCCACAGTGGTCTACAAAGTAATGAAACATTGTGTTTGGCAAACTTTTAAGCACAAAAGTCCATTAAATTAGTCAAAGTACAGCATAGGAAATACAGTCTATAATACTGTAATGCACTTACTATGGTGGTCATTTGTAATGAATGTAAGTGTTGAATTACTATGTTGTACAACTGAAACTAATTTAGTATTCTATGTCAAGCACATGTCAATTACAATTAAAAAATAAAAGCTATTTCAAATATATAACTATGTTTGTTTCCTGTTATTTCTATAACAGGTTATCACAAATTCGGTGGCTTCAACAATAGAAATGTGTTCTCTCATTGTTCTGGAGGCCAGAAGTCTGAAATCTACTTGTCTGCAGGCCTAGTACTTTCTGAAGACTCAGAGGGAGAATTCATTCCATGCCTCCGGCCTAGCTACTCTTTTCCTAGTTTGCCTGTAACACTTTGTTTTCCTTGATTTATAGACATCTCATCCCAGTCCCTGCCTGGGTCTTGACATGTCTTCCCTCTGGTACTTCCCTGTGTCTGGATGTCTCAAAGCTCCTGCATTCTGCTTATTAGAACACTAGTCATTGGACTTGAGGCTCATCCCAAGCCCAGTATCCTCTCATCTTAAGATCTGTAACCTAATATTACATACAAAGACCCTATTTCCAAATAAGGTCACATTCACAGGTACTGGGAGTTAACACATGGACATAATTTGTAATGACACAATTCTACCCACCATAAAAACCATCCCATGTAGAACACCAAGGTTTTGTGATTCCAAGGGGGACTAGAGACAAGGAGACCTAGGTTTTGGAATTGTTGGGTCATCATTACTTTTTTTTTCCTTTCCCTTATAGCAATAAATCAAAGGAAGACAGAACACTACCTACCTTGCTTGCACACCCCTTTTCTCTCCATACTGCAATTTTATTCACTAGGTGACTTTATGCTGAACATTTCCATATTTCAGTTTACTTTTATTTACAGTTTTGAAATAGGAATCTCTGAACCACGAAAGGGGCAAAAAACTGAATTTCTTTGATGCTTAAGTAAAGTAAATGTGGTATATCTGCTTCCTAGCTAACTAATATTAACTACAACATTGAGACTAAACTTTACTTTTACTTTAAGAATTTAAAAGAGCTTTTAAAGGAAATTAAAGAGAAGCAGTTTGCATTTTGGCAACTTTTGTTTGTAGATCTCTCATCGGTAGGTGGCAAATAACGTGAATATAATCTTCGATTTATATGATTTTTACTCATCAAGTGTATAAATAGAGATGTTTGAGAGAAATTAAATGTAGATTCTACATGACTTTTTAAAAACATTTCTCCCTAAACTGTATAGTTAAATTCACTCCCAAACATTCATTGAGTGTTGGCTCTGAGCACTGTTTTAAGGATTCCATGAAGACGACTAAGTCCCTTTTCTCATCGAGATCATTCCAGTGGGAGGGGAGAGATTAAAAAAAATAATTATAAGCACCCGTATGATTTCAGACATTGATGAGTGTAATGAAGACAATAATGTCAGGTAATGTGACCACGTGTCACATGGTGGCGTGGGGTGAGGGATGTCTGCTTTAGCTAATGCAGTCAGGGAAACCTTCCCTAAAAGATACGATGCAGAATTGAGGCCAACAGATGAAAAGGTACTTTAAATACTGCCAAAGGAGCTGACACTGTATTAGCAAGGCCAGATCTATCCACGCTCACACTAAGCACAAGCAATCTAAAGGAAGAAGAAACGATGTCAATAGCTTCAGGACAAGATTTGAAGCCAGAAAATTTATTTCCACGCTGATGACTCAACATAGAGGTGGTGCAGAAACCATCTTAGATGTACAGCCAGAAACGAACTGGGAGCACTCCAGACCCAGGCCTGTGGCCCTGTGCCCAGATGCAGTTTTATTCTATTGATTCTCAGTATAACAGCAGCAGGATCTCAGGAGCAAATAGCTCTAGGTGAGAGCTAAACTGAAAATCTTTTCTCCAACCCGTCATTGTTCCCTTTGTGACCCACAATCACCACACAGTTTCATAACACTGAATGTGTGATTCCCAAGGCTTGGAGGGGTCAATCTAGAAAAGGCTGGAGGGAGGAGAAAAATTGAAAACAAAGCCCATTTTTTGGTAAAGAAGCAAAAAGAAAGAAAGGGAAAGAAAGAAAGGGAAAGAAAGAAAGAAAGAAAGAAAGCTTTGCAATTTATCACCTCAGTCTCTGCAAATGGTTATCTGGATAGAACAATCCAGCAGTATAAATTGTATATACCTTAAAGTTATAGTTAATGTTAGAGAATATAGCTAAATAATATACCTTAAAGTTACAGTCAGATTTTTATTTTGCTTGGAAATCAAGCTTTGAATTCTATTCAATATCAAATCAGTGGGCACCATTATTATTACTATCATTTTTCGGTTCCCATTTTTCTTTCTAAAAAAAAATCAACTGTATTGAGGTATAATATATATACCATAAAATGTTTACAAGCCCCTATTGACAAATCTGTGTAAATGTCTCACATGAAGAAATGAAGTATTGCCATCACCCAAGGGCCACTCATGATCCTTCCCATTCCATTCCCGTCCCCACCCTCAGTCTCAAGAACACTGGTCTTCTTTCAATCACTATAGATTTGTCTTTTCTAGAGGTTTATATAAATGGAATCAGAGAGTACATGGTCTTTTGTGTCTGACTTTTTCCATTTAGCATGATACCTGGAGACTCACCTGTATTGCTCTATGTCTCACTAGTTTTTACTTTTAATAGCTGAGAAAGAGTCCATTGTTTATAGATATAACACAATTTATTTACACACCCTTTGATGGACATTTGGGTTGTTTCCAAATTTTTGCTAATATGAATAAAGATGTTACAAAGGCTTGAGGTACAAGTCTTTTGTGGACATATGGTTTCACCTTGAGTAAATGTCTGAGTAAAATTGCTCACATAAGGTGAAGGGTATATTCAACTTTACCAGAAACTGCCTAATAGCTTTCCAGTGTGGTTGCAACATTTTACATTCCCACCAGCAATGTATGAGTGTTCCAGGTACTCCTACCTTGCCAACATTTGGCATCTTGTTTAGTTGTTTGTGTCTTTGTTGTTTTTAGCCATTGAGTGTGTAAGTGGTATCTTACTATGGTTTAGTTTTTCATTTTTCTTATAACGAATGATATTAAACATTTTTTCATGTGCTTCTTGAACATTGACATATCTTTGTGAAGGGTCTATTCAAACCTTTTGCCCACTTTTAATTGAGTTGATTTAATTTATTAAATTGTAGGACCTCTTCGCATATTGCGGATGTAGTCCTTGCCAAGATACCTGTGTTGTGCATGTTGTCTCCCAATGTGGCTTGCCTTTTCATTTTATTAATGCTTACTTCCAAAAAGTAGAAGATTTTCCTTTTATTTTTCTTATTATGTTGCTGATCTTTTGCTCATTTTTTCTTCTTGTCATATCCCTCAATTATGTATGTTGAGAAACTGAAATCGTAATTTGCAATAATATATATTGCTAAATATGAAATGGGTAAAAAGTTATGTTATTATGAAACTGAAAAAAGTTCTATGATTACAACTGCCTGTACTTGCTTTCTATAGCTGTTTTAACAAATGACCACCAATGGATAGCCAAAGATAACACTCATTTATTATCCCATGGTTCTATATATTGGAAATCTGGTTGTTTATAGCTCAGGTGGGTCTCTACTCCCAATTTTAAAAGGCCAAAATCAGGGCACCTAGGAGGCTCAGTGGGTTAAGCCTCTGCCTTCAGCTCGGGTCATGATCTCAGGGTCCTGGTATCAAACCCCACATCAGGCTCTCTGCTCAGCGGGAAGCCTGCTTCCCCCTCTCTCTGCCTGTCTCTCTGCCTATTTGTGATCTCTCTTTCTCTGTAAAATAAATAAATAAAATCTTTTTTTAAAAAAGGCCAAAATCAAGGTATGAATAGGGTTACATTGCTTTCTGTAAGTTCTGGAGATGAATCCATTTTCAGTTTCATTCAGGGTAGTACTCAGTTCCTTGTGGGTGTAGGACTCAGGCCCCAGCTTCTTGCTGATTGTCAGCTGGGGATTGCTCTCATGGCTGCCTCCAAGCTCTGGAGCCTGGCTCCCTTTACAGCCAGGAGTGGCAGTTGTGTCCTTGTCAAGGTCTCAGTGTCCTTTCGCCTCATTTCTCCTGTCTTCCTCTTTGGCTGCATTTCTCTGACTGACACTTATGTCTTCCTTTTCTACTTACTAAAGGTTCACATGATTAGATGGCACTCACTAAGATAATCCTGAACAATCTCCTTATTGCAGCTTGGCTGCTTAGTAACCTTAATTATATCTACAAAAGTTCCTTTATAGAAGTACCTAGATTAGTCTTTGAGCACATAACTAGGGGTGGGAATCTCAAAGGAACATCTTTAAAATTCTACCTAACACCCTGCCAAACCATTATCTATATCATGTATGGAAAAAACAACTTAAAATTAGATTCAGCAACAGGTTGGAACTAAGAATGCTAAGAAGATATTTTAATTGGAAATAATCATGCTAATGTTTAATATTAGCTTATAAATTAGAGATTATAAGGTAAAATTTATAGATATTCTGCACAGGTCACTTTTTTTTTTTTTTTTACCTCTTCTCACTGTCACACTGAGTATGCAAAGAAAAGGAAAACTCTTTCGTTTTGCTTTTCTTCTCTTTGTCCAGAAATTGATTTGATAGACACCTTAAGCAATTAAGAATTTGTATCTGCAAATCCATAGGTCAATTAAGTTTGAGACTTTTTTGAGAAATTATTAGCAATGAAGAATAGAAAAAGAAATCTTAACTGTAACATATTGTTAAAAGAATGCAAGTTGTTCCTCCTCTTTTACCCCCTTTCCTTGCTTTGTCCTTTTTCAACCTGAACTGCTTCTTCAAATCTGAAGACCAAAGTAAGAAATGGGAAAAGTATAAGAAAGCAAACATGTTGTCATTGTTAAGTTGCTATATTGGTCTGCTAGGGCTCTCATAAGAAATGCCACAAACCAGGTGGGTTAAACAACAGAAATATATTTCTTCGCACTTCTGGAGGGTAGAAGTCCAAGACCAAGGTGCCATCAGGGTTAGTTGCTGGTGAGGCCTCTCTTCCTGGCTTGCATTTGGCTGCCCCTTCAATGTGTCTTCACCTAGCCTCTCCTCTGTGCATGTGTGAAGAGAGAGAGTGCTCGAATACTTTCCCCCCTCATAAAGATACAAGTTCTGTCAGACTAAGGTCCTAGTCTTATGATCTCAGTTAACCTTCATTCCCTCCATAAAGGCCCTATCTTCAAACACAGGCACATTGGGGGTTTGGGTTTTAACATATGAATTTTGGAAGGACACAATTCAGTCCTTAACAGTTGTCTTAATAACAATTTTGTAACAAAAAAATGACAAATTGAACTCGTCATAAGTTGAAATGTGTCCCCCCCAAAAAAAACATAGGATAACACCCTAACTCCCATTACTTCAGGATGTGACCTTTTTTGGAAATAGGGTCTTTGCAGATATTTTAGAGGTGATTCATGGCCTTTACATTGATGATTTAATACAATGTGGACCTTCAACAATCTACAATAGTAGATATTAACTACAAAAACTCATTCATCAAAAAAAAAAAACAACAAAACCTCATTCATATCACTTTTTTTTTTAAATTGTGGTAAAAAACACGTAACATGAGATCTACCCTCTTAACAAAATTTTAAGCATATAGAACAGTATTGTTAACTATAAGCACAACTTTGTACGGTAGATCAATCTCTAAAACTTCATCTTGCATGACTAAATCTTTATACCCATTGAACAGCAATGTCTAATTTTCCCCTCGAACCAGCCTCTGGCAAATATTGTTCTACCTTCTGCTTCAGTGATTTTTACAACTTCAGATGCCTCTAGTCAGTGGAATCATGAATTATTTTTCCTTCTATGACTGGCTTATTCTACTTAGCATAACAGCTTCAAGATTCAGCCATGTTGTAGTATATGACAATGGCATGGTTAATTTTACATGTCATGTTGACCGTATGTATCTGTGAGTGTGTTTCTGGATGCGATTACCATTTCAATTAGTAGACTGAGTAAAGCAGAGGGCCCTCCCTAATACAGTGGGCCCCATACAATCAGTTGAGGACGTGAAAAGAACAGAAAAGCCGAATGAGCAAGGACTCCTCTGGTTGGCTGCTTGATCTAGGAGATTGGTTCTTTCTTGCCTTCAGACTCAAACTGAAAAACTGGCTCTTCTCAGGTCTTGAGGCTTCCAGCTTTCTGAGTGAAATATATAGCATCAGCTCTCTGGGTTCTTAGGCATTTGAATTTAGACTAGAAATATATCATCAGCTCTCCTGTATCTCCCGTTTGTTGGATAAATATCTTGGGACTTATTAGCCTACATCATTGTGTGAGCCAATTCCTTATAATAAGTCTCTTTGGTTCTAATTCTCTGAAGACTCCCAATTAATACAGCAAGATTTCATTATTTTTATGGATGAATAATATATATTCTATAATACTATGCATATCTGTATATATCACATTTTCTTTTTATATACTTTTTTATATAAAATGTGATATATATATCACATTTTCTTTATCCATTCATTTTACTGGTAAGTAATGATGTCAAGCATCTTTTCGTATATCTGTTGACTATCTGTATGTCTTCTTTGGAGAAGTACCTATTCAAGTCCTTTGTCCATTTTTTTGAAATTCAGATAATTTGGGTTTGTTTGTTTGCTATTGAATTGTAGCAGTTTCTTACACATTTTAGATATTAACCCTTATCAGATAATATGGTTTGCAAACATTTTTCTTCTATTCCATGCATTTTTTTTTCCTGTGCAGAAGATTTTTAGCTTACAATGTGGTCCCATTTGTCTATTATGGCTTTTTTTTTTAAAGATTTTATTTATTTATTTGACAGACAGAGATCACAAGTAGGCAGAGAGGCAGGCAGAGAGATAGAGGAAGGGAAGCAGGCTCTCCACTGAGCAGAGAGCCCGATGCGGGGCTCGATCCCAGGACACTGGGATCATGACCTGAGCCGAAGGCAGAGGCTTTAACCCACTGAGCCACCCAGGTGCCCCTATTATGGCTTTTTATGTTGTGTATCCATTAATGTATTTTACAGTTAGAGTTACTTTCATACTTTCGACTTTCAACTCCTAAAGTGAGTTATAACATTCATAAATTATAACACTTCTATTATAATTTTACAGTATTTTACATTTGTCTTTATTATTATTGTTTTTGTTAGTGAGCTTTATAGTTTCATGTTGTTTGGCACCTTTGAAGGAATTCCTCTAGCATTTCTTTTAGGATAGGTCTAATAGTAGTTTGTATGATGACTTACATAACACAATAAAAAAAAGATGGGTCTAACAGTGATAACTCTTTCAACTTTTGTTTTTTTGGGAAACTCTATCTCTCCTTTGCTTCTGAAGGACAGTTTACCAGATATTGTTCTTGGCCAGCAGTTTTTGTTATTGTTTTTTCCTCTTAGCACTTTGATTATATCATTACAAGTCCCCATGGCCTGCGAAGTTTTGGTTAAGAAATCCACTTAGTCTTATAGGGGTTCCCTTGCATGTGATGAGTCACTTTCGCTGATTTCAAAAGTTTCTCTTTGTGGATTTTGACCATTTGAGGGGTTGGAGTTCCTATTCCACCATCTTGCTGATATCACTTCCTGGGTCCTTGCAGATTGAATCAAGTTAAGATGAGAACATAATTGTGGACACTAGCCCAATATGACTTACAACAAGGTGTTCTTACAGAGAGGGGAAATTTGGATACAGACATACACAAAGGAAAGACAGTGTGAAGGCACACAGGAAGAATACAGCCATGTGACTACAGTGATGTCAAGGAAGGCCAGGGATGGCTGGCCAATGCCAGAAGCAAGAAGAAGCAAGGAAAGACTTTCCCTTGGTATTGTCAGAGAGAGCATCATTTGCTTGCTGACAGTTTGATTTCAGACTTCAGGCTTCCAGAACTGTGAGACAATAAATTTCTATTATTTAAGCCACCTAATTTTTGGTTTGGTACCTTGTAATACAACAACCCTAGGAAACTAAACAAGAGCTCCTTTAATAAATGGAGTTGCACTGAGGATTCTCTCCCACTTGCCAAGATAATATGCATAGACACAACCACTTCTGAGTGGTTCCTATTTTCTCCACAAGAACAACTAAGAGACAGGGAAAAGGAAATAAAAAGTATATCAGGGGTTATGGAACTAAAATGAATGCTTCTTTTGAGAAATTTCTTGAAGTATCCAAATGTGAACTTGATAGTGTAATATCAAAAGTAAAAGGCAGTCAAATGCTCTACCACTGACCTATACCCCCTAAAAGTAAGATGTATTGTGGTAGACAGTTGCTTATTTTTTCTTACATCCTCAATAATGTCATGAACTCATCTCTTCACCTTGGTGATCTACCTTCTGATGAATTTTTAAAGTTCTTTGTATCTTCTGATTTTTTTAATTTAAATAAACACTGATGCAAGAAAAATAAAATAAGAATTAAACAAATTACAAAATTATATATAGTAGGGTGGTGACATGTAAGCAAAGACCCAAATGTGATGCCCCCAGTTTTGTTTTTCTTTTTCAACATTTCCTTAGCAATTCGGGTTCTCTTCTGATTCTATACAAATTTTAGGATTGTTTGCTCCAGCTCTTTGAAAAATGCCGGTGGCATCACATTGCCTGATTTCAAGCTTTATTACAAAGCTGTGATCACCAAGACAGCATGGTACTGGCATAAAAACAGACACATTGACCAGTGGAACAGAGTAGAGAGCCCAGATATTGACCCTCAACTCTATGGTCAAATACTCTTCGACAAAGCTGGAAAAAAATATACAGTGGAAAAAGACAGTCTCTTCAATAAATGTTGCTGTGGTAATTGGACAGCTACATGTAGAAGAATGAAACTCGACCATTCTCTTACACCATACACAAAGATAAACTCAAAATGGATAAAAGACCTCAACGTGAGGCAGGAATCTATCAGAATCCTAGGGAGAACATAGGCAGTAACCTCTTCGACACTAGCCACGGCAACTTCTTTTAAGACACGTCTCCAAAGACAGAGGAAACAAAAGCAAAAATGAACTTTTGGGACTTCATCAAGATCAAAAGCTTCTGCACAGCAAAGGAAACAGTCAACAAAACAAAGAGGCAGCCCACGGAATGGGAGAAGATATTTGCAAATGATACTACAGACAAAGGGCTGATATCCAGGATCTATAAAGAACTCCTCAAATTCAACACACACAAAACAGATAATTATGTTAAAAAATGGGCAGAAGACATGAACAGACACTTCTCCAATGAAGACATACAAATGGCTATCAGACACATGAAAAAATGTTCATCATCACTAGCCATCAGGGAGATTCAAATTAAAACAACATTGAGATACCACCTTATACCAGTTAGAATGGCCAAAATTAACAAGACAACGTAAACAACGTGTGTTGCAGAGGATGTGGAGAAAGGGGAACCCTCTTACAATGTTAGTGGGAATGCAAGTTGGTGTAACCACTTTGGAAAACAGTGTGGAGATTCCTTAAGAAATTAAAAATAGAGCTACCCTATGACCCTGCAATTGCACTACTGGGTATTTACCCCAAAGATACAGATGTAGTGAAAAGAAGGGCCCTCTGTACCCCAATGTTCTTAGCAGCAATGGCCACAGTCACCAAACTGTGGAAAGAACCAAGATGCCCTTCAACAGACAAATGGGTAAGGAAGATATAGTTCATATATATTATGGAGTATTATGCCTCCATCAGAAAGGATGAATACCCAACTTTTATATCAACATGGACAGGACTGGAGGAGATTATGCTGAGTGAAATAAGTCAAGCAGAGAGAGTCAATTATCATATGGTTTCGTTTATTTGTGGAGCATAAGGAATAACACGGAGGACATGGGGAGCTGGAGAGGAGAAGGGAGTTGGGGAAAATCAGAGGGGGAGATGAACCATGAGAGACTGTGGACTCTGAGGTGGGAGGTTGGGTGAGCCTGGTGGTGGGTACTATGGAGGGCACATACTGCATGGAGCACTAGGTGTGGTGCATAAACAATGAATTCTGGAACACTGAAAAGAAATTTAAAAAAATAAATAAAAATTTTAAAAAGACTCAAATGTGTAAATACCACTATCACATAGAGTGAAAAATATATATATTTATATATATAATATTATATATAAAATAAAAATTTATATATATTTCTATATTATATATAATATATAAATATATATAAATTATATTTATATAAATATATAAATATATATAATATATAATATATAATATATATTTATATATAATATATATAATATATTATTACATATATTATATATATAATATATAAATATATATAAAATATATTTATATAAATATATAAATATATATATATAAATAATGAAATAACTGAACTGATTTATATAGCACTTACAATGTTTCTGCTTCTAAAATAAATATCATTTTTATTTCCTGTTTTTCTTTTATTTGTATAGTACATTAGTGGATACAAGTTTTTGTGACAAAACTGAGCTAACACTGAACTCGACATTCCACTCTTTATGAAAAACATAAATTGTTAATAAAATTTCCTTACTTTCTTTATACTTGGATTTCAAGCCTAGAAGTTCACTTTCCTTTAGTGTCTCTTTTTTTTTTTTTCCACAGAGGAAGAAAGTTTGTCATTTCACAAGAGCAGAGAATAAGAAACCAAAACTGAGGTTTCCAGGCCAATTCAAGGTATACTCAGGAGCCAAGGGACACACCTCCCTACACAAGCCTCAGGCATAATATATGCAAATTTCCACATGTCATCAACCTTTGAGGTCAAAACCACAATGACAAATAGTGAGTCCATAAATGCCTAGGAGCTACTGTAATTAAAGGTAAGCCCTAACTGACAGTAAATATGGATGATGGGACTCTGTCCAAATCATACCAAGAGAAAGTTATGGGGGGAATTTGGGAGATAGCTTTCTAAACTGTGGGGGGATGGAGTAACTGGGTGATGGGTATTAAGGAGGGCACTTGATGTAATACTCTGGGTGTTATATGCAACTGACAAATCACTGAACTTTACCCTGAACCTAATAAT
The DNA here is from genome assembly GCF_922984935.1 of Meles meles. NCBI lineage: Eukaryota > Metazoa > Chordata > Mammalia > Carnivora > Mustelidae > Meles > Meles meles. Next base: position 15,711,375 of record NC_060079.1, on the reverse strand, counting down.
ACAGTATATGTTAACTAACTTGAATTTAAATTATAAATAAATAAATAAGGCTAGGTTCCTACAGGAACCAACTCATAACTGACTCATAACCAACTCATAACATAAATGTCACCTTGAACAATATTTGGAAGATGCCAACACTAGACATCATGCATTAATATTAATTTCAAATTTTAAAAAATGGAACTAAGAAAAACAAGAGTATTAAAGAAGAGTACATTTATTACTTAGGGGATTTTTAAATTTATAAAGCAACTGGAAAACACAATACTTAAAAGTGCATTAGAACATAAAAGCAATAACTTCTGCCCCCGTCAGATCCCTCTAAGAAAAGCGTTCTTTCTGTGTGTGTTCTTTATTAAGAACATTCATCTTCATGCCAATCAGTGACACCAGTTGGCTTTAAACTCCATGGTAACAACATTAACTACTAGAAATACCAAGAGTAGCAATAAAAATAATAATTATAATAAATGCCTACTTGGAGGAAATTTTCAGCTCCTTCAGGAGTTTGATTTCTCCTTTGTCTCATGGAGGCAAATTATAATAATTGTTTTGTCAGTTGCTACTGGAGATCTTTTAACTTCATATCACATCAATTCAGAGATCCCAAGTCTAACTGTCACTCAGATAATGTTAAATAACTGTTTGGGACCCTGCAGGAAGATGAAGCTTTCTGATTCCTTCCTTTGAGTCCTATGGAATAAAACAGCATTCCCTTGACATAGCACTTCTCCAGTCCCACAATGCCTCAGGATTATTTTCAATCAGATCCATTGAAAGGATAATGCCTTTTACAAGGATGGGCTGGGAAACCGCATATGTGAATTTAAGTGCTTGGAGGACTCCACACAGAGTGATTGCCCATTCAACAATAGCTGACAATTCTTATGTAATGGAGAATAAAATTTTATTAGTAAATGGGATTCATGGGGCATAATGGATGAACTGGTTCAGTAATTTTTTTAAAAACCTGTTCTAACTTACCCTTTAAGCCAGTGAACAGCTATGTAGGAGCAAAAATAAGTAACATAGGTCAAAATGGAAAAACAAGAAATTTCTAGAGAGTCCTTTCTCTTTGGGAATTCTATCAGAACAGGGGCAGTTGTTTTCCCTGTTCATTACTGCTGCATCTTTAACACATTACTCAACATGCAGCCGGCTTGCCATGAATGACTGTTGAATGACTGGAGGAGAGGCATGGAAGCTATCATAAAAGATCTTTATGTTGGGGTCCGTTATCAAAGGAACGAGACGGAGACAAAGTGAAAGTTATGCAAAGCCTTATTCTATACCAAGCATTGGAAGTCAGACTGACCGGCCAGGGGACTGAGACTGAGACAAAGTGAAAGTTATGTGAAGCTTTATTCTATGCCAAGCATTAAAAGTCAGACTGACCAGCGAGGGCTGCCTCCGAAGAGAGCGACCCCCTCCTGATCTCACAGGCTGGTTTTATAGGGCATAACCGCAGACCCAAGGTATGTGGCTTCTATTGTTAAGGCGTTTACTCCCGGAATCGATACCCGGAACCATACCGGGAACTACTGGGGCGTTTATTCCCGGAATGAAGTCCGTGGATGGAAACAACAATATGGCTACCTAGGCAATATGGAGTCGCTCTGGCTAAGCAGGCCCTAATAGTTAAACAGGTTTTAACATTAAATTGGCCCTAACACTTTGCACAGTTATTCTATTTTTCTTTGAAGATTTTATTTATTTATTTGACAGAGAGAGAGAGAGAGAGTACAGCAGGGGGAGCAGCAGGCAGAGGGAGAGGGGAAAGCAGGCTCCTTGCTGAGCAGGGAATGGGATGTGGGGCTCAATCTCAGGACCCCAAGATCATGACTTGAGCCAAAGGCAGCTACTTAGGTGCCCCTATACAGCTATTTTGACATAATCTTATCTTGATATTTTTATTCCATCTGTACTTTTTTATTATAGTCCAAAATGAAAAGATAGGTGAAAAGGATAAGTATAACTATTTTCTCCATTAATTAACTGTGGTGTTTGGGAAAAAGACTGTGCTAGGGGTGAGATGAGTTCTGGTGGAATGACCCTATCCCTGTCATGACATGACTATGAAATAGTTAAAATCTGAAGTTTAGAGAATAACATCTTGCAAGAGTTTATTATAGATGAAGTAATCTTACTAGGAACATATACACTGCAATTAGCAAAAGAAGTGTTAGGATGCTACCTTGTATTTATACAGTACTCTAGCATTTATAAAATCCCTCCGTTTATTATCACTTCAGTTGCTCATCACAAAGATGCCACAAGAAATAAGGAGTTCAACCATCAAATAAGAAACATGGTAACGTTGAGTCATCTAAAATAAAACATGGGCATTTTCTAATAGCGCTTTTTTTTTTAGGATTATTTGCATACCATACAATTCACCCATTTTAAGTGTAAAATTCAATGGTTTTTAGTAAATTTACAGTTGTAAAACCACCCAAATCCAATTTTGGAACTTACTCATCACCCCAAAAAGACTCTTTGTGCTCATTGCAGTCACATCTGCAATGTGTTTCTAGCCATTTGGGTACCTCTAGCTACCCAAATAGAAAAATAACAAAGAATGTTTTCATATATACGTATGTCCCGCATATTTCATAGGGCATATTTATACCAAAATATTTTATCATTTATCTGAAATTCATATTTAACCAGAGACCCTGTTTATCCTACCAAAACACTGACCTTTTTTTTTTTTTTAGCATTGTTGATGGATTTACACATCCTTATTTACAATCCCTTCATTGGTAACAAAATATGCTTTTATTAGGTGGTTGACCAAGGACTTATATTTATACAATTCTTCCTACATAAATCACCATTTGAACAGCTCAGGAGTTCTAAAAACCGGTATTTCTAAGGAAACTAATCCCCACATCCCCTTTGCATGTAAGTTACCAGAGGTCTCCAGGCAGAAGGCCAGGCTCAGTGCTGCTCTAGGAGGTTGTATTTATGATTCTACCTGATGTGTCCCCAGGCAGTACACGTCTCCCTCTGGCATTCTTTAAGGCACTTGTGCATTCTAAAATTAGCTTTGGTACTCTGCCTACTTGCCACACACAGGGAAGGTGTGACTTCCCACACACACTGCCTCCAGTACAGAATCTGTTCAGGGGATGAATGCTAAGTCAAGCAACGTGGAAACCACAAAGAAAAGACTGCCTCACTTTATTAATGGTGTCATTATATTGGAGACCTGAACCTTCAGGCTGGGACTATTGAGTCACCAGAGAGCAGTTTTTTTTGTTGTTGTTGTTGTTTTAATCAAATACAAGCTTTCACTGAAGTATGAATGTTAGGTTTCTCATAAGATGAGGCTGGGGCACCAGGGTGGCTCAGTCGGTTAAGTGTCTGCCTTTTGCTCAGGTCATGATTCCAGGGTCCTTGGATCAAGCCCCACATTGGGCTCTCTGCTTGCTTCTCCCTCTCCCTCTGCCTGCTGCTCCCTATGCTATGCTCTCTCTCTCTCTCCCTCTGTCAGATAAATAAATAAAATCTTAAAAAAAAATGAGGCTAAACAAATGTTAGGTGGAAGATAGTCTCAATGATTTCCTTCAGTTTCAATGCTATGGTTCCGATTTGTTTCCTTCATTCTATAACCTCAGTGTAGTCATTCAATCAATCTGTCAATAAATACTTCCTGGGGGTATTGATTTGAAAACTAGACATTTTGGTGGGATATAGAAGTTCAGGACAGTGTTTTGGTTTTGTTTTCCTTTTTGGTCTCAGGGCCAACCTCAGTGCCCAGGTGGGTCAACACCCAAATTCATGTGCCAAATAAATAAATGCATACAGCAGTGAAAAGACAGGAACAGTTGTTGCCCTTGACAAGTTTACAGCCTATTTTACTGACGCTTCTCAGGAAAGTTGTGAAGCATAGCAGAAAAAGTCAGGTCACAAGAGTCTCTACAGTTCTAGTTTTCCTTTACTTTAGCCTTTTGTTTAATCTTGAATGCTTGAATCTTGAAAATCTTTTCATATTCTACTTTAGCACTCTGACCTGAGATGGGAGGCAAAACCACTTACTGTTTTTTCCATGGCTCATTTCAGGGGACATTACCAGTCATCCCCAACCCTAGAAGATCCTGAATAGTTCTCCTCAGACTGAGGGAAACACTTGGAAATGGTAATGTCCCTTCTTTCCTTGGCTTACAATTTTCTTTGGATTACATGGAAATCTCATTTAGATTCATTTATGGTAGAGCAGTGTTCTGACAATCCAAAACCCTGAATCAAAACAAAACAAAAGCTAGGTAGCTGCAAAATGGCATGTGACTAAATTTACTCTTTGAAACTAATGGAAACTACTGAAAGCTCAGTTACATGTTATCCTAGTGATCTTGTATTATCGATACCTTACTAATAATTAATGATTACTAACATCATTCAATATTTAGTTAACATGACCTGTCGTAAAAAGGAAGATAGCTTGGTGGAAATGTAAAATGATGCAGCCACTATGGAAAACAGGATGGAGGTTCCTCCAAAGTTAAAATAGAATGATCATATGATCTAGCAGTCCCACTCCTAGGTATTATCCAAAGGAACTAAACCAGAATCTCAAAGAGATGCTTGCACACCAACGTTCACTGCAGCACTATTCACAGTAACCAAGAGACAGAAGCAACTCAAATGTCCATTGACAGATGACTGAATAAATAAAATTATGTATATGCAACATAATATTATTCAGCCTTAAAAAAAGAAGGAAATCCTGTCTTGTGCTATGAACCTTCTCATGAATCTTGACATTCTGCTAAGTGAAATAAGTCAGTCATAACAAGGCAAATACTATATGACTCCACTTATCTGAGGTATCTAAGGGAGTCAAAAGAAAAGAAGCCAAAAGTAGAATGGTGATTGCCAGGGGCTGGAGAAGAGGAAAATGGGGAGCTGTTGTTCAATGGTTATAGAGTTTTGGTTTCATAAGATAAAAAAGTTCTAGAGATCTGTTGCACAGCAATGTGAATATACTTGGCACTACTGAGCTGTACACTTAAAAGTGGTTAAGATGATAGTGAATTTTATGTTATGTGTTTTCTAAATACTATTTTTATTTATTTTTTTAAAGATTTTTTTTATTTATTTGACACACAGAGAGAGATCACAAGTAGGCAGAGAGGCAGGCAGGGGGGTGGGGGAAGCAGGCTCCCTGCTGAGATCATGACCTGAGCCGAAGGCAGAGGCTTAACCCACTGAGCCACCCAGGTGCCCCTAAACACAATTTTTAAAAAAGGACAACCCTAGTTATACTGAGACCTAATATTTTCTTGGTTATAAGAAAGGAGATTGAAGGTTTAGCTTTTAAACCTTGTAATCTCAACAAAAAATGAAACTTGTTGTAGACTGGACAGAGATTATTTCCAAATTTACATTGGAGATTGATGTTAAGCATGCATCGCTGTGTGTGAATCCTAAAAGGGAGAGTTATTTAAGATAGATTAAATGATGTAGAATAAAACTTCCCAATCTGTAATTGAAAGTGTCAGAAACATTAGCTTTGAAACAAGTAACACTTAATCACATAGATTATACAGAAGCATAAATTTTTGTAGGCTGTTTTCTTCAATCAAATTTACATTTTAATCTGCTGAGACTGTTCATCACTTTTGGCTGTCTGGTACCAAGCGACTTGTCAGAACTTATAAATGCAAACCGCCTACTTTGGGAATAGGACTTTTCCTTTAAGCACAAAGATGATGAAAGTTTAATTAGAATACTTCAAGATAGCAGGTGTCTGAGAGTGGTGAGATTAAAATAAAGGGCGTTTTGTCTATCGGTATTTCTTTAGCTACTAAATGTTAAAAATTATAATCATTCATGCCTATAAAACAACTTGAAGGGCCAATAAGATGTGAAACTTTTCAAAAATGGGCACTTGCCAAAGGAGAGAATTTGACAAGATATTTATTGGGATTGGGAGAGGGAAGCTATGAGACAGACATGAGACAGAACTCCATTCAAGGGTTAGGCTGGGAGAGGACAGTTGTTGGTCATTCTGGAGGACTTGTTGTGATAGGAGGGTTCCAAGGAGTAAGAACCCTCATATGGCTGCACAGTTTGGCAGTTCTCTTAGTTAAATATTAAATTCTAACTGTTCTTCACAGTTGTCCATTGAATTTGTTTTCAATGTTATCATGTTCTGGATCAACTTTTGATTTTACTGGCATCACAGAGGGCTGCTCTTGGACTCTCAAGAAGCTACAACTACATCTGGTTTGCTGAGGTCATGGTAACAGACTGTAGTTCATATCCTTTTCCATGGCACAAGTGCCACCAGGTACAAATATCATAAGGTAGAACAGCTGAAAAATGTGGGTGAATATGTACAAAGGCAGAACCTTCCTAAAACATGCGTCTTTGGGCCAACAATGGCGGCGGCATGGATTTAAATGTTATAGTGAGTCAAGTCACAGAAGACATGGCATAAACTGCCACCATTGTTATTTAGTGCATGAGAAAGCAGTTCCTTGGGAATGGCCAATGAGGAGACCATAACATCACCAAGAAGCATGTACTGCAAACCTATTTATAAAGCATCATGCTATTGCCCAAGTGACCAACCTGGAGAAAATCATCCCTTTTCCCCACTGGAGAACAAGCATCATGAAGACTCAAAGAAGGAATAAATTACTGCCTATTAGAAATTATTTTATACAAAGGCCCTGTCCTACACTTTTCCTTTTCTTTCTTTTTTTTTTAACTTTATTTTTTTAAATTAATTTATTATTTTTTTCCAGCAATACGTGCCCTCCCTATTACCCACCACCTGGTTCCCCCAACCTCCCACCCCCGCCCCTTCAAAACCCTCAGGTTGTTTTTCAGAATCCATAGTCTCTTATGGTTCGCCTCCCCTTCCAATTTCCCTCAACTTCCTTCTCCTCTCCATCTCCCAATGTCCTCCATGTCATTTTTTATGCTCCACAAATAAGTGAAACCATATGATACTTGACTCCCTCTGCTTGACTTATTTCACTCAGCATAATCACTTCCAGTCCCGTCTATGTTGCTACAAAAGTTGGGTATTCATCCTTTCTTTCTTTTTCTCTTTCTTCCTACTACTGGGAATCCATCTGACTAGAATAAAAAAAATATGATACTTATATTTTACATAAGGATGGTAATTAATAGCTCCTTAGTTCCATGATAACAGCAATAAACTCTAAAACCTATTTACTTTAGCACCAGGATAGGATAAATGTTACTCTTAAGTCTAGTACTGAATGGTAATTATAAGGGAGACCAGGAAGGCACAAGGCACAATTAGAATTCTTTGCTTATTATTCCTTTTTAGCATTGTTCCTCTATTCCCTGTGCTAAAACAATTCCTTACAGCCCAAGGGAGAATGAGTTTACCAGATAGCTTCTCTCTGTCATAGTGGGAATCAGCACAGACAATAGCAGCCTGGGGGAAGGGTGTTGGGGCAGTCTAAGATGGGCTCAGTCTTGGTTCCCTTGAGTCTGAGATGTTCATGGGCCATCCAAGTGGAAGTATAAAAGAAGATCTTGCATATTCACATCCAGAGTTTACAATAGGGATCTAGACAGGAGACAGACATTGATGTCTGGAGGGTAATTGACGTTGGCATACTGGATGAGCTCATGAAGGGAGCAGTGTGACATGAGAAGGAGGTAAAGAGTGGACCTGTATGCTGGTGTTTGAGTTTCCCAGGGACCACCCCTGACACAGAGTTTTGTGCTCAGGATGTCTCTTGAGGAGTGCACCTGGGATCCACACCTGCAGAAAAGGTGTGGAGGAAGAAGAGGGAGAAGTTGAGCTGCAATGCCATTCCCAAGAACAGGTGGAAAGACCTATCAGAGCTGTCCTATATTTGGCCAAAATTACCAGCCCTTTATGCTCTGCCTTCATCAGTTAATCATTGGATATTTGTCCTTGGAGCAGTGTGGACCTTACATGAGAGCCCTCTTTGCAGCTGAGGCCACACCAGGCTGAGCTGAAAGCAGTCCCTGTCTGTACTCCCAGTAGTTATGGTAGCAAGTCCCTTCCTACAGAGGGACCCAGACAACACATTCCCATGTCCACCACACTGAGAAATACAGAAATGTAAGGGATGAGCAGAGAAAGAAAAGCCTAAATTTCAGAAGTTCTAAAGAGCAGGTACAGAAGTAGTAGGACAATAAATAGCTTGTGGGGTGTTGGAAGTGCTGGAAGCCAGAGGAAGAAGGAGGGAGTGAGCAACAGTGTTAAGTGCTATTTTTAAAAGAACAAGTAAAATAAGGACCATCAAGTGTAGATAGATGTCAAGGGTTTATAGTTACCAGAAGAGGTACAGGGTTTGAGAAGCCATTGCTTTTACATGAAGATGAAGCATTAATGGTCCAAAAGTGGCATGGCGTATAAAAAGTTACTGAGTTACATCTTAGCCCAAAAGTATGTAGGGTTGGAAGAATAGACCAAATCTGCTTGAAAGGGCCATTCAGATCCAGTGTCTTCAAGGGGATGTCAGGTTTCAAGTTAAGGCAAGAGTTCCAAGGGGTCTCCAATATCAAAGGCTTGTTTTATCACATCAAATATGCCAGAGCACAACAGGAAAACTAGAAAGGGGAAGAGGGAAGGGAATGGAAGGATGGAGAAGGCAGGGGCCCAGTTATGAGTGATACGATTTTGACCCAGGTGAAAGTGTTCACCCAGCTGTCTGGTGTGGAATGAGATTATAAGAAAGAAGGAATGCTCAAAGGGGCTTCTAGTGCCTTGGATGGGAATGTGAGGTATGGGAGGATTTGTAACCTCATGATTGCCAAAATTATTTGCCTCCCCTGGCCCAATCTAAAAAGTTCTCTAGGGAGGGATTGAATCATTTTGCTTTACTGAGGGTGTTGCAAGGGCTATCTCAGGAGAATGACTACAAAATTGACTTGTTTTCAGGATTCCTACAAACATTAAATTCAGCAGAAGCCCTCAGCGGCTGGGGAGGCTCTTGGAAGGCATCAATGGGTGTATTCCATTTTGTAAAAAGATTTGTCTCTTTCTTTATTTGGGAGGGGGAAGAGGCAGAGGGAGAGACTCTTTCAGCAGATTCCCCACTGAGCGTGGAGCCCTATGCAGGGCTTGATCCCAGGACCCGTGAGATCATGACCTGAGCTGGAACCAAGAGTCTGTCACACTTCCCAGACTGAGCCACCCAGGCGACAATAGCAGGCACATTCTTAAAGGACTATCACAGTAGCAACATTCATTTTCCCCCTTTTCCTCCTCTATTTTGTTCTATGTATTAAGCAATAAATATTTATTAAGAATTTATAGTTCCAGATAGCTGTCCTGGAGCTTGAAGATACAGAGATAAATGAAGCACATCCTCCGTCCTCCAGATGCTCAGAGCACAATAATTCTAGCATAGTTATAACTGTCAAGAAAAATGCTATGTGACAGTCATGCAAACAAGCACTCACAACCCGGAATAAATCAGAGCCAGTCAGATATCAAGCTGCTGATAATTAAGGATTTTAATAAAAGTTGAGAAATATCCCTTGGCACCATTCTCCACACATTTCCTACTTCTGCTGCTCACTGCTGTCAGGTGTAACATTGCAAAGATATTATGCGAGGAAAGGACAGTGAAAGTGGAGTCCATGATTGATGTTTAGGGAAAATATCTGCATCATTATTATTCTGCTCACTGCCACATCAGTCTGGAAGAGTGGAACATGCCAACTGTTTTAGCCACCTACCTTCTAGTCAGGCTTCCCACTCACTAGGCTAGAAGGGATCACTTGTCTTTCATGCCTTTCATGGATCATGCCTGATCTTCTTGTTCCATCCTCCACTTCCTCTCTTCTCATCAGCCTGCAAGAACATTCCAGACTAAGGGCTGATCTGGAGGCTGACAACCAAACAAGCTCAGCTGCCCCTCCCTCCATGATCCACGGTCACCTCTCGCCAAAACCAGGTTCTCACTGGTGTATAATTGTTCTAACCTCACATCTTGGCAAGGGGTTTCAGCCCTTATAAACAGGGCAAATATTAAATTGCTATAACTTATTCATAAGACATTTATTGAGGGCTTGCTAGGACTCATAAATCAAGATGAGTAAGATATGGTCTCTTCACTAAAGAACCGAGGAAGGGAAACCAACAAAATATCAACAGAGAGCAAATGGATTGCTTACGGAGCAAGGATGAGACATGGACAAAATCATTCCATTTACTTCTTTCATGGAATAATAAAAGCCTGAAAATAGTTCACAGCTAATGATGTAACCTATTCCTTATCATCGTTGACAGGATCCTGGTGCTATGAACCAAACCTTACTTGCATGATTATACATACAAATATTTAACATATGTGAACATATATCATTCATGCATATAGTAATCATACACGTAGAGATGTTCAATTCTGAAACTTTAGTGTATCATGCATACATTTCACTTATTAATATTTGTTGAACACCAATTCTGAGCAGAGATCTATTGGACACTAAAAAGAGTTATAATATGAATCAGGCACAAGGTCTCTTTTAAAAAGCTTTCATTTAAGTAATCAATATTAACTTTTTTAGGGACAGTGTTCACCAAATTTGGAAGGCATATTTGGGATGTACTGCCTTAAAATACAGATTCTGTGGCATACTGAAAATTCACTCAGGGGACCTTAAAGAATCCCTCAACCAGCTAGGCAGCCTTTCTAGATATTAGGAGCCACTCACCATCTAACGGTACCTTGTATTTTGGAGGGAGGCATTACTTCTTCTTTCTTGCAATCTTAGCAAGATGGTAAATCAAGGTATCAATCCCCCTCACAACAACTGCTGAAGGGCCTCGTATGAGTGCTTCCCAGAAGCAGGCAACAGAACTAAGATTGACCAAACAGCTTCTTTCTCCCAAGACTCAGAATCTTGAACAGAGTAATCAAAATAAATAAATACATACATAAATAAATACATACATAAATAAATAATAAAAAAAATAAATTACTGGAGCAGGCTCATCCCAGTGGTAGAGTCTAAATGAAGTTAAGCTGCCTCCCCTGGCAGTGAGATCTGTGGTAGGTTCTGGTCTCTGTTTTATGCCCAGTTCTTCAGTTGTCCATGGGATTCTGCAAGTTTCCTTATGGTCTTTTAATAAACTACCTCAAAAAAATTCATCCAGCCACCATTCTGTTGCTTTCAACTGAAAAACCCTAGCTGATATAGGCATCTCCCAAGGACAGCTAGAGACCCACAAGGCTGCTGATGGGAAGAGAAATATGAAAATCACTTATACACAGAGATTTCAAATATGAGTCCCATAATGTAACTCACGAGATCTTTTAAACTCCAGACATCAGTTTGTGACAGAACTGCTTCTCACCTGGACTCCTTGATGCAGAAATAAGGATTCATTTACTAAATGATGGCTAACAGTTGCCCTAAAAATGTAGAATTCAGATACAACCTAATTAAAATTCAAAAGGAAACAAGGCCATTATCATAAAAGGACAAGTAAAGTGTTACGGAATGCTAAGGAAAGAAACTGAAAAAGCCAAGGAGACTTCTCAAAGGAGACGACATTGAGTCAGGGAATAGGATGAGCAAGTAAGTCATAGAGGCACGAAATTATGGATTTTGAGTAGTTAAGCTCTGCTAAAGCTTAGGGTCAGTGGTGAGAGGCAATAGATAGTCAAGGCTGGAAAAGCAGTTTGTTGATAGAATTAAGGGACACATAAGTTTCATATCTGTATCTACTCTTAATCAATGGTGTGTGTGTGTGTATGTGTACTACAGGAAAGCAAGCACTGAACTTCATGTACCATTCTACGTGTTGAACTGTCCAGTTTTCAGCTGCATCTACTGAGTTTAGATATCTAGCTTTCAGGAATTACAGAGAGGTTCTTTTCTCATGACTTGCTATGTGCCTTTGAAAGGTTTTAAGGAAACCTGGCACCGTTAATCTTGTGTTCTTACTGTCCTCTCTGGAAAACACTGAAATCGAGTCTGGGTACCATGTCCACGAATTACCTATTCTGTGATGGGCACATGGCATGTGCTCGGTAAATAGCAGCTTCTTTCTCCATCACTTTTCCTCACTAAGCATTTGGTGAAGCATTTCCATGATCTTCAAAGGTATCTTCATGGATCCTACCTTCCTTCAATTATCATTCTTTTCCTAGTCTAGAAATGTTTGTCATCATTTCCTATATATCTGTTTTAAACTTTGGAAAACAAACTGGACCCAATATGGTCTAGAAGCAGAATATCAGTGGTTCTTCCTAACTGTGCTAGTTAACAAATACACAACCCAGTCATAAATACAGGATACAAAGGAGTAACTTTATTTTTTTTAATTTGCCTTAAGTTTTAACCCTCATTCCATCAGTCCATGGCATGTGTTAAGCTTTCAACCTCTGTTTGTTGAATAAATCAATAAATGAATGAATAAATGAATTTGCGAACATGACTTTAGTCAGCAAGTCCAGCTCCCTACTTAGTGCATTAATCCTCACAATGAGGCATCCAACTCAAAAGAGCCAAAAGACCATTCTAGTTTTTTGCTACCTTTGAAAAAGGTAATTGAAAAATAAATTGACATCTTACTGTAATTGTGACTAATAAGAAAACCACAAGTACTAGTTTTCCAAGCTAGTTTAGATTTTAAATATTCTATCCTAATTTCAGGTCACAAAATCACAGTTCTTGTTTCAGGAAATATGATGACTGCATATGATTTCTATTGCTGCTTTCATACCTAGCTTATCCCCATCACATTTGATTTTCTTCCTTCCTTTCTTATCCTCTAAGGTTTTCTAGGAAAATCAAGAGAGAAGCTGACCAAGAGTGAATGAAGCAGCAGGCAAGACAGAGAGATGCCCCAAAACTACCAGGAAAGGCAGTTGGACAATAAGCTTCTGCAGCACTGAAGATAACCTGGTTGTGCCGGGAATTGGGCCTACCACCTGGGTAGACTGTAGGTCAGAAGGGGGAGTGGTTGAGCAAAGAGAGGCAAAGAGCTGTTACTGACCTAAGTAATGAATGAGGTGCCCTCAAGTCCTGGGCCCTCACTGGGCAAATATAAATTGATAGCTACCAGTGCAACACCCCAAGACTTAAGTCTGGCCTTTGGCAGCCTTTGCTTCAGAGATACCCAGTAATTGGGGTAATCAGGGCTTTGCTTAAGCTGAAAATACTGAACCAAAGAAAACCAATTAACTTGGGAGTAGTTTTAAATCAACTTTTTTTCTATAATCACTCTGCCTTATGTTTCAGTTCCATGCTTTTTAAATATGTGTGAATTGCAAATGGCTTTGCACACAGTCTCCACTTTGACTCAGCGGGAGACAAATGCTCTTCTTAGGTTCTTCTGGTTCATTCCAAACAGCCTGAGAGCAAAGGTCTCATATCTCAAGTGTCAAAAGTTAAATTTGCAACCTGCTTAGGACCTCAAGGTCACACTCTTCAGAAACTCATTTTTCTTTAGGATATAATCAGGACACCTAATATCCCCATATTACATCTGTAGACAGAGATTCCACGAAGTGATGGCAATTGCCCACTGTCACTAAGGGAGGTAAAGGGCCGCAGCTCTACCAACACTTGTGATAATGTCAGCTCTTCTCTGTATTTCTGAACTCAAACTTGTTTCCCGTGGCTCCTCTTGTCTCTCTTAGGACAAAAACAAAACAAAACAAAAACAAAAACAAAAACAAAACAAAAAAAAACTTGCAAGGATAAGGGAAAATAAGGAAAGACTATAGGTGATAATTTCTCGGTTATAGGTAAGCATTTCCTCAAATTTGGAAATATCTACCCACCCCCCTTGCTTTAAATGTTCAAATACTGGAATTTCACATTCTGTGAACTTTCTCTTTAAGACAGTCTACAGAGTAGGTAGTCGAGGATTTACAAATATCAGAAGGCTCTGAGCAGATTCTGTCAAGGTATTATTCTTTTTAAACCACCTATTTCCTGGTTTGTAGCAGAGTGTTAAAATGATTGATGAACAAATAAGTTCATAGTAGTTGAAGCAAACAGTGCTTACCCAGCTGAAGCAACTACAAATCATACATCATTTTGTAGCATTAAATCCTTTGCGTGTTGCAAAAAAATAAAAAAATAAAAAATAAAAAGCCACACACCCACAATTCTTAATGACAACACAGAGGGGAAACGGGTGATTTTTGCATTAATCAAATAGTACTGTTTTATTTTAGCAATAATTCCCAACCCAAAAGGCCTTTGTAATGGTGAGCTGTGGGCTAGATGTCTTATTCCTCCTTTCTGGGCTACTTCCAGAAACATTTGCAGTAGTACAAACACATCTTTCATCCTTAATACACTTACAACTGGAGATGAAGAAAGCACAATGCACTGCTATCAAGATAGTAACCTCATCTGTCTTGAAATGCTACTGAAGTAGCTCATGACCTTAGTATAGGAGAAGTTTCAAGTCAACCCTATACACGTTCAAGCAGCTATATTTTCAGGGTGTGCAGCAGAGGTGCAGAGATGAATACAACTGAAACACAGCCCTGGTGCATTTTATTTTATAGTTAGGGAGATGTGAGAGATAAAGAAGGAAAGAGGGACCACACAGTGTGGATAGATGCAATGCCAAGTGTACATCCGAGAGCCAGAAGGGTCCGAGAGGGGCCACTGACACCTACTTGGAGTGATCAGTGGAGACTGCCCAGAGACGTGAGGTCAGAGCAGAACTTTAAAGAGACAGTAGTGGGTCTGATGGTCGAGAACGTGGGTGTGTCCTCTGGGGACAGGAAGAAACGCATGCAGAGCTATGATGGGCAGCAAACGGCAGCTGTTGAAACATAAAGGAAGGGGTGCTGAGATCTGTCAGAATGAGGTGGGAGGTGAAAGAGGAGGAAGTATTTATGGCACAGGGATCAAGAGAGCTTAACTTATTCAGACCTTCCCCCAAGTAGCCATACTCTTCCCCTCCCTCTTTTGAAAATTCTTGCTATGTATTCATTTCGGCTGTACCAGAGAGAAAAGGCTACTGAATACTGAAAGCAGAATTTTTTTTTTTTTCTAAATAAATATATTTCTTCCTCTCCAGTAAGGCTTTCTACAAAACTCAAGGTCACAGTTGCCTAGTGGTTAGAGCATTGGCTTTAGAGTCAGGCAGGTCTGAGTGCAATTCTACGTCTACTGTGTATGTCCTTAAAAGTTACTTAAACCTTTAAACTTATGTTTTCCTACCCATATTATGGCTGCTGTGAGAATTAAATAACAGGTACCTACCACAGTGTCTGGAGTGTACTAAGTATCAGAACACAATACCCGCTGCCATTATCACTGTTTTTTTATTAGCAGTTTCCTAGCATAACATTGTGTTAGTGTCAGGTGGGTGAATAAATTATTTCACTGTAAACCCCCCAACCAAGTTCAATGGCAAATAGACTGGATACAGTGGAGCCAAGCTCCACCCCTGGGAGCCTTAAAATGTGATAAGGAGAGAAACCACCAGGGTCCTAAAGACAGGACCCTATCCCAACTTACCCTGTCATCTGCCTCCAGTGGGGACTCCCTCAGGCCCCTGAATGATGAAGCAAAAATGCCCAGAAGTGTAGACAGATGTGCTCATAAAATCCTGATTGTGCATATATGGAAATTGTGGTGTCTCCCATGGCAGCCGGCGTGCTTGTGTTGGGAATCTGAAGCCAGGTTTTTACACGTTGCTCCCTCATTCTGCACTCTGCAGAGGCATTTGGTAAAATCTTGAGCTTTAAATCCACAGAGTACAATAAAAATAGCTTTAGTGGCAAGATCTAAGAATATTTATTCCCTCCAGAAATATTTTCTTAAACAACCTGCACTATTTATTCAATCTTGTATATTAGAAGAAAATCAGAAGTTGAGGTAAAAGGGTGGGACTGTTAGAGCTAGCTGATCTCCACAGAATGAAGAATTTCTCTAGAGAAACAGAAATGTGTCAGGCCCCTGTTTCAATAGGAGAATCAAATGTTCGTTTGTGGATGAAAATCTGTTCTGTGTGAGATTACTCTGGAGTTTTATGGTGGTAACTTCCATGATTTCTATTTTGAAAAACAGGCCAGGGGTTCCTGGTGGCTCAGTCGGTTAAGTATCTGCCTTCAGCTCAGGTCATGATCCAAGGTCCTGGGGTCAAGCCCCGCATCTGACTCCCTGCTCCCTGTTCGAAAGGGGATCTGCTTCTCCCTCTCCCTCTGCTCCTCCCCCTGCTTGTGCTCACGCTCTCAAATAAATTTAAAAAAAAATCTTAAAAATAGAAAAAGAAAGAAAAGAAAAACATGCCAGTCTTATTAACAAGATGATACCTAGGTATCTGTCACAGAAATGAAAGTGCCTTATCATTTCATAACCATATTCTGCACTGCCAAAATACATACCTTGTGCCATCTCTGCTAGCTCTCTTTCACCAAGTTCTGTGGCAGGATTTTCACACCTGTCTTCTCGTGCATTCCCTGGAAGCATGAGGTCACTGCTAAGAGCTGAGCTCCAAGATGATACTTCACCAAAATTAATTTATGAATTAAACTTTACTGCCTAACCACCAGATCTCTACCACCCTAGCTATAAGTAATCAACAAATATTTGGAGGATATCTAGTTTTATGTCCAAAACTGTGCTAAGTGCCATGCAGAAATGCCAATGGATAAATTATGCTGTTTGAGATTAAAATTATGTAAGGTTATGAGGGGAAGAAGGTCACAGAAATTAGCATTCAAAACTCAAGAACAAACAACAGAATCAAAGCAATGTAGTGGTGTTGAAAAAGCTGAAAATTTAAAACAGAGTATACAAGGCTTAAAATCTTGTTATGTGGCATAGTACTTGTGAAATCACAGTATTAGTTTTATCGTGCTCAGTTTTAGTTTTTTCAATTCTAAAATGGGGGGTTGGCTTGTGGGAGTGTTGTAGGATCAAGCACGATAATCTACATAAAAAATTGTTTTGTAAGCTTCAAAGTCCCAAACAAGAGTTAGATAATATTATAAGTACCAAATCCTCCCATATATACTTTACATTCCCTTTTAAGTTTTTATAAAACAGGGACCACTGAGTGATTTATAATATCTAGCTTACCAAGTTAGTATACTACAACAACAAAATTCTAAGAAATCTAGAAAATGCATAGAATTGCATCCTACCATATTGGATTTCTCAGGGCATATAATGCTATTTTTATGTTTTTGATTTGGGGTCTCTTAGAGCCCCCAAATTCTTGAGAATTCAAATTGACAAATAAATGTAAGACTCTTTTTTCAAACTATTCTTAATTAGTCAGGAACTTCATGGCAAGACAATAGCTTTAGAAGACCAGGAAACAGACATGATTTTACATGATCTTGCCCTTTTTTTTTTTTACCTTTTGTTTTAGGATTTTACCTTTTGTTTCAGGAACTATTTTTGAAAACTTGATTTTGCAAGTATGGAAAAATGAAGGATCATGACCAAGTTTCAAAGGAGGCACTGGTACCACTCACACAGATTTGCACCTGCATGTGTCTCCATGCAAACGATTTCATGTGCATGCACAAATTGAGTAATTAGGCAGCTAACTACAAGTTCAGCACATGTAAATGCTTATTAGCCCATCAACAAATTTGTGCTCATAAAAAATTTCCACTCACAGCTTATAGTCCAATTTCTTTTCACCTTTTAAATATTCGCAATATTTTATATAAGACTATTCTTCAATTTCCAAGAATAGGGGATATTTTCCAAATAAATATACTTTCTGAAGTGTTAATCCTTCGTAAACTTTTCAGTTTCAAAGAAGGATTGAAAGATGTCTATTATTAGCAAAATAATAAAGGACAGACAAAAAGATCTAAAAGATGTTACTTAGGATTCCAGAAACTATCTGACAAAAAATTCCATGCCAAAGACTTTTAAATAATGGTGTCACTATCCTATTTACAGCAATGACGAATGAGCACTGTGTCACTTACAGGTAATTTTATACCTATCATTTCATATATCATTATATACTTGCATTATTGTAATAGTTACATGTATATCTAATAACCATTCTGTGTTTGAAGTCATATCAGAATTTTTTCTTAACGAGAAATTATAAGATGTTACGTGCAGAGTTAAGGAGGATGCCTTGGGAGAAAGTGAAGTCTACGAGAGTCCTCAGATAGCATAGATTTTTTATATATATATATTTATTTGACAGAGATCACAAGTAGGCAGAGAGACAGGCAGAGATAGGAGGAAGCAGGCTCCCTGTTGAGCAGAGAGCCGGATGTGGGCTCGATCCCAGGACCCCGGGAACATGACCTGAGCTGAAGGCAGAGGCTTTAACCCACTGAGCCACCCAGGAGCCCCAGATAGCACAGATTTTAACCTATGTACCCTTGTTCTTGCTGCTCTTTCTGCCTAACGTGACCTTTGTCTTATGATCTTATGACCTTACTAACTTGTGAAAGATTCATTACAAGGTTTTCCACCATATCAGGTCCAATTCCTTTTCCATCCTCTTCTCATTTATACTTCATACATAAAAACATTAGCTCAGGGGCGCCTGGGTGGCTCAGTGGGTTAAAGCCTCTGCCTTCAGCTCGGGTCATGATCCCGGGGTCCTGGGATTGAGCCCCGCATCGGGCTCTCTGCTCCGCGGGGAGCCTGCTTCCTCCTCTCTCTCTGCCTGCCTCTCTGCCTAGTTGTGATTTCTCTCTGTCAAATAAATAAAATATAAAAAAAAAAAAAAAAAAAAACATTAGCTCACCTCCTCTGGAGTTTTGTTTGTGTCGGTTTCCCTGGTATTCCAGAATAGCCCCAAGATCAAAAACGGAATCTTACTATTTTCTATACATTTTATCCCAACTCAGGTTAAATGTCACTGTCTTCAGAACATCTTCCTGCACGGGAGGGTAAATGATGGTTCATCGTTGGGTGTTGGGTCAGCCCTAGCTGTCCTCTGAAACCTCTGTTACCTCTTACCTAGCTCACCCACTAGACAACACATCCACCAGGGCATGGCACACAGTGAAGCTCATGAAATATTCATGACTAACAAAGTGACTAACACAAAGTCACTACGCAAGGAAGTTTTTACATGAGATTGTTAATAGAAGTTCAATATTTTATAGATGTCCTGGAATTTCTAGATTTCCTGGAGGCTAACTAAATATGAACAATTCAATTGTCATCCCAAGTATAACACTGTGAATTGCAAAATGCATCATTGCCTTCCAAAACAATTTTCTCTACATCTGTAAGGAGGGTGATCCTTCTCTATGCCCCTTGAGTCTCCTTCAGGGAAGAACAAAAGTGTACTACTGAGTCTCCGAAGCCTAGCAGGGAGCTCTGCAAGTACTAGGCATTTAAAAAGCAATTGTTGAATAAAGAGAAGTTTTAAAATGTCGGGGAATTTACTCAAAAGCTACAAATATATTGATAATGTTTACAGTTCCTGGATGAAAAGTACAGTTCTGGATGAAAAGTACCTGATGTTTGCAATGTAATTTTAATTCCTGAAATATTTCAGATACAGTCACTTTTATTGTGTGAAAAAAAAAAAACACATAACATAAAATTTACCATTTAACCATTTCTTTAGTAAAAGGTGAAAAATATATTTGATCTTATCCTAAACATTTTTAAGTAAATGGCATGGTAGTGTTTCCTGTGTAAACCCTACCATGCAACAGATCTCTAGAACTTTTTCTTCTTGTAAAGCTGAGACTCTATATCCAGTAGACAACTGACCTTTCCTCCCTGCTCCCAGCTCCTGGCAAGCACAATTCTGCTTCTGCTTCTAAGCATATGATCACTCTAAATAATTCATGTAAGTCCTTTTGTGACTGGCTGACCTCACTTACCTCACTTCATCCATGCTGTAGCATATCAAGAATTTATTTCCTTTTTTAAGGCTGAATAATAGTCCGTTGTAGCTACATACCACAGCTTATTTCTCCATTCCTCCACTGATGGGCATTCAGGTTGCTTCTGTCTTTTGGTTATTGTGAATAGTGCTGCAACAAACAGGTGTGTGTCAGAATATGGTTTTTAAAAACCTTGAGTCCTCTTTGAGTCACATGTTAACCAAGTTCCCAGGGATTTTCTCCAACGCTCTCCTACCCTTGCCTTCCTCTCCAGCTGATATTCCTTTCAGTCCTGTTCACCCACTGCCTGATTCACACCTGGAGGGCCAGAACATTGCGTTCACTTTTCTTCCACTCTTCCTACTTAATCATTTTACACAGAGCCATCCACCCAACAACTTTCTTAAAACTGCATGTTAATCGCATTAATGCCACATGAAAAACCTTCAGTGAAGTTTCACTGCCTGTAGTAAATGGAGCCTGACTCCAAAGTCTTCTTTCCCTTCCAGCTTTGTTAACACTTTCCCCCACTCTAGGTTTTGCCAGTTGCCAGGCTTCCACCAGGCAGAGTGAGAGCAGAAATGTGGCAGAGGGAACGTCCTGGAGAAAGGAGCAAGTGAGCCATGCCCTTAAGGAAGATACCCTAGGGCTGCACCCAAGATTTAGGGTCCCCAGAACAAAAGCCAGTGGGACACTTTAGCGGTAAAAGTTAAGCCACATAGGAGGAGGAGACAGAAGAGTCACATGCATGCAGGGACACAGATACAGACACTCACACACAGGGGCTTGGAGCTACACTGCAGACTCACCGAAACAGACACAAATGCTGATGTGCACGTGACACACACATACACAATGACAAAGCTGCACGTCACTGCACTGGGAGTTGAGAATGAAGCCACATCCTCCTTAGTCAGTCAGTCAGTCCTCCCAGAACAAAACCAGGGCAGCTCACACTGCAACCAGGAGCAAGAACTTCAGAGAGCTCAGGGAGGGGATCAATGGGTGGCTCGGTGACAAGTTCCACATGCCCTTCTCCATCTGGGTTTACCTGTTTTTAAGAGATGTTCAAAATTTAACTTGTAAAAAATAATAATAATAAACAATAAAATTTAACTGCATTATGTTTGCAAATAGGCAACTCCATTTATATAGGCAACATAACATATATATAAGACTCCTACAATACTAAAAATTTATCCTGTGCATCAACGTTAATGCTGCATAGTATTCCACAGATGTATTTAAGCAGCCCTTTATTCATTTAGATTTATGAGACTATCTTTTGCAGATTCTGGCCATTTCCCGAAGGTAGCTTCCTGGAAGTAGGACTGTGTGTTAATGACTATGAACAACTTTAATGTCGCTGATACATATTTTAAACTTCCCCAAAAGTCCATACCAATGTATAAGAACTCTGCCTTACAACTTTCCCCAACACTGAGTATTTTAAACCACTGGTATATAAACTAGCATAATATAAACTGCTAGTTTATAAATATAAAATATTTTATATTTTATATATGCTATATATATGTATTTATATAAAAATATATAAATATAGTTTATATAAATATATATAAAAGTTTATATAAATATAAAATATAAACTGCTATATATAAAGAATTCTGACCTTCATTCACAAATAATATCAGGCAAAAAAAGAACCAGCAGATATTTGAGAGAATATATTTGCACGAATGAAAAGAACCAAGATGGATTGAACAACTCGCTCCAGTGAAAACATATAATTCAGGGGATAGAAAGGAGCTTGAAAATTTCTTTTTTATATCCTCAGAGAAACACGAGAAGATATTGAAACCATAAAACAAACTACAGTACAGGCTGGTATGAAAAGGAACAATCACAGAAGAAGATATTTCTTGGTAATTAAAAAATATGATTTCCAAAATGAAAAAAAAATCAATATAAGTGCTGGGAGATGCCCTTGCAGAAACCTCCCAAAATATAGAGCCAAAAAAACAACAAAAAAACAAAACAAACAAACCAACCAAAAAACGGTAGAAAATCTGAGTCACAAGCTGTGTGGACTGGTCCGTCCTAAAACAGAAGATATAAACATCGCATTGAGAAACAGGAGTCAGAGAGAACTAACAAGCAAGTGGGAGAAAGTACAAGGGTCAGCACATTTGAAATCAGGGGTCAGATTTTGGCAAGTCGAGGAAGAGAGGTTTACATGCACTGAATGGAGTTAGAAAGCTAACCACTGAAGAATCTCAACTACTGGTATCCATTAGAACTTAGGGTGAACAGAGAAGAGGGGGAGTGGAATTAATTCTTTCATATCAGTGAGATAAGAGGTGTTGCTGATAATTTTTTGATGAAGAATTAAAGATGTCTGCATATTATTTAGCATCATAGAGGTAATCGCCAGAATCGCTACAAGCTAAAATGATTAATTTTAATTAAAACTGTTCCTTGTTAATATGTACTTTTCCGTGTTCTAGTCTTCTATGTTGTTGGAATTTTTTTCACAAGGTATGTATAATTATTTTAGGAAAATAAAAGTTACATTTCACCAAGATGATTCCCCAAGCTTTTCCAAACATGCATATGTATACTTACACTGTAAAAAAAAAAAAAAAAAAAAAAAAAAAAAGCAGCAATGCATCAGATGTAATTTAGGAGGCAACATGTGGGAAGGATTTTGGGGGCTAGCCTTAGAAACCTTAGTCCTCTAATCACCTGCCTGATGTGGGACTCAATCCCAGGTCCTCCGCTTCTCCCTGTGCCCTTCACCCTGCTTGTGTGCTCTCACTCTCTCTCTCTCAAATAAATCCATAAAATCTTAAATAATAAACCAGATTTGTAGGATTGTTTTAAAGAAACAGTGTCATACATAAGGAATCCAAGAAGTAACAGATTCTAATGAATTAGAATCTTTACTAAACCATTCTCCTTCGATTTAAAGATAAAGAAGTTTCAGTTAAGGAGTGCCATTTTAAATGAATGGCAAGAAGCTTTGTGTTACCCGTCCCCTTTGTCACCTGGTTGACTAGATGTGTTGGCCGTCATTCTTATTTTGGTAGTTGGTGACAGCTAGTTTGTTACGTAATCTGGAAGATTCTAAATATCTTGGGTTACGTACAGGTAGATGTGAGCTTTTAAAGTGACTTCTTGGACTTTAGTTTCTTTGCTTCTTTAATGGGTATCTGGAAAACAGTGGTGCCCACAGGCAGGCACTATGAAGAATGGAATTTCCAGAAAAATGTTAATTAAATAAGGACTGAAAAGAATGAAATTTGGAATATGAGTATTTCTACTAAAATGGATACCTTGTGTGTTAAATTGGGTGAGTTTCTTCTGTTGCCTCACCATCCAACTCCCAGATCTTTCTCTAAGATTGTGAACCTTTAAAGATACCTTTACCACTCTTGTATTCCAGGGACAACTCATCTAATCATAAATGCATGCTCTGTAGATGTTCACCACGACTGAACAAAATGTCAGCGAATCACTTCCCATAGGTAGACTTGAAAAATAAAAACAAAACTTCAGAATCCATGGGCTCCATGTCTTCTGGTCACGATGAATCACTTTAAAAACACTGGTCAGAAATGTGTGCTAAGAGTATCAGGTGTGATTAGAGGAGCCATCAGGATGGCAGCAAGAGTACTTACTTCATTGTCTATTCTCAGAAATTTGATTTGAGCCACAAACTTGGATGAGAACGGTGGGCACAGGCTTCTTTTCAATTTCATGTCTGGAATGAAAGGGAGATCAGCATTTCATCTTTCAGGGAGGAGATGAGTTTTTGAGAGCTGTTCTATTAAAGAATGGAGGGTTTTATTTACAAATTCTGGGGAAATTGACTTGAACCCTCAAGAACTATTACTGGCTAATTCTAGGATAACAGCATTTTCCTTTTGATCATTTTCCCCTCCACTCTCGTCACTAGAAATAACTTGCATAGAGAGTTTAGGGTCACACTTGAAGAGTTTCTAATTCGCAGGCATGGCAGGAAAAAAAAAGTGTACATTTAATCCTTTTCTTTTCAAGCCAAAACAGGAGAAGGACTGTTTAAAAATACAGGCTCCAGAGTTAGTGAGAGCCACCGAGTTTAGATCCTTGTTCTTCCACATACTAGCTGTGTGACCTTGAGCATGTAGGAACATCCTTTTTCCTTAGTTTCCTCTTGAAAGTGAGGGTGAGACTAGGACCTACAGTAAAGGGCGGCTGGGAGCCAAACCATGTCAGACTTGAGAAATACTTTGCTAGATTCCTGATTTCCCACTGTTACTAGTTAACTATTTTAAGCCTCCCTTTTTCATCTGTAAAAAGAGAGAATTATTTTGCCTATATTATTGTGTTGATGTGAACATAACACTTGCTGTGTCTCTTGGCACATAATTAGACATTGATAAATATTAGTTATTATTTATTACTCTGACTTTTCGATAACACAGCAATTGTAACACCAAATAGGGTCTCTTCAGAGTGAACTTCAGAAACACTGCCATCTAGTGACACATCCAAACTCTCAATATCCTCTCTATTTCAGAGGCTCTAGCTCTACACCTTTGATTATTTCCAGCTCATTGATGAAATGGGCTCTGCTCAATCCTTTCAAGGCATGCTTTGAAAAGCTCTGCTTTGAAAAGTCACTGCTGGCCTCTGCTGCCCGCCCCAGACATCAGGGAGCTAGACAGATAAGAAAGGGAAACAGGTTGGCCGCATCAGCCCTGCGTGTGTACTCGGATTCTAACAAGCCATTTGTTTCTTTCCTAACTGCATTGACTCAAGCCTGGACACAGTGTTTCCTTAAGCAAACTGAACCTGAACAATACTGAAAAATCAATAAAACAGCAAAGCACAAAATGAGCTATGGCATTACTCCACCGTGCCATGGGACTGTCAGATCATATTGGGGTAGAGGGTGGTTAAAAAGGCTACGGAAGAGCCATGGCAATTATACAGTATGTCCCGTGTGACCAGAGGCCAGTGAACTAAGGATTATCTCAGTTAAGCAAGAGTGTAGTAGGTGTTGCGGAAACCACTGGCTCCCGGAGGTATTTGTGTGTTCATGGACTAGAACAGAAATTGCCCTAAAACGAACTGAGCATGCTGAACCTCATCTAAAGAGCAAACACAGAAATACGATAACTAACGGTGACTCTTGTGTCCTATGTGTGGAGGCCATTCGTTATATCTTCACAGTCCTGCTGCTGTTTGCCGGCAAACACCTGTGGGTCAAGGATTGTTCAGGCTCTAAATGTTGAGGAAATTTCTCAACTTAATAGAATGGAATAGACTTTAGAATCTTTTGCTTCAATTACCCAAGTAATAAAAGAAAAATTTCTGAGAGTAGAGATAGAGGAGGAGGTCAGGCCCCAAATGCCTAGAATTCTATTTCTGCCTTCTGCTTGATCTTGTGGTTCAGGACCCTGGTCTCCAAATCTTGGCGCCATCCTCACTTCTTTAGGAAGTCTCAGCCGGCCTCGGTGAGATCAAATTTTCCAGCACTGTTCTCATTGAACCAAGTACTCACTTTCTTCACACTTGTCACATTGGATTACATTGATGTGTGTGATTATTTGATTAACATGTCTTTTTCCTATTTGACTGTAAGCCCCATGAGAGTGGAGGCCCTATCAGATTTTGCCTGATCTCTTATGCCCACAGTCAGTGCAGACCTGTCACCACACAGGTGCTAAATAATTGATGAAAGGGGGAGATCACTCCTTGCTGGCTGAGCCAAACCTGTCACTGACCAGAAACGGATATATGCCTGTGGTCAAAAACCTTTGGACCTATTCACTGTCCATCCTGCTAGTTAAAAATGACTGTCACAGGGAGAACAGGGTGCTCAGGGAGAAAAACTAGGACTAGTGTGGCAGAAGAGGGACAAATTCATTTTGTCAGAAATAGGAAAGTAATATCTCACTCTTCTCTCTAAAACAGGACGAAGCTTAAGGTTTATGTTGGGGAGCAATGACTTAATTCTTCTCCAAAAGTAACCTTCGAATTGGGTGTAAATGACTAAAATTCAGTTTTATATTGGTGGTATGAAATCAGTTGATATAACACTTGATCTTAGCCAAAAGGCCAAGAAGCAATGAAATCAGTTGATATAACAATTCCTCCCTAAAATATAATTAAATAGTGCTTTATAGGTCTGATATCAAAATAATAGTTTATGTAGTAAACCCTGCTTTCAGGTCAGCACCCAAACCTACATGTGTTGATAGAGGGGGAAATGGGAAAATGAGGAACAAAAAAACATAAAAAGCCTTGGAGAACCTCAAAAAATAAATCTCAAGTCAACAAATACCTGTTTCAAGATTAAATACTACAGAATTGGAGTTCATAGCCTCATCCCTTCAACATGACAATAGTAGCATCGGGCCTATGTTGCTCTTATTGGTATTGCCAAAAATTCACCAAATATTTTTAGTAAGATAATACGTGGGGTTGAGGAGTAAAAGAAATGGTCCTTTTCTTCAAGGAGACTACATTATATTTCCATGAGGAATATGTTATATTTGTTATTGTAAAAAAGGAAGCTGACTTCTCTTACCCTCTAAAAACAGAATTTTATTTTGGGAATATTCTTTTTTTTTTTTTTTTGAAGATTTTGTTTATTTATTGGAGAGAGAGAGGGGGAGCACAAAAATGGGGAGTGGAAGAAGGAGAGGGAGAAGCATACTTCCCCACTGAGCAGGGAGCCTGACATGGGACTGGATCCCAGGACCCTGAGATCATGACAAGAGCTGAAGGCAGATACTTAATCAACCAAGCAACCCAGGTGCCCATGGGAATATTCTTGGTTGAGAGAAATGATTTAATCTGCTTTCATTGGTGGACCAAGAGAGTCTAAAAGAAAAAAAAAATTCTACCTACCTATCTAGACACAAATTCTTTTAACATTCAGTGTTACAGATAGAATTAGTGATGTATCAGTGTGCTTTTAGGGCTACAAAGGGTTATGGACTATGAGGAATTCTACTGTCTTTAGCCTAATAAAATACTTATAATGAGGTCAGATAGAATTAAGGGGGCAATTAAACATCTGACAGCAACAGTTTTATAGGTTTTGCTTGATTTAAGGAGTACAATGATAGTCTGGTAGTCATCATCTGGTGGTTAGAAGTTAACTTTAAACTCTTTGGAAGCCATATCTAATGAGTAATGTCCAAAATAGTTCCAAATGGGCTCCAAAAAACATGAGTTATGTAGGATTAAGAATTGTATAAATGGAATCTAGTTTGGTAATCAAAGTAATGAAGGTAATGAAGGACCTTATACTACACTGAGCCCCATTATAAGTTGGTTTCTTAAAAAATTGAACTGTGTAATCACCGATACTCTTCTTCAGCATGTTTTCCTACAAATATACACAGAAATAAGAGTTCAAAAATCACAATGTATCAGCTAGGTTCTAGCATTCTGTGAGTTTCATATCTTATATCTGAGTTCTAAGATTACTGTGCCATCTGACTGATATACACGTTCTTTCCTTTTTATTTTTATTTTTTACTAGATTTTTTAATCTATATGATGTGATGACTTTTTAGATAGAGCTAGGATCTAGGACTCTTGTAAAAAGTGTTTGCTGGAGGGAGGAGTCAAGATGGCGGAGAAGTAGCAGGCTGAGACTACATCAGGTAGCAGGAGATCAGCTCGATAGCCTTATCTAAACATTGCAAACACCTACAAATCCAACGGGAGAGTGAAGAGAAGAAGAACAGCAACTCTAGAAACAGAAAATCAACCACTTTCTGAAAGGTAGGACTGGCGGAGAAGTGAATCTAAAACGACGGGAAGATAGACCGCAGGGGGAGGGCCCGGCTCCCGGCAAGCGGCAGAGGAACGGAGCACAAAATCAGGACTTTTAAAAGTCTGTTCCACTGAGGGACATTGCTCCAGAGACTAAACCAGGGTGAAGCCCACGCGGGGTCAGCGTGGCCCCAGGTCCCGCAGGGTCACAGAAGGATCGGGGGTGTCAGAGTGTCGCAGAGCTCGCAGGTATTAGAACAGAGAAGCCGGCTGCAGAGACAGAGCCGAGGACTGAACTCTCAGCTCGGGGTTACCTTGAACTGGTCACGGGCTGGGTGAGCTCGGAGCGTGGCTAGAGGCTGGGGATACGGGAGTGATTGGGTGCTGTCCTCTGGGGGCGCACTGAGGAGTGGGAACCCAGGCTCTCAGCTCCTCCGGGCCGGAGACGAGGAGGCCACCATTTTCATTCCTGTCCTCCGGAACTCTACGGAAAGCGTTCAGGGAACAGAAGTTCCCAAAAGCGAACCCGAGCCAATTACTTAGTCCGACTGCCGGTAAGGGCGGTGCAATCCCACCTCGGGCAAAGACACTTGAGAGTCACTACAACAGGCCCCTCCCCCAGAAGATCAACAAAATATCCAGCCAGGACGAAGTTCATCTATCAAGGAAAGTAGGTTCAGTTCCTAAGACAGCAGAGCAATTCCAGAGGAGGAGAAAGCAAAGCACGGAACTCATGGCTTTCTCCCCATGATTCTTTAGTCTTGCGGCTACTTCAATTTTTTTTTTCTTTTTTCAATTTTTTTTCTTTTTTCTTTTTTCTTCTTCTGCTAAATTTTTTAAAACTTTTACCCTTTTCTTTTTTAACGTTTTTTGACTAGTTTATCTAAATATATATATTTTTTCTTTCTTTTTTATATTTTTTCTTTATTTGTTTTATTTTTTAAATTTTTTTCTTTTTTTTTCTGAACCTCTTTTTATCCCCTTTCTCCCCCCCCACAATTTGGGGTCTCTTCTCATTTGGTTACAGCGCATTTTTCTGGGGTCTTTGCCACCCTTTTAGTATTTTATTTGCTCCTTCATATCCTCTTATCTGGACAAAATGACAAGGCGGAAAAAATCACCACAAACAAAAGAACAAGAGACAGTACCGAAGGCTAGGGACCTAATCAACACAGACATTGGTAATATGTCAGATCAAGAGTTCAGAATGACGATTCTGAACATTCTAGCCGGGCTCGAAAAAGGCATGGAAGATATTAGAGAAACCCTCTCTGGAGATATTAAAGCCCTTTCTGGAGAAATTAAAGAACTAAAATCTAACCAAGTACAAATCAAAAAAGCTATTAATGAGGTGCAATCAAAAATGGAGGCTCTCACTGCTAGGATCAATGAGGCAGAAGAAAGAATTAGTGATATAGAAGACCAAATGACAGAGAATAAAGAAGCCGAGCAAAAGAGGGACAAACAGCTACTGGACCATGAGGGGAGAATTCGAGAGATAAGTGACACCATAAGATGAAACAACATTAGAATAATTGGGATTCCAGAAGAAGAAGAAACAGAGAGGGGAGCAGAAGGTCTATTGGAGAGAATTATTGGA
The DNA here is from genome assembly GCF_922984935.1 of Meles meles. NCBI lineage: Eukaryota > Metazoa > Chordata > Mammalia > Carnivora > Mustelidae > Meles > Meles meles. The sequence continues at coordinate 15,682,254 of NC_060079.1, read as the reverse complement.
GAGAATTTCCCTAATATGGCAAAGGGAACAAGCATCAAAATCCAGGAGATGCAGAGAACCCCCCTCAAAGTCAACAAGAATAGGTCCACACCCCGTCACCTAATAGTAAAATTTACAAGTCTTAGTGACAAAGAGAAAATCCTGAAAGCAGCCCAGGAAAAGAAGTCTATAACATACAATGGTAAAAATATTAGATTGGCAGCAGACTTATCCACAGAGACCTGGCAGGCCAGAAAGAGCTGGCATGATATATTCAGAGCACTAAACGAGAAAAACATGCAGCCAAGAATACTCTATCCAGCTAGGCTATCATTGAAAATAGAAGGAGAGATAAAAAGCTTCCAGGACAAACAAAAACTGAAAGAATTTGCAAACACCAAACCAGCTCTACAGGAAATATTGAAAGGGGTCCTCTAAGCAAAGAGAGAGCCTAAAAGTAGTAGATCAGAAAGGTACAGACACAATATACAGTAACAGTGACCTTACAGACTAATAATGGCACTAAATTCAAATCTCTCAATAGTTACCCTGAATGTTAATGGGCTAAATGCCCCAATCAAAAGACACAGGGTATCAGAATGGATAAAAAAACAAAACCCATCAGTATGTTGCCTACAAGAAACTCATTTTAGATGCGAAGACACCTCCAGATTTAAAGTGAGGGGGTGGAAAACAATTTACCATGCTAATGGGCATCAGAAGAAAGCTAGGGTGGCAATCCTTATATCAGATCAATTAGATTTTAAGCCAAAGACTATAATAAGAGATGAGGAAGGACACTATATCCTACTCAAAGGGTCTGTCCAACAAGAAGATCTAACAATTTTAAATATCTATGCCCCTAATGTGGGAGCAGCCAACTATATAAACAAATTAATAACAAAATCAAAGAAACACATCAATAATAATACAATAATAGTAGGGGACTTTAACACTCCCCTCACTGAAATGGACAGATCATCCAAGCAAAAGATCAACAAGGAAATAAAGGCCCTAAATGACACACTGGACCAGATGGACATCACAGATCTATTCAGAACATTTCATCCCAAAGCAACAGAATACACATTCTTCTCTAGTGCACATGGAACCTTCTCCAGAATAGATCACATCCTGGGTCACAAATCAGGTCTCAACCAGTATCAAAAGATTAGGATCATTCCCTGCATATTTTCAGACCACAATGCTCTGAAGCTAGAACTCAATCACAAGAGGAAAGCTGGAAAGAACCCAAATACATGGAGACTAAACAGCATCCTTCTAAAGAATGAATGGGTCAACCAGGAAATTAAAGAAGAATTGAAAAAATTCATGGAAACAAATGATAATGAAAACACAACAGTTCAAAATCTGTGGGACACAGCAAAGGCAGTCCTGAGAGGAAAATATATAGCAGTACAAGCCTTTCTCAAGAAACAAGAAAGGTCTCAAGTACACAACCTAACCCTACACGTAAAGGAGCTGGAGAAAGAACAAGAAAGAAACCCTAAACCCAGCAGGAGAAGAGAAATCATAAAGATCAGAGCAGAAATCAATGAAATAGAAACCAAAAAAACAATAGAAAAAATCAATGAAACTAGGAGCTGGTTCTTTGAAAGAATCAATAAGATTGATAAACCCCTGGCCAGACTCATCAAAAAGAAAAGAGAAAGGACCCAAATCAATAAAATCATGAATGAAAGAGGAGAGATCACAACTAACACCAAAGAAATACAGACAATTATAAGAACATACTATGAGCAACTCTACACCAACAAATTTGACAATCTGGAAGAAATGGATGCATTCCTAGAGACATATAAACTACCACAACTGAACCAGGAAGAAATAGAAAACCTGAACAGGCCCATAACCAGTAAGGAGATTGAAACAGTCATCAAAAATCTCCAAACAAACAAAAGCCCAGGGCCAGACGGCTTCCCAGGGGAATTCTACCAAACATTTAAAGAAGAACTCATTCCTATTCTCCTGAAACTGTTCCAAAAAATAGAAATGGAAGGAAAACTTCCAAACTCATTTTATGAGGCCAGCATCACCTTGATCCCAAAACCAGACAAGGATCCCACCAAAAAAGAGAACTACAGACCAATATCCTTGATGAACACAGACGCAAAAATTCTTGCCAAAATACTAGCCAATAGGATTCAACAGTACATTAAAAGGATTATTCACCACGATCAAGTGGGATTTATTCCAGGGCTGCAGGGTTGGTTCAACATCCGCAAATCAATCAATGTGATAGAACACATTAATAAAAGAAAGAACAAGAACCATATGATACTCTCCATAGATGCTGAAAAAGCATTGGACAAAGTACAGCCTCCCTTCCTGATCAAAACTCTTCAAAGTGTAGGGATAGAGGGCACATACCTCAATATTATCAAAGCCATCTATAAAAAACCCACCGCAAATATCATTCTCAATGGAGAAAAACTGAAAGCTTTTCCGTTAAGGTCAGGAACACGGCAGGGATGTCCATTATCACCACTGCTATTCAACATAGTACTAGAAGTCCTAGCCTCAGCAATCAGACAACAAAAAGAAATTAAAGGCATCCAAATTGGTAAAGAAGAAGTCAAACTATCACTCTTCGCAGATGATATGATACTATATGTGGAAAACCCAAAAGACTCCACTCCAAAACTGCTAGAACTTGTACAGGAATTCAGTAAAGTGTCAGGATATAAAATCAATGCACAGAAATCAGTTGCATTTCTGTACACCAACAACAAGACTGAAGAAAGAGAAATTAAGGAGTCAATCCCATTTACAATTGTACCCAAAACTATAAGATACCTAGGAATAAACCTAACCAAAGAGGCTAAGAATCTATACTCAGAAAACTATAACGTACTCATGAAAGAAATTGAGGAAGACACACAGAAATGGAAAAATGTTCCATGCTCCTGGATTGGAAGAATAAATATTGTGAAAATGTCTATGCTACCTAAAGCAATCTACACATTTAATGCAATCCCTATCAAAATACCATCCATTTTTTTCAAAGAAATGGAACAAATAATCCTAAAATTTATATGGAACCAGAAAAGACCTCCAATAGCCAAAGGAATATTGAAAAAGAAAGCCAAAGTTGGTGGCATCACAATTCTGGACTTCAAGCTCTATTACAAAGCTGTCATCATCAAGACAGCATGGTACTGGCACAAAAACAGACACATAGATCAGTGGAACAGAATAGAGAGCCCAGAAATCGACCCTCAACTCTATGGTCAACTAATCTTCGACAAAGCAGGAAAAAATGTCCAATGGAAAAAAGACAGCCTCTTCAATAAATGGTGCTGGGAAAATTGGACAGCCACATGCAGAAAAATGAAACTGGACCACTTCCTTACACCACACACGAAAATAGACTCCAAATGGATGAAGGACCTCAATGTGAGAAAGGAATCCATCAAAATCCTTGAGGAGAACACAGGCAGCAACCTCTTCGACCTCAGCCGTTGCAACATCTTCCTAGGAACAACAGCAAAGGCAAGGGAAGCAAGGGCAAAAATGAACTATTGGGATTTCATCAAGATCAAAAGCTTCTGCACAGCAAAGGAAACAGTTAACAAAACCAAAAGACAACTGACAGAATGGGAGAAGATATTTGCAAACGACATATCAGATAAAGGGCTAGTATCCAAAATCTATAAGGAACTTAGCAAACTCAACACCCAAAGAACAAACAGTCAAGAAATGGGCAGAGGACATGAACAGACATTTCTGCAAAGAAGACATCCAGATGGCCAACAGACACATGAAAAAGTGCTCCACGTCACTCGGCATCAGGGAAATACAAATCAAAACCACAATGAGATATCACCTCACACCAGTCAGAATGGCTAAAATTAACAAGTCAGGAAAAGACAGATGCTGGCGAGGATGTGGAGAAAGGGGAACCCTCCTCCACTGTTGGTGGGAATGCAAGCTGGTGCAACCACTCTGGAAAACAGCATGGAGGTTCCTCAAAATGTTGAAAATAGAACTACCCTATGACCCAGCAATTGCACTACTGGGTATTTACCCTAAAGATACAAACATAGTGATCCGAAGGGGCACGTGTACCCGAATGTTTATAGCAGCAATGTCTACAATAGCCAAACTATGGAAAGAACCTAGATGTCCATCAACAGATGAATGGATAAAGAAGTGGTATATATACACAATGGAATACTATGCAGCCATCAAAAGAAATGAAATCTTACCATTTGCGACGACGTGGGTGGAACTAAAGCATATCATGCTTAGTGAAATAAGTCAATCGGAGAAAGACAACTATCATATGATCTCCCTGATATGAGGACGTGGAGAAGCAACATGGGGAGTTAGGGGGATAGGAGAAGAATAAATGAAACAAGATGGGATTGGGAGGGAGACAAACCATAAATGACTCTTAATCTCACAAAACAAACTGGGGGTTGCTGGGGGGAGCTGGGATTGGGAGAGGGGGAGGGGGCTATGGACATTGGGGAGGGTATGTGCTATCGTGAGTGCTGTGAAGTGTGTAAACCTGGCGATTCACAGACCTATACCCCTGGGGATAAAAATACATTATATGTTTATTAAAAAAAAAAAATTGGAAGGGGAGGTGAACCATAAGAGACTATGGACTCTGAAAAACAACCTGAGGGTTTTGAAGGGTCAGGGGTGGGAGGTTGGGGGAACAGGTGGTGGGTAATAGGGAGGGCACGTTTTGCATGGAGCACTGGGTGTTGTGCAAAAACAATGAATACTGTTACGCTGAAAAAATAAATAAAATAGAAAGCCAAAAAAAAAAAAAAATAAGTGTTTGCTAAGCTGCATTGTGTGTCTAACATGCCCTTAGAGATTAACGGTACTAATGACACAACTGACCCACCCTACAGATTAAATGAAATCACCTCAATGTAATGACCTCAGCTCATTCATATCTGGCATGTTCTGTGTAATGCAGGTGTTGTCATTTATATTGCAGTATATGTATTACATTATGGCCCATCAATCACAGGTACTGTTTTAGGGAAATAAAAGGAAATGGGCTAAGATGCAGAGCTGATAAAGGAAGTGGGTGTAAATGAAAGGTCTTATAAATTTAATGGTAGACAGGGTCCCGTTTCAGAAAGTCTGACTAACTGAAAGAAGTGAAGAGAAAAGATAGAATTAGCATCAAAGACATAAAATTATAATTATTCTCTCATCCTACATTGGTATACTAGTTAAATTTGGGTTCTTGCCAATTCTCTAAAGGACGGAGCATTCTCTTGATTACAATACGCATGGATGTAGTCCTAAAAGACTATATAATCTAAATTTGTACAAGACTAAATGAATCATATATACACAAAGGAAGTGGTTCCTCTTTCCCCAAAATAGTGTGATATACCTATACGTAGCAATTAGTTCTAAAATATATCACAAGAGAATTTGATACTATAAGTGCTAAATTATCAAGGTTTGTGAATTATTTACTTAAAAAAAGACTTGTTTCTGATGTACTGAAACTCAAAGTCTTGAGTATATGCAAGATTGTTCCTATAATAGTACACATCTCTTTTAGTAACTTTCATTTGACCGTGCTTTCTTGAGTAAAACAGAAAGGAGTAAAATTTCAGCCATTATACAAAGAATGTCTCCAGGACAATGTTAATTGACCCCGGAGGTAAGTGTGTGCTTACCTGTATCATAGCATTTGATCATTCTAAAATTGTAACTGCTTTTTGACTTGTCTGTTTCACATAGAGCTCCTTGAGAATAGCAGTGGTACCACTGCAAATAGAATTAACTCAAAAATACTTGCTTAGTTAATAACTTGGGTTTATACAAAAGCAAAATAGGGACTCAGTTGACTTTAAGAATTCCTTGATAGTACACATGTCAGATGTACTTAAAATTATCTTACAAAAATTTGATTGAAGGACTCTTCCTGTTGTATTGCATTCTTTCTTTTTTATGCCAAGTAGATTTGTACTCATTTTTAAGGAATTCTAAACTTTTTATTAATATTAATTCAATTTAATTTAGTGAGCTTTATTGAGTTTCTATTTTGTGCTATGTGCTAAAGAAGCATGATGAATAAGACACAATTGTTATCTTCAAACATTAGATATGTAAAGAAATAATTATAATATAGTATGAGAAGAGTAATAATATCGGTATAAAATGCACCCTTAGCATAGAAGAGAGTGGATTAAGTCTGCTCAGACAAGTCCGAAAGACTTCCTGACAGAGATGACCTCTCCACTGAGGTTTCAAGGATGGTTAGTAGATGGGATGGAGGAGGAAGGACTCATCCTGGGCAGAACAATAGGTGCACAAGCAGAATGGAGCATCATGGGTAGACAAATGTGCAAGGAGGGACATGCTGTAGAATGTGGTCAGAGAGGCAAGCTAAGCACATATTATGTAGGGTCGTGTAAGATATTCTAAGGAGCTAGCATTCCATGTTATAACTAAGAGTTTTAGCATGAAGTAGGTAAGCTCATATTTGTGTTTTAGGAAGACCACATTTGTGACAGGAGGAGGATCAGAGAAGGAGAAGATAATAAGGCAGGAAGTTTAAAAAAAAAAACAAAACTGTTGGACAATGTACTTCAGCTTCTGAATAGAAAACTCCACAGCCCAGACCCATAGAATTAGAATCTCTGGAGGTAGAAGCCCATGTGAGTCGGTTTCCAAAGTGCAGTCAAAGTAGAGAACCACTGGTTTAGACAATGACCTTCCCTTCAAGTTATTTGCGGAGGATATGAGAGCTTAAGTAAAGCAGCATAAATTTAAAAAAAAAGGGAAATAGAATCCAAACCTCCTGACTTCCAGCCCAGGGGCCTAACCACCAGACTGAATTACACCTAGGAACATCAGCAGATCATTGACCACCACTCACAAGTCAGCCCCATGGCATTCACTCATTTCTATCTCTACATGCTCAAAGTAGCAGAAGTTGACTACAGTAAGAAATAAAGGCATTTTTTACTTCTCCTAAGAAGATGACACTGAAGATGATGACAAACTCATTAGGGAGACCTAGTACTTTCATTTTATTATTTTATTTTTTGTAAGATTATTTATTTATTTATTTGACAGAGAGAGAGAGAGATCACAGTAGGCAGAGAGGCAGGCAGAGAAAGAGGGGGAAGCAGGCTCCATGCTGAGCAGAGAGCCGGATGTGGGCTCAATCCCAGGACCCTGAGATCATGACCCGAGCCAAAGGCAGAGGCTCGACACACTGAGCCATCCAGGTGCCCCAAGACCTAGTACTTTTAAATATAAAGCCAGAGAGCATCTATTCTATTCTAAGATATAGTTAATGGTAGAAGCACTTACGGAAACAGTCATAGGACTTCAGAGAAGTGAGAGTTAACTCTGGAAAAGATCACTCAAGGAAGAGACAAGACTCATCAAAATGTAAACTTCAAATTTAAAAGGCAATGAATGGCATTTTGTGGACATTCAGGTAACAATCCAATTAATTCTGACAGGTATGCACATAAGTCATTGAGTATTGCTTTTACTAGGCAAGATTTAGTAGATTCAGGAACAGTTTACAGCCTTTGCACAATTTTTAATTATGAATCAAAATGAGATGCAGTCATTTTACTCATGGAAAGATTAGGTCAATTGGAGAAAAAAATACAATTAACATTGAAGCAAAATGAGTTATTAAGCTCATGTGGCTCTGAAGAAGAGTCTTTCAAAGTGTTTCCACAGACAGAGTAGATAATCTATTTTTAACTGGCATAGCAATAACATTCACTGTGTCTACATGCAAATATCATCAAATACAAATTTAGTGAATATGCAAGAGTTATTTTGAAAATAACAAAAGACCAATTTTCCATAATATCACAATCATTAGTCTTCCCAGAACCATCATCCCTTCATCCCTCCTTCCTTTGCACATCTATAGGACTGTGGTATTTCATCTCTCCTATGACATTGCCCACATTTAGGCTTGAGTTTTGGATATCCAGGCACACTCTACTGTCCTGTACATGTCCACAAAGACCCACTGTGGCTGGGAAGGGGCGTAGTGAACAACTAACAGCGTGAATCTTGGGTTCAGACTACCTGGGTTCAGATTCATTTACCAGCAGAATCATCATAAAATAAGTCAGTAAAATTATAAAAATAAGTAAGTTACTCAGCACCTGTGTTTTAGTTTCTTCATCCTTAACATTAGGGTAATGACAGTATCTACCTTAAAAGTTTGTGGTGGAGATATTTCAATCAGTTATAGTAGTTACAACAGTGCCCCGAACACAGGACAAACTCAGTAAACGTTGGTTACGGTGCTATTGTGATTTATAATAAGAAATATGTATTTGGTCCTTGTTCCAGTTCCTGGCACAGAGTCCCTAAAACACTTGGAATTACCTGTGGAGAGAGTTCTAGTGTTGTTTGTTATGTTAATGAGATGACTTTTGGAAAGCTGTTAGGGATGGGGCCTGGTTGCCAGTGGAGACAACCATGTCATTATAGGGTTGGAACTTTCAGTCCCATTCACAACTTCAGGGATTGGGAAGGAGCTGAAGATTGAGTTTAAAGATCAATGGCCCAAAATCTAATCAATCATGCTTATGCAAAGAAGCCTCCATAAAATCCCCCAAAGGCCAGTGTCCAGGGACTTTCTGGGTTGGTGAACAGGTGGAGCTGTTGGAGAGTGGCATGTTTGGAGAGGGGATGGAAGCTCTGTGCCCTTTCTCCATATGTTACCCTATGCATCTTTTCCAGCTGCCTGTTTCTGAGTCATAATCTTTTATAATAAACTGGTAATCTGGCCAAGTAAAACGATTCTCTGAGTTCTGTGAGTTGCTATAGCAAAATTAATCAAGCCCAAGGAGGAGGTCATGAGAACATATGATCCATAGCTGGACTTGGGTTTGGCATCTGAAGAGGTTGGTATGGGGTAGTCTTGTGGACTTAGCCCTTAACCTTTGGCACTGAGGCTGATTGTAGTCATTACCAAAAAACGTACTCTGGAATTGGGTGCAGAATCATGGGTATTAACAGTGTCTTAGGGTAGGAGGTGTGTTGAATAGATGGAAAGGTTGATGAATGGGCAGGTGACATAGAAATAAAACATCTGATAGAAGAATAACAACATCCACTACAACCATCAGGACTTGGTTTTTTTCCTGATCTACTTCAAACCGCAGTAAATTGTCAGACAAGTTCTATAACCGCTCTTTGACCTTTACAAGATAATGAGGTCAATAATTCTTCCTCTCTTCAAACTGACACGGAGATTAATTCTATAATATTTTTCACTGTAACATTTGAAAATCATGTCTTATAAGTATAAAATATTACTTTAAAATATCTTAGTTTTTTTCCCCCAAAGATTTTATTTATTCACTTGACACACAGAGAGAGATCACAAGTAGGTAGAGCAGAAGGCAGAGAGAGAGGGGGAAGCAGGTTCCCTGCTGAGCAGAGAGCAGGATGCAGGGCTCCATTCCAGGACCCTGAGATCATGACATGAGCCGAAGGCAGAGGCTTAACCTCTGAGTTAAGGGTTAACTTAACTGAGCCACTCAGGCACCCCTAAAATGTCTTAGTTTTATCCACTACTTTCCAGCAGGAGTTGGGGGAACTATTTTCGAAGGAATCCTCAATGAGCTTAATATTATATTCTTTATTCAAGTTAGTAGATCTGGAGCATTACACGCACTAATTCTCTAATAATATAATGAGAGATCTCTTACTTGGGTTTGGCATCTGCTAAAGCACACGTCGTGAAGACAGCTGCCCCCATCTAGGGACTGTGATAAAACAGGACTGTGACAGCGCCTTCTAAGGAAAAGAACACTGCCCTGCTACCTGTTGAAAAACTCCCGATATAACAAGCATAGGTTTCCTCACTATGTAAAAGCATCAAATTGATACCTATTCGAGTTAAAAGGGATCTCTTCTCTGAGATCAATGTCTTGAAGATAGACCCAAGGATTATGGAGGAGGCTGAGTGCACAACCCAGAGGAAGAAAAGCGTACGTCAACCACTGATTTGTTAGTTTCTGTAAAAGTTGCACGCAGGAGATACATCACAGGGGCTGAGTCATTGGAGAACTTTCCAGGCTGAACACAAGCAGCACAGGCCCACTTGAATTTACAACTTGCAGGGAGAAAGAAGGGAGAAAAAAACTGCCGGGAGTAAACCTACCATTCCACTTACATGGTTTGATCAACTGTGATTTGTGGGAAGTGCCCGTTTCAAAGCCCCTGTGCTTTAGTTGAAGAGTTTATGCATTTCTGCTGCAGAAGCTGCATTAATTCTGACTCTTGGCCTCCAGGAGGCAGAAAAGACAAGTGCATTTTATGCCAAATGATGTTTCCTGTTTCCTCCATCAGAAGATTGCTGTCACTCTAGGCCTTGATCTATGCCTAAATCTTTGAAAAGCAGTGATAAATCTTTCTAAATAACAGTTTCCATATAATTTCACTGCAAAGACTATTAAAGCTGGAAAGAGCCTTAGAGATCATCTAGTGACAACTTCCTGTCCTTACAGGTGAAGAAATAGAGATTCGGAAAATCTAGGAGCCTTGGTCAGGATCACTGTGCCAGGCACTGCGAATGTCAGAACTAGATTCCAAGGCCTCAGACGCAGAGCGTCTTCCTCAGTTAGACACTGGTTAGGTTAGGTTACATTATGTTTTATATTACTGCACATGCCAGAGAACCCAATTTATTACCTGAAAACAATTCAAGATGATATGGAAGACTATAACTCAACAAAGCAGTGATGTATGAAGCCTTGTTACTTACAGTAAATATATAGGCAAAACATACAGACAAAAGTCTAAAAGGGCAGACTGCTCATAGATATGCAGAGAAAAATATGATTAAATGCTTTGACAAAAAAATGTTTGTTCTCCACTAGGTAACAGAGTACTCTAAAGTCTGTAGGGGTGTCAGTAAAAGAACTATTTGCAAAGATTTCAAATTTATTTGTCCTCATCTAAAATATTTACAACCTATTTCAGAATCTCATTTTTTATCCCCGACTTCCTTATGATTCAATCAGATATACATGTTCAGTCAACTACAAGTATTTCTTTCATGCCTACTATGCACCCTTTAATGCTATTCTCAGTGATTAGCAGAAGAACACTCAAAAGATGTCTGAATTTGCAAAGCAAAAATAGCTAAAGAAAAAAAGAAATACTTTATAATACTCACTAATATTGGACCAATATTGAGTATTGGTGAGTATCACCAATACTCACCAAATTGGACACCAATTTATGTGTCCAATACAAGACGCTTGTTAACAGAGAATGCTGACTTTCTGTTCTCTCAACATCTGTATCTATATAGATATATAGTACACAGACACAGAAATAGCTATAGATGTACATCTCTGTGTGTGTGCAACATCTCCCTTGACCTTGGCTTTGTTCCTGGAAAACAAATTAGCCAATGTGAGGAAGAGTAAACTTTTCTTTGACTTGGGAATGTTAATCCATTAAGGCTATTTAGAAGCTTAGAAGAATTCTTGGATAGGACGATCTCCCAACAAAGAGTAAATGAAAATGTGTAATTTAATGGAATTGCTGTATAACAAGCTACAAAACTAAACCTTGAGTCAGAGCAACCTTTATTTAAATTTATACCTTTCAGCAGCAAGGTACAGTTTTTCCAAATCTGTTGCCTTCTGATGCTTATAGTTATAAGAAGCTAGGAAGCCAGGTTATTCTGCAGGGTGGGGTATCTCAGAGTCAAAACAGTGCCCTTTGGGGCGCCTGGGTGGCTCAGTGGGTTAAAGCCTCTGCCTTTGGCTCAGGTCATGATCCCAGGGTCCTGGGATTGAGCCCCGCATCCGGCTTTCACTCTGCAGGGAGCCTGCTTCCTCCTCTCTCTCCGCCTGCCTTTCTGCCTAGTTGTGATTTCTCTGTCAAATAAATAAAATATTAAAACAACAACAACAACAACAAAAAAACACAACAGTGCCCTTTGAGCAATTCAAGAAGCAGTTCCTATCTGGAAAGACTTCAGAGACCTAAATGTTTGTCTGCACTGATGTTAGAGTCTGAAAGTCTACCAGTCGTGAAGTATTCATGCAGGTCCTCTTACAACAAACTAAACAAATAAGTAAAAATCTGTGTTTCTTTATTGCATAAGTAATATATATTCATTTTAGAGTAATCGTAAGGTAATGTAAGATAGTGACAAACAAAAAGTGAAAAAAACCTCATATTCTTATCACTCACAAGTAAGTACCATTATGCATATGCATAGTCCCCACATAATTTTTCTTAAAAGAAAACTTGGAAAATTTTATGTTTTATGATTTTTCTTATTTCTCTCCACATAACAGAAATCTTCTCTCTTTACATCATTTTAAACATCTGTGTAGTATTCCTTTGTCAAGAGGTAAGCTTTTTACAAATCCCCTAACATCGGACATTTTGTTTAGTTTCAACTTTCTAATAAGATGAGCCATGCCGCATTGAATTTCTTTGCAATAAGTCTTAGAACAAATTGCTGACTTATCCTGTTTCTTAGAATAAGTTTTAGAGTTCCTAGTTTAAGAATATACCAATTTTGGGGGCTCCTGGGTGGCTCAGTGGGTTAAGGCCTCTGCCTTCGGTTCAGGTCATGATCCCAGGGTCCTGGGATCGAGTCCCGCATCGGGCTCTCTGCTCAGCAGGGAGCCTGCTTCCCTCTCTCTCTGCCTGCCTCTCTGCCTACTTGTGATTTCTCTCTGTCAAATAAATAAATAAAATGTTTAGAAAAAAAAAAAAGAATATACCAATTTTTAATGGTGACCTCCTACTCTGCCTGGCTGGGCTTAAGGCAAGCCAGGGGAGGGACGGACCTTCATGGGAATGAGACCCCTCTCGGTCACTCTATCCCTCGACGGGTGTGTGGAGGGGGGGGAGGGGCTGCGCGGCGCAGACTTGACCCCACCCTCCTGCCCTCCGACTGCTTCTGACTTTCACCTACCTCTTGGCCAAGTTGCCAGGAGCTCTCCGTCAGGCGGGAAGGGCCGCAGGGCCCCGGGCTACCCACTGGTGGCCCCCGGGAGGGCTCCAGGTCCTCCCAGAGGTGGAGAGCTCACGCGGTAGCGGCGTTTCCTGTTCCCAGGGAGCCTTTTGGGTCAGCTGACCGGGTGGGGTGCCTGAGAAGCCGAGTCCAGGTAAGGGAGGCCTAGCGGTCCCTCTGGGGCAGGTGGCTTGTCCTCTCCCAGTGGCGCCGGGGACTGGCTTGGCGGCGCGGGCCTCGGTGCACGAGAGCCTGTGGGCCACCACCACCCTGAGGCAGCCACGTGCGCCTGGCCATCTGCGACTGTCGTTTCACAACCTCTCCCCCCTCCCCCACCGTGTGGTGTGTGCTTTAGTTCGCTTCTCTTCTTCTTCTTCTCTTCCTTCTCCTCCTCCTCCAGCCTCCTCCTCCTCCTTCGTCCAATTCTTTTGCTTGAAGAAAAAATGCTAATTTTGAAGGTTTCGATATTATTTCTAAATTGCTTTGTGGACAGGCAATACTAAAGTAAAATCCAATACTGCCAATGCTGGGTATTCTAATTTTGTTTCATCTTTGGCAATTTGACAGCAAAAATTCAGCCCAGGACACCGTTGTTATTATAAGGCCTCTTATTCAATGAAGCATTTATGAACACTTATTTCCGGGAAACAGCAGCCATCATGTAACAACCCCATGCTACCTGTTGGAATTTGAAGGCAGTAGAGGGATAGTCCCTGCCCTTATGAACCTTCAGGCAAGAGAGGACAGCTCAAAAGTGTGAAGCCTCCAAAGGATGAAGAAGTGGGGGTTTAAGGAGAAGCTGTTTTCAAGGGAGTGAGGTTAGTGCGAATGCGTGGTGAGCAAATTTGCCTAGATTAGCCTCCGGATGGGGTTTATTTAAATGAATGCCTCGGGTTCTAAGGCGCCTTCTTCCTTGGCTCTGCTGAGCAGCCTGGCCGTGGACTGGTTACATTTGTAATAAATGGTTCGTGTCCGCATAAAGGAACAAGGGAGCAGTAATTTTTCTTTTCTAATGGTCCATTACCACTGTCCTTTATGTGAAATGATAACAGTGGGCTCTCTCCCATCCACATCTTTGAAATGCTCTCCTCCCGTGGGGACCGCTGGCATGTGGTTATGCAAGAGGACCTCATTTTTGTCATGTTGGGTCACGGTGTTCCCTGCGGTGCGCGGCTCATCATAATTCTTTATACTTCTGCTTCTGCTTTTTTTTTTACAAGATTAAAATGCATGGGTAGCACATATCATCAATCCCCAATGTCACTTAAGTGAACCGTGTGTGTTTATACAGCTGCTGACTCCTGGGATACCCTCTTGGGAAGTAGACAAAAGTTCTGAATATAACTTTTGGTAAATTAGAAAATAGTACAGCCTAAATTTAAAGAAAAAAAAGTTAAAGTTTTTTAATTCAGTAACCTTGCCAACAGGGACAATGGTTATGCCCATAAAAGATCTCTGTCTCAGGAATGTTATTGGAAGTGATAGACAATATTTGGAACATAGATGGTATTTATTTGTTCTTTAAAGAAAACAGGAGTTTTGCAGGATTGCAATCCTTTGCCCTAATTATTTGTTTGCTTCTTTTAATTTATGATTACCAAAATCTGGAAATAATCCATTTTTTGATGTGTCTTTCCAACTGGAATGTTGGAAGTCCCCCGGGGGGACTTCTCTGCTCTGCACAGCTATGCTGATCCCCGCCCAGTTCCTGCCTCCAGTCCTGGAGGTGCATCAGGCTTTCACCCCACTCTGCCTCTTGTTAAACAACTCACTTACCTCAGTTTACACTGTGTCCATTGACTGGCCCAATAATCCTTTGAGGTAGATACAGATGAGGAGGCTGAGTTAGTGCCCTCCACTGAGCTATCCCTGTCTGTCACCATAGCTCTGTTTTTCTCTCTCAAAGTTCTTTCAAAGATCTTCCAGTTACAGATGGTTTCTTTCCATTGTTTATGCACTTTAAGGTATGAGGGGAAGTCTGTTGATGATGAATGATCAAGTTCATTGTCATCTGAAACACGCATGTGCGGGTATAGGTATGGGGAGCAATCCACACGTCTCTCCTCTTTCAGACTCTGTCCTATTTTATAATGAACTCCTGAATTTTAACCCTAAACACATTCCATCATGTCTTACTTTATCCGTTCAACAATTATGGAGCTGCTACTTCCTGGACCGAGTTTACAATTCCCTATGAATGTCTTCCCTTCCACCCCCCCACCCCGTGGGAGCTCACAACAAAACCGATTGTCAAGACTTCTTCCTGGTCTAGTGGTGTCCATATTGCTAATGCCCAGTACAAGTCCCAGGCATCCCAGGGACCTTACCTGGGCAGGTGTTGTCCTACACACAGACTGATGAGATAGTGCAGACCTAGTTTACTGTGGGTGTGGGTGTGGGAACTGCTCTATGGGGCTGTGGCACATATGGGGGAGAAGGAACAGGGATGTGATGAGTGAGTTACTGAGCTGAGTCATTTGAAAATCCTGGAGGCTGTGGAGGGGATAACTTGCAGCAGTCCAGGGTCTGCACACACAGAGGAGTACCTGCAGCATTTGTAGGGGGAAGCTTAGGTGAGACAGGAGAACTGAACTTGTTGGGCGGGATTAGCCCTGGGGTACCTGATTGGCCGCCTGCAGCAAGATTGACAGCCACCATCACGCCTCACATATTTACCTGCCAGAGGCCTTTAACCTGCTGGCTTGCCTACACTCTTGCTCCCTGCTAGTCTCTGCCACATGGCAACCAAAATAACCTAAAAACAGACTGATACCTTCTTCGTAATTCCACTGGCTTCTTGTCACATCTAGAATAAAACTTGGGCATTAACCTGGACTATGAGATCTGTTAGTTGGCCCTCAGCTTGCATCTCATCTTCTACCACTCCCCTTTCTTCTGCCCAGCCACATTGGATCCTTGCTGCTGCAAGCATTAGTGCTTCACACATTCTCTTAGTCCCCATTCACTTCCTTCTCCCCATTGAATACTCCTTGGTTTGATTTAGGATTCTGTTAGGATCTCACTTCCTCAGAGAGGCACTCTCCGACTGCTGCTATCTAAAATAATACCCACTATGTGTCTTTAGTTAGCCTCTTCCCCTGCTTCATTATATATTTTATAGTACCTATCACTACCAGACTTCCTTTCCTTTTTTTTTTTTAAGGTTTTATTTATTTATTTGACAGAGATCACAAGTAAGCAGAGAGGCAGACAGAGAGAGAGGAAGGGAAGCAGGCTCCCTGCTGAGCAGAGAACCCGATGCGGGGCTGGATCCCAGGACCTTGGTTTCATAACCTGAGCCAAAGGCAGAGGCTTTAACCCACTGAGCCACCCAGGCGCTCCAACTACTGGACTTTCTATTCTAGTCCCATTTGTTGTTTGTCGTACTCAGTAAAGTGTAAGCTCCATGAGCGCTGGTCTGTCCTTGACCACTGTTTTTAATGCCTAGGACAATGCCTACTTATAACTAGGGATCAATAAATAGACGATGAATGACTAAATAAACTAATAAATTAACTCACTAATGCTCTCAGCGTATATTAAAGAATTTTCTCTGTTGAGAGGTTTGGATTCATGTATGCAATCTGTGATAGAAGCATTCAATCAGTGTACAGGCTGTGCTAATCTTGAGGCTGATTTCACTTTACTTCTTAATAAGACAATTTAGTGATGACCCATTTTGTGGCTGAAAGGAAATAGCTAGGTATTTAATGTAAAACTAATAGTTTGTTGAGGTAAAAGGTAGAGCAGTAATAGGTCATTTAAAATACATAAGGGCGGGGGGCGTGCCTGGGTGGCTCAGTGGGTTAAAGCCTCTGCCTTCAGCTCAGGTCATGATCTCAGGGTCCTGGGATCGAGCCCCGCATCGGGCTCTCTGCTCAGTGGGGAGCCTGCTTCCCCCCCCCCCTCTCTGCCTGCCTCTCTGCCAACTTGTGATCTCTCTCTGTCAAATAAATAAATAAAATCTTTTAAAAAATAAAATAAAATACATAAGGGGAAGGGAAATGCCTTCATTCATCTATTCATTTATCCACTAATTCAACAACCATGTGTTGGTTCCTTCTCCTACCATGCTGAATGATAAGCCGTGAGAGTGCAATGGTGAAAAATAGTAGTATTTGCCCTCAGGGAGCTTTGGGTCTAATGGGAGTGTGTCTTAGTCAATTTGGACCCCTCAGCCATAAAACTACCATAGCTCAGGTAGCTCATAAACAATAGAAATTTATGTCTTACATTTCTGGAGACTGGGAAGTCTAAGATCAAGTGTCAACGGATTTAGTGCCTGGGGAGAGCTTGATTCCTAATTCATATATGGCCATCTTTCACAGTGTCCTCATATGGTAGAGGGGCAAGGAGTCTTTTGGGGGCCCCTTTTATGAGGGCACTAATCTCAATCATTACCTAATCACCCCAAAGCCCCCACCTCCAAAAACCATCACGTTAGCAGTTAGGTTTCAACCTATGAATTTGCAGGTACAGAAACATTTAACCTATGGCAAGAGAGTAACTAAACAAATGCTAGGAAATCAATTTAAAATTTTGGACAAGTACTGAAAAGGTGGGGTGCAATGTGCCATGAAATTAAATAAAGGCAATTCAGCCTGTTGTGGCGAGTAGAATATTCTTCCCGAAGGAAGTGACATCTAAACTGAAACCGGAAGGGTAAGGAGTTGCCTAAGTCAGGAAGAGGAGACAAGCATCCCAGGCAGGAAAGCAGCATGTGCAAGGGCCCTGAGGTACGTTGGTTTATTGGAAAAACTGAAAGGAGATCCAACATGACTGGAAAATACAGAATGGGCAGTTTCAGGATAGGAAATGAACCTGGTGAAACTCATAGAAGCTGATTTGTAGGACCAACAAAACTCCATCAAGAGAGTTAAGAGATGAATGCCAAAAAAAGATTTATCTTTTAAAAATATCACATTTGTGGCTGTGTTACAACAGCCCTAACTAATATACCATAATTGTCCCAATTCATGTCCCCTAACAGGATCCCTGCTGAAGAACAGTGGGCAGGCATAAAGGTGCCTTTTCTCACCTACTTTGCCCCAGAAAAAAACTGCCCCTACCAAAGACCTTCAGAAAGCAGATTGAGGAATCAAAGGTGTAGACTGGAGAATGATTTATCTACTCATCAAGCCATCCATCTAGAAACATTCATTCCACCAAAATTCTTTGGAAGCTATGCTTTTCAAGTCCTAGATGAATCTTGAAATATTACCCATATGTATTGAAAGAAATCACTTGTTTGGGGGTGGTCAGGAAAATTATAGCCAAAATCTTGGATTCAGTTGAACAATGAGAAAATTTGGCTGACCTTCAAAAAAGCATTCCTAATAATAAAAGCTATTATTCTGCAAAGAGTTTCCCAGAGGAAGTGGTAATAATCCCATAGTTTGAGTCATAGGAAATTTTGCTGGACAGAACATTCAATAACACACTTTGGGGAACAATCTTAAATTATAAAGGCGAATAAGCAGGATTACTTCATTGTTTCCCCATCTTTATTTTCCATAAAAGCTCCTTGTGGAGACTTTCACGACATGGGTGGCCAAATTATAATCACTGAATGTTATAGATGGCAATGAATCAAAATGTCATGACTGTTCTTTTCACTCCTATTTCTGACTTTTATTTGCAAGCCTTATCCTCTGGATTCTTTCTCCTTAGCATTTTCAGTTAATACCTTCCATTTTTCAATATTTTCTGTTATTTTCTTTAGTACTTACATTTCAGGGCTTTAATTAAGATACGGAGGGTACAGACAGTCTGGGTTCTCACATCTTTTGGTGTAACTATGAAAACAGTTTTTCAGGTGCAAATGAACTGTTGAGAGAGAATTTGCCCAGTTCCCATGCCTTTAATGGTGTTTTAATATCACCTCGCATCGTTAACAGGAAATTAACAACAAGATAATCCTCACATATTTTCTTTTGAAATGCTTACATTTTGTGTTTAAAGAACTTAGTGGCAACTTCTAAATTGCTTCCTAATCTATTTCTGCATTTCCAGGTGTCTTACTTAGGAGAAGAGGGGGGCAGTCCTAGGGCTACTAATTAGCCCAAAGCAAAATATAAGAAAGCTTTGAAAATTTTATCCCATTCCAGCCCAAGTGACATTCTCAGCTTCTAGAGGCTGCCCTCATTCCTGGGTTCAAGGCCCTTTTCCTCTAGCTTCAAAATCAGCTGTGGTGGATGGAGTCTTTCATACGCTTTGAATCTCTCTGACCTCCCTTTCTGTCACGTGTCTCTTGCTCTCCTATTCTGTTGCATCTCTTTAACTGGTTTTAAGGGTTCTTTTTATTCCAGTGTGTTTACCAGGATAATTTCCCTGTTTGAAGGTCAGCTGATGAGTGTCCTTACTTACATCTGCAATGTGTCTTCACAGCAGCACCTCAGTTAGTGTTTGATTGAGTAATCAAAACACAGGGATCTTGTGGGGACATCTTCAGAATTCTGATACCACAGGGAGCATGACAGGGACATGACTTCAGGCTGTCTGTGTAAAACAGGGTGTTAAACCACTCTTCTGCTGTCTTGGAGTTTCAACAGAGGCCCTAAAACTGGAGAACAAAAACGTGGAGTCCAAATGATCTCATGTCCTAATGAGTCGTCGTCCACATGCTGAACAATTACATTTTTTTCAGCCCCGCACCCACTCCTGCTGTATGGGAGAAGGATTCACTGGCAGTGAGGGCTCTTTGAGAGAATTTTGTCTATGTTACACACTCCAAGCTTACCAGCACCCTTGATGAAGGAAAAAAGGCATACTTCCTTTCACTTTCAGCTGAGGAAATGCTGTTTCAAGACAACCACTCATCTCTTCTCGGCCATTTGGCTAAGGTCAAGTGTGGTATCAAGACAACCACTCAGAGAGCTTGGCGCTAATTCCCTAGAATTTGAGGAATGCAGAGACAGGTGTCTGCCCCATTCTGGAAAGATGAGAGGCTTCCTCTGTCACCAGCTACGTAAGGAACAGTCTGCACTTCCAGAGTTTAATGGGGGCAAGGAAAGACAACTTGAATTTCCCAAGGGTCAAGAGTTTATTGTGGACAGCTAGTCTTGGCTCCTTCCAAAAGGAGCTCTGCCCAAGAGTACTTTTGTAAAGGAACAAGATGGCCCAGAAGAAGAAGCAGATGACAGAAGAGAAAGGTATCAAGAGCCAGCCACAGGAGGGGACTGGAGGAGGGGGAGCCCCAGTCATGGGGGAGAGGGTCTCCAAAGAACCCAACAAGCAGAACACAAAGAAGGAATCAGAATTTGGAATTGGCTATATTTAGAAAGCACCCACACCAGATCACAACCATATTGGCCAAGCTAGACCATTCTATGCCTTACCTACCCCTGGAGGGAAGGAGAAAGAAGAGAAGATGTGGCATGGGCCAACATGAGCTGGAGGAAGGGGGTATTTTACACTGGAAGAGAGTTTGTAATATGATGATTATTACACTGGACTGGACTGGATTGAAAGAACTACAGTAATTTCCTGAAGTTTCATCTAGGGGATGGGTAAAGAACTTTTCAACCCAGGATGCTGAAAGGAGATTAGTGGTAAGAAATAAAATTAGCTTGTATCCTCTTAAATCAAGCTTGTTCAATAAAGTAGTTCATGTTATATGTGTCATTAATTGCTGACATCACATATATATCAGAACAATTTTAACAGAGATGAGATCATCTCTCAGCTTTATTTTTACCTATTTAAATAGTATCAATTCCTTCAACTGAGTGTTTTAGTCATCTTTGAACATCTCCTGAAAAATCATCTCCTTATGGCTTCCATCAAGAGCCAAGATAATTCCATATACCTTGGCTCCCATTTTTATAGCTCTGTACTCTAAGGGAGACTGAACAAAATGACCTCTACAGATATTTCCAGCTCAGTAGTTATAAAACGAATTGTAGCTTTCTTCAAGGTCTCTTTGTCTTAGTTAACAGATTAGTGGTCCAGTTAGGGTTGAATCAGATAAATTCACTAACCCTTCACAGAACATTTGATTCCATGTAGAGACAACTCAGAGAATAATCTCCATACTTCATCTCCCATGGTCACCTTCAGTCACTTCCTCCTGGGACCCCTCTTCTCTTCATTTTTCCAGGCTCCAACCCTATTTTCTCAAATCTGCCAAGAAGTGTAGCTCTCACTTTAGAACCCCGATTCACTCTCATCTCGCTTCATCTCCAATGCTAGAGGCCTCTGTTAGAAAGGATATAGGCGCTGTTTTGTTTTGTTTTTTAAAGATTTAGGTTTTTTTGGAGAGAGGGTGTGCACAATAGGGGAAAGGGCAGAGAGAGAGAAAGAGAGAGAATCTCAAACAGACTTCCTGCTGAGTGTGGAGCTGGACAAGGGCTCGATCTCACAACACTGAGATCATGATCTAAACTGAAACCAAGAGTCCGACACTTAACTGACTGAGCCACCGAAGCACCTCAAGGATGTCAGTGCAGTTTTGACAGAAACACTTTAACATTGCTGGATATCCCAGAAGAAGAAACTCTGGGGAGAAGAACACTGACATCAAAGCAAAACCCAATTTATTAGACCACAGCAAGTTTTGATAGCTATAAACCTGACATGCAAATAGAACATTTTATGGCATATCACTACATTTAAATCAAAGTGCTTTTTAATAGAATATGTAATTTACAAATATAAAAGTACATTTTAATTGCCCACAAATGAGTTTTTAAAGCACTTAGGAGTATCAGGAATATAAAATGCAAATGATTAGATGAGTCGTGATGCTAAAACTAATAATTTAAATAGCAATAACTATATAAGGAGTAACTACGTCGTATTAAGAGAGAATTGTCAGGGTGCCTGGGTGACTGAGTTGGTTAAACAGCAGACTCTTGGTTTCAGCTCAGGTCACGATCTCAGGGTGGTGAGATCAAGCCCCATGTTGGGCTCCATACTCAGCAGGAGCATGAGCTGCTCGAGATTCTCTCTCTCCCTTTCCCTCTGTTGCATCCCCAAGCACTCAAGAGGTCCCAATCTCTCAAATAAATAAATCTTTGGAAAAAAAAAAAAAAAGGCAACATTCCCCAAACTGTGTATGAAGCCTTACATCTGTATCTTGTATAGGCATCATTATGGTTGGTGCAAAATCATGGTGTATGTGACAGAGATTTGAGGTCTATAGCCAGCTTTGTCACTTCTCTGCACCTCCATCCTACAGTATTGCACAGACATTGCCACTTACAGTTCTCCTGACTTTGCTCAGTGTGAGCCATGCTTGTTCTGACTTCTTCATTGTCTTACCAGTACCAGATACCTGTTTGTGTCTACCAACACCCTGCTTCTGTTCCATCCAACCAAAGAAAAAGCTTGGGATTGGAATTTAGGGAGCCCCTCACAGCATTTTTCTCTTGCTCGTGCCTGACGTCAGATCATCAAACAGCCCCACTGTAGTTCATTGTCTCATATGTCAGGTTCAAAGTAAGTGGACCAGTGAAATTACAGGATCATGGGCCCCTGGTCCAGCCTGGACACTGGATGTTAATAACAGCTGTTGAGTGATGCTGTGGAACCTGCTCAAAACCATTAGAATAATATTAATAACTCATAGAATTATGCTGTGTTTTAAGGCAAGACTGGGACAACGGTTTTCATAAATGCCTCAAAAGAAGATTATAGGCAGCCATGAAGATATCTGGTAAGGAAAGTCAACCTAGTCTAGGAGCCCTAAAAAGCTTCTCTGAAGAAAGGACATTCAATCTGAGATCCAGGGGATGAATATGTTATCCGGTATAAAAGAAGAGAACATTCAAAAAGGAATGTTTGAGGATCTAATAGATTCATGGAGCAAAAGAAGGAAAGAGAGTTGATTTAAGCGAGAGTGGTTCAGATGTTGCAGGATGATAATTAGAGAGAGGCAGGAGTGCTTGGGAGAGAGAGTCTAGAAGCCATTATACTACCTGGGGACAGAAATGAAGTTGGTTAAGACAAGGACGGTGCAGAAGAGATGAAGAGAGATGGGCATTTAGAAGGTACACTTAACACTGATGATCTGTTGCATATGGTGGGTGAGGAAGAGGAGGATGCTTTTCAGTTTCACAGTTGGATGGATGGCAGTGGCATTCACTGAGTGAGTGGTCATTTGGGGAAAATGGAGTTGTTGGGGATGAAAGGAAGAGATGTGTTTTGGTCTTACTGGTGTTGAGGTACCTGTTACATATTCATGTAACAATGTTGAGTAAACCATTACCTTGAGGCTCAGAAGAAAGGTCTGGACTGGGAATATAAATTTGACAGTTATTAAAGATGTTATATGAAGTCATTAGGGTAGATGAGGTTCCCTAGGGAGAGCATATAGAAAGAAATTAGAGTTAAATGAAGATAACAGAAGATGGCCACTGACCAACCTTAGGGCTTGCTAGTCCTTTATTTATTTATTTATTTATTTAAGATTTATTTAATTATTTTGAGAGAGAGAGAGACAAGAGTGTGCAGGGACAGAGAAAGAGTCTTTAGCAGACTCCTCGATCAGCCTCGATTAAGTAGAGCTTAATCGCATGAGCCTGAGATCACCACCTGAGCCAAAACCAAGAGTCAGACACTCAACCAACTGTGCCACCCAGGTGCCCCCACTCCAATAGTTTAAAAACTGGGGAGAAGATAATGGGTTGGAAATCACCATCAGAAAAAAAAAAAATGTAAAGTGTAATGAGACGTCCAGTGAAATGAGAACTTTAAAAAAAAAAAATCTTTATGAGTTAGGGACAGGGAGGTCTCAGCTGATCTTACCAAAAGCTCTTTGGAGAGTGAATAGTATGAATAGGAAAGTAATGGCATGAGTTCTCCATGCTTGAGAGCTGAGGAAGTGCAGAGTATAAACAACTCTTTCGAGTTGGTGTGACCAAATATCCAGTCTTCCTGCAAGATTAGGTTACAGTTCGGCCTATTGTCATGGACAAACTATTAACAGTGTCCTTCCTCCTTCATTCTCAGCCAAGTCCTGTTTGAGTGACAAATTATGCATCCGCCATGTGAAGGGCAGGGGCAAGGTAGAACAGCAATCCTTAGCTCCTTGGTGCAAAAGCGTGACAAGAAAGCAGACAGCCCTGAGCATAAGTTTCGGATCTGCTACTTCTTGGTTGTGGGAACTTAGGCAAGTTTATCTAAGCTCCCTGAGGCTAACAGGACTCAGTGCTTATTTCAGGATACAGTGCTTATTTCTTATAGTGTTAATACACAGTGCTCAGCGAATAGGAGTTCCTTTCTCTTTGTACCCTACGAATTGCTCTTTAACCCTTGTGGTAATGATTTGGCTTCATTTCCCTTCCTCTCTTTTCTCCTTCCTCTCGCCGCCTCACCCTAAAGCAGCTCAAAGACGTTGCGAAAGTAAAAGTGCTTATTTTTATATCGTCAACAAAGCACTCCATCTGTGTAACATGTTCCATTCTTCAGAATAGCAGGTGACCCAGTCTTCTGTCCCGTTATTCTAACCGGGCAAATGTATCGGTACCAGTTCATTCATGTGAGTACATTTCAACTGGTACTTACTGAGCGTTGCTTGAACAGAAGTGTATGATGTGATCCTTTACCTCAAGAACCATCTTTTGCAGGGAGACAACATACTGTGCCTAATATTTCTCCTGTTGCAATTCCTCTACCTTTGCTAGTGGCCACCATTTATTGAGCCCCTTAGACATACCATGATGGGCAGCTAGCTTCTTGCTGCACTAAATCTTTACATTGCACAAGGCATGACTAGAATCATTCAGTTTCACAAGTGAGGAAA
Organism: Meles meles; assembly: GCF_922984935.1. NCBI lineage: Eukaryota > Metazoa > Chordata > Mammalia > Carnivora > Mustelidae > Meles > Meles meles. The sequence goes on along the minus strand of NC_060079.1, from coordinate 15,657,550 downwards.
ACTGAAGTCCAAAGACAGGAATCAAACGGCTGAGGATTACAGACCTCATGGGCGTCCCAACTGGGGTCGGAATCCTGCTCCAGCTGATAGCACAGCGATGATTTCTCCATTTCTCAGTGGAATCGGAAACAAAATATCATGTCGATATTTCAGAGTTAAATTACTGTGCTAGTTATTTATATTGTTCACGGTTTTTATTTTTTTTTAAGATTTTATTTATTTATTTATTTGACAGACAGAGATCACAAGTAGGCAGAGAGGCAGGCAGAGAGAGGGAGGAAAGCAGGCTCCCTGCTGAGCAGAGAGCCCAATACGGGACTCGAGATATGGGGCTCAACCCAGGACCCTGAGATCATGACCTGAGCCGAAGGCAGAGGCTTAACCCACTGAGCCACCCAGGTGCCCCCTATTCTTTACAGTTTTTAATGAGAAAGTAACGTAAAATCCATTTCTGAAAGGTAACATTGATTCTAATTACATGTCAAGAGTAAATGGGACATTATAAATAGAAGTCAAGATGCGCACTCACTGAGCAGACAGTAAGTGCTCTTGGGGTGCTCAGGAAAGAGAGAGGGCACCCCCCAAACCAAAGGTTCTGGTGGAGGCTATAGGAAGAGGAGGGGAGAGAAGGGGCCTGAAGGGTCTGGAAGCATAGTTTATGCAAGTGATTGTCTAAGCAGACAGTGTGCTTTACAACGTGTGAAGATACAAATGCTTCCCAGGGGATTAGAGGTATGGATTTCCAAGGTCTTCTGTCTCCTCAGCCTTGACTATTTAAAGCAAATTTTCATGTAAATGCCCTTGAAGTCAAATTTGGATGGAACCAGCCCTGGTACAATCCAGGAGCTCCAAAGCTTCCCTGACTTGGACTCTCACTTTATAAGCAGGGATAGCTGTTTAAGCTTCAAAATTACAGTTTCCTGCAGTTTACCAATAGCACATTATTTATTTTTAGTTCTTGCCTCTAGCACTGAAATAGTGCAGACTTTAGCATGATTTAGAGTGTCCACTTAGAAGCTCGCTGAATAATGCTTGACTTTCATCACTGCTGAAAGAGTACTTAAAGCACCAACCCCGTGACTGTGCCGTCTTCTGCAGATCAAGGTTGATTAATAACGAGATTGCCTCACCCTGGCATCGTGCCTTTCATCTGAGCAAGACTGAAGGGATTCCTGGAAAAGATCCAGTTTTCTTTTGCCGCAGTGGTGGGATGTGCTGCAAGCAGGGGCAGAAAGGAAGGGCAAAGTTAGCATTTGTGTTTGGGCTGTGGGGAGGGAAATGAGAGGATTGAAATCCATCCTGTAAATGGTCTTAAGATTCTGCAGGCTCATGGCACAGGGTTGACGTCGGGGGTGGGCATGTGATCATGCTTTCTCTCTGCAGCCAGGCAGGCACCATTTTATGGGCAAGCTTTCCGGAAAATGTTGATATCATTAGTGGGTGGGGTTCTAGGCACTTCTCCCGCCTTTCTTCTGAAAACAAGCAGGCTATTCTTCTCGGTAAGAATTTTCAACCCGTACTCCAGGGAAGTTTGCCACGGTCTGAGGCCTGTTTCAAAAGTAGAGCCCTGGCTATGGAGATTTTTGTGAAGGACTCCTCTCACATCACACACAGTTAGTTTTCATCGAGAACAAGGTGTCAGTATTTTCTCCTGACTTCGACTTCACCATGTCTTGTGGCATTGATGCCTACCTCAGAGCACTCTGGGAGTGTAGTGTACACCGTGAAGTCCATGGGAAGAAGAGGTTTTAGGTTGTATCTGACATATAAAGGAGTTACCTGTATTGGAGGGCCTTGCCTGAGTGTTGGCCTTTAAGTATGGAGAAAAGTAGGTCTAACCTTCTGGGCCAAAACAGAGGCTGGTTTTTCTTTAGCAAACTTGCTGATGATCTTGGCGTACTTGGAAGCTGTCTGAGCATTCCAAAGAATGTTGTGGATATTCGTTGTCTCTTCAAACCGTAGCGAATGGAAGGCTCTGCTCCCATCTCCTCGATTTGCATGCATTTGTTGTTAGAATTCCAGCCTCTGGTTAAATTGGACATCCATGTAATGAGTTATTTATGTGAAACTCACTAGAGAGTGAGTGACGCGTTCTTCTTCAAAATTAGAGGTCAATAAGCTGACCCTGAACCCTTTACCAAAATCCATGTTTGAACTATTTTAATTTAAATACAGGTCTGTGAGTTTATAGAATTAAAGATTACAAGTGAAAGGAAATTATGTTCTTTCTATAAAACTTAGTAAGAAAGGGTGAAATGGGGGTGCCTGGGTGGCTCAGTGGGTTAAAGCCTCTGCCTTCGGCTCAGGTCATGATCCCAGGGTCCTGGGGTCGAGCCCCGCATCGAGCTTTCTGCTCAGCAGGAGGCCTGCTTCCCTTCTTTCTCTCTCTGCCTGCCTCTCTGCCTACTTGTGATCTCTGTCAAATAAATAAATAGATTCTTGAAAGAAAGAAAGAAAGAAAGAAAGAAAGAAAGAAAGAAAGGGTGAAATGTGATGAGTCTTAAGAATCTGCTGTATTCCAGAAACTGTTTGAGTGCTCCATCACTAGTCTAGTGGGCCTGCAGGAAGAGCATTGAGCCAAAGAGGATTGTTCTCAAGCCTTCAGATGAACAGAATTTGTCTTGCTAAGCTTTGGACCTGTTTGGGACCCATCACCCCTTTCTTGTTTCTGATTACTCCCTTTAGGAATAGGAATACCTATCCTTTGCCTCTCCTACCATTGTATTTTGGAAGAGCATAACTTATCTGGTTCCACAAGTTCACAAATGGAGAGAAGTTTTGCCTCCAGTTTAACTGATACCTGATTTACGAGCTATTTAAATGAGACTTTGGACTTGGAATTGATGCTGGAATGAGTTAAGACTTTCGGGGTTGTTGGCAGGGAGGGAATATGTTTCGTATACAAAAAGAACACAAATTTTGGGGAGGGCCAGAGAAGGGAAGGTTATGGACTGAATTATGCCTTCCTAAAATTTGTATGTTGAAACCCTAATACAGTGGGATTGGTGGCCTTATAAGAAAAGGAAGAGACACCAGAGCACTCTCTCTTGCTAAAAGGCCATGTGAGGACAAAACGAGAAGGTGGTCATCTGCAAGCCAGGAAGGGAGGCTTCACAAGAAACCAACCCTGCTAGCACCTTGATCTTGGACTCTAGCCCCCAGAACTGTGAGAAAATAAATGTCTAACTCTGTGATATCTTGTTATAGCAGCCTGAGCAAATTACTATTTGTTCCATCCGATTAATAACCACCAACAGTTTCTGAAATTAGTCTACTAGTCTAGGAAATTATTATTCCATTATTAACAGTAATTTCTTATTCCCTGAGTGGGAAGCCATGTAGCCAGCAGTATAGAATTAAGAGAGCCTAGAAATCAGGTCTACAATCTCCTCAGGACCAAAATTTGACCAAAAAAATTTTTTTTCAAGATGGATTTGGATAAGAATAAAATAGCTATTGGCCATGATAAAGGCAAAATTAATCTAATTCAAGTAACAGCTAAATAAAGTAATTTTCTTTAGAATACCCCATAGGATTTTTTTTATCATAGGATTTTAAAAAGCTTTCTATTAGTGTTTTACTTGAATTAATTTAAAATGTGTTTCAGTGGGATCCCTGGGTGGCACAGTTGGTTAAGTGTCCAACTCTTGGTTTTGACTCAGATGGTGATCTCAGGGTCATGAGATTAAGCCCTGCTTTGGACTCTGTGGTCAGGGCAGAGTCTCCTTGGGATTCTCTCTCCCTCTGCCCCTCCCACTTGTGCTCTCTCTAAAATAAATAAATAAATCTTTAAAAAGATAAAAAAAAAATGGGTTCACACTGACTAGGCAATGGAGACATAAGCCTGCTTTCTGCAGGCAATGGACAAGATGGAGAATTTACTTATGAATACTTAGGGCTGACTATATATGGATTCTGTGGGGGCATATGAAGTAGCTCTCAGCTGACTAGGGCAGGCAATTGACTGAGATACAATTTCAGTGAAAGTCTAGTGGAATGGAGTGTGAAGTCTTTTTTCCGCTCTAGGGATGGGAGCCACCCTGAATGAAAGTCTGGGACAAGGGTTAGAACCTTTCTTTGTGCAGAGAATTAGCAGTGATTAGGAAAACAAGTCAAGAGGTTGTGTTTGGTAGACCAGTGACTGGCCCTTGGAGGTTTCTGAGGGTGGCCTCGCTTGCAGGGAAGATGAACATTTGCATTACATTTGCCGGGTGCCCACCAAGTTCTTGATTGATACTCCAGCATTGCCTGTGTCTTTAAATCTGTAGTGTGTCTTTCATCACCAGAAATTCACCATTTTTATAAATCCGATTATGATTAATGGGGTATGCAATATAAACAAATTTTATCCAAAAAACAGAAATTTCGCCCAACCAGATAATGCCACTTGTGTGATCTTTTCACTGGCACAGCATGGCTAATGAAGATTTCTTTCCTTCTTTGTGGAGTCCCTTTTCAAAGTTACTATCTCAGCACAGTAAATGTATACCCTAAAGACCGGATAAGCGATGGCAAACAAGCATAGAAGACAGAACCGACTTCTTCCGACTGAAAATCGACATGATTGAGCCTTCTGCAGGGCTTTCTGGGTAAGGTTTTCTTCATGGCCTGTCCCTGAAAGGCCCTGAAGTTTACTCCCTTCTGGTCCTCTAACTTCTCATTCTGTAATCATATATAGGTTGTAAGACCTCATACTTAATTTTCCAGATGACTTCATGGGCAGAGAATTGCTAATTTGTTATACTGATCTTGACATTTCAATCTGCAATTGAAAACAGTTTTCCTTAATTAACTGTGTTGTTCCTGGTTTAAAAAAAAAAAATCAGACAAAACTGGCATGTTTGGTTGGGCAGTGTTTCTATTTTAGTGTCTTATAAATATAATCCTTCAACCCCAAGTTGATATCCATATATTTATTTCTTAGCTTGTCCCATAGAGAAAATGAAATATGACTAAAACTCTGCAGCACTACTTGGGGAATAAAGATTTAACCCACCATAGCACTATTTTATCCATATTATCCATCATAGAATTATTGCAAAAGAGATGTGAAAAATCTTTTTCTTCTTTAATAGGCAAATGCATTATTTAAAAGTTACGTCTCCAAATATGGATAAATCTTTAGAAAAAAGGTGTCAAATCATCAGTAGCATTAAATGCACCTTTACCTTCAAGTCCTTCGGTTTTATGTGTTTTGTTTTTTAAGATTTTATTTATTTGAGAGAGAGACAGGGATAGCGACAGGGATAATAAAAGAAAGCATGAGCCGGGAGGAGAGGGAGATGCAGGCTCCCTGCTCAGGAGCCCAGTGAGGGTTTCTATCGCAGGACCCAGTACCCAAGACCCTGGGATCATGACCCGAGCTGAAGGCAGACACTTAACTGAGGGAGCCAACCAGGTGCCCCTACCTGCAGGTACTTTGAAATTCAAGTTGACTGTAACTTTTCCCTCTAAAATATTTACTGAAGCATTGTGCTTGTCTAGGTATGTATATATATTACATGTTATATTATGTAATATATATTACATATATATCCCATATACATATGGGACGCTTTTTTGAATGCATTTATATTACATAATATATATAAAATACAAAATATAATACAATATATACAATAATTCAAAATAAATATTGTAGAATATATATTTATATGGAAAATAATTATATAATAGTTTATGTATGTAGATTTAGTAAGTATAATAGTATATGTAAATTTTATAGGAGAAAATTGTAGACTGGTAGTGCCTACGAGGAGATAAGAGCCAGTATTGCCTTCAGGCGTGCAGAGGGAGGCCTGGCTGGTGTGTGCTCCAGGAGCCCTCTTCACCCAAGCTTTTGTCCTGCCCGAGATGTATTCTCCCAGGAATGCAACACAAGGTGGTGCTGTTGTATTTATGCTAAACCAGCTGCAAGCAGGAACACTCCAGACTATCCGTAGATTTGATCTCATAAGTGTTAAGTGCCAAAGGCGGGGCAGGGTGGGATGAGTGTTTACAGCGTAGTTATTCTTTCAGATAAGAAAAGCTAAGTAGAAATATGGAGATGGAAAGTAAGTTTCTTCCATTTGTGGAAGCTTCTGGGAAAAGCATTTAACAGAAGAAAGTGAAAGTGCAAATGGGCTCCTTTTGTGACTAAATCGCATAGAATGTTCCTGGGCTTGAAGAAATGCCATTAAGATATTATCTAGCCCATTCCCCTATTTTCAGGCAGGACTTCATTTATTGAATTATCAGTCAGTGGAACTTTTCCTTTGGTTTTAAAATTTCCCAGGGAAGGAAATTGGGGCAAATTAACAATCCTTAATGCTGGCCTCTCTCCCCTCCACCTGTGGTGCAGGCTTGGGCAGGTCCTCACACTCCCCTGGGTCTGAATTCACACTCCCAGGGATGGGAGAGATCTCAGGAGCAGCGCGGCTTGGTGAGGAGTCAGGGAGCTTAGACTTCGTCTGACTCAGGACAAGGCAGCCCTCAGATTCTGCATCCCCAAAGGGATGAGGTTGGACTCGCATCGGTGGTTTCCACAAATAGTTGGATCACGGAGTCGCCTGGGATGCCTTTTTGAATACACACAGTTCAGGGTCACACCCACAAAACTGCTCAATCAGAAAATCTAGGACAAGGCCTAGAAATTGTGCTTAAAAAACAAATAACAAAAACTGCAGGTTTTTCCTCTCCTGGAAAACTCTTTTCCTGTCTGGTTGGGGAAATGACCTATAAATTCAAAGGCAGACAGCCCAGCAAAGGCTAAGCGCTGGTGAGGAGATGGCACTAGATGAAGTGGCTCTTCTTTTTTTTTTTTTTTTTTAAAGATTTTATTTATTTATTTGACAGAGATCACAAGTAGGCAGAGAGGCAGGCAGAGAGAGTGAGAGGGAAGCAGGCTCCCTCCAGAGCAGAGAGCCGGACGTGGGACTCGATCCCAGGACCCTGAGATCATGACCTGAGCCGAAGGCAGCGGCTTAAACCACTGAGCCACCCAGGCGCCCCTGAAGTGACTCTTCTTAAGTGGCTTTAAAATTGCCAGGCGTCCCGAACACAAAAGCCTTTGAAAAATAAAAGTATATTATCCCAGGTCCAAAGTAACTTCCTCTTGAACTGTAACCTCCAGCCCTTTGAGCAATCTCTTGTGTAATGATCTAAAACCAAGTGTTGGCTAGATTTTTCATATCCACGAAATTGGGATGTCCAGAACTATTGCTATGGTTTTTTAAAAAAATCTAACATTAGTATATGTGTTCAGCAAGCTTCCTACGTGGTATTTTATTTTCCTATAATTGTAACTGAATTGGTTGACAGTTGTGAAAATAATATTTTGACCATTTCAGTTTTCCTTCTTGTACAACTGGAAAGTTAAGGTGCTGGTCAAATATTTGGCCAGGATATAAAAGGCACATTCTGGCAATTTCAGCTCTGTAGGAGTTACTCAACAGAAAGTCCTCTAGGAGGATTTGCCTTTCTTACTCTTTTAGACTTTGTCTGCTTGAGCCAAGCAAAATTCGGTAACAGTGAAATTCAGATCATTTATACCCCAAAAGTCTCATCTGAAAGAATCAGATAATTGAAGCAACATTTGTTTACTCTAGCTTATACTCCAAGGTAATTAATTCTGCTTTCCATTTTCCCTTGCTAATATAATGTGACCTCAATGTTATTTTCTAAGTAAATCAATTAGGAGGTTTGGCTTACATATGCAGCTCTCACAAATGGCTACTTATCCCAGCAAACAGAAACCTATATACTTTGTGCAAGCCTCAGTGTTGGTGTCGCTTTCAAATATTTGGTTCTCATCATTTGTAGTTTAAAAGCCATTTACAGGTCTAATTAATTTGTTCCACAACAATCTAAAGATCAGTGTTTCCAACTCCATGGATGGAATGCATAAAACGATGCATGAGGCCAAAATTAGCATTTAGTTGAATATTAAAGTAAGTCAGTGTCAGAGCTAAGATCCACTAAATGCCTTTTAGGTCATCTGTCCATTAGACCTTGGAAATCACCCCTCAAAATTTGGGCAAGCTACTACTGTTGATCAGTTACCAATTTCCATATTCCTCTGCTGCTCAGTTGTGCTGTTCCAAATTATCTCTAAGTCCATGTCTTGTGATTTTCTGTATAATTACATCTGCATTTCCCTGATTTTCCATTAGCTTGTGTCATCCTTTCAAGATCGCTCATGAATGCATTTGTTCCCTTTATCAGAAGGACACCAGCACACAGCTCTTCCTCTATTTTGACTCCCAAGCCCCATTGAATAAAAATAGCCTTGTGTCCTCTGGAGTTCTCTGAACCTTTTAGGAAAAAAAGAATGCCTGTCAGGGAATTGCTATCATTTGTAATATCCTCTCCAAAAGCAAGCCACAAAGTGGAGTTGGGGGGGAGCCTTAGAACTATTTTGTGACCTCATGAAATACAAAAGAAAAGAAGATGTGCCCCAAACAATACAGCTTCTCTTTTCTTTTCTGACTTCTTGGAGCCCCAGTGGTTTTTGTTGCAGGACTTGGTCCTGGTTGTGTAAAGGGTCTGAACATGAGGAGATCAGTTGCTGTCTCAGCAGCCAGTGTGAAATTACCCTGCATTTTGTACCAGGCCCTCTGCTTTCACTGCCATTACTGTTGCTAGCTCTCTGGAAGACTAAGGATGTTCTCTCCCTCAATACCTAAAAGCTTGCTCCTCCTTTACCCGGAACCCTTCCTCCCTGTTGTGGAGGGACGGGGGTGTGATGGAAGATGGCCGTTCCTCGGTTGGCAGATTTGTGGCTTTGTCCTTCATCAAGTTCCTGAGCTTCCTGGCTGGGGAAACCTGCGGTATAAATGGAAACTGTATCTACTTTGCAGTGTTTTTTTGCATTGAATGAGCAGTTCCATGAAATGAAACACTATGACAACAAGTCTGTGGTTGGGCCTTGCTGCCCAGATGTGAGGAGTTGTTGAATACTGCTTGTTGAGAGCAGTGGCCTCCGACTGGGGACCCCTAACCTCAGGATCCCACAGCCATCCAGTGAGGCATGGAAAGAATGTTAGAATATATAACTGTTTAAACTAAAAAATAAAATAAAAGGGATATTACGTTTTCATGATATTTAACACAGGAATCAAAGCTGGTGCCTTCTCAAGGTGAAGTGCTCATGGGACCTGGTCCATTGGATAGCCTGACGAGAGTGCCAACACCACCCCAGAGCAGTGACCGCGAGTCCTCCCACAGCTGCACATTTTTGCACAGTGTGACAGGCTGCCGTTTGTGTGTGTCCCATGGGCAGGCAGAATGATGGCCCCCAAAGAGGTCTGTGTTTTCATCCCTGGAGCCTGGGGATATTACCTCCCATGGTAAGAGGAACTATGCAGATGTGAATAAGTAAAGGATCTGGAGATGGGGAGGTTATCTGGGTCATCCGGGTAGGCCCAGAGGAATTGCCAGAGTCCTTACAATAAGGGAAGGAGGGAGGCTGGAGAGTCACAGGAAACAGTGCCGCAGCTAAAGCACTGGTCAGAGTGGTAGGATTGTCGGAGGGGCAGCGGGCCAAGAAATGCAGGCTCCTTCTGCAAGCTCGGACAGTCTGGGACGTCCAGCTGCCCCTCCAGCCTCCCAAGAGAACACAGCACTGCTGGCACCTTCATTGTTTCCCCAGGGACATCCATTTTGGGTTTCCCACCTCTCGAACGGTAAAAATATTAAATTTGTGTTGTTTTAAGCCACTAAATTTGTGGTAATGTGTTACAGCAGCAAGAGGAAACCGACATTATGTGTTTAAGCAGATTTGTGAATACAATTATCTAGTTTTAGGGTGGCATAATTGCCACCAAATGGACAAATGTCCTCTAAAGGGATGTCTGCAGGAAAAAAATGTTGCTGAAAGACAGCCTTCATAATGCAAGCTTGAGTGAACAACACATTGGCAGGGCTGGACTTTACCTTACTTTTCAGTTCATTTTGAAGTTGAAGCAATGATAATGTAATAGATTTAATCTTTCTGCTTTCACCATGATAATTAAGTGAAGACAATGTTTGTTTTTTTAAAGATTTTATTTATTTACTTGACACAGAGAGAGACCACAAGTAGGCAGAGAGGCAGGCAGAGAGAGGGGGGAAGCAGGCTCCCAGCTGAGCAGAGAGCCCGTTGCGGGGCTCGATCCCAGGACCGCGAGATCATTACCAGAGCCGAAGGCAGAGGCTTAACCCCCTGAGCCACCCAGGCGCCCCGAAGGCAATGTTTTTCATATCATGAATACATAAACTGAAAATAATATTACTTTCAACATAAGCATTTTATATTTCTTAATCCCTTTTTAAATTAACCTTTTATTTTGAGATAACTGTAGATTAGCATGTGGTTGTAAGAAGAAATACAGAGAGATCCCAATTACCCTTAATCCAGTTTCCCCCGTGGTCAGATCTGGTGTAACTGTAGTTTGTGATGTCACAACCAGGATATTGACATTGATACAATCCACTGATCTCATTTAGGTTCCATCCGTTTTACATGCAATTGTGTGTGTGTGTGTGTGTGTGTGTGTGTATTTATTACTTGTGTAGATTCATGTAACCAACACTACAATCAAGTTACAGAATGATTTCATCACCATAAGGATCTGTCATGCTGTCCATTTAATCATATCCAGCTCCCTCCCCACCTCCCCCAGCCTCTTTCTGTTTTCCATTTTTATAATTGGTCATTTCAAAAATATTACATAAATGGAACAATTTACTATGTAACCTTTGGAGAGTGGATTTTTTCATTCAGCATATGTCCCCGGGGAGCCATCCAAGTTATTGCATATATTAGTCTTTTATTGTTACTGTACCAAATTACCACAGATTTAGCCACTTAGAGCAACACATACTTATTATCTTACAATGCTGAAGGTCAGAAGTCCAGGAACAGCATGGCTCAATTCTTAGAAGCTCACAAGGCCTAAATCAAGGCCTACATTCCTTCCTGGAGGCTCTTGGGATGGAGCAGTTCCAAGTTCTTTCCGGGTTGTTGGCCAAATTCAGTCCTTTGCAATTGTAGGACAGACGTCCCCATTACTGTGCTGGCTGTCAGTCGGGCCCCAGACTGTGCTCTGAGAGGCTGCCTACTTCCTTCTCATGCGGCCTGTGTGGCCCACCCTCAGCAGCTCTGATGAGGCCCTCTGACACTCAGAATCTCTGTGACTGGTCTTTATTTTGACTAGTTTTAAGCTGAGGAAAAAAATCTGAAGGCCAGCATAGGTTTCTTTTTTTCTTTCTCTTTCTTTTTTTTTTTTTTTTAGAGAGAGAGAAAGGGAGCATGAAGGGGAGGGAGTAGGGAGAGAAGAAGAGAGAGAATCTTAACCAGGCTCCATGCCCAGCACAGAGCTCCACATGGGCTTGATCTCATAACCCTGAGGTCATGACCCGAGCTGAAATCAAGAGTCAGACTTTTAACTGATTGAGCCACCCAAGCACCTTGGCCTGCATAGATTTCTAATGTGTGATAAGCTAATGTTCCACAAGATTAACTGAAATATCTGAGACAACAACTCCCTATATGAAGAATTTTTTCCTCTTATTAAACACTGGACAGATGTTTACAATCAGGGCTATGACCTGAAACCTTAGACAGTCACAGAAGAGAGAGAACTGAGAATATTCCATAGTCCACCCAAGCATCAGAAGGAGTTTTATTATGAAGTCATTCATTCAGGACACCGCAAGGGCTCAGTTGATTAGGCGTCTGCCTTTGGCTCAGGTCATGATCCCGGGGTCCTGGGTTCGAGTCCCGCATTGAACTCCCTGCTCAGCGGGGAGTCTGAGTCTCCCTCTCCCTCTACCCCACTGCCCGCTGCTTGTGCTTTCTCTCTTTCTCTCTCTCAAATAAATAACTTTTTTTTTTTAAAGAAGCCATTCATTCATTCAACAAATATTTGTTTTCTTACATATTCAGTGCTCCATACCACATGTTATAACCCTGATACATGTGGTCTTTGTCCCAATGGAGACAAAAGCTTGGTGAATACGCCAGGTCGATAAACAAGCCAATGCAAAGACGCAACAAGTACAAATGCTAGAAGGACAGATGCCATCAGCACACACAGGAGGAGTGTTTGAGTCAGGAACCATTTGGATACAAGTGACAGAAACCCACTAAGGGTAGCAGAAATTGGGTAATTTCACATAGGGCTAGAGGTAATTCCCAGGAAACCAAATGGATAGAATATAGAGCTGTTGGAAAAAAAGCAGCGGGTCTCCTGTTTTTCATCTTCCTGATGCTATGTGCTCTTGACATTTGTTTCTTTCTGGGCATCTCTTTCATTCTCTGGAGGCTGGCTATAATTATTATTATTTTTTTTTTCATGCACATGGCAGAATGTGGGTGCCCCACATTGGCAACCCAAATGAGTTTACCTCTCTTCTTATTTCTAGTATGAACTAAAATGTGTTATTATGCTCAGTTTCAAACCAAATTTCCAGGAGAGAATCTGACTGGCCTAATGGAGCTCATGTACCCACATGGGCTGAGAAGACACCTTGAATTAGGTCTTCTTCAAGGAATATCAATATCTCTGCTGATTAGGGGGTTTAGGGAGAGTGCCCTAGAGGAAACAGCAAACACCTGAGATGAGGGATGGTGTTATCAGGATCCCAGAGAGAGCATGGCACGTATGGAACATTAAGAGAAGCTTGGGTGGAACTTCTGTCTAGTGGGTGTGGAGCAGGGGACAGTAGATGTACTGAGTCTGGAGAGGGAAGAAGAGGTCAGATTAGAAAGGACCTTGAAAGTCACGCAGAGGGGAGTTTTGGCGAGGTGGTCTTCCTTGATGTAAACTTTAGTATGAAGAATGTTGTTCCTGGGGCACCTGGGTGGCTCAGTGGGTTAAAGCCTCTGCCTTCGACTCAGGTCATGATCCCAGGGTCCTGGGATGGAGCCCCGCATTGGGGGGGGGGGGTCTCTGCTCAGCAGGGAGCCTGCTTCCCCCTCTCTCTCTGCCTGCTTCTCTGCCTACTTGTGATCTCTCTCTGGGTCAAATAAATAAAATCTTAAAAAAAAAAAAAATGTTGTTCCCTCCCCACCAAAGCACTGTTTGCACCATTTGTGACTATACTGGCTCTGGTTATATCCTATAGAAGACTAAATTAAAATGTTTTATTTTGATTCACGGCCACATGACTTTCTCCCCTGTTGTCTTCCTGTAGTTGTCCTTGTCTGGGCTTTCTGTGAGCCTTGCTTGAGGTGTAGGTATATAGGATCATGGTTTTGCATGGAGGTGGAAACTTGTTTAATTTATATTACTTTTCTAGTAATGTCCAACATGTCTTTGGCCTCTTTGATGTGTGAGAGAAAAAGGCCAAGTCCCCTGATGGAGCCATCTATTCTTATTCCCAGAAGAAACTATAAATAACGTAAAAGACAAACGAAAGCATTAGAATAATTTATTTATTCCCAGTTTGCCTTCCTTTGAGATTTATCCCCAGGCATGACATGGAGTCATAATACAACAATTTGGGAAATTCCTAAAATAATAAAGAAAATAAGCACTAAGGGGAAAAAAAGTAAGAAAACAAAAACCACTAGGAAAGGGGACACTAACAGCAGAGATTCCAGTTTAGTGACTTAAACTTGGTTTGTGCGTGTTTCATGCAGGGCACGCCTGTATTTTGAAACATTTCATGACAGTCCGCACTCCCATCTCATCTGCTGAATTGTACAGGTTTTTCCAGAGTGTTTCTTTATGTCTGTCCATCATGACTCCAAGTTGAAAACCCGGAATGGACTTTCTCCCTCTAGTTCTCTTTCTTTCATCTGCTGGAATTTTCCTTTTAGTGTTTCTGGTTGCAGTTCCTCATTTCTACCATCCGGTAAACCTTGTTTAGGACTGGCTTACTGAATTTCTGTCTTCGCAGTTGCTGATCATTTTAATTCTGGACCACTTAAGATACATCACTGGAGTCAGATCAATGAGCTTCAACTTATCTCAAAGAAATCACTTGCAAGGGAATAATCAGCTCATATGACATTTCATGGTGACTCTTTTCCTTTCAGAGGCTTAGACCAAGGACAAAGTAAGGCTATATGGGATGTTTTCTACTTGGAGACAAATGGGAGTGCCATTTGGACAGTATGAATAATTATCTGGAGGACAGTATGAATAATTATCACTAATTTGTTCTGGAGGACAGTATGAATAATTATCACTAATTTGTTCCTGGCAACCAGAGGAATACACCCACTGTGGCACTGATTACCCCCTTTCCTTGTTTCTGAGAGTGGGGCTGAATGCACATTTGGAGGGCTGAGCTGGTGCTTGCTCTGGGATTTCTGTCTGTCTCCCTACTTGAGACATGGGAAATAAGAGTGAACTAATTCTCTGGCAAAACGTCATTCTTCTTTTCTTAGTAGATCCCTGGGGACAGCCATCTTAAATAATTCAATACCAAGGTTCACTTCTAGGTTGGAAAATAATTGATTCTTGCTGAAATTTTAACGTAGCAACTTTAAGAATCTGAATTCAAGACTAAACGAGTAGAGATGCTTTTTAACTGCACGACTAAATGTTGAGGCTCTACTGTATTGCCACTTTCCTTAGCAAATTTTCTGGTACCGACTCAAATCTATCATTGAGCTGACTTTTACCCAAACTGGCACTTCATGAATAATTCACACTTATGAAAGCACAAAGTCCATGAAAAAATTATTATTTTTGCTACTGACTTGAATAGCCAAGATACTTGTCATTTCTCAACATTAATTTTTGATGGCTTGCTCCTTGGATAACAGAAAATGAAGCCAGAGAGAACTGAAAGAACAAGAAATACTCCTTTTGTGCTTGGAGATATACAACGCCACTTTTTTCTGACACATAAAAGATCATCTGAGAGACATGGAACTAGACTCCAAAATGTGGCAGACCTCCCACAAGTGAGACTAAACCCAAAATACAATGGATACTTGAACATTTTAAATAAGATAAGTACCAAATAGAGTAAGTGTTCATGATACGGAATTAAATGTGATGTTTGAAAATCATCAAAAGATTTAAAAATTAGGGGCGCCTGGGTGGCTCAGTGGATTAAGCCGCTGCCTTCGGCTCAGGTCATGATCTCAGGGTCCTGGGATCGAGCCCCGCATCGGGCTCTCTGCTCCGCGGGGAGCCTGCTTCCTCCTCTCTCTCTGCCTGCCTCTCTGCCTACTTGTGATCTCTCTCTCTCTGTCAAATAAATAAATAAAATCTTAAAAAAAAAAGATTTAAAAATTAAATCCCAGTAATATTTCTCAGGAGCTAGAAGAAAAAAAGAATTCAGGTGACCAGAATTACCTGGAAGAATTGTACTTTTCAAAACAAGCCCACTCATTTTTAGGGATGGGGCAGAGAACAGACTTCACAACCCTTTGTATTCTCCACACACATTTTACATTAAACGATCTTCCTGAACTACTACATGAAGCTTATTTGTTAGAATAGTTTTTTTTTTCTTTTGTTCCTTTTATAGAACTTATGTCTGTAAGAGATAATTGATGTCAGGAAAAAAATCTATTTTGTATTGTTTATAGCAACTTTACCCCAAAGAAATTCAGGGAACTGTCCAGATCTAAAGTATATAACCCAGCGAGCTTTCTCTCTATGTTATGAAGTGGCATAGTACATAAAAGTCATAAATACCGGGGCACCTGGGTGGCTCAGTGGGTTAGGCCTCTGTCTTCGGCTCGGGTCATGATCTCAGGGTCCTGGGATCGAGCCCCACATCGGGCTCTCTGCTCGGCAGGGAGCCTGCTTCCCCCTCTCCCTCTGTCTGCCTCTCTGCCTACCTGTGATATCTCTCTCTGTCAAATAAATAAACAAAATCTTAAAAAAAAAAAGTCATAAATACCACCCTCACTCATACACCCAGCTATATTTTCATTTTCTTGATTCATGAGATACAATCTCTCTGCTGTTACGGTTTCAACTGCTTGAAAATAGGAAATATAAAAACACAACAATGAAAATAGAGAATTTTCCAGTCTTCTTGTTTCTTTATTTAATCAAATCAGACTTAAAATAGTTCATTTCACCATATTAGCTCTTTGTTTAAAAATGTAAATAAATTATTATGTAATTATGTATATATAATGCAGCGTATTATTTTTTTCCCAATCCTACAGTAAATTATAGATCTTGCTATGCTGTGGTTTACATTCATCACCAAGAGTATAACCAAGGAGTTCTTCCTTTGAAGATGAATTTTTCAATTGCGATGCTAAGAGCATTTCCTTAGCAGCAGATTAGAGGGGAGTCATAGCATGGAGCAATGATTTGTCAATTTGCAGAATTCACACAAAAGGCAAGATTTTGTGATTTTTTTTTCCAAATACATAGTTCCAAGCAGATTCTGTGTTGACAGGTAAGGTAGAGAAGCTGGTTAACACCCCTCTCTGTGGCATAATGTTCATAGATACTGTTGTTATGCTGGAAAAATTAGTCTGCTGTTCATTATCAGAACATACATCACACATATTATGAGATTCTTCCCTGCACTAGTGACATTCTGGGCTGTCCATGCTGTCCCTTTCTCAGGGCACTGAGACAAAGCATGCTAATGCTAATGCTTCTCAAACACAGTGTTGGTCCCCTGAGATGAGGAAGAAATAAATATCATGTTCTTATTTTCAATAGGGAAAGGAGGACAGGAAAAAGTAATTTATTAGCTAGATCTCTGGCAAAGCCAAAAAATAAAAAAAGGAAAGAGAGACAATTTTCCAACTAGTTGGTGTTGAAACTATGTGACTGATATTTTGAATACCATGAATATGTTTCAGTTCTCTGTATTTGCAGCTCCTGTTTTAGTTTTAGGGATACAAAAGAGATTAAAATATTAACCCCATTTTGTAGCTCCATGTTTCAATTACCAGAAATCTTTAAACTATGGTAGAATAGAAAAAGAATCAGCAGTGGTGTTTTAAATCATATATAAATTTCACTGTTTTCAAAATCTAGGAGAAAAAGAATAATGATTTCTTTGAAAGAATGTTCTGTGAAAAGGAAAAACACTTATTTGGGGGTTTGTACTTTTGGTTTGCTTTCATTCACGGGAATGGACAGGACATGTGACCATATTGAAGCAGAACTAAATTGGCAGTGACTTGAACTACATGGCATCGTTAAACAGGTGTGTCTGACCATCCTAATCAGCAAACTACAATTTGGATTATGAGAAATGTGAAAACAAATGTGTGTAGTTTGCTAAGCTAATAAATAAGAGGGAACAAGAAATGGGTCATAGAACTGAATGTAAAACTCCTGAAAGAAAATGTAGGAGCAAATCTTTATGACCTCGAGTTAGGCAATTGTTTCTTAGATAGGAAACCAAAAGCAAAAGTGACAAAAGAAAAAAGATACATTAATCTATGTATACGTAATCTAAATTTGAATCCAAATTTAAATCTTTTGCCTCAAAGGAAACCATGAAGAAAGTGAACAGGTAAACTACAGAATGGAAGAAAATACTTGCAAATTATATGTACAGTAAAGAACTTGTATTTAAACAATATAAGAGTGGTGCCTGGGTGGCTCAGTGGGTTAAGCCTCTGCCTTCGGCTCAGGTCATGATCCCAGGGTCCTGGGATTGAGCCCTGCATTGGGGGCGGGGGTGGGGGGGCGGTGGTGGTTCTCTGCTCAGCGGGGAGCCTGGTTCTCCCTCTCTCTGCCTGCCTCTCTGCCTACTTGTGATCTCTCTCTGTGAAATAAATAAATAAATACATCTTAAAAAAATAAAAAATATAAGAAACTCTTAAACTCCACAGTAAAGCTACAAATAATGTAATTTACTAATGGGAAAGGATTTGAAAAAACATTTTTTCCAGAGAAGAGACATGAATGGCTAATAAACCCATGAAAAGAAACGCAACATCATTAGTCATTATAGAAATGCAAAGCCCAAGTGGCTCAGTTAGTTAAGCTTCTAACTCTTGATTTGGGCTCAGGTCATGATCTCAGGGTTAGGATGGAGCCCTGTGTCCAGCTCCACATCCTGCTTGCACATGCACTCTCCTCTCTCTAAAAAAAAAAAAAAAAAGGGGGAATGCAAATCAAAACCGTAATGAAATACCACCTCACACCCACTAGGATGGCTAAAATAAAAAAAGAAAAAAGACAATAGCAAATGTTAGCAAGGATGTAGAGAAATTGAAACCCTCACACATTGGTGGGGAAGTGAAAGGATGCAGCTATTTTGGAAAAACAATGTTGCAGTTCCATAAAATAGTCAACATTGAATTACTGTATGACCCAGCAATTCTAATCCTCAGTAAATATTCAAGAGAATTTAAAACATATAACCACACAGAACCTTATATTGGAATGTCCATAGTGTCATTGTTCATAATGTCAGAAACTGGAAATGACCCAAATAATCATCATCTGATGACTGGAAAAACAAAATATAGTACCGCCCTATGATGGAATTGTATCTGCCATATAAATAATGTGAAGTACTGATACATACTGCAACATGGACGGACCTCCTAAACATTACCCTAAGTCGAAGAAGTGAACACAAAAGGCAACAACATATTGTAATTCCATTTACCTGAAATGGAATAGGCAAATTCATAGAGACAGAAAATAGATTAGCCATGACCAGTGGCAGAGGAGAGGCAAGTATGGGATGATATTCACTGGTGTGATGAAAACGTTATAAAATTAGTGACCATGGACATATCCCTGTTACTACATGAAAAACCACTCAATGCCTTAAAATGGTGAGTTTTGTTATGTGAATTATAATAAAGCAGTTTTTTTTTTTAATTGTGACTGAAAGTCCAATTTGAGTGGCTGAGAAGTAGGGCAGAGGAATTTGCAAAATAGATGTGATCTGGTTCCTTACAGGTTGCGAAATCTTTATGATGATTTTTTTTTTTTTTAGAATGCTCCGTTTTCATATTCTGTGTCCCTTGGTGTATAACCTGATATATGCACAGTATGAGAAGAAAGCCATCCTTCCAAGTACCAGGGAACTTAGGCAGTGCTTTCCAAATACATGACCCATAGCAGGTCACTCCATGCACTTTACATAAGGTCCTGTTTCAAATTAAGTTGAATTCCAAAAACTAAGAAGATCAGTCAAGGCAACTAGCTAGTTGGATGGACAACTCAAGGAAAAACACTCAAGCGGAGAACAAATAAAGTTGGCTTCTGCTGTGATTTTATTTTCTTTAATTTTTTGGCCATAAAAATCATATTCATTCTGAATCAAAGACTGAATTAGTTGCATATAAATTCATGGATATTTTTATTAAAAATATAGAATCTCACTGATAATAACAACTGTTACATAGATATACAACTGTTGTATGTATGTGTATATATATATATACACACATACTTATAGACACACGCACCATATAAAATATATGGAGTATAATTCCATGTGATACACATTTATAACACACAGTTATAAACACACACAAATGTATGAAATCTTGGTAATTCTAAGTGAATCATCTGGCGTTGCCTCAGCTAAAAAACAATTTTGGTTAAACTGGGGCTAAAAAAGATTTGTTGAATTTTTCCTTTGGAAAAGCATAATCATTGTTACTTAAGCAGAAAAAAAGTTATTAATACAACTGTTGAGAATAAATTATCACAAAGATGTCTTAGTTTGTTCTTGCCCCAGTATAAAATTCTACAAGTCTATGCATGCATCTTACCTTTTTAGTTTTGTTCCAAGGGAGGAAATAAAAGGTCAAAGTTCTTAATCCTGAAGTGACGTTGGCAAGGATTTCGTAAATTTGGGCAACAGATGGCGTATGGTATTTATGAGCCCAGCTGTTGAATGCTTACAGAGTGACTCATGAACTGATAGCTGTTTATTGAAGGGGAGGAAAGGGCATTATCTCGTTTAAAATGTCGCCATGTTGTAGAGAGAAGAGAAATCTCACTCCACTTTAAGCTTGTCTCCTTTCTAGTTTTATGAACAATAGGCATTTTTCTTTTGTTCAAGCTATTTATCACATTTAATTCTTTTAATATAGCTTTCGTATGCAAGGCCAAGTTTTTACTCCAAATGAAAGTCAACTGCAATGTGTTTGCATGAATATGTTTTAGCCTATTGCTTTCCATAGGTAAGAAATCATGTCCATGTACCTGGATAAATTCATTAGATTGGCTTCCACATCATATTTGGAATGGTGTAAACCAGTGTTCAGGCTTCCTTTAATCAAAAAATGAAAGCAGAGGGGAAAATGAAGAAGCATAATGCTATTAATGGATTTCGAATGTCAAGTGGTGATGAGATATATGGTGATGGGGTGGGGACAGGGTTTTAGCAACTCTTGGGCATTGCAGTTTGCATGTCAAACATTATACATGTGATGATGATCTGATTTGAATTTTGACTGTAGCTGGTGACTACGGAAGGTTGCCCCATAGCTTGAGATACCAGTGAGATCATAATTTTTATCTTTATCTGCAATAAATTAGAACACCAGTTCCCTGTCTTGGTTGCATCTCTCAGTTCTGGTTTGCTTCTGGCATAGAAAGAAAGAACTGTATTAAGTTTTGAGAGCTCAGGGATTGAGCCCTGCCCCAAAGAGCAACTGAAAAAGAAATTCTACACAAGGACTCCTGGAGAAAGAGAACGTTTCTCCCTCATCGAATAGGTTCTGATTCTCAGCATGGTTAGAAAGCAAACATCACTATTTTCTAGTCCTTAAAAAGGAGATAATGTAGGATGTGGAGGAGGATTAACTGAGCTCATGTGTAGAAGTCCTCAGCATGGTACATGGCTAAAAGCAAGTGTTCAATAAATGGCAGCTGCATCTATTTTGTTTTTGTTGTTAAAATTAATAAAACCGAGACAGGGCGACCACTCATTGCCATGGAAAAAGCAGTTGGAATACGGAGACAAAGTATATATAATCCTCGGCTCTACCAACTGGCATTTTATTAACTTTGGAATTACATGGGTCATTTGATAGATTCCAGAATTATAGAATTTGAGAGCTGAAAGGCACCTTATTCATGCATTTGTTCAATGAACATCTATCGAGTACATCCTATGTGTTTTAGCTGGAGATGGAAGGATGACTTAGACCCTGCCCCTGCATTCTGGGAGCTGACACTCTAAGGAGAATAACTTAAAAACGATGATACAATGAAGAAGAAATTCAGTGAGAGGGATATGCAAGCTGTGTTATGGAAGCTTTTGGCGATGGAGACTTAACTTATTGTCAATGAAGATGTGAAGTTCTGGTGTTTAGAGAAAGCTACCAAACATTGTATAAGTGATGATGGTGTGATTAGAATTTTTACCTAGAGCTGGTTAGAGAGGTATATAACTCACCCAGTATCATAATAAGACAGGCTCTGATCTTTGGGGGACAGGCAGAGACCAAAGGCCAATGGAAAGGCTTAGTGAGCTGAGGTCAGGAAAGGGCCTGTTCACTAAAGTCAGGTGCGTGCATTGGGAGAATAAACCCATCTACAATTGTTGACCTCTGTAAGGCAGAGTGGAAACTCAGGACTAGATCATATCCAAAGAGTAGATATTATTTCAAGAAGCATTAATATTAAGAATTCTGATTTAGTACATAAGGCACAGAGACTATGGACAGTAAAATAAATATTACGTTGTGGTTCTGGAACACTAGTGCATTCACAGTCAGACCCTAGCCACTGATGGTGAGAATGAAATATGGAATCCATGTCCTAAAAAGGTCTAAGAAATTTAAGCTGGATATCACAGCCCTAGATAAGCAAGCTGTGGTTTAGCTAAAGCCTTAGGGCATCAGGAGGGTAGATAGCATAGGACCTGCAGGCTGTGAAATGGGGAGCAGTTTGAAGCCCATTGCTAAGTACTGGGGCAAGACTGTGAGGATGTGGAATGAGTAAGGACTGCTCACACTTCTCACCTCGCTCTGCGTAAGGTGATATTCCTGGTGTATCTAATCCTAGCCCTACCTGGTAGCATGGATTGATCAGCTGACCAATTGTTTGATTTGTATCTCCATTCCATGCTCAGAAAGACTGAAGGCAATAATATTATAAAAAAGACTGAAGGCAATAAATAATTATAAAAGAAAAAAAAAGACTAAAGTGACAGTCAGCATGATTTAAGACACTCCAATCCTGGTGCTTATCCAGAATTGCTATTTGAGTTTAGAAGGCATCTCTAGCTAGTTGGATGGCCAGTGTAATATCTAGGGACAGCTTGTGTAGGCGCCTTATGCATGATGGAAAAATTTGTGTTGGGAAACTGGGAGCATTTGTCAAGTGCCTGGGCATGTAAAATCAATCACTTCTCAGAGGTGACGAAGGAGTCTCTCTTGAGAAATCACATGGTTAAGAATGTGCTTTTGGATCAGAGTTCTTGGAGACCTAGGTTAAGACTACCCAGGGGCCAACTGGCCTTCCTGTAAACTTGCAAACCAGCAGGTACCTCAGCTCGTTTCCGCTTTCCACGAGCATGCTACCACTTGCCAGCTTCAGTGCTCGTCCCAGTTGTGGTGGGACCAATCTATGCTTCTTTGGTGGGCTGTCATCCTCCCATACCTCAAGGACAGAGAAGGTCAGAGTCTGCAGAAGCCACTCACGAGCTGTGGCCCTCACAGTATCATGCACGTACAGGCATGTTTTTATGCACCAGAATTGCATATTCACCCTTGCAGTACTCATGTTGAGCGCTGACGATCATCAGTGTAAGTCAAACTACTCTTTTAGGGAGCCCACATGTGGCAGCCACTGTGTTGGGTATTTTACCAATATTAGTGCCAATCTTTGTAACTATCCTATGATCGAGGCAGGATTATTCACTGTATTTTATAAATAAATCAACTGACCCTGACAGAAGTTAAACAAATTACTCCTTGAACATAGAACTAGAAAGAGGCTAAGGTTCTGTTAAAATCTTTGGTTTGATGCCAAACACTGTGCTTTTTCTGCCGCCCCCACCGCCCACCGTGTCTATGTATTGTGGTCACAAGGCCTGACCCACGGGGCAGTTTCTGTTGTGTACCAAGTTTCCCTTTAATGCATTTGTGGACATCCTTTATTTTCTGAATATCTGACAAAAGAAAGGAAATTAATTAATTAATTAATCAAAGGTTACACGAAAACCCAGTGCAGATAGAATATAACAACCTTCTGTATATCACATATATCATATATATGCGAGTGCTAATTATATCTATACACTGGGAAAGCTATAAAACTGAAGAAATTGTGGAAGTCCTAAGCACATTGTTTGGCTCTCTGAAAGCGAAGCAAATGCAATTTTACACCAAAATAGTCTCCACTGTGGATTGCCAGGGCTAGGAACCCTGCCCTACCTTATTTCTTAAACGCTGTTGGGCCGACCATAGAGCTGCGGGTGTGGAAACACAGCTATGGTCTCTTGGACAACTTACTTTGAGACGAATTCTAAATATGGAGCACCCTCATATGTTAAAACCCAGTGTGTCTTTCACTTTTCAAAAATGCATTATCTTGTGCCTAGGAGAATATTTATTACTCTCTTTTTTGAAAATGTTCCCTTTTTGATGAAAAATGTTCAAAGCCAGGACAAAGTGTTCTTACTTGAGGTAATTCAGGAAAATAGCTCAGAGGGGTGGGCATTGAGAAGAGGCTTAAGAAACTACAAAAAAAAAAAAAAAGAAAGAAAGAAAAAACACAGAAAAGTAATTTTAGTATCATTTTCTTGGCTTTTGAACATCTCTTTGTTGTGTGGTCAAGGCAGCTTTATGGGTTCTTTACGAGAAGTAAGGGAAAAGTCTGAATTAATGTCTCCTTGGAAAAAGCCGGAGCTGAGTGTGGGCGATATCTGTTACCACTCAAGGAAACAGGGTAGATGGAATTCTCCATTACACACTGGCAGTGGTGAGGAATTTAACAGTTTCTCGTGTCAGAGGTGAAAAGCTTCAATTTAAGGGAGACTTTTTTTGCTGTAAGGGTTGCTACTAGGAATTTGTGATGCTTTTGATATGTATATTTCAAAGTATGTACGACTCAGAAATGGAAGAGCCCCCATTGGGAAAATCTCTGCTCATAGTCAGTCCAGCAGAGCTAGGAAACTGCATCGAATCCCTCTCCCATCCACTTTCCCCGTCGCACTCACCTCCCACGTGCATTAAATACACTTATTTGGAGCATCCAGAAAATGTGTGTTCCAAATATATGGAGGGTCTGTTCTTCCAATGGGACATGGCTGGACAGATTTCTGGGCCCTTTCCATTATTCTGTGGAAGTGCCTCCTGCCCCCTCTCTTCTTTCCATCGTGTTCGAAATAAGTGAGACTTGTTTTCCAGCTTTTCAGAGCAGATAGTTTATGTATTTAAAAAAAGCAGAGATACACACAGCACTTCCAGAGTCATGGAGAATAGGAGTCTATTTTTTTTTTTCTTCCGGGAATCAAACAAACTTAAATGTGTATGGGACTGAAATTTTCTTTGTTCTTTTTGTGGCTGGAAGATGTCCCATGTTTCCTTGTGGCCAGACCCCTCTTTCATACTGGGAATCCATAACCTCCCTGCCTGCCCTTGGAAAAGGTAATATGGCAGAAAATGTTAGGATGGCAATAATTTATCACATCGAAGATGAGTTTCTTTCTCTTATGAAATGATGGGAATTTGCTCGCTCTGAAGGTGAGGCCACAGAAATACAGAGTAAAAAGGATGTCAGAAACCTGGTGAATTCTTAATCATCTCCTAAATCCCTCTGAACAGGGAACAGGGTCACTCTTCATCCTCAAGAAGAGCAACTACAGTCTTTCCAGGTTAAAAATGTCATGGTCGGAATCATTCTTGGCCAGAAGGTCTTTGCAAAACTTACAGACTATGGACTCTGAAAAACAACCTGAGGGTTTTGAAGGGGCGGGGGTGGGAGGTTGGGGGAACCAGGTGGTGGGTAATAGGGAGGGCACGTATTGCATGGAGCACTGGGTGTTGTGCAAAAACCATGAATACTGTTACGCTGAAAAAAATAAATAAATTTAATAAAAACAAAACAAAACTTACAGAACTGAAATCAAATCAAATTAAAAAAACCTTTAGAATAAGCTGTATGCTTCAGAACGCAGATTGCGTTTTTGAGCATGGGAGCAAACAAGATTCCACAGTTGACTGCAATTTGTAGAATCATCAGATTAAATGTTATCATAGCAATTAACTGCTAAATCTAAAACAACTTACTCAGATTTTTGGAACAACCAGTGCAAAAAAGGAAACTCTATATCACAAATCTGTCTTTGTCAGGCATTAACAAAACATTCCTCAAATTGTTCTCAAATATAAGTGGTTCAGAATAACACAAGAAACTTGGTTTTCTAGACATGGCTCTAGAGATGCTAAAAAAAAAAAGAAAGAAAGAAAGAAAGAAAGAAAGAAAAGGAAATACCAATAGGGTGTGTCTTTGAGCTAAGGACTCTATAATTAGAGGTTCTTTCTTGAACTATAAGGATTTCCAGTCACTGTTGTCAAACATTGCATCACACAGAGTTTAATCAGAGAAAGGCTTTTGAGTGTATTTCAGTTTATAACAGCTGGAATTGGGCCAACAAACTGCTCTAAAATGGCTACTTCTTCCCATCGTGTCTGGATCTCCAACATCCGTGATGTGGTTACCACACACTGGGATGCTTTTTTCTGTGGGATGTGGGCCACTGCAGAGGCATCCTTTGTCTGACAAGCGTAACCTGAGAAGAAGCCCCTCGCAGAGGGAGAACACTTTGTGACAAGAAGTAAGTACTGTTTTTACTTCAGTACCTATGTAGGGCCAGTAGCTTCTTGAGATAGGGGACAGAGGAGATAATTGCTAATATCCTAGCATAGGGACCAGCTGAAGGCATAACTAGTGGCCATATTTTCTTCCTCTGCTGTCTGATGGACCCAGTGATTTTTTTTTTTTTTTTTTTTTTTTTGGCAAGGACTTTTTCAGTGCCTAAGAAGTGCCAGGCATTAGGCATTGGGATGCAGGGATGAACATGAGAGACACAGCCCTGGTCTTTTGGAGCTCATTTGTTCTTGGGGGAAGACAGGCATTAGACAAACAGTCTCAAAAAATTATTTTATTTTATTTTACTTTCTTTTCTTCATGATAAGTGTTGTGAAGGACTATAGGACACAGTGAGTATATGACTTGGGTATTAATCTACATGGGGATCAGGAGGTTTTCCTTAGGAATTTATGTTTATATTGAGATCTGATAAATGAGTCAAAGTTAGATAAAGAGGAGACCAAGGTTCAACCCAGCAAACATAAAGTTTATCTGCCACATGACTAACAAGGAGACTCCTATTCTAAGAGCCCCCTTACCCCCCTCCCACCCCCATATTACTTCTTTGGCTTTTTTGTCTAAGAGGTTTTTTTCTATTCCCTCCATTCTAGCCATCACACTGGTCACCTAGTGTGTGTGTGTGTGAGAGAGAGAGTTTTGTTTTTTTTTTTTTTTTGAACAGTTTAAGATTCCCAGGAAAATTGAGGGGAAATTAGAAAGGTTTCCTATATCTCTTTCACATGGGAGCCTTTTGAAGTAGGATGGAACCTCATCTTTTCAGCGCTGGCGTACCTAGGTGTCCAATCATCTAGAAACGGAGATTAGATTAAATAATCAGGATTTTATGGGGCTCCAAGAGCACAGTGATTCTAGAATTTTAATTCCATAATCATATGGCTTTCTTCTCTTGCCAGTTGGACTGAAAATAGGGCAGAATCTGGCTTTACAAGCCTGGAAAGTTTGTTTTCCTGAGCAGGAGCAGAAGCTGCTCTTCAGTGGCATGTTCTGGTCTTGGGCAGGCAGAATGCTGGCAGTGCTCACTCCAAGGGAGCACTCCTGGCTGGTAAATGGAACCAAGGCAATGTGCTCCTAGATCAGGCCAGGGTGAGTGAGAACAGGGAATGCCTAGTTCCGGAGCTGACTTAGACACTGCAGAAGAGAAAATACAGCTCAACAGAAAACATGACTTGGGGTTGGATGCAGGAAATGTATAGAGAAGAAAGAACCTAAAACTTTGCTCTGGGACAGGAACACATTTGCTCAGTGTGTGAGCCCAGTGTTTGAGGAGTGCCGAGTTTGATCCCCCAGCTGGATGTCTTGCAAATGCTTAATTTTGGTTGCCAGAGGATCTTGTGAAATGGGTCAGCACAGCTCAAAGTTCATGCTTTCTCAACCTGGATGCATGATATCCTCGCACGTGAGGAACATTTTTTTTTTTTTTTTGGTGGGAATGAATTATATTATACTTAAAGTTCCACTACTGTCAGTTACACTTCTTGATATCAAAAGATCATTTTTTAACTGTGTTAAATCTCAAGTACAATGAACTGAATAAAAGAAAGACAAGTCTTTGAGCAAGTTAGTCCTATATTAAAATTAAAAGCAAAAAAGAGAACTTGAACAGAAAAATCAATGCATTGGTATATTTGAAGCTGACTATACCAGTGGCTAATAGGTTTAGAAAAAAATGAAATTTACCTAGAGACCAAACTCTGTAGAACAGGTGGAACATATAATGCTTAGAACAAAAATAAACATCTTTAACCAATTCAGGTATGATGTTGAAAGTGAAAACTGGCATCAAATATCATAACCCTGGATTTCAGAAATTGCCGGGTGGAGTTGCAACGATCCCAGCAGAAGAATCCATGGTATCCATAGTTTTCTAACTTTCTTAATTCAAAACTGTAGGAAGTAGTCTTTGGATTTCCAAACACATGTTCCTAATCACCACTCCCTGTGACAGAAAAATAAGAGTTTTAAAGTCACCTTAGGGTAGACCAAATTGATTAAAGACCTACAATGGATTTTCAGAGTTCTGTCCATCTGGGAGCTGCTGTTTCTCCATGTGGGATCTTATGGGGGCTGGGCCAGTATACCTATTCTTGATTCATTAGATGACTGAAAAAGAAATGCTAGCAACCTGCCTCTTGCTTTTGTGTCTTCGAGGCCAGCCATGTGAAAACGTACTGACGAGCCGCACGGAGAACCCATTGCAACTTTCCTGGTGTGAACCAGGCTTGCTTGGTGAGCTTGCTTTGGTGAAGGCAAATATGGAAAAGAAGGCCTCCAAGTTCACTTAGTTACTCTGGAGGTAGAAGGCAGGCAGGGATGATCAGGGCCTGTTTCCACGGCATAGGAACTGTGTATCACAGAAATGTAACATTTGTGAGGGACCCCCTTCAGGTCTATAGCAAGAAGACACACTAATTCACAAAGTCTCTCCCCCTCTTCTGCCTGGAACTGAGTTTAGCTGGGGTCACTGTAGGGGTGTCAAGAGAAAGCCTGTTTAAAGCCCCCTATTTTTCTCTCTCTGAGGGCAGCTCTGTTTCCCCATGCATAGCTCATTTGCTTGGAGGAGGAATGACGAGAATCTGTCCTTTGCGGTCAAGAAGAAAGAGATAAGGGAACGAAGGTTGAGAAAGGAAGACCTAGACGAGGAGAACGGACCAAGGCAGACAATAGACATTTAGGGGTTGCTGCAACTGAGGGAGCAGCGTCTCTTTGCCAGGCACTGTGCTGGGCTGTTGATTTCCATTAGGTGATTTCCTTACAAAGGCCTTGTGAGGTCAATGCCATCATCTTGGTTTTTTGATGACGAAATCAGGGCCCAGAGAGGCAAAAAACCTTGCCCACATAGGGGTAAACAGTCATGTTGTTGACCTTTACAACACTCCTCAACCTACCTCTCAACACCAGGATCTTAAAAACACTGAAGCGCAGCCCCATGCAGGTCACTGAAGGCAAGGAGCAAAAGCAACAACTTTCAGCTTGAAAGGGGCTCTAAATATTTCTTTTGCCCTGGCAGCCTATAGACAAAAATCTACTCTTGTGATAGCGGATGAGCTGTTCGGGGAGACAGAAAAGCCTGGGAGTTTAAGGATTTTGAGAAGACTGGGAAGAAAGGACAGTCCCAGGGGAAAGGTCTGAGACCACAGTGTTGTCTCACTGACCTCAAAGAGCATATTTAAACCGAATGATCAGTCTCTGAGATGGCAGTATTTAAAAAGAAAACATACAAGCAAAGAGAAGGTTTGGCCCACTTTCATTTTAAAATAAATTGTTCCTTTTTTTCTTCAAGATTTTATTTATTTATTTGACAGACAGAGATCACAAATAGGCAGAGAGGCAGGCGGGGGGCGGGGGAAGCAGGCTCCCTGAGCAGAGAGCCCGATGTGGGGCTTGATCCCAGAACCCTGGGATCATGACCTGAGTGGAAGGCAGAGGCTTTAACCCACTGAGCCACCGAGGCACCCCCAATAAATTGTTCCATTTTAAAAATGATATCCTGCCTGTGTCTAACCCTGGCAGTCCTCAACCCAGAAATCTCACCCCAGACTGGTAAACTTTGTTGGCCATGCCCAGGCTCGAAAGTCCTACTCTCCTGTCCGCAGTCAAAAGTCCCTTCAGAACCTCATCCCCCCCATTTAGAACTCATCGTCACCAAATTCTCTCCCTTTTAGAGATGAAGGAATCGGGTCACAGACACAATCCTTAATAACATACATAAAAAGAGAATAGCATTCTTTTATTTCCAACCACATGACCCAGTTTGGGTGACTAATTCTGGAGATAGTCTGCGTGAAAATAAGCAAAGTGGAGGCTCAGCGTGGTAAGCTTGTCAGTACGGCTCATGGTGTGTTTAGAGAGATCTTTTCTAGGCTCTGAAGGGAAAAAGGGTGAGAAAATTGGCTTTTCTGTGTCTGGCATGTTCTCGGGCTTTAACCAGAAAGATTACACTTTTTAGAAACAATTAAATCTCTCCTTGTTGCAAATAAACTTGAGTGCTCTCCTGGGAAAAAGGATCTTAGCCTTTAATGAGGAGAAGAGATGTTAATTGGCTACATCAGCAGGGTTTTCATGTTTTCACTATGGGCTTAGTTATAGGTACACTCGGGTCTATGCTATTAGCATCGAAGTCAAACTCCTGGGTGAAGTATTGCACTTCTCCCTGCCCCCGGAAGACTGGGCCCCATGGGAGAAGGATGGACATGTTTCCAAATTCCTTTCCAGTACTGCTCCCTCCCTAGACTCCTGCCATGCACACTTTCTCCTCTCGGAACACTCTCGCTCTATCTTCTCTGCCCTTCCCTTTGCTGGTGGGATTTCTCAAGGCCCATACTTAGCTCTCTTACCCCTGTATACCCCCTCCTGAGACAGTCTACATCCAAGACTTGTGGTCCACGGTTCCAAGTCACAGATTCCAGCCCAGCTCACTCTTCTTACAGGACAGCGTGGCTAGGAGCAGGGGCCCTGCCTTCAAACTGCCTGAGTTCGAAATCCAGTCCATCGACTTGCTGGTTGTGTAAATAGTACAAGAGACTTAGCCTCTCTGCGGCAGTCTGTGTCCTCCTCAGTGAAATGGCATCACTAATGGCTTTCCTTGTGGAATTACTCTGAAGACTGTATGAGTTAAGTACATATAAAGCACTTAGAACAGTACTGGGCTCATCAGATGTGCTGGGAAATCTGCATGGGCTCACTACTACTAATACTGTTCGAATTCGAAACATCTGTGTAGATGTCCCTACTATACCTTGGAACCAATATTAATTCAATGCAGCTGTGTGCCAGGTTAGTCATACACATTGTGTCATTCAGTCCCTTCACAACAGCTCTGTAGCACAGTGTCCTGGATATCTACTGCTTCATAACAAACTATCCCAAACAGTGGCATCAAACAACAATCATGTTGTTACATGCTTGAATTCTGAACTGGGAATTCCATCAGACACAGCCTGGGTAGGTGGTTTTCACAATGCCCAAGGCCTCAGCGAGGCATGACTTTTACAGCTGAGAAATGAAATCCATGAAGAGTTTCCTCACCCACATGTCTGGCACCTGACCTGGGACGAATTAAAGCTGAGTTCTGCTGAGACTTGACTGGAGCACCGTACATAGCTCCTTATGCCGTGTGCGTTCCTCAGAGCACAGCATCTGGGTTCTGAGAGGTAACATCCCAAAAGGAGGAACAACTATTCCAAGATCACCAGACGAAGGTATAAGACCTTTGAAGACTTAGCTTCAGGAGTCACAAAGCATTGATCCTGCCATACTCCATTGGCCAAAACAGTCACAAGGCTGCTCAGATTCAAGAGTAGGGGATATAGACCCCAACTTTTTTAGGAGAAGTGTCAAAGAATTTGTGATCCCTGAAAAAATTGCCAAAGGCAGGTCCCATCACTACTTTAATAAAGAAATTGGCACTTAGAGAAA
This sequence comes from Meles meles, assembly GCF_922984935.1. Taxonomy (NCBI): domain Eukaryota; kingdom Metazoa; phylum Chordata; class Mammalia; order Carnivora; family Mustelidae; genus Meles; species Meles meles. The sequence continues at coordinate 15,626,411 of NC_060079.1, read as the reverse complement.
TAAAATAACTTGAAATATGACACATTTAGTAGGAGAGAAAGTCTAGATTTTAACTCGGGATTTTATGTCAGGTTGAGGATTTTGAGCTCAACTGAGGAACACACCAGCAGCGTATCTAGGCAGCTCTTGTCAAAATGCATCCCTACATTTTCCTCCCTGTTGCCTGCCCCATCAAATAATAGAGTTAGCCAATTAGAAATGGAGCCCTGACATTGTTTAGTTTAGAAATGCTTCGAGGTAATACTGCCTGACTGCCCCTTTAGATCTCCCATCATATTCCTGCTATTTCTGTCCCCTAAGGTTCACATTCTTCCCTCAATTTGGGGGAATCATTACTTTAAAATATGGATCTAAAAGTGTTGTGGAGAGGAGCCAACCTGAGAAATTAAGATTCATGATCAGTGGGTTATTAACTGCTCCCTCTTCCCATGGATGCACTGAATATGTAGCTACACAAGGAGCAATACCCTCTGAGAGAAATCCAGAAACTAGCTGAGTACTCTTACCATAAACCTCACCCTTGACACAGCACCATTCAGGTGAGAGGGAACCTCCAGTTCCCAACTTCTTCTTCCTCTTCCTTTTTATAAATTTTATTTTATTTATTTATTTGACAGACCGAGATCGTAAGTAGGCAGATGCAGGCAGAGAGAGAGAGAGAGGGAAGCGGGCTCCCCGCTGAGCAGAGAGCTCGATGCAGGGCTCGATCTCAGAACACCGAGATCATGACCTGAGCGAAGGCAGAGGCTTAGCCCACTGAGCCACCCAGATGCCCCCAATTCCCAACTTCTTGAGGAGCACAGTGTTTGGATTACACATCTAGCACCCCAACTTTTAAGGCTCCCTCTGAGGGATGGGGACCCAGAACAGCTAGCTACCTTGGAAAGCCAACATGGCTTTTGTTCAGAAGTATCACAGAACTACAGCAAAGAAGCAGCTTTCCCCCTTCAGTTTTATTAAGATATAATTGACACATAACATTGTATTAATTTTAGATGTATGACATGATGATGTGATATATGTACATATGGTAAAATGATTACCACAATAATGTTGGTTTACATCCCTCACCTCCCATGCATTTCAATTTTCTTTTCTTATAATGAGAACTTTTACAACTTACTCTCTTAGCAACTTTCAAATATATAATACAGTAGCTTTAGTCACCATGCTGTACATTACCTCCCCAGGACTTGTTTATCCTACAACTCAAAGTGTACACATTTTGACCATTGTCACGCATTTTACCTACTTTCACCCATTCCTCCTGCCCCGACCCTGCCCTCAGCTCTAGCAATCACAAATCTGTTTTCTGTATCTATGAGCTTAGGTATTTTTAGATTCTACATACAAGTGAGATCATGCAGTATTTGTCTTTATCTGATTTATTTGACTTAGACTAGTATTCTTAAGGTCCATCCATGTTGTTGCAAATGGCCATATATATATATATATATATATATATATATATACACACACACACACATATATATATACACGCACACACACACACACACATATATATATATATACACACACACACACACACACATATATATATACGCACACACACATATATGTGTGTATATATAATTTTTATAAATTTATATCTGATATATTATAATTATGTGTATTTATATAAATATTTATATATAAAATTTCTCCATCCATTCATCTTCATCAGTGGACATGTAGGTTACTGTTTGCATGTTTTGGCTGTTGAAAATAATGCTGCAGTGAATATGGAGGTACAGATATTTTTTTCAAGATAGTGATTATGTTTCCTTCAAATATATACCCCATAATAGAATTAATTCTATTTTTAATTTCTTGATGAACCTCCATAATGTCTTCCAGAGTGGCTGCACCAATTTACATTCCTTTCAGCAATGCATAAGTGTTCCCTTTTCTCCACATCTTTGCCAACACTTGTTATCTCTTATCTTATTGATAACAAACATCCTAATAGGTGTGAAGTAATAGCTCATTGTGGTTTGATTTGCATTTCTCTGATGATTAATGCATCTTTTCATGTACCTGTTGGCCACCTGAATGTCTTGTGTAGAAACATGTCTATTCACATTCTGTCCATTTTTTAAATGGGATTGTGTTTTTTTGTTATTGAGTTGTATGGGTTCTTTGTATATTTTGGATACTAACCCCTTATCAGAGATATGATGGGCATCAAAGAAGCAGTTCTTAATGGTTATGTAAGCACTCACTATGTTTATCCTCCTTGGCTTTAATGCAGAGGGAACAGGAAAAAATGCCCATTTCTCAGTCTTTCCTAAGAAGGGATCTGACTACATATGTTACAAGCTGCTGCTTGAGTATTTGGCTTCTAATAAGCATGCATTTAGGTGCTCATTGTGATCCTCCCAAGAGCACCAAAGACCTGATGGACATTTAGCCACCTTATTCCTCTGGCTCACTTCAACAGTGAAACCAAGTTTCCAGTATCTCTTTGGAAGAAGAATGTCAGAAGTATCTTCCCAGAAGGAGAATGTCCACACATCTAGTGCCCAAACCTTTATGTCTGCCACCGAAGAAATGGGCCCCCAAATCACCTAGCTCTGATAGTGAACAGGGCTTGCTTTCATGGATCCCACAGGTCTATAGCAAACAAAGAAACAGTTTTTCAACAGGTATAGGAGTAACCCCCAAAGCAATACACCTGGCCTCAGCACAGAAGGAATGGAAAAAAACCACCCATATTGCAGTTTCTCCCTGGAAGGGGTTTAACTGCATGATTTTCCAACAGCTGCCTGAGGGTCCAGCTTCTAACGAACATGTAGCAAGACGATAACTGTGATCCTCATCTTTGGGACACTAATGGCTCTTGGTATACCCTCAACCATGGGGAACCACTAAGAACAAAGAGCAATCACAAAGGTTTGAGGGGCAACCAGAAGCTCAGGCTACACAGATTGATGAGGATCTACTCCTACATGAGACCAGCCCGTCAAGACCGGAGAGGTGACTACTTTACTTAATGCATAGAAACCAACACACAGAGTCAAGGAAAATGAAGAAATGGAAATATGTTTCAAAAAAGGATAAGATAAATCTCCAGAAACAGATCTTAATGAAATGGAGATAAGTACTTCATCTGATAGTGAGTTCAAAATAACAGTCATAACAATGCTCAGCAAAGTCAGGAGAACAATAAATGTACAAAGTAAAAATTTCAGCAAAGAGAAAATATTCAAAAGTACTAAACAGACATCATGGAGCTGAAGAAAAATAACTGGGCTGAAATAATCAATACAGAGATTCAGGAGTAAATTAGATCAAGCAGAAGAAAACAATCAGTGAACTCAAAGTCAGGGCAGTGGAATTCATTCAGTCAGAGGAATAAAAAGAATGAAAAAGAGTGAAGCTAGCTTAAAGAACTTATGGACCAACATCAAACAGAGCAATATGCACATTACAGGGATCCAGAAAGAGAAGAGAGAGAAAGGGGCAGAGAGCTTATTCAAGGAAATAACGGCTGATGATTTCCCTATTGTAAGGAATGAAACAGACATTCAGATCAAGAAGCCCAAAGAGTACTAAAAACGATGAATCTAAACAAACTCACACTGAAATTATAATTAAATAGTCAAAAGTGGAAGACAATGAAAGAGTCTTAAAAGCATAAGGATTTTTATTATTATTAAAGCAGCTTTCTACTGTGTATAAGAGAACCCCCATAAGACCATCAGCAGATTTTTTCAGCAGAAATTTTACAGACCAAAAGGGAAGAGGATGATATATTCAAAGTGCTAAAAGAAAGAAAACTGTCAAACAGAAATACTCTACCTGGAACAAGTTGTCCTTCAGAATTGAAGAAGAGATAAAGGGTTTTCCAATGAAAAGCTGAAGGAGTTCAATAGCACTGGCCTGGCCGTATGAGAAATGTTAAAGGGAGCTCCTCAAGATGAAATGGAAGGGGACTAGTTAGTAACATGAAAACATAGGAAAATGCGTAGCACACTGGTAAAGGTAAATATGTTAGGCTACCAAATAAATCTTAATAAACTTGAGAAAACTAAAATCATATCCAATAGCTTCTCTAACCACAGTGGTATAAAACTAGAAATCAATTACAAGGAGAAATGGGAAAATACACAAATACACACTCTGGAACAACCAATAGCTCAAGGAAGAAATCTAAAGAGAAGTTTAAAAAAAATCGTGGGAGAAATGAAAGTGGAAGCACAACATACCAAAACTTAAGGGATGCAGCAAAAGCAATTCTAAAAGGGAAGTTTATACTGCTGAATGCCAACCTGCATTAGGAAAAAAGGAAGATCTTAAACAATGTAGCTTTACACCTCAAGATACTAGGAAAAAAAAAAAAACTAAGGCCAGAGTTAATAGAAGGAAGAAAATAAAGATCAGATCATGTATAAATAAAGTAGATACCAGAAAAACAATAGAAAAGATCAATGAAACTAAAAGCTGGTGTATGCGTGCAAATGCTGGGGAGGGACAGAATCACAAGCAGGCTCCATGCCTAGTATAAAGACCGACATGGAGCTCAATCTCACAGTCCTGAGGTTATCACCTGAACTGAAATCAAGAGTCAGATGCTTATCTGACCAAGTGACCCAGGACCCCTAAAAGCTGATTTTCTGAAGAGATAAAACTGACGAATTTAGCTAGACTAACAGCTGTGACTTTTAAAATTAGCATTTGCTAAGTAGAGCCACTGGATTTTAGATGGTGAACCTAGTTCAATAAAAGACCACAAGGGAATTGAAATAGAGAAGTTTGTTGCTCAGAGACTGTGGAAGAAATACAAAGCATGCCTTGAGGGGCTACATGAGAAGACCAAAGCAGTTGTAGGCAGAGAGAGTGGCAGGACGTGGGACTTGGGACACATGCCTTTACTAGAGTAGAGTGTTTTGGGATTCTTGATCTAAAGCCAGCTTGGCCAATTCATACAAAAAAGAGGGAGGTTTTGGCAAGCTTTATGGGGGAGCTTATCACGAGGATAATCACAAGATAATAAATGCGTATTTTAAGGGGCACGTGAAGGGAAAGGCTTGTGAGATGGAGATCTGTATCACAAGGGCCATTGGGGGAGTCATATCAGGAACTCACCTTTATTTGTGACTCTGTGAACTATTATCTAGGGGAAAATAAATAGGCCCAGCCTTATGTTTTAAGGAGCTAATGTCAGTTTAAGGCCCCTGCAGTCCACTTGACCAAACAAAATGGATACTCATGCAACAATACCATGGTGTAGTGTATCTAAACTTTTAACACTAACTTAGAAAAAGGAAGACTTAAATAAACAAAATCAGAAAAGAAAGAGGAAACATTATAGGTGATAACGCAGAAGTACTAAAGATTATAAGAAACTACTATGAACAATTACATACTATATATAACAAATTACATAACCTATGAGAAATGAATAAATTCCTAGAAACATACTTCCTACCAAGACTAAATGATAAAGAAATAGAAAATCTGAGTAATCCAATAATGAATAAGAGATTGAATTAGTAATCAAAAACTTCTTAAGAAAGAAAAGTCTAAGACCAGTTGTCTTCAAGGGTGAATTTTGCCAAAAATTTAAAGAATTATTACCAATTCTTCTTAAACTCATCCAAAAATTAGGAGAGGAAGGAGTACTTCCAAACTCATTTTACAAAGCCAACGTTATATGATACCAAGGCCAAATAAAGAAACTATATAAAAAGAAAATTAGAGACCAATATCCTTGATGAACATAGAAACAAAAATCCTCGGGCACCTGGGTGGCTCAGTGGGTTAAAGCCTCTGCCTTCGGCCCAGGTCATGATCTCAGGGTCCTGGGATAGAGTCCCATGTAGGGCTCTCTGCTTGGCAGGGAGCCTGCTTCCTCCTCTCTCTCTGCCTGCCTCTCTGCCTACTTGTAATTTCTCTCTGTCAAATAAATTAATTAATTAATCTTAAAAAAAAAATCCCCAACAAAATATTAGCAAACCAAACTCAACAGTACATCGAAAGGACCATACACCATGATCAAATGGGATTTATCCCCAAGATGCAAGGATGTTACAATACATGCAAAATAATAAGTATGATACATCACATTAACAAAATGAAAGATAAAAATCATATGATCATTTTAATAGATGCGTAAAAATATTTGACAAAATTCAACATCTTTTTGATAAACACTCTCAACTGTAGGTGGATATACTTCAAAACGATAAAGTCCATACATGACAAGCCTACAGCTAACATCATACTCTCTGGTGAAATATTGCAAGATTTTCTTCTATGATCAGGAGCAAGACAAAGATACCCACTCTCAACAGTTTTACTCAACATAGTACTAGAAGTCCTAGCCAGAGTAATCAGGCAAGGAAAAAAAAAGTAGAAAGGCGTCCAAATTGGAAAGCGAGAAGTAAAATTTGCAGATGATATGATCTTATATGTAGAAAACCCTAAAGACTGAACCAAAAATAACAACAACAAAACAAAAAACAGTTAGAATTAATAAACCAATTCAGTAAAGTTGCAGGATATAAAATCAATATGTAAAAATCAGTTGCATTTCTATATGTTAACAATGGACTATCAGAAAGAAAAATTAAGAAAATAATCCCATTTATGATAGCTTTAAAAAGAATAAAATGCTTAGGAATAAATTTAATCAGGGAGATGAAAGATCTGGACACGAAAAACTATAAAACACTGGTGAAAGAAATTAAGTCACAAATAAATGAAAAGATGTCCCATGTTTTTCTTTTTTCTTTTCTTTTTTTCTTTTTAAAGATTTTATTTATTTATTTGACAGACAGAGATCACATCTAGGCAGAGAGGCAGGCAGGGGCGGGGTTGGGGGGAGGCAGGCTCCCTCCTGAGCAGAGAGCCCAATGTGGGGCTTGATCCCAGGACCCTGGGATCATGACCTGAGCCGAAGCCAGAGGCTTTAACCCACTGAGCCACCCAGGCACACCTTCCCATGTTTTTGTATTGGAAAAATTAATGTCATCAAAAAGCCCATACCACCCAAAGCAATTTACAGATTTAATAAAATTTCTATTAAAATTCCAATGGCATTTTTCACAGAAAAACAATTCCAAAATTTGTTTAGAACCACAAAAGACATCAAATAGCCAAAGCAATCTTGAGAAAGAACAAAGCTGGAGGCATCACATTTCTGGATCAAACTGCATAATAAAGCTATGGTAATCAAAACAGTATGGTATTAGCATAAACACAGACATATAGATTAATGGAAAGCCCAGAAATAAACCCATGTGTCTTTGATCAATTAATCTTAACAAAAGAACTAACTATATAAAATGGGGAAAGGCAAGTCTCTTCAGTAAGTGGTGCTGTATCCTGTTTTCTGCTGTCCAGAAGTAGAGTATTCCTATGACATTTTCATAAGCTAAATGGCATAAGTCAAAGAAGCAATTACCATTAATTTTTATGAAAAAAAAATCAAGTATTCCCAGACCCCCAAAATAACCTCTCTTAAGCTTTTCTGATCCCTAGGGCACATCTTGCTAATGTATGCACAAAATAAATCAAGGTAAAACGCAAATGCTCATAGACACAGATCAAAGCTATGGCGGCTTGATGCTGACATGCTGAGTATAGTTCTGGGGAAGATGCTTGGCAGGGCTGCTCTCACTGCTCAGGCTGTGAGATGCATCTATGATGGCTTGTGCAAAACAAACACTGAACACTACTTTGGCTTTTCATCTCTTTTTTATAAATGCAAAAATCCTCTTTGGATGTTTTTTGTTTGTTTTTTGTGGGTTTTTTGTTGTTTGTGAAAACAAGTACTAATGTAGAACTTTTGTAACAAAGAAGTGGCGTAATGTGAACTTTTGAAAAACAGGGGACATCTGTATCTCCATGCTAACGAATAAAACTGGACACCAATCTTACACCGTACACAATAATCAACTCAAGATGGATTAAAGACTTGAAAGTAAGACCTAAAACCATGAAACTCCTAGAGAAAACATAGGAGGTGAGCTCCTTAACATCAGCCTTTGGCAACAAGTTTTTGGATTTGACAGCAAAAACAAAGGCAACAAAAGCAAAAATAAACAAGTGGGACTACATCAACCTAAAATATTTCCATATAGCAAAAGAAACTGTAAACAATAAAATTAAAAAGTAATGCATGGTAAGGAAGAGAATATGTGCAAACCTAAAATATTTCCATATAGCAAAAGAAACTGTAAACAATAAAATTAAAAAGTAATGCATGGTAAGGAAGAGAATATGTGCAAACAAAATATTCAAAATATACCAAGAGCTCATACAACTCAATAGCATGCATGCATGCATGCATGCATGCATAAATAAATAAATAAATAAATAAATAAGATGAGCAAAGATCCTGAATAGACTTACTTTAGGGAAGACATACAACTAGCAAATAGGAACAGGCTGAGGTAATCAGCATCACTAATCATCAGGGAAATGCAAATCAAAGTCACAATGAGATATTACCTCATACCTGTTAGATTGTCTATTATCAAAAAAGGCAAGAGAAAACAAATGATCTGCTCCCAGGTCTTTGCAGCTTAGGTAATATTACATGGATCAGGTAATGGGCCCTGTAAATTACAGAACCATAGAGATAATAAAATAGATATTTTAAGCTTCTATGTTTGGGGGTGGCTTGCCATGCAGTCATGAATAACAATAACCTACATTGCTTTTCCTTTGTTCCTTTATTTCTTTGTATTCATCTCTTTCTCAAATAGTCATGGCATCTTTTAGTCAAAACAAATTTAATTCAGTTGAAATCTCATTTTATTTTCTATTTTTAAATTTTATTTTGAAAATTACAATGGAGGCTCTCTCCAGTTAGTACCAAAGCCATGTGTAAAAGAATAATTTCCATACTAAGTGAATTACCTTCACTGCCTCTGTTGCATTCGTGAAAGCATCATGAGATTTGAGGGTGGCCAATTTATGGTGACTGTCAGCTGTACACTCATTATTGACCAAAACATTCCCATACGTGGTCATAGGAAGCATAAATGTTTAGAAAGCTTGGATTATGGCAGAGGGCAGTAGCTACTATAATAAGGAACATTATTTTGGACAAATGCAAATGAAAAATCTGTAATAGAATGAACTGAAAAAAAAAATAAGTAGCTATACATTTGGGAAAACATAATCCTCGTAAAAATATATATCTAAACCAAATTTTCTTCCAAATACTTGTTTTAGCACTTTAATATCACCGCATTTATAATGTACACGCCACTTCTTCTAGTTATTAATTTTCTATTTACTAATGCATTCAACCAATACTTACTAAGTTCCTTACCTGTGCCAAGCATGACTATGCTTGGTTGTAGAAATAGAAAAGTGGGTGAGAAAGTATTAGTTTAATGAGACAAGCAGACAAAAAATCAAAATTCAATTTAAGTACTAAACTAAGATGGAATAAAATAAAGGATACTTTATAATAAAGGCAGCCTGAGAGATTAAGGGAAATTCCCTGCGATGAAATGACTCAGACAGCAGCCAAGTCTTGAGAGATCAAAGGCTTACCTACCCATCTTGGTCTTTAGTCCACAGTCTCCTTGCCAGGGTTCATCAGGCAGGGCAAATATTTATTGAATATGTTTGCAAGACTCTGGCCTTGGTCCCCAGTGAGTCAGCACTTCTCTCTCTCTCTGAATAAGGATGAGTCCTGACTCATGAAGAGGGATTCTACACCCACTCAGAGCTCATCCAGTGGCTCAGGAAGGATTGTAGCTGTCAGAACATGAGCACCGAGTATTCCTAACTTTAGTTTTGTCTAGTGACCAAGAAGAGAATTATTTAGTCAACTTTCTTTTCTTTTTTTTAAAAAAGATTTTATTTATTTATTTGACAGAGATCACAAGCCGGCAGAGGGGCAGGCAGAGAGAGAGAGGAGGAAGCAGGCTCCCTGCTGAGCAAAGAGCCCGATTCCGGGCTCGATCCTAGGACCCTGGGATCATGACCAGAGCTGAAGGCAGAGACTTTAACCCACTGAGCCACCCAGGCGCCCCAGTCAACTTTGTTTTCTACACATCTCCAACCCACTGCACTCCAACATCTCTTTTATTGCCTAATCAATAAACCTTTTCTTTCTCTCAACCTAACATAGCTACTTATCATAAGCCCTATTAGACCTGTTGCTTTTACTTTCAGTATTTCAATCTTGAGGTAAGACTTGTAGCATTGCATCCGGTTGGTTTTTATATTACTGGAACAATATTTTTTTTCTCTACCCTGTATGGGTTCTTCTGCCATTTTTCACTCATCAGATTCTTAGAATGCTAATGATCTCATAAATTCCACACCAGCCTTAGCCAAAGAAAATCGGCCATGTAAGGTCATCAGTTTTGATTACCACCATGAAGTAGGGGGGTGAGATCCCCAATTTCACCAAAGAAGTACTAGGCACCCTCTTCTTTCAGTCCTGTCTTGACTGTTGAGCCTGTTGAAAGTTTCTCTAGAGACTAACTTCCCTGGATCATTCATTTTCTTGCAGGATAAGACTCAATACCATCTAGTCTATAAGTCCCAAATTGGCAGCCTGCAGGGCAAATTTAACCAGCAGACAGATTTTGCTTGGTGTTCATTAAACATTTTGAGTAGGGAGATTTATAAAACTTAGAGTTCACATAAAAATCTGAACTTCTAGTTTCTGTTGAAAAGTCAGAAGAGGGGCACCTGGGTGACTTGGTGGGTTAAAGCCTCTGCCTTTGGCTCAGGTCATGATCTCAGAGTCCTGGGATGGAGCCCCACATCGGGCTCTTTGCTCAGCAGGGAGCCTGCTTCCTCCTCTCTCTCGCTCTCTCTGCATGCCTCTCCACGTACTTGTAATCTCTGTCTGTCAAATAAATAAATAAAATCTTAAAAAAAAAAGAAAAGTAAAGTCAGAAGGTTTTGGCATAATTCATCCCATAACGAATTAGGAATATTTGTTGTGGGCTAATAGCTACGTCCAAAATAGACACCTGTGTTTTCCACCTCACCTTAGCCCAAGTAAACTGCACTTTGAGTTTTTGCATTTCCTGAACTACTAGCCCAACTCCTTCATTTCTCAGAAAATGAAACTGAGATCCAGAGAGACCTCAAGATTTTCCAGGGCTTAGAGTTGGTTGTATAACCAGATCCAGAGCTTGAACATGGGTCTTTTTACCCCACTCCCTACTTCAAGGTGCTGTCTTTCTCTCTTCTTTACACCCAGAAGCAACTGGTCACCATTGACTGCTTTAGGCTAGAGTCCTAGCAAGTGCTGCGGAAAAGCCAAATGACATCAGACTCTAAGCCCAGAGTAATCATGGCTCAAGTCTTACCATATGGATTTTGGAAGAGGTTTGTTTCTTTTAGCATTTTTTTTTTCACCCAATACCTCTTTTCTTTTCTGTGGCACATTGTAGCAGGTGGTTGTGAAAGTAAAAGCAAATGTTTTTCTGGTCCTTGTACGCCTGTGTCCCACGAGAGGACATGTACTTCCTCTTCACAATGACTTCTGGTGAGCTTGATGCAGAAAGTCCACTTTGAAATATCATGTCAGTGTCACAGATGGGTTTATGACACAGACACAGTAGATTTTCATTTTATCTTTGAGCTTGGTGGGGCCTGGTTAACACAGATTATGATATACTCATGATTGTGAACTTCCTTCCGATTAAACATCCTGTCAGTTCTTAGGGAGTAGACACTTTTCTGAGAGGTGAGATGGAGTTTTAACCACAGAGCCCTGCTTCACACCAGCCGGGAGCATAGCAGAGTTCTAGAGATAAGCTTGTCCTCTTATCTCAACCTGTTGGTGAGTTGTTACAAGTCTTACTTGTTCCCTGGGAAGCTAACAGAAAAATAATTCTTTCTATTTTTAATGAATGAGAGGCCCCTCCCAACAAAAGCATGAAAACTACAGATTGGCTAGAGCCTGTTTTTTTATAACCCTTTCCTTCCCCCAAGCCTTGGCCGGGACCTCACAATGAGGTGCTTTGTGAGCCTCAAGCCAAGGTTGACTTGGCACCTCTGTCTCAGAGAGCATGTGCAGACTGTGTGTGACAGGCTCCCAGGGAAGCCACTTCCCACATGTGCTCCTCTGGTCCTCTCATTGGTGTTCGGGAGCAGGAGGTTGGTTTCTCCCGGTGAGCTGGGTGCTATGACAGATTAGACTTCTGTGCAAGAAAATAAATCCTGCACATTGGATGTACTGCTTTAGACTCAAAGACCTCTTGGGACCTGACGTAAGGTAAGCAGCGCTCCGCCACATTTCTTGAACTTTGAAACTGTGAATGTAATTTGAGGACGTTCCTTGAAACTCTTTGTTGTTTAATGCGAAACTTTAACATGCTGCCTTTCCTGCTGCCTTTAAGAATAACAGCTCACTGTCAAACACACACACGCGTGCGTGTGCACACATACACACACGCCACTGCTTAAAAAAAGGAAAAAAATTCTTCCATAATGAAATAATCATGTCGATTTGTTTTACTTTTCAACTTGTATGGAAGTGTCCAGGATGGGCTGGATTTTCTCTCTGCTTTCAGAATAATCAGTGTCCTTTAAAACGGGATCAAATTATCTTTGCCACTTGAAAATGGATGTGTGCGCAGGATTAATTCTGTAGAGAGAAAAGCCTGGTGGAATTGCAACCAAATGTCGGTCCAGGTCTGTGGGTCTTTATCCCAAGTGTGGCTGGGTGCTTGCTAAATCCCAGGAGGGGATTAAAGAAACCGGTTGCCACCATTGTGTTAGTGCTGCTCTGCAAGACCTGGGAAATCTGCTGGGGACAGGTGTTGCTGTGCACAGACCAGGTCCTTGTGAGTGAGTGTGGCCAACTAAATCGGGAAGCTGGAAGTTAGTACAGTGCAGACTAGGAACCAGTGGTTTGTCAGACATAAAATGATGCAGAGCAAGTTCAGTAACATGTAAGGCAGTTATGTGTCTCATGTTCACGGAATCCAATCTTTTTATGGAAATTTACAAGAACTTTTAATGTTTTTGTTCAAGTTTGACCAGATTCCAAGTCTTTGCCTATAGTTCTGTAAATAATCTATTTTTAAGAGGGCATCACTGTAAAAGATTTCTCTGTTGTAGGGAGAAATAATGCAAACTAAATCTTCTTTCTGTGTTCTGGAGACCATTCAAGAGAAGACCTCCCCTGTATTCACACTGTTTCTTTTAAATCTTTGTCCAGATGTTTCTCCTACTTTCCTGCTTTGCCTTTATCTCTTCCTTGGGGATTAAGTTCCTGTGGGCATCTTAAACCTCTCCTGAGGTCCCCAAGCCCCTTCCGGTGCCCTTCTCACGGACAGCACCAAGGTGCTTCCGCACAAAGCATTCGGAGTCTTGCTCACAGTTGTTTTTCTCACTCTGGATAGTGGTTTACCTTGATCTATCAGCCCTCCAGTCACAGTCCTGTGACACAGGTTGCCTCCAGTTTATAGGCTGAGAAGGTGAGGCCCAGAGGGGCTTGGATACCCTACCTAAAGTCTGAAGGAGCAGTAGTGGAAGGAGGGGGTGCTGGCCTGGATGTCATCTCCCCTCCCCATGCTTTCTCCCTTCCAGGACAAAGCCACCTCACCTGGATCCAGGTATTTCCATGCGTCTACCCTTTGAACCGCATTACTGATTAGCTGCACACAGCTGAGGCAAGGTACTCATTCACTCCAAGGACCAGAATGTGGAAGCTACCTTTGGTCTGGGGAGAAGAAAATTTCCCCACCAGGCACGCAGTGTGGGGGTCTCCGGAACCAAGAGTGGCTATCTGAGGAGTTTTCTCCTCCTCTTGTTGCTCCATTTCTTGCTAGTGGCACACACTTTTAAAACAGCTCAAGCAAAAAAAAAAAAAAAAAAAGGTGAAGATTCCTGAGGAAATGAGGCTGGGGTTGTTTACTTTCTGCAGCCAGGACACCCAGGATGCTAGTCTCAGAAGGATAAGCAGTGGGCTTGGATTAGCATTCCAGTGTGCCATTGCCTCACAGAAAGAGATATTTTTAACTCCACAACATCTCTACACATCTGCAATCCAAGTACCCCAAACATGAGAATAAATATTTAGGCAGTGTGTTAGCTTCATTAACTGGACCCTACCTCAGAGCCGGAATTTTTTTCCTTGTTCTAATAAAATTTAAAAGAACAAAAAAGGAGGTGGCGGGTGGCAGGGTTGGGGGAATGGGCGGAAACAGAGGTAAAATGTATTGCCTCTGGCAGTTCAGGAAAAAAGGACCTAACCAGAGACCAGAAAAATTTTTTTTTCAAGATTTCTCTATTTCTTTTATCAAAGATGACATCTCTCCATTGAAAGATTCACTCAGGTTCTTGTGTTTTTCATCTTTGACTGTCCTGGGTCTTTTCCTCATAGTTGTGCTCAGATAGAAATGCTTACATGGCAGTTCCCAAAAGGTATACAAAGGCACTGGAATTATAGGAGCTAGGTATAAGAATTCTCTATCATTCTAACAACCAAACCCTGAGGAAATCTCCACCATTCTAGAACACACAGTTAGTCTCATTTGTCTCTAGAGCTAATAGTTTCCTTTATTTTTGTTATTTTTACTTTTCATTCTTTACTGAATGAAGGTGTAGGAAATTAGCTGCGATGATTTCACAACCCTTCTGAAACACATTCCTTCAGTCATTCTGTAGATTTTCACTGAGATTCCACCGGCACAAAAGTCTATTGAACAAACACTGAGAGAGATGTGATTATTTTGTTTTAAACAAACCCTAGGAAGGCTAAGACAACAACCTAAAATTTAATGATCCTGACTGGATCCTTTTACAGAGAAGATAGAAAATAATTGAAATATTTTGTTTTATGTAATACGGTACATTACACAGAATCATATAAAGTGCAACCTATCACCTATTTCCTGAAGCAGCACTTAGAAGGCTCAAGAAGAGTTAGCTAGCAACTCACAGGAGCTTTTGGTGACTCCTGTATACCTTCCCTCGCTGACAGCCCTAAGTATAGACCAAGAGGAACGAGCAGGGCCAAGCAGCAGTTACAGCCCCTGGAACACACCGATCTTTAAAATAATAGTAATAACAGTAAGATGGGTCAAGAGAAAATAACATGAGAAAACTATGGACTGGGAGAATATTAAATATAGGTCATACTCTTGAATTCATTCTGTAGGGACACGAGAGGGTGAAGAAATTGAGCAATTTCCTTGAGAATAGGTCAGTGTAAAGTACTCAGAACAAGGTGCTTGGACGGCCTTTGAGCTGAGTTTATCAACATATATTTCTAAGTAGGAGGTTATTTCTGATTGGTGTCTTCAGACAGTTTCAAAAAGAACTCATACCTATTGCTAAACTTTCCCAAGCTGGCAAGGTTCTAAAATGGATTTATTTTTTTAAGATTTTATTTGTTTATTTGACAGGCAGAGATCACAAGTAGGCAAGGTTCTAAAATGGATTTTTTTTTTAAGATTTTATTTGTTTATTTGACAGGCAGAGATCACAAGTAGGCAAGGTTCTAAAATGGATTTTTTTTTAAGATTTTATTTGTTTATTTGACGGACAGAGATCACAAGTAGGCAAGGTTCTAAAATGGATTTTTTTTTAAGATTTTATTTGTTTATTTGACGGACAGAGATCACAAGTAGGCAGACAGACAGGCAGAGAGAGAGGGGGGAGCAGGCTCTCCACTGAGCAGAGAGCCCAATGCAGGGCTCGATCCCAGGACCCTGGGATCATGATCTGAGCTGAGGGCAGAGGTTTAACCCACTGAGCCACACAAGCACCCCTCTAAAATGGATTATTAAAAGAAGGATTTGCAGAGTATCCAGAGGAAATGCCACTGGATCCCTGGAAACCAGGATAGATTCACTTAAAGGGAAATCATCAGGATAGTCGCATTTTTCCCCCCTAATGTATTACTGGCTTGATCGATGGTAGCGTGTATTTGGCCAAAAGTAATTTGGTCAAAAGCAAATTGGTCAACATAACAAATCAGTTAAAAATTAGTATCTTCCATCATTATACATTCAAGTATGAGTGATAAAGCATGGGACGGCTTTATAGCACTTTAAGTATCTTTAAACACTCTTTTACAGTTTCCAGAATTTATCTTCAAACACTGTGTTTACACAGTGAAAAGTTTTACACTGTGAAAAGTTTTAACAGTTAAGGAATTGTTTAAGGAACAAGATTCCAACAAAAGGAGCTAAATACTTGAAATGACTAGAGTGATTGAACAATTTGCTACAGTTGTGATTTATGACTTTTTAAGCAACATATACTTATTATGGAAAATTATAATGCAAACCAGAACAAATTTTTTTTTAAGATTATTTATTTATTTATTTGACAGACAGAGATCACAAGTAGGCAGAGAGGAAGGCAGAGAGAGAGAGGAGGAAGCAGGCTGTCCACAGAGCAGAGAGCCCGATGCGGGGCTTGATCCCAGAACCCCGGGATCATGACCTGAGCCGAAGGCAGAGGCGTTAACCCACTGAGCCACCCAGGCGCCCCCAGAACAAATTTTTAATGATGATCCCACTTAATAGTGTCAACCGATGACTGCACTTTAATGTATGATGGCCTTCCATATATGCATTTCCTATGACTACGTATGATATTTTACCTACCATATGGTATTTGGAACTTAACATATTTTTAAAAAAATCCATCAGTTGTTGGACACTTGCATTCTTCTAATTAATTGCTACAGCATATTGTTTCAGTTAGTCTGCATTATAAGCAATGCTTGATAGGAACAACTGGATAGAAATGAATTAGAAATTTTAAAAAAATCAAACTATTGAGAAAAAAACAAAATATTGACAAAATATATAAAGTACAAAATGGATCACAACTCTATCCAATAGTACACAAAAATGACCAACTTTGAAACCACACTGATTGGCATTATTCTTCTTCATCTAGATCATTGTTTTGAGCAAATTGTCTTCTTGACCAAATTGCTTTTTGTCAAATTGCTTTTAGCCAAATTAAATCTGGCCAAATTAGAAGGAAACAATAGTTCAAGGAAATGCACAGACAAAATGCACATGAACTTCTGTGGGTCATTGTGTAATTTCTTCATGATATAATTGGAGACAAGATTAAGAAATATGAGCTGAGTTAATGCAATTAAGCAGATTATTAACTGGCTGAATGAACATACTTACAGGGTGCTTCTTAGCAACTGGTGGGGGAGTGTCTGATGGTTTATAAAAAACTCCGTTCTTAGTCCTAACCTAATAAATACTTGTCAGTGTTTTGGATAAATGTATGTTAAACAGGTTTCTGGATATACATTATTACATATAATACATTAGTGCGTTGACATCATCGAAATCCAAACAACCTTAACAGGTTGGAATAATGATCTGAATTTCCCTAGACTATTTAACAGGGGTAAGTATAAGATTATTTACTTTGACATAAAGGTAAATGCTAAAGTATTCTTTGGAAGAACCTGTACTTATAAAATAAGACTTTTGGATTTTGGTTGATGGTAAATTCCATGTGGTATAGAAAAAGAAGATTTTTGGTACATTTTTAGAAGGGGAGGAGTGCAAGTGGAAAATGCTGTACCAAACCCTAGCTCTAGTACAAGCTTTTCATCATTGTCCCATCTCTGGTGTGACTTCCGTTGCTTCTGAGTACACATGTCATCCTTGAACTACCTCAAACCCTGGAGTCCAAATGATGGGTCAATCCAGATGATGACCTCAAGAATTTCCACTCCAAAAGATCTATTTATTTCAATGTTACTGAGGCATCTGTGAGTGAATGTGGAGAGGAGGGTAGTACTTAACCTAGCAGGACATATCTTTCGAGTCTCTATAAGATTGAGAATAATGATTAGATTTTTTAAAAGATTTTATTTCTTTATTTGACAGAGAGAGATCACAAGTAGACAGAGCATCAGGCAGAGAGAAGGGGGGAAGCAGGTTCCCCGCTGATCAGGGAGCCTGATGCGGGGCTTGATCCCAGAACCCTGAGATCATGACCTGAGCCGAAGGCAAAGGCTTAACCCATGGAGCCATCCAGGTGCCCCAGTGATTAGATTTTTTAACAAAGTGTGGTTGGACAGTTAGGACCCTGCAGGGACAGAGTCATAAAAGAAAATATTCTTCATATCATGACAGTTAAGGAGCATTAAGATTCTGGCTGGAGTGGAGCAAGCTGAGGAAGTCTAGAGTACCGTGTGAGGTTCTGGAGATGATGTATAAGACACCAGGTAAACCCAGGCATGAGAAGCTTGATGAAGTACAAGTGCACTCTGAAATGATTTAAAGACTCAGGAGAAAATGGAAACTATCCATGATCTGGTCTCTTCCTCCTGTCCCACTCCTAGGACTAGGTTTATCTACTTGGGAGAGGTTTCTGTATTCCTTTTGATTTGTTTCTACAAGAGTTGCTTTCTTGAGCCTGTGCTCTTTTCACCCATCTGCACCTGCTGATTATTGGCTTGAGGCTCTCTCTAGTTCTTGTCTGCAAGTGATTCTCAGCAGGCTGTGATTTCCATTGCTCTTAAACCAGTGTCACTGGAAGGAAGGCAATACTTTCTTGTTCTATCTGTACACTCCCATGAGTGTGGTTTCAAGCAGAGGCTTAGGGTTAGATCCAGACCCCGCCACTTGCCAGCTTTGAGAAATGCACTTACGTTTTCTCAGTCTGTTTCTTCATGGGTAAAAATAAAGTCATAACAAGTTAGGGTTATTAACAAGTTAGGGTTATTATTAACCAGTTATTAGTTATTAACAAGTTAGGGTTGTCATGAGAATTAAATAAACTCATGCATGGTAAACCATTTAGCATAGTGACTGGAAAATTCAATTAGATTTTAAATTGCTATTGTTGCTGCTTTTAACTATCCTTGATACCAAACCAACCTTGTATACCCTCTGGGGACGACCAAATACTGATGTAAAGGAGCACAGTAGCTTTTGGGGCTAGAAACAACTACAAGAACTAGCCAACTATTACTGTAATAAAAGGTAGGACCCAGACAGCTTCAATAAAATAAGGTATTCGGAAAGAAGAAGGACTAACAATGAGCATACTTTCCACTCACCTCATCACTCACAGTCCCAGGAATATTCTTTACAGTCTCCAATCGGAACATATCATCAAGCATAGAACAAAACTCTTTCATATAAGAAGACCTAATCCTATTCATGGAAGGTTTTATTACTAATACTTCATAGAGAGAAAATTTTTTTCTGAAATTTTAAGAGACTAGAACACTAAGCCCTCCTGTACCTTGCAATCCAACTTGAACAATTATTAACCCATAGCCAATCTTGTTCTATCTGTACACTCCCATGGTGCCATCTCAGATATTTTTGTGATATGAATATATTTTGTGATATGAATCCAAGACATCATCATTTCATCAATGTTAAAACACTTGGTTTTAACATTTTACTCCCCCCCCCCCCGCCCCGGGGACATTTTTGATGGATATTTGAAACAATTAAGTCCAAAGTATTTCAGAGCAGTAATTATTCAGCATCCATTAAAAAGGATAATTTTTTTTTTTAAAGATTTTATTTATTTATTTTGACAGAGAGAGATCACAAGCAGGCAGAGAGGCAGTCAGAGAGAGAGGGAAGCAGGCTCCCTGCCGAGCAGAGAGCCCGATGCGGGACTCGATCCCAGGACCCTGAGATCATGACCTGAGCCCAAGGCAGTGGCTTAACCCACTGAGCCACCCAGGCGCCCAAAAAGGATAATTTTTTAACGGATTACATGAAAAACTTTTTTCATGTAATGAAGAGTTCTTTTCATGTAATGAAGAGTGAGGAGTTATCAAGCTCTTTTCACATTTTTGCATATCAGAAATTGGGATGAATTTTACTGTTGATGGCAACTTGAAGTTTAATCAAGTGATATTTTTCCTTCTTCGTATAAAATCTCATGGTCTATCTCAGAGAATGATGTTTTAGGAATGAAGAAATGCAACAGCTGGGAAGATATATGGGCACACACACACACCTCTCTAAAACTACATGTTTAACTGCCTACTTATCCAGTTTCCTGTACATATCTATATAAATAAGAAAATGAAAATAAATTTAAATTAATTCCGTAAGTTCTGAGAGGGCAAGGTAAGTATTTCTGAGTATGTTAGGTTATAACCTGGAAAGTGTGGAAAAGAGAGAAAAACTACAGAATTTTATCCGAGCAGGTGTAGAAGTGTGCCCAATACAGAGTACAAAGCTTGAAATTCTCAAGATGAACTTGTGTCTCCTTTAATAGTTCCATAGTAAAAATCTTCCTTTCTTTATCATCACTTTTGTCCTCACTCATCACTTTCAATAGTTTTGGACGATAACCAGAAGGCAGTTTCTAATTACAATTTAGATTGTAACAAAAGCTTCAGTTACAGTTAGTAGAAAATACATTTTTTCTTGAAAAATACTGAACAACTGAATAGAAACTCCTATACTTAGGTGATGAGCACACATAATACGAAATTTTGCCATCATTTTATTTCACAGAGTTTTTCAAGTGGAGGTCACAGAGATGGCATGGTGTGGTGAACATGACAAGAGAAGCAGGGGGACGTGTGGTGGCCCCAAGGAACTGGGAAGACACATGATGTAGATGTGAAACAGCCAGTGTATTTATGTGGCTGCTCTGTTTCTGTATGAGCTAGTTTGACAAGCAAATACATCTTCTGAACTTTTTTTTTTAAGATATTATTTATTTATTTGACAGACAGAGATCACAAGTAGGCAGAGAGGCAGGCAGAGAGAGAGAGAGAGGAAGAAACAGGCTTTCCGCGGAGCAGAGAGCCCGATGCGGGACTCGATCCCAGGACCCTGGGATCATGACCTGAGCCGAAGGCAGAGGCTTTAACCCACTGAACCACCCAGAGGCCCCTCTTCTGAACATTTTTAAAGCTGATCTGATCTACTACTTTGTTTCTACAAGGTTCTTTTTAAAAGTTGGTTGCAGTAAGGGACTACAAGATCTAGGACTAGCTGTGTGACTTCGGACCGTCAGCTGAGAATTCTCTGAACCTCAGATGAAAAAAATAGACCAAAAAATGTACTCTTTACATCAGACTATAACCTTCATGAGGGCAGATACTTTTGACTCTTTTGTTCAGTGCTGTATTTCCAATACTTAGAGCAGTGGCTGGCACAAAGTAGGTGCTCAATTGATGCTAAATGGACAGATGAATCTTAGTTCCCGAATTCTGGGACGAAGGCTTTAGGAGAGAGAATTTATTTCTAGTCATTGCAACTGGTCCAAGAATGTTCACTGAACACTGTGTAAACTGAATAAATAATGTTTCCCGTGTATATGATTTACCACTTTTCAAACATACGGAAGTTCTTTTGTGTTTCATACAAATTTTAAACCACAGAACTAATATTATGTGAAATTCTTTGATAATATAAGCAAACATTACATATCACTTAGTTTAACAAATACGCTAGGCACTTCAGTCTTCACAAAATCCTGTGAATCTTGTACTTTAATTATCCCTGTTTTGCATATGAGGTCACTGAGGTAGAGAGGTGAAGTGATGGAAGTCCAAGCAACCTGGATACAGATGCCTTGCTCTTAACCACACTGCGCTATTAATATTGCCAAGGATCTTTCTAGCTCAGTACAGTAATTCCTACACTAACATGATGTCTAAGATCATGTCCAGCCCATAAATGATGTGATTCTATACAGTAAGTCCCAGTCCACACATTAGTAACATTAAAACAACATTGCCAAGTGCCTTCCAAGAAGCACTAGCCATTCCTCCTAAGATTCATGGAGGAGATGTATAAATTTTGCTCCATTTAGAGATTAGGAAGGATTTTCTCCATTTAAAGATTAAGAAACTGTGGCATGTCATTCCGAGAAATTCTGCCAAAAATCCTGGGGTCAAAGGAATGTTTAGACCTGGCTTGTAAGACATGGCTTAGTCTCATTTTAGCAATAGCTTCTCTTCCTTTGGGGGCAAGTCAGGTTATTTTATGCCTTGGTTTATTCCGGGTCCCCACAGTCAAGGGCAGGATATACTGACACATTTAGCTCAATAGCTTGCACTGAACCAGGAGAGTGACGTTGACTTATGACCCCCGCCTTGGGACCCTCATTAACCATAAGTTACGACACTCTGGAGAACCCTGGAGAGAGTCAAAGCATGGAATTCATTTTATTTTTAGTCTAATGGTTCCCTCTTCTCTCATTTCAGATCAGTCCTTTCCCAATGGCTTCCCCTGAAAGCCAGCAAGCTTCTAGTTGGTTAAACATTACTTAGCCTCATTATTGAAAGAAAAATAGGAGAGCTAAAATAAAGAAGCACTTTCTTCTGTAAGAGAAAAAAATATTCAAGGTAGTAATTACTCCATTGTCTGAAGTGTTCTGTTAGGCATTGTCTTCCATCAAAATTAACCAGTACAAAGAAACTGGCAGGAGAAGGGAGTTGGTAGAAAAAATATTGTTTTCATTTAGCTTCTGGTTAAAAGATAATATGAATGTGCTTATTACTTACTTAGAGGTAGACAAGTAACCATTAATTCTTGGCCATTCAAAGATTAAGTATCTGTGTATTGGTTTCCTTTTTTTCTTCCTTAACTTGATAGTCTCCTGAATGTTTTGTAGTAGTAGATCAGAAGTTCTTGACTTTTTTTTTTTTTTTTTTTTTGGATCACACTCTCTGTGAAAAATGCCACAGGGTTGCTACTTGGAAGAGTTTTCATAAATTGCTTAGAATGTCCAGGGACTCAGGTATTATCTTGTTTTAAACCCCGTCCAAAAGGAGTAGTAGGTAAAACACAATCAAACACTGACTTTAAAAAGAAACAGGAATTTGCTTCTAAGAAGCCTGGTTTGTGTTGTGGAATGATTCACTGACTGGTGCTTGGCTTTGAAATGTTGGCCAATAACAGGGACCCCTCTCGCCCTACTTTATTCTCATTATTCAGACATTCATAATGTAGTTTATCAACAGTCCTTCG
This sequence comes from Meles meles, assembly GCF_922984935.1. NCBI lineage: Eukaryota > Metazoa > Chordata > Mammalia > Carnivora > Mustelidae > Meles > Meles meles. The sequence goes on along the minus strand of NC_060079.1, from coordinate 15,603,522 downwards.
CATAACCTCATGTTATCTTTTTGGTCAAGAGGAGTAAGATGACTTTAAACGTGGTATCTGAGGTTCAAAATGGACAACAGACTTGCTCCAAAGAGCAGCAAGAATAAGAAAATGCCAGCACCGAAACCAGGTCTGTCAGATTTCTTTGAGGCGAGAGACAGCATTGTTAAGCCCAACAGATGCCGCAAGCTGGGAGTGCCTTAAAGGAAATTTTCACCTAGTGCAAAATCAACGCAGTTCCATAAGTCTCAGGAGGAAACCTCAACTGAAATGTGCTATTTATATGGAACCCTTGGTGTTTTGTTCTTTCTCACCATAACACCAAAAACTCAACTATTGTAAAAACTCATTGAATGGATCTGCTACTAAATCCTTACTTAGTGTGGTGTTATGCGTGACCATGGGCCACAAAGAGGAAATTGGTAGAATGCAAAAAAGCCTCCATGGGCAGTTTCACTTGATGGAAAGGGCAGTGGGTTAGAAGAAGTTCAGTGTTGAAAAGTTAGTGCCTCCTCAGCACTTTTTCTCTCAGGTCCTGAGTGGAAAGGACTTGTGATTTCTTGGGTCAAAGAATTCTTATGTTTTATCTCTGAAGGGACTGGGACAGCCACCACTGTTTGAACAACCTAGGTCCCATTCTTCCTGTAGAGGCAATACTTGGACACTTCCCTTCTTGTTAGAAGCTGTCCAGCTCCCATCAGAGGAGCGAGGTCAGACGTTATCATGGCGGAAGAACAGTTGCTGCGGCATGAGGCTTAGGCAAGAACAACAGAAGCTGATGATCTCATTCAAGATAATTTAGAATCATGGGTCTCTCATTTCCCATTTGGTGAAATCTGAGAGATCCCATCTGCCTTCCTCCTTCCTGCTCTCCTTCCACCCTCTTCCTTTCCCACTTCTCTTTCTGTCTCTCTGTTTCCCTCTTCCTGTTCAGAAATTATGGGCAGGGAAATTTATCTGTAGATAGTTAGGGATCTACTGGACTTCCTCTCTATACTGTGACAGGCTAGATCTTCTTGAAGACTAGAATTTTACCACCTTGTGATAGATTAGTTTCATTTAAAGATTCAGGAGGTGCTCTAAAGGTTAAGAGATGGCCCACGGCTACAGAGTCAGCTTGGGGGCTGGAAGTGATTCCTAGTATCGCCTTCCTTTGATTTTACCAAATTGCCTCCTTAGATATTGCTATTAGGAAGAGGCGCCAAGCTGAAGGCTGATATGGAAGTGTGGAAATAAATGACGACCACCCAAATGAGAACAAATGGTGGTAATTTATTTGGCATTTACTATAACAGGAGAATTAGCCACCATCACAAGCCCTTGGCAGAAATTCAAAGGCAGACAGGGGAGTGGGAAAGCTTTCTAGGGGAAAAAAGAGAAGTCTCAGGGTATGACCCCATTGAAAGTTTTTGGCATGCAGAAGCTGGAGGAGGGCTAGCTAGAAGTGGGGTTTCCTACTGCTTTGAAGAGCATTTTTGACTGATTGGTCCTGAGTTGGAAACAGAGATTAAAAATAGGGAAGCTGACAGTCATTGACTAAGTCCTGAGTGCTCTGGGCCATTGTTGCGGTGGCTGTGGTTGGCTTTCTGGGCTGGTTGGTACAGAGGTGGTGTGTCAGACCTCCGTCATCACATACAGCCTGGTCATTGTCCCCTTGTGTATTCCGTCTCTCAGGAGGGATAGCTAAGAAATGCAGCCCTCTTCCAGTCTCTCAGAGGAGACATGTTAGTGATATCTTTTGAGTCTTCCTTTTCCTGTATCCTCTGTGTTCCGTCTGTTACAGTTCTTTCCTTGAGCAATCTCTCTGACATTCTCACATTTCCTTCCACCGAGGCCTTGTCCAGACACATCATGTCCTTTCTCAGGAACTGCCCAAACTCTGACCCAGCTTGATTCCTATCTCCACTTACCTGATCCTTGAGTCCATCCAGCAAACTGGCTACTCTTAGGCTAATGTCCCCGACCAGCTGCTTTATGTGACAGTGAGGCCCCAAGCAAATGAAATAACACCTAACATAGCTCTGTCCTCATCAGTCCAGGTCAAATTTGTAAAGCTTTCTGCCTGACTTTCTAAGTCCCTTCATGGTCTGGCCCACATGGCCAACTCCACTTTATTTCCCCCCATCCCTTAAGACTGTGGCCTCCCTCGCTCTCTAGCCCTATGAACAAGAACCTATGCAAAGAAAGAGCCTGTAAGAGGCTGCCAGTGAGTTAGGAGTTTGGTCCTCAGTTAAGTCACGTGGTTTTATTATGTTCATGGCCACAGACTAACCTCCACAGGCAGTCACCCCAGAGAAATATGTCCTAAGGTCAATCCCAATTCATCTTTTAGATTTTTTAAGTATAATATGATTTAGAAGGCATTTTTTTCATACTTATCCCTTCAAGTTATTATCATAACAAAGCTAGGAGGAAGTTTAATGTAATATTGCCCCTGTTTTATAGGTGAGAAAATTCAGTTTCTTAAGTGGCTTACCCCAACTTACACAGATAATAGGTGTTTAGAATAAATGAGTAAACAATATTTTCATAGTCTCTATTTCTAGAACTGTGCTCTGGTATTCAGCTGACCAGTTGTATGTATATTTTTTCTGACAGCTATAGAACTTTTGGGCAATATAGAAAAAAGTAAAAATGAAAGGAAAAAAACCACTTATAATTGTACTCTCCTAAGGATAACCACTTTAACATTTCATATATTTCTTTGGGGTTCTTTTTTTTACTATTTTGAAATAATTGATCCCAAAGTCTATATAATTTGCATTACTCTTTGTTATTTAAATAATTGACTAAGGCATTTCCCCATGTTTTTAAAATTCATAATAAAAAATTCATGACAAATATTTGATGCATAATATTTCCTCTTTTGCACATACAAAATGTAATAAGCTATTTCCAAGCAGCTAAACATTTACTTAGTTTATAGCATTTGTATTTTTTTTAAATGCTGCTTCAATTTTTGTTCATACTGCATCTTGGATCCTTTACCAAGAATAGTTCTAAGATTTCTATCATTGAAAGCAATATTATTTAATATTAGAATGTTATTTTCTAGAAAAGCTGCTTTAATTCAAACTACTATCAACAGCGGAAGGTAATAAATGCCTCATCTCACTCTCACTGACCCTGAATTTGATATGTTCTCAAAACCTTGCTAATGTTATGGAGAAAACAGTGTCTCATTTTAACTTGTAGTATTATTGTTTGCTGCTATTGAGACCAATTTTTTCTCATACATTCCTCAGCTTTTTATATTTCCTCTTTGGGAAAGCTTTGTCTCCTTATCCATGATGGGACTGTGGCAGTTTTAAAATGAATGAATATGTGCTTTAGAACTTATTTTTACCTCTTTATGATCTCCGCTGAGGCAGTTTTGAGGGAAATATAATAGAGCATGACGTACCTCCTATTTCCACAGATATTGATTTGTTGTTTCCAAGAAAGCAGCTAAAAGCATAGGGACCATATCTGGTATAGAAGGTGAGGGTTTTCTCAATAAAACTGGGTTGGAAAGACCTCAAGCACAGTCATTCTATCCTATTCTTTTTATATCCTCAATAGAGACTTGACCCAATTCCAGGAAATACTGAGGTACATTAACAAACACTTGGTTTATCAGCTTAGGAAAATGGAGAGACATGTAAAGGTCAAGCAAAGGCCCATGATTTGCCAGAGAGCAAATCAGGATTATCCTGTACCCTTGACTAGTCACACACTAATTGGACTTCCAACCTTTTCTGGTCAGGTCTGTTTAGGAAGAGTATTAATGCTTTCAAACAGTATTTTGACAATATCTCTGGTAGTCTTTCAATTATAAAATTTTCAAAACAAAGCAAAATTTAACTTCATTTCATACATGCAGTAGACATCTACATATAATCAAGTTAATATGATAACTTTGAACTGATGGGAATCTCTGGTAAATAGTTTTGCGGCCTGGGCAAGAAATAAATTAGTGATGATATATTTGTGAGCCTGTATGTATATCAGAATATAATCAGATTTATTTTTTCTTCCTAGAAGCTTATATTACTCTTCTGTTCTCCTCTCCTCCTTCACCCTTCCCTACACACATACATACACTCCCTAGTAGAGTCCCTTCCTACCCCCAAATTTTCAGGACTAACAAAATTCAGTCTATGTCAGAGCTTGCCTTACCTTCTTACTTCCTCTTCCCTTGACTGACTTTATGAACTGTGCTTTTCAGATCAATCACTTGAGAAGGTAGACTTTATCAGTATTTGTTTCCAAAAGAGAATCAGAAGTTGAGAGACAAATCCTCCGTATCTCTTTTCTTGTAACCCCGGCATTGCGCTTTGGTAGCCGATTTAGGTGACTCCAAATCACTAGGCTCAGACCCCATTACACTTATGGGCATTTGAACTTGCTTTCTGGATTCAAGAGCAGTTGATTCTGTTTATTAGTTAATGACACTATGCGCTCTGGCTCCTTGAGTGGTCTTCCTTGAGGAAATCTAAAGAATAAGGTTATTAGATAAAATACAAGGCACCTAGTCAAATTTTAATTTCTGGTAAACATAAAATAAATTTTTAGTATAAGTATGTCCCAAATATGACATGGGACATACTTATAAAAAGTGATTTGTTGTTGATGTGGAATTCAGTTTTAACTGAGTATATTTTTATTTGTTAAATTTGACTACCCTACCAAAGAAACAACACCATCAAAGAACTAACAGCACAAATCAAATACTTATTTAATGTCCTACCTTCCTACACACTGACACAGCAGTGAGAACCACCAGCAAGTGTTACCAACAAAGAGAACAACTGCACATTGCAAGGGTCTAGGCTTGGTCAAGACCAGTAAGTGAAGGCAGAAATGCAACAGGCAGGCCAAACCACAGGACTCTGATGTGGGATTATTCTAACTAGAGAGATTTTAACAATTACAGAGGTTTTCACTGTCAGAAATATCTTTTTAGACAGTGAAAAACTGTAAGAAATAGCACACATAATAGTGCTGTTTCAGAAAACAAAATCTTGCTTAATGTTATTGACATAAAGAAACATGAATTTAATGAAGAAAAAAAACAGTACAAATATGAATCAGTTACAAGAAAAATCCTGGTTCTACCTGGGCTGAAGGCTTGTTGGGAAAGACTTCATTGGGCACATCCTGTCACTGACCCTGCCCCTCCTGCATACCTAGCCTCTACTCTCCTCCCACAAAGGTCCTCCAAGGACCTCTCAACTTTTCAAAAGCTCTGTTCAAACAGAGCATTGGCATCTCTGGAATTTAATGAAGATGGTTATCCAAGAACAGAATGTGAAATCATATCAGGTATGATTTAGGTCTGTGAGTAATCAAGATTTAAATATTTTGTTTGGGCAATAGACACAGTTTCCCAGCTTATAGTATATACAGTGTTTGAATTTTACCAGCAGTGGTGTTGTTGGAGTGGGGTCAAGAGGTCAGGGGGACACTAAGTCTGGGTTAGTTAGCCCAGAAGGTCATTTTGCTAGCCACACAACAGCTACATCTGATGCTTGAGAGATAAACTTCAAAAACTGATTTCCCCCCCAAATTTGGGACTACTGATTTTTTTGGCATGTCCAAGTAAAATAAGACTTTTAATTTGCCCTCCAGTTGCATCTCAATGGGGATATTTTTGCCTTGGCATCTCTGGTGTCTTCAGCTGGTAAAAAATCATTGGTGTGAAGAAGAAAAAGTATGTTGAGAAAAAGACACTTCAGGCTAAGAGGCAGAAAACTGTCCCTAAATTAACAAGTGACTTAACTTTAATAATTTGGGTTTCTCGTGTGCCAGAAGGGGAAACTACTGTCTACTCCATTTGCCCCAGCATTGAATTGTAGACATAAGAGTACACTGCAAGGTTAAAACCACTATAGAAACATAATAATCCTATTTGTACATGTTTGTTCATAGCAACATGACTCACAGTACCAAAAGGTGGAAACAGTTCAAATGTCCATCAACTGATGAATGGATACACAAAATGTGGTAGACATGCAACTAAGCATAATGTGGCCTTAAAAAGGCAGGAAATCCTGACACATGCTACAACATCGATGAAACCTGAAGACTTTGTGTTAAGTAGAAGAAGCCACTTAACAAAAGGACAAACATTGTATGATTCCACTTATGAAAGAGACCTGGGGTAGTCAAATTCATACAGACAAAAGACAGAGCAGTGGTCTCTGGGCAGTGGGGAAGAGGGAATGAGAAGTTACTGTTGAGAGGGAACAAGTTTCAGTTTTGGAAGATGAAAAAGTTCTGTGGATGGATGGTGGTCATGGTTCCACAGCAGCGTGAATGTATTTAATGTCACTGAACTGTATGCTGAAAAGTGGTCAGAGTGGTAAATTTTAGGTTTTGTATATTTTACATATATATTTTTATGTATTTAAATATATATTTATATATAACATATTTGTCTATTTTACATGTATATCGTATTTTATGTGTATATTTTTTACAGTAAAAAATACAGCGATTATAAGTGATAGATTTGGGGAACCTAGGTGGCTCAGTAGGTTAAGCGTCTGACTTAGGCTGAGGCCATGATCTCAGGAATCTGGATTCAAGTCCCATGCCAGCTTCCCTGCTCAGTGGGAAGTCTGCTTCTCCCTCTCCCTCTGCCCCTTCCCCCCAAATAAATAAATAAAATCTTTAAAAAAAAAAAGTGACAGTAGATTTACTGGCATAAGTAGTATAGATAGGTTGGAGGAAAACTTTATATTATATTGGGCTTATGTAAAAGGATAGGCTCAGCTACTTATATCAAAATATTATGGTATGTTTGCATATATGAAGAGGCAAGGTGACCCTTAGTTACATCTAAAACTTTTTTTTTTTTTTTTGGTCTAAAACTTTCAAAACAAATTAAGGATTTTAAAGGAAATGTACATGCCTATGTTGTAAGAGTAAGTTAAATAACTGCTTAATTTCCCCCAGAATATCCCCCCAAGCAAGTGAGGAGAATGTCTTGAATATCTGCATATCGTCTACATGTTGGACTTTAAATCTGCCATTTCAGAGCCTCTGCTATATGTTTTGATACTTTCCTGTGCTTCCAGTATTTTAACGAGTATTTTACTACTTACCTTTGTCCTTCTCCTGATAATACTATGAGGTGTGTGTTGACTTCTTCAACATCAAATACACAATACCTGACACTAGGCTGGGCACTTTATTTTTGGAATGAATGAACCAATGTGCAGGGTGATGGACTCATACGTTAAGTATGTTTTTGAGCTAAACAGACCTTATAATTTCTATCACTCCTTAGCGTGGACATGTCCTAACATGTTTACATCCAAGATCCTCAATGGAGAGCTACAGGGTTCAGAGTGCTCTAGGGAAAGTTCTTGGGACTGTGGGATCACAGTTGGTTGTAGTTGAGGCACACTTGCCTTCTCAGGTAAGCCACAGGGGTCTCTGGTTTAAAAGAACCAGGATTGGGGCGCCTGGCTGGCTCAGTGGGTTAAAGCCTCTGCCGTCCATTCAGGTCATGATCCGCATCAGGCTCTCTGCTCAGCAGGGAGCCTGCTTCCTTCTCTCTCTCTCTCTCTCTCTCTCTGCCTGCCTCTCTGCCTACTTGTGATCTCTGTCTGTCAAATAAATAAATAAATAAAATCTTTAATAAAAAAAGAAAAAGAACCAGGATTTAAAGTCCTGGTCATTGTCTTTTCATTGGAATCCCCTTGGGAGTATTCCCCAGGTTTCCACAGGCATCTAAATTATCCTGAGGATAATTCAAAGTTCTTTTTAATGTGCATATATAAAGATTGCAAGATCTTTATATATATACATTTTAGACTGATATTCCTTTTTTTCTTCCATTTCCCCCTTTTTTCTCTCATTCCTTCATTTCCTCCCTCCCTTCCCTTTCCTTCCTTCCTTCCAAATACTTATTGAGCAGCTGCTATTTCCAGGGACTATTTCTAACATGAAATATAGAACAGGGGAAAAACAGACTATATAAAACCAGAATTTAGATTCTGGTAAGGCAAGAGGGGAGACAGCCAGTAAACAAATACTTAGAATACATAGCGATTATTGTGATGGAGAAAAGTAAAACAGGAAAGTGGGGGTAAAACAAATGTAGATAAAGTGGTGGGAGAAGAGCAAGTCAAAGCAGGAGTGTGGCTGGCATGGACCAAGAGTGAACAGCTTCATTAACTTGCTTAACTTCGTCCAAGCTAAGAACCTCTGCTTCACATGGTTCCCATTTTCAAGCATATTACTCCCAAGTGTCCCCTGGGGTCCACACCAGCATTTCCCTGGAGACCTCAAACCCCTGTTACCACTCAGCAGTCTGGGAACAATCCCAGGAACCTCCTTCTGGCTGATGCTATATGCCTGTGTTCATATGGAAATTCACAAGCAATTTACATTTGTTAATTCACTCATTTGCTTATTCATTAAAGTCTACTGTCTGCCCATCACTCTATAGAATTCTGAGGAATCAAAGATTAAAAAGCCCAAGCTCCTGCTGCCCAAAGTGTTTTAGTGTGCACACGTGCATTTGCGCACGCACACAAACACACACACACACATACACATACATACACACACAAACCCGCGGGGGGGTGACTCCCACCACCTATGGAGATTAGGGTTGGAATGAGGTGGGAGTAGAGAAAATAAGGGTGTCTTCATTTGAGAGGAAAACAGTGACTTGCAAAGTCTCCATTTATTATAGACTCACAGGTCATTAATTGTTGTCTGTAATATATTAGCCTCACAGACTGATGTATTAAAACTTGTATGGAAGGGGTGCCTGGGTAGCTCAGTGGGCTGAGCCTCTCTGCCTTTGGCTCAGGTCATGATCTCAGGGTCCTGGTCTCTGCTCTGCAGGGACCCTGCTTCCCCCTCTCTCTGCCTGCTGCTCTGCCTACTTGTGATCTCTCTCTCTCTGTCAAAGAAATAGATAAAATCTTAAAAAAAAAAAAAAAAACTTGTATGGGAAAATGCCATCAATTCTTTCCAATAAATACATTTCTTCTCTGAAGGAACTAGCCACTGTTGCAGGTCTGATTTCAATACCATAATACTTAGCAAGAATTTTAGCTCATGCAGTTCAAAAGGAAAGTTTATTATTATTGTTTACTTACTGTAGAATAACATTTAAATTCGAGTTAACCTCTTGCTAATAATTGCATCTGAATTTAGAAAGACATTAGGGATCAGGTCTTGCCCTGTTAAAGTCAATTATAAGAAGAAAGATTTCTGTTATTATCTTGTTTTTCTAAAGCATTCAGAATTATAAAATGCCATGCAGTTATTTTGTGCATCCTCATTCTCAGCATTGCTCCAAGGGGCTAGAGACAGAGCAAGCAGTCCCTTTTACAAGGAGGGAAATGAGTCTTGCTCAAGTGAAGAGTGGCTTGTCAAGGGCCGTAAGATGGTTATGGGTGATAGGTAGGACAAGAAACTCCAAAGTCTGCCTCTGGAGTAATATTCTTTGGATCAAAGCCTCCCTCCCTTCAGTAAGCTGCAGAAGACTTAGCATATGCAAAATCCAGGCAGAAGTATTTCCAGAACTTTCACTTCTGACTAACCAAGTTAAAATCATGAATAACCCAATAGTTTTTGCACCATGGGCAGAATACTTCACAGAAATTTACCTGTTTTTATCTTCAGTAAATTATATTTTAACTTTCTACCTTACTCTGTTGCATTTTTTTAGGTATAATTCATATACCGTAAAATTCACCCTTTTGAAGTGCACAATTATGTGATTTTAGAATATTTGCGACATTGTTAAATCATCATTGCTAATTCCAGAACATTTTCATTACCCCAAAAAGAAACCCCATTCCCATTAGCAGACATCCTTCATTCTCCCCTTCCCTAGTCCCTGGCAACCCCTCAGCCACTCTTTGTGTCTGTGGATTTCCCTATTCTGGCATTTCATTTAAATGGAATCATACAATATGTAGACTTTTGTGTCTAGCTTAACACAGCATGATGTCTTCAAGGTTCATCCACGTAGTAGTATTTATCAGCATTTCACTCCTTTTTAAGCACTGAATAATAATTCCATTGCATAAATATATCACATTTTCTTTATTAATTCATCAGCTAATGAGCATTTGGATAATTTCTGCTTTTTGACCATAATGAACATTCCTGTACACATTTTTGCATGGACATATGATTTCATTTCTCCTGTTTGTACACTTAGGAATGAAATTTTTGGAGTCATAAGATGACTCTGCCAACCTATTTTTCCGAAGTGGTTCTACCTTTTTTTTTTTATATTTTATTTGTTTATTTGACAGAGATCACAAGTAGGCAGAGAGGCAGGCAGAGAGAGAGGGGGAAACAGGCTCTCCGCTGAGCAGAGCGTCAGATGCAGGGCTCGATCCCAGGACCCTGAGATCATGACCTGAGCGGAAGGCAGAGGCCTTCCCATTGAGCCACCCAGGCGCCCCTGGTTCTACCATTTTACCAACCCACCAGCAATGTATGTGAGTTCCAATTTCTCTACATCCTGGCCAACACCTGCTACTGTTTGTCTTTTTTACTGTAATCATCTCAGTGAGTGGGGAGTGATATCTTATACGGAAAAGTTTTGACTTGTATTTCCTTAATGATTAATGAGGTTGAGCATTTTTTAATGTGCATGTTGTATATCTTCTTTAGAGAAATGCCTGTTCAAATACTTTGCCTGTTTTAATTTTTTTAAGATTTTATGTATTTCTTTGAGAGAGAGAGAGAGAGAGAGAGAGAAGGCACAAGCAGGGGGAAGAGCAGCAGAGGGAGAAGCAGGCTCCCCCGAACAAGGAGCCTGATGCAGGACTCAATCCCAGGACCCTGAGCTGATGGCAGACGCTTAACCAACAGAGCTACCCAGGCGCCCTTACTTTGCCCATTTTAAAATTGGGTTATCTACCCTTTTATTGCTGAGTTTTTTTGTTTTGCTTTGTTGTTTTGTTTTATTTAAGAGATTATGTTTATTCATTTGACAGAGAGAGAGAGAGAGATCACAAGTAGGCAGAGAGGCAGGCAGAGAGAGAGCGGGAAGCAGGCTCCCCGCTGAGCAGAGAGCCTGATGAGGGCCTCGATCCAGGACCCTGAGATCATGACCTGAGACGAAGGCAGACACTTAACCCACTGAGCCACCCAGGTGCCCCTATTGCTGAGTTTTAAATGGGTTTTTTTTTGTATATTCTGAATGCTAATCTTTTATTGGATATATAATTTATAAATATTTCCCCCAATTTTGTGATTTATTTTTCATTTTCTTGATAGTGCCCTTTGCAGCACAAAAGTTTTTGACTTAGGGTAAGTCCAATTTTTCTCTTTCTTGTTTTGCTGCCTGTGCTTCTGGTGTTACACCTAAGGATCCATTGCCTAAACTGCGGACACAGTTTTTCCCCTTGTTTTCCCCCAAGAGTTTTATAATTGTTGCTCCTACATCTAGGTGTTTGACCCATTTTGAGTTACTTTTTGCATATGGTATAAGGTAGGTTCTAACTTCATTCTGTTGCACGTAGAAATCTAGTTGTCCCAGCACCATTTATTGAAAAGACTATTCTTTCCCCACTGAATAGTCTTGGTACCTTGGTTTTGAAAATCAGTTGACCATGGATGTAGAGGTTCATTTTTGGACTTAATTAAATTCTCAAAATCAATTGTTTTGGTTACTGTAGGTTTGTAATAAGTCTTAAAATTACTAAGTTTGTGTCTTATAAATTTGTTCTTCTTCCTCAAGACGTTTCTGGCTTATTCAGGGTCACTTCCATTTCCCTATGAATTTAAAAATCAATCTGACAGTTTTTCTGTAGAACAGGCAACTTGGTTTTTTTTAGGAGTCTGTGGATTAATTTGAGGAGTCTTGCCATCTTAACGACATTAAGACTTCCAGTCCATGCATAAGAGATGTCTGTTGACTTCTTTAACTTCAGTGATGTTTTCTGTTTGCCATATACATGTCAGACACAATTTTTGTTGAATTTTGTCCCTAAGTATTTTATTATTTTCGATGGTATAAGTTAAAGATACAACTGGTACTATCATTAAAAAATAGCTACTATTACAACCAGATACCCTATGTTGGACCAACCGATTGTCTCATTAAACACACTACAACTCCTGGAGATGGTATTATTATTTTCCATCTATACAAATGAAGAAGCCAGACCTCAAAGAAATGCAGTAGCTTGCCCCAAATCATCCTAATAAGTGGTTTGCTGGGTTTAGAAACCAAGTATAACTGATTCTAAATTGTATGCTACTAATGTAGAATTTTTTTGTGCCCCATTAAGTTGACTTTGAAGACAAGAATAGTTTGGGAATCCATGTGTTTTTATATCCATGAACCATGAAACTGTTATGAGTTTTACTTTCAGTACCCATATGAAGAGAAAATTGTTAAAAGAGTACGGTAAATGACTATATGATGACTTTTAATGACAATTAGTTGTTTAGAAATCTAGATATTATGGCTTATCATTGTCCAAAATACATATGTGATTCTCTCACATAGGTAGTTATTAAATTAATGCTTGAATTAGTCTTTACCCAAATATTAATTTGACAAAAAATTAAGTTAAATTATTGAAATCCCACTCTCTCATTTTTATCTTGTATGAATCTTAACTATGTGGAGCTGGAGTTGAGAAGGATTGATATCAACAGCAGAGCCCCAAATGCCCAAATATGGGACATACAGGTCAATTCAGGTCTAGAAATATTTACTGAAGGTTATTGATTTGATCTTTCATTGTTGTCTAACAAATACTTGGTGACTTAAAACAATAATCATTTTATTATATCTCACAATTTTGTGGGTCAGGAATTTAAGCAACACTCAGCTGGGCAATTATTATGTTGAACAAGTGACACTGAGTCACTTGTTTGTATCAGATGCTGGCTGATCTGCTCTGCAGGATCCAAGATGGCTTTATCCAGAGGGCTGATGCCTTGGTGGATGAAGTAAGGAGAAGGTGGGCTTAGCAGGCCCCCCTTTCTATTCTCTGTCCACATACCTTTTTCAACAGAGGACTTCTTCAGACTCATTTAGGAATCCAGAAAGCTGAAAGATGGACTTGAAATAGACAGTGAATGACTTCTAACATACTTTAATGTCCAAAGTAGTCAGAGACTGGCGAAGATTGAAGAAAAAGGGAGCTGGAACCCACCTCTAAGGGAGACCAATGTCAAAGAATTAGTATGCATCTTAAATCTATACCAGATAGGATGTTAGGCTTTAGGGAAAGAGATTAGAAAGACACTGCTGCTGCTTCTTCTTTTTTTTAAATTTATTTATTTTGACAGACAGAGATGACGAGTAGGCAGAGAGGCAGGCAGAGAGAGAGGGGAAAGCGGGCTCCACGCTCGGCTCCCCCCGCAATGTGGGGCTCGATCCCAGGACCCTGGGATCATGACCCGAGCTGAAGGCAGAGGCTTTAACCCACTGAGCCACCCAGGCGCCCCAAAAGACACTGCTTCTTTACCAAAGGATCTCAAAGTTTAATGGCTGTTGTTAGAGTAATTGTATCATATAATTTATTGTCTTAAGCCAGATACTTTTGAGAATGAAAGGAGGTGCAAATAATTATTATATTTGGATCAGAGGCATGACATGGAACTATCCCATGCAGACTGAAATGATAGTTATGCTGATTTTGGATACATCGGAAGTTAGTATATCAAAAGAGTTGTGAAAAGCTTAAATTTTACTTTCTAGAAATTTCACCACTCTTTTAGTGCATGAACTTTTATTTTTGAAAGAAAGGGTGTTGGGGTATGGTTTGAAACAATAGCAATTATGAGACCCCTGTGCATATCCCAAATAGTCAATGAAAAAGATCACATTCTGTTATTAAGAAAATCATATCTACATCCTCTCTCTAAAATTCTGTGTTTCTTCCTACATACCTGCCTTCTTAAAAAAAAAAAAGGAAGTTACTCAGTAAAGTAAACTTGTGACAAAATCCAATATTTATGAAGATGAACAAGTTCAAAATTATCCTTAGTATAATCTACTCCATCTGTCACATTGCCTCTTCTATTTTATTTCTGCTGTGCCCATTACTGAATTTTATTTTTATTTAAGTTCTTCTTTAGAATAAACTTTACTCTAAGAATTCAACCCTCAGGGTTCTCTAGGGTAAAGAGTGAAAAATAAATGCCCCAAAGACTGCCAACAATAAGAGGATTTTTTTTTTTTTTAAACACTCATTTCACATTCAGGTATAGAGCCAAATAAGAAACACCTACTGGGCAAATGGAAGAGAGATAGTGTTATTCTCCATCCCTGGAACAGGCTCTTGAGGCTGCAAGTCACTTTATGCGAGTCTCCAGACTTGGCACTCAAGTGGCAGGAAAGAATTTCTGTGAATAGGAGAAAAAGAAACACGAAACTTTCCTGGCAAAGTGTTTCAAAGGAATTAAAACCACTGTGCTAAAAATAAAACTTCAGACAAGCTGTATTTCATAATGACTCTTCCTGCTTGTATTAATTAGGGAGGTTTTTAAAATTCTTATTGCTTCTGATTAAGTATTTTAAAATCAGTCGCTCATGGAGGATGAATGTACTGGCTTCATTTTCTATTTGAATGGGACAAGGATTTTATTTGTGACCTCTCTACCCTGACCACCATACTTCTTTTTCACTTGAACCCTAAATTATTAAGCCATCATCTGTATTTTAAAGTGTTTTGAGATCTTTCAAGGAAAAGTGATGAATGGATGAGTAGATGGATGGGTGGGAGGTGGATGGCTGGATAGGTAGAGATGTTCATTCAACTAGTAATTCTTTTGAACCTATTTATTTGGTGTCAGGCTCTGACTTAGGGCTGGGGATACCAAAATGAACAAATGATGACGAGATCCTTTTCATGGTATTTCAGTTCTGGTGTTAGCCAGAGAAGAGTAAGCAGGTCAGTTGTAAGCACAATAATTAGAGATTATATGAACTACCTCTAAGGAAATATACAAGATAACATGATGGAAAGTAACTGGCTGATGTGGAAGGGGAGGCATGATTAAAGCTACTGGGAAAACCTCCCAAGGAGGTCATATCTGAGCTTAGGCCAGAAGGATTAGAAGCAAAAAGCCATGAAGTTAAGAGAAGTACATTTGAGGCTAAGAAAATTATAGCTTTGAAGGCCCTTTTATACAGTAGCATATACACAATAAATGTGTTAGATAACCTGGAATCCAAAAACAAACAAAATACAATAAAATTTTGCTAATTATCTAGAATCTAAGTTATCTGGATTCTAGGTAATTTGATCAAACTAGGTCTGAGTGTCATTCCATAACAAAAAGAAAATGACTACTGAGAACACAAACTACTCATTAATTAGCTGTGATCTGAGGCAAGTCTCTTCTTCGGTAGGTCTTAATTTCTTACCTATAAATTGAAAATAACTGCACCAGCTGAACTTTATTGGTCTAAGGCCTTCCTCCGAAGAGGAAACTGAGGCCCAGGCAAGGAAGAAAGTGAAGGAAGTAGACTTTACTTAGGGATTGGGGACTACTACATGGGAAACCCTTTCCATCCCATGTCCCATTCAATCCTCCCAGTATTCTGGACTAAATAGTATCTTTCCTGTATTACAAACAGGAAATGAAAGCAAACAGAAGTGAAATAACTTCCAAGTCTACCTGGCTGGTGAGTGGCAGAGCTGGGATTTAGCCTTAGAGCAGCTGACATGAGATCTCACTGGAGTCTGAAAGATATGGATTCAAATCCTGCCTCCCTGTTCATCAGCTGACGAGCTGATGCAAATCATTTAATCACCTGAGACTTGGTTTCTGCATTTGGATATAGAGATAATATTGTCTGCCTAATGGGACCATTGTAACAATTAAAATAAAACTTGGCTTATAAAGTACTCTGTAAGCTCCTTGCACAGAATGAGCTTTTAATATGTCAGCTGTTTTTATTTTATTTCCCTAAGATCGGGAGCAGATGGAACCAGATCTTGTCTTTCTCAAGAGTCCTCTTATCATTCCCCATATGAAGTGGCTCTGTATCATAGAAGTAAATATATTCATTGAATACCTAACTAAATATGTAATAAAGTGAAAAAAATTAGGGATGAAAATAATGAGGATGTCCAATAATGAAGATGTCCATGTCAGGAAAAGCTCTTGGATAGTATTTTGCCAGACACCATGACCGAATTCTGTGGGACCAAGATCTTTGCTAGATCTCTCCCATTTACATTATGTTGGGCACAAAACCACACCATGATTCATTAAGCTAGGTATGCCATGTTTGTTGCTCAAGACCCTTCAAGATAATTTCCTACCAATACAACTGTCATTGTCACTATAACAAATAGAGTTTGGGCAAGTGTTCGAATTAATCAATTCCTAGAGGCAAATTACACGATTCAGGCCAAATAATTTCTTAGGCTAGGGAAGAATAAGGGAGGTAGGGGGCTTCTGAATGACCACTTAGGGTCAGAGCTACCAGATTCTCATCCTGGACTGGGAGTAATTGAGATGAGTGCACTGTGGGAGCTGTTTGTTAAGTGTAAACATTGATTATACATTGAATCTCCATATAATTATTAAATGCAAAATGAGAACCCACTGTGTATAAAGAACTTTCATATCTTTAATTTCCTTACCATTGAATTTTTTATTTGCCCATGAAATATTGTTCAAA
Source organism: Meles meles (assembly GCF_922984935.1). Taxonomy (NCBI): domain Eukaryota; kingdom Metazoa; phylum Chordata; class Mammalia; order Carnivora; family Mustelidae; genus Meles; species Meles meles. Next base: position 15,586,901 of record NC_060079.1, on the reverse strand, counting down.
AGTCAACAAATAAATAAATCTTTGTATTAGATGATATTTTTCTACTTTCTGAAAGCACTTGCATGTAACATTTCATTGGTTAGAGTTCTGTGAGAATGTCATATCACAAGGCCCTCCCCTGCAGCGCTTCCTCCCCACCCTCTGGCTAGGATTTTGGAGCAGCTGCAGTTGATCTAAAATTAATTTTCTTAAAATCAAACTGGAGGATGATATCAAAGGTGCAAAAGGGAGGCCTTGACACCTCTGTCTTATCCCTATTGCAAAAGCAAAATCGTTTGTCTGCCAGTACAAAGTAAGCACTAACGTTTTTATCCCCAGAGATGCTGTGCCTGACTTTTCCCATTACAGATCCCCTGGAGCCAAGACAGGTGCTGAGATGCTCATAGCCAAGCTGTGTGGGAGTTTGAAGTATTCTTGGGCAGAACTTCCTGGAGTCCTTGGATTTCTTTATATGGAATCCATGAGTGCAGAATGTACTCTTCTCCACACATCTGCTGGCTGTGAGGCCGAATGTTTGCTCCTACAAGGGGGACCCCTGTTTGAGAGATGCAAGTAGAAGAGCAACAGCGTATTTGTGTTACCATATTTCATTTTGAGATTTTAGATAAATAGCACGGAGATGATTTTTCTCAGCCGGCAAGGAAAATTAGTTGGGTAAGGACCAACAGCATTCCGGTGTAGCTGTTTGATGAGGAACAGGACTGTGCCCCTGGAATACACTGTCTTTGTGTATGCCAAGTTACCCCATGAGGTTTTATTCTTGCCATTAGGTTTAGCTGGATAAATCCACTTTACGTTAGCTCTGATAAGCTTTTTGTCAATTTAAAAAGTCCCCACCATCTCAGGCGCCTGGGTGGCTCAGTGGGTTAAGCCTCTGCCTTTGGCTCGGGTCATGATCTCAGGGTCCTGGGATCGAGACCCGCATCAGGCTCCCTGCTCAGCAGGAAGCCTGCTTCCCCCTCTCTTTCTGCCTGCCTCTCTGCCTACTTGTGATCTCTCTCTCTCTGTCAAATAAATAAACAAAATCTTTTTAAAAATACATGAAAAGTCCCCACCACCTCTCTGACAATAGCCGGTGTCTGTTATTGCTCAGTTGTGTGCTCTGTGAAATATCCTCCAGCTTGAAGTCCCAGAATTCTCCATCAGTTGCGATAGTTGGCAGAAGGGAAAGAAAACTGAAAGCCCTGTGTGATGTCACTGCTGAGCCATGCAAATAAGCTCCATCTTAGGTTATCACCCTGGCTTTAAAAGTCTGCCCTCTCTCCCCCAGGCCTAACTTTAGGCAAATTTTTTCACATATGAAACAGCCCAAAGAGCAAATATTGCCACCCCACTGAAATGCCACTTCCCAGTAGCTTTGGGGTTAGAACTCCTGCTCTTTCTTGTTGCTTCCTCACGAGCATCTTCAGCTCCTAAGGCTGGCCATCCGATTTCCTCCTGCACGCTGGTAAAGTACCTTCTCACAAGGAGGAAAATGGTATAACCTTGTGTCAGTTGCCTATTTCCTTGTAACCAAACCCCCACAATACGGCAGTTGAAATACGCTCTTTCTTTGTTAGCAGTCATGTGGGTCAGCAATCTTGGTGGAGCTCAGGGGGGTGGTTCTCTGGCTGCGTGGTCTTGGGTAACACTCGCAGTCATCTAGCAGCTGGGTTGGATAGGGGGATCGCCCAAGTTGTTCTCACTGCTTGGAACCAGCTGTCAGTAGGCCTCTCCCCGCTGCAGTTGTTTATCCTCAAGGAGGATAACCATTCGTGGTCTCAGGGCCACAAGGAGGAGAACGTGGAAGCTGCAAGGCCTCTTGAGACATAGGCTTGCAGGCCATCTGACTTCTCTTCTACCACATTCTGGCGGTCAGCCCAAGTCCCAGTGTTAGCCAAGAGTCAAGGGGTAGGGAACTAGACTTTAGCTGTTGATGGAAGAGACGGTAAGGTCACAGTGCACAAGATGGTTGCATCTATCCTTGCAAGCAGTCTGCCGCAAAGAGCAAGAAGCAGAGTATTTGTAATAAAGCCACGGCAAGATCCTCAGCAGGAAGAAAATCTCCATGTGCTTCAATTTACTATTTCTGATGTGAGGGTTTCGTTCGCTAATGATGCAAATGCAAATGTATTACATGCTTATTGTTCTGCAGGAGCCATTTGAACGTTTGAGTGTCATTATTCCTAGAAAAGCCCATATTTAAGTTGCTGTGCACAGCATACAGAATATTATACATCCTCTGAAATAATCTGTTGGTCAATCCCTCGGGCAGTTTTCCGGACACCATCAGGGAAGACCTTAAATACCTGTTTGTTCCTCCTCCTATTTCTTTGGAGGCTTTTTTAGAAATCTTGCCTCAGGAACAGGTCAGGCACTCACATGGGGAAGTCTCCAGAGTTCTGGTTGCTTCTTTTAGTTCTAAGTGTGCCAGAGAATGGCTGACCTCCGATCCGTCCGGAGAAATTCCCTAGGAGGTAGCGGGGGATTCCAGGAGGCACTTTTAGTTCCATTTTTTTGGAAAAGAGACTCATCCAAGTTGCTCAAGTAAATTGCTCGTGGGATTTTGTTCTGTTTTGTTTTGTTTAGTCGGTTATAAGCTGGGGATAGGAGGACAGATGGAACTAGAAACCTTTCAGCTGTCGATGCTAGGAACTCACTTCTCTTCCTCTTCTATGGCCTGATGATCTCTCTCTCTCTCTCATTTTCTCTCTGTCTCTCTAGCTCGTGTTCTCGCTCTCTCATATTATCTGTGTTATCTCTGTCTGCTCTGTACCAGCAGGCTTCTCTGTTTATGAATTTCCTCTGTTAGAATCTTAGCTGAAGCCTCAAAACTGAAGCGAACAGGTCCAGACTCCCTGATTCTCAGAGAGAACGCAGAAGCGCAGCCAGACGTCTCCTCCCTCCAGCCCTTCATGGCAGTCTTTGGGGCCCGACTCCCTCCTTCACCTCATCCAGCCTCTCTGAGCACAAGACCAGAATTTATTTAGGGGAGGGAGAAAGGGTAAGAGCGGTCACTAATATAAAAGGGTAGTTTGAATTAGGAAAGTATTGGGGAAGTACAGGTAGGTGTGCCATGTGAGCTGCTCACATGGGCCTTAAATCGAATGCAAGAAGCTACGAGAGACAGGGACATGGCCCTCCTCAGCTAGAAGTCACTGAACTCCAGAATCAAAGGCTCCGTGACAGCAAAGTGACCAGAGCGTACTGTGCAGCAGGAGGGGGCTTGAGAAAACTTACTGTGGGTCCCCCAGCGCGTGGGCCCGCATGCACGTAGGGCCTGGCCTGGAGATTGCTAAAGTGAAGGCTGACGCCAAAAGCCAGGGAGCATGAGTGAGCAGGGAGGCCCAGTGGACCAGCGGACCTCAGCCATGGGGTAAGGCAGGGGACTGAGACTTCCCCACCTTCAAGTGTGTACCACAACAGCTGTCCAAAAGTTCTCCCTTATTGGATTCCTACCTGTGGGGAGGACTTGACGTTGAAAGCCAAAGATTGGGGTTGAGAAGTGTTACAAGAGGTCAGAAAGTGCATTGCCTTGGGTAAGAGATGGGCAGTGTGAAAAACCCATGGCTGTGCCCTATGGGTAAAGAAGCAAGAAGACTCTACTAATCACCAAAATACAGTAGCACTGACCATGTACAAATGTCTGTCCTTTTCCTCTGTCCTTGCTCTGAGACCCCAGTACACCAGGGATGGAAAGAGAAGAGATACAAACAGCAACAGTGGGCAAAAATATAGACCAGGCTTCCCTTCCCCACCACAGCTCCCCCAGCTCAAGCGAGTCCCCACCTGGGAGTTTAGGGGGTACCTGACTGCTTTGAATTAGATGTGAGGTCTGAAATTTTAAAATGAGATTGTGCTGTGCTTCTTAATATATGAAAGTGAATCGTGATTACTAAAAAAGGAGATAAAGCCTTCTTAAAATAACGGAAAATAAGTAGAAACCTATGGCGTCTGCCTGAGATATCACCAAGAGAAACACAAAATGGAAATCCCAAGGAGCCATTGGTTGGAGAAAAAAAAAATAATAAGGGTATTTCCTTTCCTGGGCCTCGTTCACAGTCCCAAGAGAATCGTGATTGGCTTAGCCCACCTTTATCTGGAGCCACACTGTAAATCCCTACGCCGCCTAGGTGACTGCCTGTGCCAGGGGCCCACCTCCGGGCCAGGCTGCTGTGGTCAGGGCAGGGTCAGAGGGAGGCCAGGACAGGGCCTGCGGCTCTTCCCTCTTGAGAAGGCACAGGGGGCGCAGGAAACTTCCCCTGTGGAGGTTTTAGGCAAAGTAGGCAAGTACTCAGCCTTCTCCTCCAGACACTACTTAGAAGCTTTTGAAAGAGGGCTCATCTTCCTGAATTGGGTTCAGAATCAAACAAAGATGATGTTCCTGCTTTCCCTAAACATCCCCCGTGTGTGTGTGTGTGTGTGTGTGTGTGTGTGTGTGTGTGCGCACACGCTCTGTTTAAAGTACCCAAGTTAGTTTACTGGCATTCAGGGTACAAGCGTTACACATCGTATAGATATATGAATACGTATGTACTAAAAGTCGGGCCCTCTTTCTAAGCCAGTTTAAAGAAGTGAGCATTGCTTCCACGTTAAGAGCTCAGGGTAATTGCTTAGTAAATGTTTATTCTTTGTAAGAACTCTGTCCCGCGCGTGAGTTCACCCTGACCTCTTGCCTCAGTCCAAATCTAATCTTCCTTGATCTTGGCTTTGTTTGTTCTTAAGCAAGTAAAGAGTTTATATTTGTTTGTTTGTTCTCAATCCCTCCGCCCTCACTGTTGTGTGGCCTTTGGGAAACGCAGAGCAGAGCAGGGACGGTGGTGTCAGCCAGACATTATTAACTCTGCGCCTAATAGCTGTGGGGCTCGGGGTGGGTGACTTGAGGTCTCTGAGCTTCCGTGTATTAACTTGTAAAGGGAGACCTCAGTGGTCACCTCAGAGAGTTGTCTGGAAGATTCACACAAAAAGTAGAGTTTCTGTGGGTTGCCTGAAGCTCAGGGGTGCTCAGTTCTTAGCAGCCTGCCCAAGCAATCCCCTGCCCCCTCCGCCTGCAGACTGGTTCTCCCACGCAGGGTCTCCTTTAGACCCCCTCTATTTTTCTTAAAATGTCTCTACTATTTTCTCAAATTGGCCACTGTATGAGCCTTCTGCCTGCATTGCGAGTCAGACCTCCCTCCTCACAGTAACCTGTCTAAATCCAGGTGTTTCTTCTTTAAGCTTTGACTTTATTCACAACTCTGAACCCAAAGCTCTCTCTCCAGACTGTGGTCCTTCCCTCCTGCATCACCATAACAAAATTGAACCCTCAGTAGCCCTCACCGATTCCCTAATTCAGTATTCCGTATGGATACCAACTCTTTCAGTGGGGTCATGGAGAAAAAGAAGGAAAGGCACAAAAGTGATAATTACTATTTTGTAGGGGTCTAGGGTCTGGTATGAGCAGTTCATTGTTAAGGGATGGTTGTATCTGATGTTACGTGATGGTTGGGTCTTGAAATTAACTCTTATTGTCAATATCTCTTTTTACGTTCTTGCTTTTCTTTCTGCACACATTAGCATAACAAAAATATTACAGTTGTGTTCATTTCTCTTCTGGGACGGGCTACATTTTTGTTACAAGGAAAGTTACTGGGTCGAAGAATTCGAATTTTTTGAAATTCCCTTGTCTTATCTCTGCATATAGGAATAATAACCAGTATCTTACAGGCTTTTTCTGAAAATCAAATGAGAGAAAACAAGCATACAGCTTCGTTCCTGGAATACAGTAGGCACTCAATAAAGTTTGGGTCTCTCCATGCTTTCTTTAATTGGCTTGGAGGGAAAAAAAAAAAAAAAAGAAAGAAAGAAAAACAGCTTCCTTTCTCCATTCACAGTTCAGAAGGGTGTGTTTCCCACTCTTCTCTTCTTGACCTGAGATTGGGATCGGTTCCAACCAGGACCACTTCCTCCCATTGTGCTAGAGGCCTTCGTCAAACCATGTTGCTGAGCAGGACATTTACAAACCTGCATGGGACCTACGGGTCTGCTCTCTGAAGGATTTCATGAGTAATTGACAAAATGACATTTATCTGAAAAATAAGAAAGCCATCTGCCAAGTCCATCATTAAATGGCAAAGACTCCCAGGTCTCTTGTGCTTAGTTAGAGAAGGAAAGGCTGTCTGTTTTCAGAGAAACATGGACGGGAGCCACCAGGCTGGAGCTGCCAAGCTGAAGGGAAAGTGAAGGAGAAGTCACAGCCCTTAGCGCTGTTGCCCCTCCCTGATGCATAATATTACTAATACCCTCATTTGTATGGGTTATTAGGAGATTATTTGTATTCTAATCAGAAGCTGTTAAATTACTGCATTTATATTCTAATTGCAGGGTTTTTTGAAAGCCCATTTATTCTCCAGAGGGGTCTGAAGTTTAAGGAGAAAGAAATGGGCAGTGGTCTGGAGCTTTGATTACAACAGGACCCGGAGTTGAGAAATCACAATAAGAGATGGTGCCTAAGAAAGAGAAACCACTGACTCCTGTGGATGTGTTAAGGGAAAACCAGGCAGAAGCACAAAGAGGCATATTCACTGTCATTGAAAATAGCACCTCAGGACATCTAGGACAACAGCTTTCAGAAACCAGGAATACAACCCACCAAGCATCCTTGAAACCCTTCCCTCCTGGCAAGACCCCCAGAGGAGGTGTCCTACTGCAGATACTCAGATAAGAAAAAAATTAAGTCCCTGTACAAATTAATGCTGTAGTAGGGGGAAAAAAGGATTTTTGGATCAATGACTGGACTGAGTAAATGACTTTTCCTAGAATGTGTTGATCTTCTCTAAAGGGGCTCTGGATGGGACATTGGAAGTGATTAAGAAGTTCAGCATTGGGGCGCCTGGGTGGCCCAGTGGGTTAAAGCCTCTGCCTTCCGCTCTGGTCATGATCTCAGGGTCCTGGGATCAAGCCCTGAATCAGGCTCTCTACTCGGCAGGGAACCTGCTTCATCCTCTCTCTCTCTCTCTCTCTCTCTCTCTCTGCCTGCCTCTCTGCCTACTTGTGATCTCCGTCTGTCAAATAAATAAATAAAATCTTAAAAAAAAAAAAAAGAAGAAGTTCAGCATAGAGTGAGTGTGTAAACCTGGCTATTCACAGACCTGGACCCCTGGGGCTAATAATACATTATATGTAAATTTTAAAAAAAAGTTCAGCATAAGAAGTACTATACTCAAAAAATATGAGGTGTGCTACCTCTAGTATCTGGTCTGTGCTCCCTTGACTTTATACAGGGAATGAATATTCTCTCAGCTGCCTCATTTTCCCCATCTCTTTTGTGTGTTCCACTGGGAATATAATGAAAATTATTAAAAAAAAAAAAAAAAGAAAAACCAAAACACTGGATATGGAGTTGAGAAACCCATATTAGAGATTTGACTTTGCCACTAATGACTTTGCCACTAGGTGGCCCTGGACAAATTCCTTGGCGCAGTCTCCTCTGACCCATTCCCTTCCTTGTTATGATGGTCATAGTTGGAGAATGTTGCTACATTGCAATGACTTGCTTACACAGCTATTTTCTCTATCACTCATGAGTTCCTTGAAGGCAGGAACCTTATTTTCCCGTAAGACAGTGAACTTCGTGAGAGCAAAGTCCATGGCTGTTCTTGGATACCTTTGAATCCCCCGTCTCCAGCAAACTCAGGCAAATCGCGGAATTTGAGGCTTTGGACCTGTTCCCCCCTCATCTCAATATGGTCTTGGCCAAGTGTTCCCAGGACTGATCTCCACTGTAATTTCTCTTCCCTGTGCACCGCCTTAAATAGCCTCCTCTTGGTTACTCTCCAAAACTTCATGACATCACCCTCTGTACCCCTTGGTAGCAGTTGTCACCTGTGTCCTTGTTGTGTCTGTTCACTCGTGTCTTGTTTATTTTCTTTTCCCCTCAGACTAGAAACTCTATGAGGTCAGGAAACATCTCAGCCATGTTCATTATTGACCAACAGATTTTAGAAAAATGTCCGGTTTACAAATATTTGCAGAATGAATGAATCTGTTCACTGAGAAGCTGACTAAAGGCTCGGGTAGTACTGCTTCAAACACAATCCGTCTCTAATCTCTGACTTTAGGAAAAGGAGAAGTGGTTTCCTTTCACGGAATACCTGACCTCGACAAATGCCTGGAGACAAATGGCTTTGGAGGGTGGTGGTGATTGTTGCGCGGTAATGAGCACTCGCCGCCCACCGTCTGCCCTGCTCATTGACCATACAGCGCTGCTGTATTTCAGTCCTACATTTTAGAAACATATAAAAGAAGCTATTATATGAAATGTTATCTGCACATCAGAATTTTATATTATTATTTTTGATTTTATTTTTATTTGCGATCTTGTTATCCCTCCTGCTCTACCCCTGCCTGATTTTTGGAGAGAGTGGGGTTATAGGCAACGCTTTGACATAGAGTCCTTGGCAACATGCAGTCAAGTTGGGTAGAATCTATGATTTGAACTGTTACGGGCATGTCAGCCTAGTATAACTTCTGCAGGTCAGAATCATATCTTAAGCGAAGTATTTAAAATAAAAGAGTTGCCATTGCATTTCAGGAAGTGAATGAAGCCTATGTATACTGTATTTCCAAATTTGTAGTTATAAAACCTCGGAAGAGGATCTATCTCACACCGAGTTTCCAAATCCAGCATTCAGATCAGTGTAAAACATAACAAATATGAAGCAACACAGATTTATTCAAGAGCCTGAGAACTTGGTAAAACAACATGACAAGAGGAAGTATAGAAAGGAACCATTAAATGCTCCAAAAGGGTTAGCTAAATAAAATGAATTAATGAGTGAATGAATGTATGAAAAGTTGAAGATCAGCAACTTTGAATCCAAAAAAAAAAAAAAAAAAAATTAAAGACAGTACTAGCAGTATGATTGAAGCAAATCAAATTCTTATTTGAAGGAGTCTGCAAAACTGAGTTTAATATGCGATGTTTCATGAATATAATTTTTTTTTACCTGTTAATAAAATCAGTCCTGCAAGAATCAAAATTCAAAACTCAGACCTATCTTCTTTAGATTTCATATGAATCTTAGGTAGCTCTGTAATTCAAATCAATGTAACTCATGTTTTTAAATTACTTCCTGGAAGCAAATTATGTGGGTTAGCATAAGTTGTAACTTCTTTGAATTTCTTTCCATATGATAAAATGTGTGAGTTGATTAGAAACTGTCTTTTGGTCTTTGGCAAAGTAATTATCAAAGCCCTTGAATGTGCTGCAAAATAATAAGCATAACTGGTAAGAAGCTTGGTGGAAAATGTCATGCAAGTTGAAAGTTTCGTCACATGTTGGCGTTCAATGCACATTTGTGAGAATTCAAAATGAGTTTCCAATGAGCAGAAGAGCAATCAGCATGATATTTATATCCCAGGACTTTCAAGTTATGATATGGAAACTGAGCGTTTTCCAGACGGCTGTATGTGCTTTGTGGATATTTATCCAATCGAGGACAAGTTTGCTCTCATGTACAACGTAGGCCAGAAGATAGCAATTTGAGGGTGCAGGCCACGGACATGTCTCCTTCACTTTCTAAATTCTAAATAAATTCTGCTTCTTGCAATCCGGCAGTGGAAATTTGGAGGTCTCTGCTGCCTCTTCTCTGCTGTAATGGCACAAGGTTCAGAACACTGACTCTGAAGTCCCAGTCTCTCCATTCACAGCCACACTACTGCTTACTAGTTGGAAGACCTTGAGTAGTTACTTGATTTCTCTGTATCTCAGTTCCCCTCCTACCAAAGAGTGACAGTGCCTACCACTGAGGGTTGCCATGGAGCTTAAATGAAACCAAGCTGTTTGGCATGTAAAATACTCCCAATAAAGACAAATGAGTAGTATTCTTTCCTTCATGGTGCTTTCAGGAGGAGTATGTTACTCCCAACCTGACTGAATGCTCCTTTCAGAAGGATGCAAAATCTGAGTTTAGAAAGGATGTTACTGAAATTGATACACAGTACTACTCTGGGGTTTAGGAGATTAAAAACAGAATTCTAAACTGTTGGAGAGCTCAGAGGTCCCTGATCCAACTCCCTGATTGTCTAGGTGGCAAGATTGGACCCCCGACTGTCATAACACAGCCAACTAGCCCCCGAGCTGGTCACTGAACCCAGGAGTCCTAATGGCCCAACCAGTATTTTTGTCATAGGCATAAAATAGTAATAATGCCTTGTTGTCTTGACTAATTTTTTTTTTTTTTTAGATTTTATTTATTTGACAGACAGAGATCACAAGTAGGTAGAGAGAGAGAGGAGGAAGCAGGCTCCCTGCGGAGCAGAGAGCCCGATGTGGGGCTCATGTGGGGGGGATTATGACCTGAGCCAAAGGCAGAGGCTTTAACCCACTGAGCCACCCAGGCGCCCCGCTGACTAATTATTTTTTTAATGGACTATCTGGATAGAATAGCAAGTGTCCTTATTTCCTACTCTTCTTCAAATAGGAGAATAGGCTTTTGAGAAAATTACACCTTTCCCTCCAATTTCAGGCTTTGAAACAGGAAGAAAACTTCCTAGATAGTCTCATAATTAGGGTGTCTCACTCTCAGTTTTATAAGGAGAGGCCACTTTATGCCTATTGCCCTGATGTCCCACTGGATTAGCACTCCATTTCATTCTCAAAAGTGCCCCAGTTTGGACATTTAACTTTATAATATCCCTATCCCAGATGGAATCACAACCAAGTAATGGCAAGTAAAGTTGCTGAACCTCCCAGTCCTCCTTTCCAGGAGCAGAGGGAGAAGTCCTCTTTCTCATATCCTTTAAAATAGAGGACTGTAGGATCTGGGTGGCTCCATCGGTTAAGTTTCTGACTCTTGATTTCTGCTCAGGTCATGATCTCAGGGTTGTGAGATAGAGCCCTGAGCTGGACTCTGCACTGAGCATGCAGCCCACGTAAGATTCTCGCTCCCTCTCCCTCTGCCCCTCTGCCACCAAAAAATGGAGGGCTAAAAAGAAGGCATGTGTCAGGGACTACCATCACCCAATCACCAAAATCTTGTCTACTACTTCGTATTGAGGCACTGAGTGTTTACTATGAGCAATGATCTGTGCTTAGTCTGTTCCATCCATTTCTTACAACTCTGTGAGGTAGGTATTTAATTTTCACCTATCGAATAAGAAAATTAAACAAAGGATATAGAACAGGATATGGTAAGAGCCAGTATTTAAACTCAGGACAGTCTGCTGCATAGTCTGTTCTTTGCAGTGCTATTTATTCTTCAGTACATTTTGTACGTGGAGTGAAAAGTTCACAAAGCAGGCACTGTCAAGTGTTTCTCTGGGCTTGGGGAGGCATTTTCTAAAGAAAAGGGAAGAACTGGGCTTACTTCTTGAGATACTCGTCCTCTTTGTTTTATTCTATGATTTATGGTAAAATAAAAAATGTATCTCAAACGTCCTTTTATGGTAGTATCTCCAAGGGAGAGCTGGCTCATAGCCGCCTCCCCCCACCCCCCACCCCGCCACCTCCACTGTACATCTTGCATGCACCAGGCACTGGCAGGAAGAAAGCCCAGGGGACATCAGGAGGCCACAGGCTCAGAGCACACCCTTTGTTTCACCACCTTGCCCCACCCTACATTCGCAGCTCCAGCACTCTCCCTGGAGCCCTGTGAACATTGTTTTTCTCTCTGTCGGGACAGTTTAGCCCTGTGAAAGAGAAACAGGAGAAGGGAAGTGAGTGAGTGAGTGAGTGTGTGTGTGCGCCAACATTTGAAGAACGACAACAGTAATTTAGTCTAATGTAGAAGTGGTGTGTTAAATTGATTTACCTCTCATGACTCCTTTCAGGATTTTAGACCCAGAGAACGAAGGAATTTAGTGACCCAAAATAGTTTTGAGCTATCTATTCCAATCCAACTTCTGAAAAAAAAAAAAAGAAAGAAAGAAAAAAGAAAAAAGAAAAAACCGAAAAGAAAAAGGAAAGAAAAAATAAAGAAAGAAGAAAAATAAGAAAGAAAAGAGAAGGCATTGGAACAGAAAATCTTTTAGGTGTCTGTTTCTTTTATAAATCAAACTCTGAAAACACTGTGGAGTTGTGCATTTAGAAATAGTTCAGAAGTTCTAGGAAGTGCCCACTGGTAACAATGAGAACTATTCCGTGTATTCAACAAGCTGCTCCTACCATTGGATCATTAAGGCATACTTGAACTGTGAGGTCGCTGATGTTGTGTAAGTCTAGAGTATGGGGTGAACTGTTCCTTAAAGAAATTCTGACACGTCTTGGCAAAAGCTTTCAGATGCTATGGATTGATGCCACTCTGAGTTCTTAGCTCAGGGATGTTAAATCAGGTTATAGCATGAATAAGGCACAATTAGATGCCTAATTTTCTGATATAAAGAAGAAGGAAATTAGATTTCTTAAACAGTCATGTTCACGTGGTGGCCATCTTTTAATGAAAATCCTTTCCAATCTTTGAAAGCCTATCATTAAATTATCAAATGTAGTTTTGTCCTCTGAAAGACAAAAGAGTAGTGTTTAGACTATTTGAAGAATCCATTTGACTGAAAGATGCAAACAAATGTGGTCTTGTTGTCATCTCTGGGTCCTTCTGAAAACCCTGTATACAGAGTTCAGACTGGGAGCCCCAAGAGGGTGGTCAGCAGTGAAAATGAGCTCCCCACTGGGACAGCTCATTTCCCAATACCACCCCAGGCTGCGAAGCAGCACCATGGGTCCTGCTCCCAGATTACATCACCCTCTCCACCTGACCTTGCATGCCAGGCAAACCCTCCCATTCTGCAACTGGTTTTTACATAATGTGGTTGAATAATGAAACTTTGAACCAGCCTGAGAGGAAGGTATATAGTAACATCTGATTTCTCTCCTTTTTAACATGATTGTGAAGACGTGGCCAAACACAACTGACCTGTTCTGTGCAGTGATTACCTTTTAAAAATTATGCCAGTCATTCATGTTGAGCTCAACACATAACAGGAAGATGCAGACACAATCTGTGATGGACATTAAGCAAAGAATGTGCTTTTTTTTTTTCATATTTTCCACAATTTAACATCCACTAAACTGGATAATGGCTAGGTAATATATATGGAATATACATTATATATTACATGTAATATATATTATTATATTTATGTGTGTGTGTGTGTGTATATATATATATATATATATATATATATATTTGTTTCTTTATCTTAGGTACATTCTTTGAGCTCATCTTAAGGATAAGGCAGATGGGGTATGATCTATAGTACTATTTGCAAGAATCTGCTATAAAGCCCTAGCCTTCATTTAGAACTTCTATTTATGGACTATGGAAAAAAAAAAGTTATATGATTAAAGGTAACCATCATATTCTTTGGTAAATAGCATTAGGCAGCATTTGGATGACAAGAGGAAATTAGAAGGTAAGGCCTTTCTAAATGCCCAGAGGGGTTAAAGGCAATGAATGACATTGCTGAATAATATAGCTGACATTATCATCAATGTCATTTACAATTCAACACATGCCTCTTAATAAGAATTAAATGAGTCTTTTGGAAAATTTCAGGATAAGTTCATTGTATGAAATAAAAAAAAAACAGCTAAGGTTCAGTGACATTTTTGCTCTTTAGAAGCAATGGGGTTGACATTTTCTAGCACTAATGCTTATGTTTATATAGGTCTTGGGTTATCATTTCATTGACTGTTTTTCAGTTCTATGAATGATCCCTATGCTCTTGAAAGACATTATGCTTTGCTCTTTGCCTCTTAAATAGAAATGAAAAATAATTGAAATACAGGACATTGTGACATAATGATTGCTACACAGAAAACAGTGAGAATTTATCCTTGCAGAAAAGTGGATAGCTGATGGATTTATATCTTTAATATATTCTTCTAGCAGAGAAAAACTGTAAATAATAATATTGGAAAATAAAATATATACCAGTGACTAGAAGTAATAAAATTTGGTAATTATTTTGCCAGTATCTTTTTTTTTCCAAAAAGCAACAAAAGCTTTGGCTCCCATTTCGATGCCAACCTATTTTCTGGGTTTAAGGGATAAAATACTTCTACACCGGAGCAAAATTTCTCCTTAACTATATCCAAGTTGTTATAAAGATATGTAGGTCGAATACAGAGACAGTGAAATGGAAACTAACCTACTAATGATTTTCTGATTATGAATTTATAACAAAAAATAATCATTCTAGGGGAGCCTGGGTGGCTCACTGTTAAGCATCTGCCTTCAGCTCAGGTCTTGATCTCAGGGTCCTGGAATTGGGCCCCGCATTAGGCTCCTTGCTCAGCAGGGAGTCTGCTTCTCCCTCTCCCTCTGCCTGCCACTCCCCCTGCTTGTACCTCTCTCCAACAAGTAAGTAAATAAATAAAATCTTAAGAAAACATATCATTCTAATAGAATGCCACAGACTAACTCACAAGGTTCCAAATAATATATATGGTTAAAGTAGTATTGCTGCATTAATCATATATATTATGAATATTGGTGATTAACTGACTCACTAATGCCAGAATGTTTAGGAACATATTCCATAGTGAGCAAGCAATAGGATGACAAGAGCTCCAAAGTTGATGTCTTAGTCTAGCCTCAGTAACGCAAGCTCTTTTGCTTTAAGTAAATTACCTATAATGTGCTGATTATATGTATTAGCTGCAGACTGACAATATTACAATCAGCCTGCATCCATGAATGCCATTTGGCAAATTAAGCTAGTCAATGCAAATGGCAACAATGTCATTATAATGGTAAAGCAGGTTTCTTGCAGCAACAGTATAATAAGAGTTTTACTGTGACCATTGCCTAATAAACTTTATTTAGACTTTTGTGTTGGATGATTTTCTTTTTACTTCAGGTCTATTGGAAATGTGTTACCATGACAGCATTCTTGCCTTCCTTCTTTTTACTGTCATAACCGTAACTTTTACTACAAATTACTTTCACCTGCTCACCAGACGTCATGATAAGATTTTAGCTTGATCTCTCAATATAGCATTTTGAGTACTGGAAGTGTTCATATTTGTATAAACATCTAAAGAAACAAAAATTAGCAGCCCGTAGCATCTTAATTGTCACTCTACTCTAGAAATCGAAAACTTCAAATACATCAAATGCAACCAATAGTGAGATTTGTTTAAATTAACATGGAGATTCAATTAAAATATGGAGAAAACACAAATAGTCCAGTTTACGTCCTAGCTTCAGCACTTTTTAGTCCAAAGCTGATAGCTGTATTGACATATCGTGTACAATGAGGTGGAGGAGTCACCATTCTGGCCCGGAGTGCTAACACTTCCTCAGTCATCAACCAGACCAAGTCATATCTCTTATACACTGTCTACTGACATAAGAACACAAAGAGGATATTCTAAGGGCTTTGAGAAAAGAAAGCTGAAATGGAACTTTTTAATATCTACCTGATTTTAGGAAAAGACCAGGTAACTGTGATTTTAACTTAGCCCAAGGCTTGGCTCTTTGGAGAACTTGATAAATGGTTTTGTATAGATAGAAGTCACCTGGTATTCCCATAAAAGGAGGATAATATACTTTGGATGGTGACTAAAATTACACGTGGTGTTATAAATCCCTAGTGCTTATGCTTGCCAAGGATTATTGTGTAAGAAAGAGAATACCAAGTAAGTGCTGCTCCAAGCTCATAAAATCAGTGTGATTTAACACTGCCTTGGACTGGACCAACTACGGATCATTCCCACCAGTATATTATACACACTGGGATGTCAGCAGGGACTTGCCATCTGATTTACAAAGACTGGAACATCTTTTTTAAAATGCAGGTTTATATCTCAAAGCGATGTGTGATGAATGCCAATTGAGTTCCTTTTTGCCGAAGAGGATCTGCATCTTTTTATGGATTGTATTTTAATGGATTGTCCAGGATTGTATTATCTGCAACAGTAAGACAAGGGATAGGAGAGGCATTAGGAGAGAGAGAAATTCCTTACACGCATCTACCATATTACAGCCAATGGAGTGATGAGAGACAGTGAAGAAAGATTAGGACCCTGGGACTCACAGGTACTCAGGACAGAGTATGTTTAAGAAAATTTGTGTCTCAGCAGGTACTGGTATGGGCTGGAGCATATCTAGGAAGAACAAGATAAAATTCCGCAGACTTGGGTGTTTACAAAAATTCTTCCTCTCTATTTAATTTTTTCCCATACTTTGCCCTTGGATAAGACTCTATTAGCAAGTCAAGGGAAGTAAAGGTCATGAGGGACTAGTCCAAGGCAATACTGCATTTGGGAGGGTGGGTATGTTGAATCTCTATAGGAAAGGCACATAATCAGCACCTCTGGAGGGAAAAGCAATATGCAGTGGCCACAGCAGGCCAATTAGAAATATGTATCAGCAAATTAACTTTTCCCTAGGCTTTGGAGTAAATCTTGCCTAGAGGCTAGGAAAGTGGTGGAGTAATAGGAAAAGAGCCTGAAAACCAGCCAAAAGGAGATCTCGTGGGCTTCATTAAAATAAGTTGAGGGTAAGAAGCTTTTGGGGTGTGAAGAGATGAGAGGAGCTGGGACTTAGTGGCTAATGAGTGAGGGACTAAGGGACGGGGAATTTGCAATCTGGATCAGCCAAGGCTTTGCTGGGGCACTCTGGGAAACCCGCATCATTTCTCTATTCCTCTGGCACTTTGCGTTGAACACAAGTTGCTCCAACTTACCTCATGGGGTGGGTGTGAGAAAGAGAATAAAAGCGAGCTGGAAGACTTTTGCCAATATACAAAAATTATATAAATGTGAAAGAAAAACAAGGGCTGCTAGAACATGTTAGATAGTTATATTTGATTAAATAAAAGGCTTTCATTTGCCATTGATGTGCATTTTACTCCTTTTATATTCATAAACCAAATGATCTTGGGCCTGTATTACTTATCTAAAAGACTGCAAACCTTCTGTGACTGTTGCCACGTTAGAAGCAAATTAAAGATTTACAACACAAGATAGTGTTTTTGATAGAATGAGGCCAGGGAGAAAGGCAATGAGACAGTATTGATTTTTTTTTTTTTTTTTGGTCTAGTAATTCCTTGGCACTGAAGGGTTCAAAAAATTATGTTGAAACTTAGCAGTTTTTCTTTTCTGTTTGTTTGATATTCTTACCCATATAAATGTACCCATTTATAAGGTATACACTTACAAAAATAGAATGCCATATAATATCATCCCTAATTCTTATATATGTCACTTACCTTATTTAAGGTAGATTTAACTTAGAAACTATTGTGTTTCCATAGCACACATGCCTAGTAGTTTCTAGAATTTGATAAAGTGAAAGCACAATAAAAATCACCATGAAGCATTTGAATATTGATTTGTGGCCAAGACAAAAATTTAGTTCTCCCTAGAAATCTCTAACAAACAAGCTGGAACATACAAAACCTTCTGACTGGTAACATTGTTTTTACTTCTAAATAAGACAACATGTAAGAACAGTGTTTGGTAATTTTGTTAGTAGTATAGTTGCAGAGGTTCAATGTGGCTGCTGTAGTAAAAAGGGATACATTCTTCTTAGCCTTCTGCCATTAGTCCTTCAAAGGGTCTTGATTTCTCTAAGGTGCCCCTTCGGCATACAAAATGGGTTGAGTTTTGCCAAATTGGACTCTGATTATATGAGGTTCCTGCTGAGTGAAGCCAATTACTTTTTTTTTTATTTATTTTTTTTATTTTAAAGATTTTGTTTTATTTTTTTTTCCATTTTATTTATTTTTTCAGCGTAACAGTATTCATTCTTTTTGCACAACACCCGAAGCCAATTACTTTTAATGCCTATTAGAACACGTTCATTTCAATATAATTCTGAGAAAAAGAGAAATGACCCATTTTGAGTCATACCTGATACTTCAACTTGAACTTTGAAGTTGCTCAGAAGCAGCCTTCTGGTCTGGAGGGCAAAATGGCTGGAAGAAAATTGTGCAGGCTATTCATTAATGAATAAACTTATTAGTGCCACATACAAAGGAAAAAGAATACAGAAGAGTCATCCCTGGTTTAATTTCTGGGATAAATAAAAGGAAAACATTGGAGATGTGTGTGCATGTATGTGCATATGTGTGTCCAGAAACAAGAAAAAAAAGTATTCATCCCAATTCATTACCCTATCAAACTGAAAAACTACTGTCTTAGAAATAGCTAAAATGGGGGCGCCTGGGTGGCTCAGTGGGTTAAAGCCTCTGCCTTTAGTTCAGGTCATGATCCCAGGATCCTGGGTTCGAGCCCCACATCGGACTCTCTGCTCTGCGGGGAGCCTGCTTGTGATCTCTGTCTGTCAAATAAATAAATAAAATCTTAAAAAAAAAAGACTGTTTAAAAAAAAAAAGAAAAAAAGAAATAGCCTAAAATGATGCAAAATAAATTTTGCATCCATGTATGTTATCTATGGACATTCAAAAGTTAATAATTATACATGGGATAGTAAATGCCAAATTGACACTGCCTAGATTTAGGCAGAAAAGTACACTGAAACATTGGAAAGTTTGTGAAACAAGGTGGTTTAATAATTCTAAAAATAAAGGAGGGAGGGGCGCCTGGGTGGCTCAGTGGTTTAAGCCTCTGCCTTCCGCTCAGGTCATGATCTCAGGGTCCTGGGATAAGAACCCACTTGGTCAATTTATTTTTCCTTTTATAGAGTATTGGATTGATTTGTTATTGAATTTGGATTTTGTGCCTATTTTCATAAGGGATATTGGTTTTATTTGTAAAGTCTTTGTCAGACTTTAGAAATAGGGTTATTCTGGTCCCATAAAATGAGTTGAGAAGCATTCCCTCTTTCTGTTTTCTAACAAAGTTTGTATAGAATTAGTTTTTCTTTTCATTAATATTTTATAGAAATCATTGGTGAAACCAACTGAACTTGGAGTTTTCTTTGTTGAAAGATTTCTTTGTTAAATTCTAAATTCAATTTTTTAAAGATATATAGACTTTCCAGATTTTCAATGACTTTTTTAGTCTGTTTTGGTAGGATGAGTTTTTCCAAGATTTTGTCAATTCTATGATACATTTTTTTGGTGGAAAGTTGTTTGTAGTATAATTTTTATTACCCTTTTATTACCTATTATTAAGTAACAATATCCACTGTGTTACTGTTAATGTTAGCAATTTGTGTTTTCTTTTTTTTGCCATTATCGATTTCATTATTCTTTTATAAAGACAATGTTTAACTTGTTAATTTTCTTTATTCTTTATATATTTTCCAGTTCATTTTATTTGTTCTTTATTATTATAATTACTTCCTTTCTTCTGTTTGCTTTGGGTATAGTTTGCGCTTCTTTTTCTAACTTTAAAAAAAATTTTATTTCACTTCATAATGAAAGAAATAAAAAAGAACTTCCATTCTTGTATTACAAATTTAACTTATAAAATTAACTTAGCTTCTTTCAGTACTTGTTTTTTTCTTCCGCCTGTAATTGTAGTGAAGATGCTTAAATGAAATCTATTTTCTAACTTTTGAAGATGGAAGTTCAGCTTAATGGTTTTACATCTTTTTTTATTTTCTAATATCAACATTTAATATTATAACTTTCTTTCTACCACTCACAAATTGTTATATTATCATTTTGTTTCTAATATTTCCAATATTTTCCCTTGGATTTATTTTTTGATCCATAGGCTATTTAATGTATTCTTTAATTTTCAACTATTTGGGAAAATTTCTAGACATTTTATTATTATATCTATCTATCTATAGCTTACTGTTACTGATTTTTGGTTCATCTCATGTTGTAAGATTTCAATCATTTGAAATATATTAAAATACAGTCTATCTTAGTGGATAGTTCAGTGCCTTTGAAAGAATGTGTATTCTAAAGTGTTGGATATAGTGTTCTATAATGTCATGTAGGTCATGTGGATTAATAACAGCTTCCCAATTGCTATACATACTAATTTGCTATGTGTGTTCATTTGTTCTGTAAATTACGAAGAGGGAGTATTAAAATCTCCAATTATGATTCTGGATTTGTATTAGTTCTGTCAATCATTGGCTCATTCATTATGAAAGTCTGTTAATAAGTGAATGCATATTTATGTTCATTTTATCTTCCTGACCAATTTATTCTTTTATGATTATGAATTTCCTTCTTTATCTCTGCTAGTATCCATAGTCTTAAAGTCTAATTCAGATATTAATATAGCCACACCAGCTTTATTATGAGTATTATTTGCACAGTATACATTTTCTATCCTTTTACCTTTAACCTATCTGTCTTTAATGTGCAGTTCTTGTTGACAGCATATAGTTGAGCCTTGCTTTTTAAATGTTTTATTTTTATTATTTTTATTATTTTATTTTTAATTATATTATTTTATTTAATATTATTATTAGTTTATTATTATATATTTATTATTTTATTTTTATTTTTATTTTTAATCTGTTCTAACTATTCTGATTTTTTTATTTTTTTAAAGATTTTTAAAATTTATTTATTTGACAGACAAAAATCACAAGTAGGCAGAGAGGCAGACAGAGAGAAAGAGGGGAAAGCAGGATCCCTGCTGAGGAGAGAGCCTGATGTGCGGCTCGATCCCAGGACCCTGAAATCATGACCTGAGCTGAAGGCAGAGGTTTTAACCCACTGAGCCGCCCATGTGCCCCCGATTCTGGCTTTTAATTGGAATGTTTAGCACATTTACATTTAATGTGATTATTGATATGGTTGGGTTCATATCTCTTACTATTTTATATTTGTCCTATTTGGGTTTTTTTCATTTTGTTTTGGCTTAGTTTTTGCTCTTCCATTCTTTTTTCCTTGCTGTTTTTTTAGGAAGTTTTTTTTTTTTTTCTTTAATAAGTATTTCCTTTAATCTCTATTGGCTTTTTATCTATACCTACAATTTCAGCTAGATATTTTTTAATGTTCTAAAAATTGTGATAATGTAGCCTAACTTTTCAAAACTAAATTAGAATTATCTCTGAAATGAAATTAATTAAAAGCAAAATCAATATTACACTATTTTACTTAAAATAGCTTGTTTACATTTATGTACTCTATCCCTTGTGTTATCTGAGCAACATCTATACGTATGATAATCTGACTTGAAATGTTCCTATTTTTGTTTTCAACAATCATTTTTAGGAGAAATTAAGAGGTAATGAAAGATAGTGTTTTGTATTTACCTACATGTTTGTCATTTTAAATTCCCCTTATTCCACCCTCTAGATCCAAGTTTCAATCTGGAATCATTTTTCTGGGGGCTAAAGAACCTCTGTTAGTATTTCTTGTAGGCAGATCTGTTGGTGACATGCTCTCAGTTTTTATTTATCTGAATATCTTTATTTCATCTTCATTTTTAAAGAATATCTTTATTAGATATAGAATTCTGGATTGACATTTCTTTTTATTTTAGCAGTTAAAAGATGTCATTTCATTATCTTCTGGTTTCCATTGTTTCTGATAAGAAGCCAGTCATTAGTTCACATCATTGTTTCCTTATAGGTAAACGTATGTATACATATGTAGTATGGGTGTTTTTAAGATTTTTCTCTCTATTTTAAAATAATTTTTAAAGGTTTTATTTATTTGTTTGGGAGAGAGAAAGCATAGGGTGAGAAACAGACTCCCTGCTGAGCAGAGAGCCCAATGTGGGGCTCCATCCCAGCACCCTAAGATCATGACCTGATCAGAAGGCAGACATTCAACCTACTGAGCCACCCAGGAACCCCAACATTTACTCTATATATAGCAGTTTATTGTGTTGTATCTTGGTATCATTGTCTTTGTGTTTATTCTCTTTGTATTTCTTTGAGTTTTTTTAATCTGTAGGTTGATATTTTTCACTAAATTTGGAATTTTTTTCCATTATATCTTCCTATCTTTTTTTTCTTCTCAATTTTCCCTCTCTTCTCTCCTTTGAGAAATTCTGTTACATATATGTTAGAAAGCTTGATTATCTTTTTTTGCCTTTGCAAAAGTTTCCAAACCTGAGATAAGCAATCAGAAGAAAATATGAAATGTATAAATAAAATATCAAACAGAAAAAAAAAAAAAAAGCTTGACATCTTTTCATAGGTCCCTGATGTACTGATCTTTTTTTTTTTAATTATTTTTTTCTCTTTCAGCTTAGGTAACTTCTATGGATTTGTCCTCATAGATTCTTTCTTCTGGAGTCTGCAATCTGTTTTGAAGCCAATCTAGAAGATTTTTCATTTCACATGTTACACTTTTCTGTTGTAGACTTTCCATTTTTAACAGCTTTTATTTATCTGCTGATATTCCTCATGTTGACTCAGTAGTTCCATATTTTCCATTAAATTCTTGCACATATTTATATTATATTGCTTAACATCCTTTCTTAATTCCACATCTAAGTAATCTTTATGTCTGCCTTGGCTGTCTTTTTTCTTGTTTTTCATGCTACATTTTCTTTCTCTTTATCATGTATAGTAATTAATTGCTTGCACATTCAACATTGACATTGTAGGTAATACATCATAGGAAATCAGGTTTATAGTGTCTTTCATTAGAGAGAGTTATATTTTGACTGGCAAACAGTTAACTTACTTGGAATCTTCTCTGTCCTGTGAAATGTGTTTTGGTTCTTTGTCAGGGCTTGTGTGGGCCAGTTTTGTCTTTAGTACTAAGGCATGGCTCTTATCTGGGATATGGTCTTTGCTCATAGGGTGTGGTGTTTTTGAAGTCTGAACTAAATACCCAAGGTTCTCAGAGATGTCTGCCATTCTAACTGGGCCAGAATTCTGTCTTCTAGCATTATGTAATTTCTGTTTCCTGTTCTGCTCTCAGCCCTAATGCAGTCATTCTCTTTCAGGACTCACAGAATTTTCCTTCTGAATGCATAGTCTAGCCTGAAGCCAAGGATTCACCAAAAACCTGTCAGAGATTCCTAGGGCTATTGCCGTCCTCAGATATCCCTTTTCTAGGATCCTGCCCTGAAAGTCCCAGATGCTTCAGCAGTTCTGCACATTCATACTAGACTTTAGAGCTCAGCAAAATACTGTGGTCTGCTTGGGCTCTATCTCCCTACACTGCAGTCCAGGACATGCCCCCAGTAGGAAACTAGGACAAACAGGAGGCTCATCTCATGTTTTCTTTTCTTAAGGAATGCCTGCTATTCAATGGGGAAAATTTATATGTATATATTTTCAACACATTTGGTAGCAGTAACTCTGTCATAGCTGGAGGAAGTCTTATCATTTATTTAATTTGTATCCTCAATGTGTGACCTGCAATCCACCAATGTAGGATGGATGGATGCATATATGAATGGAGATATGAATAGTGGAATTAGTGGAGAGATGGGTGGAAAAATCTTGCTGTGCTTTTTCGTAATATTATTTTTTCTCCTTAGCACTTCTTACAATCTAACATGCTCTGTATTTGTTTTGTTTTGTTTTGTTTCTTGTATCACTCCCACTAGAATGTAAGTGGCACAACGTGTCAAAATGACATTTGTTTTGTTCGCTGATTTAGTCCTAGAACTAGAGTAGTGACTGGCATATACAGACTGCTCAATAAATATGTGTCATTAGAGTTAACTGGTAGATTTTTAAGGATGGTCTGTCTTATTTTACAGAAATATGCTAAATAATGAAGTGAAGTCAAGGAGATTGAATAAAAATCTGTCAATGGCTGGTCAATGAATACTTCTGGGGGAGGGTCATTTTGGAATATCCTGTTATTTTAACTGACAACTGGAATGTTCAGTCCATCTACATCAACCCTTTTCCTGTTCCTCATTACATATGCCAACCTTCTTTCTTCCTTAGAAATGTTGCAGTTCCACCTCCCTGGAAACTGTATCCTTGCTCTTCCCATGAACAATGGTTCCTTATATCATTCAGAAGTCAACTTAAATGCTGCCATTTTAGAGAGGCCTTTTCTGATCTCAAATAGAAGCACTCCTACCTCCCAGTTTCAATTACAACATTATGCTCAATTTTAAGAGAACATATCCCTGTCTGAATTACCTTGTTTTATTTTTACATATTCATTGTCTTATCTGTCTTCCCAGACGATAAGCTCTGTAAGAGCTCCAGACTTTCATGGGGCTTCTTCAAGGTAATGCCCAGAATCTAATGTAGTGCTTGGTTCTCAGAAAGCACTCAGACATTTTTTTCCTGATAATAAGCAGTGTTCTAAGATGGCTCCCATGATCTCCACCCCTTGGTATTACTCCTGTGATTATGTTATGCAACATGGCAAAGAGATTTTGCAGATGTAATCAAGGTTACAAATCAGTTATCTAATCATTTGAGCCCTTTCAAAGCAGAGAGTTTTCTCTGCCTTGTAACAGAGGCAGAGGTCAGAGAGATTCCAAATGCAAGAAGTATTTGATGAGCCACTCTTGACTTTGAAGATGGAGAGGAGCATATGCAAAGATCAGAGAGAGGCTTCTCCGGCAGCCAGCAAGGGAATGGGAACCTCAGTCCCACAGCTGCAAGGAATTGAATGCTTCCTATAACCAAACAAACTTAGAAGCAGATATTTTCCAGAGCCTTAAGATAAGAACCCAACCTGGCCAACACACTGATTTGGCCTTATGAGAATCTAGGCCGAGAGCCCAGTTGAACCTGTCCGGACTTTTGACCTACAGAACAGTGAGCTGAGGAATGGATACCATATTTAACTGCTAAATTCGTGCTGACAAATTATGCAAAAATAGGAAATGAATACAAGCCCTCAATAAATATTTGGGCCTTTTCTTCTGCCCCAACCCAACCTCTCAGTTTCAGGGATGAATATTCTCGTCTGCAGAGGTGACAATGGCCGACAAGGTTGTGACCCACTGACTTAGCTTCATTGTGTGTCAGAAATCCTTTGACGGTCCGTCATCTGCAAAGGGTCTCTTTATTTTTACTCACCCATCTTTTACTTCTTGCTCATCTCTGAGGAAGAGATGCTCCTTTGGAGGTTTAATCATTTCCCTGGTGATTTGAAACAGAATGTGACCTGCATGGTGAGAATGGTGCTGCTTCTGCTATCATCTGTTTGTCTTATATGTGCCACTTCCCCATCAGATGCTTTTTCTTTGTCTGTAAAGAAAAATTAGCAAATACATCACCTCATTATATTATATTTAGCAGTCAAAATTTTTTTTATTTTTTTAAAGATTTTATTTATTTATTTGACAGACAGAGATCACTAGTAGGCAGAGAGGCAGGCAGAGAGAGAGAGGAGGAAGCAGGCTCCCCGCCGAGCAGAGAGCCCGATGTGGGGCTCGATCCCAGGACCTGGGATCATGCCCCGAGCCGAAGGCAGAGGCTTTAACCCACTGAGCCACCCAGGCACCCCTAGCAGTCAAAATTTTTGAAGGCAGTCAGCACTCAGTTCTTCATCTTCCTCACCATCAAGCAATTTTTAAAAGTATAATTTTATTATTTTTAATAAAATTAATCTATATGCACTTTGTATAAAATTTAAAAAACACAAGTTTATAATAGAGAGTAAGCCTTACTCCCATCCTTGTCCCATTGATATCTAGTTACCCTTCTTAGAGGCATCCGTGTGTGTGTTGTGTGTGTGTGTGTGTGTGTGTGTGTGTGTGTCTTCCCGGGGCCAATGTGTATGTATGTATACACATATGTACATACAACGCACACACACACACACACACACATATGCATATACAGATATATTTGTTTAATGCCTAACTTCTTACATTCTAGCTCCCACTGATCCTATTCTCATAGAAAGCATGAATACTTTTATAGTTTGTTCTCCTTATTTCCTGGCTCTTTGTTAACTTCTCACTTCACTTAATTTCCAGGAAGCACTTGACATTCTCAAAACAACGCCCTCCCTCATGTCACGTCAAACTCTTTAAAAAGCCTTCATTAGGATGCCTGGGTGCTCAGTCCATTCAGCATCCAACTCTTGGCTTCAGCTCAGGCCATGATCTCATGAGATCCTGAGATCGAACCTGGAGTTGGGCTCCAGCAGGACTCAGCAGGAGTCCACTTGGGATTCTCTGTCCCCATCTCCCTCTGCCCACTTGTGCTCTCTCTCCCTCTCTAAAATAAATGTTTTTTAAAAAATCTTCATTGTTTTCATAATAGTACAGTCTTTAGATGGTCTCCTAATTCCCAGACCACTTGTCCATTTTACAGTTGCCTCCTTTTCTGCCTCCTGTCCTCTCAGTGTTAAGGTTTGAGGCCCTGATCTCATGAGTTTCTGTAGTTTTAACCATTAACCGTATGTGGATGATTGCCAAACTCATCTTTTTAGATAATCCAAATGCATTAGCCAAATTCTAGTTTTTTATTTCAGCAGACTGTGAGCATTTTCCTTCCCGACATTCCGTAACTCTTTAGAATAAGATTTCTAAAGCTAACCCTACTTTAACTCTTTCTGGGGAGTCAGGGACGGGGAGACCCAGAAAACAGCAGCTCTTGCTGACATCTCCACTGGTATTAACTGATCCTCTTGGGCTCCATCCTTAGATTTATAGATAATCCTTTCCTCTCCGATGTCTCACATAACCCCATCACCAGATAAAGTCAGCTCTTGGGTTATAATCCCTTCCCACCTGGTCCTTCGTGCTACACTTACCCTAAGTCATGCCTGGATAAAATCTGCCAACTATTCTCAGTGCTTCTAAACTCTCTCTTCCCCTATCCATTCTGTACTATTACATTGTCCAATTCAATTCTTTCTTCTTAATTCAAAATCTCAAATGACTCCCTATTGCTTGTAAGATAAAATAAACATTCTTTAGCATATCATTCAGGGTTGAACATAATCTGACTCCAACATACTTATGCAGCCTCATTCCTCACTCAACCCCCCATTTATCTTGCACTGTGACCAAACTGGATTTTTCCCTGGTCACACCACCCTGTTCCTGAAGCTTTCATCATAATATAATGGCTCTCCACACCTCCTCTCCTTTCAATTTCCTGCACCACTGACACTTTAAAAAAAAACCTGTCATCTATTCAAGCCTAAGTAAAATACATTTTCATCTCCTAAGTATTCTCAGTTGTCACCCTGTGCTATGTGGTTTATAGGCGTTGGTGTACACTGATTACCCATGTGCAAAGAGAAGAGGACCAAAACCACTAAACACCTACTATGTGCACTGGTTACTGTGCTAGGCACTATCATCTGGTTGAATCCTTACAACTGTAATGTGCTCTGGAATCAACCCAAGATCGCACAACTGAGTTTTGAAGTGAGGGGCCTACCCTGGGTGGTCTAAATTGAAAAATAAAAACAAAACGGAAGAATGAAATAAAAACCCAGAAATAGGGTGGAGTAAACAGAGAATAAAAGAACTCCCGGCCTGTAGTTCCATTATGCTAATGGCACTGATAAGTTCAGGTCACGGGGCTCTACCTAGGGGATGTATCAGATTTGCTCATCTAGATCCATAGTTCCTTTAGGGTTACTTCCTTTCACTCCTTACCCAATGCTCCTTTTCCTGGTTCACTTTTACTTGTCATTAGGATCTCAAATGAAACATCATTTCCTCAAAAAAAGTTCCTGACCTGCCCTTTGTCCCCATCCATGTGTGGTGCTTTGTTATGGACTCTCACTGTACTTGTACTTTTCCCTTTGTGGCTTTGGCACAATTCAGTTATTCACACAGTCACATTTTACTACTTGTTGATATCCGGGAAATTGCTTATTAATTACTAAAGCATGAACTAATTTAAGGGTGGATACCGTTTCTGTTTCCTCGACAAGTGTATCACCGAAAATACTCCCCACCATCACTGTAAAGTCTCTCTTTGTGGTGAATTAATGAATGGAGGGGTTGATAGATCAATGAACAATTCTCAAAACTCTCCTAGTCTAGATTTCTGAGATTGGCATCCCAGGAATGATAAATTTGTGGGGGGGGGAGGGAAAACAGAAAGTTGTAATTGTCTAATATCCTTTTGCTGCTAACTACTAAAACCACCAGCATACTACCTGTCTCTATAGTTTTCACCTTAGAGATTTCCTTCCTCCCTCCCTCCCTTCCTTCCTTCCTTCCACCCATCCATCCTTCTTTCTTTTCTTTTTCTGTTTCTTTCTTTCCCTAATCCTGGCAAGAATTGTGTCTTTAATATGCTTGGCATAGCTGCCTCTGAAGAGTTAGAAAATGTTAAATAATTCAACACAACATAAATAATACAAACAATGACAGTACTACGTCGTTAACATTAAGCTGATTCACTTAAGGACTGGCAGCATCAAGAGTTATTTCTAAGAAATTAAACACTTGAAGATCCTATAGATACGCAGTAAAGCATTAATTGGTCTGAATAGTACTTACAACCCATGAGAAATTTGTTTTCCCACATAGCTATTTGCATCTACACAAGCCACAATGAAAGGCCTTTGTTTGGGTGCCTTGTGATGCTCTTGGAACGATACCTAGATGTCAAGATGGTATCTCTAACATGGTGGATTTATACAGCACCACGCTTCACAGAAGCTTAATTGTGTTGTTGTTTTAAATACAAACTTGTGCCAAAGATCTGGGATTCTGCAGGGGATGCCAGATGGTTACCCTGGAAAGTCTCTTCTCCGAAACAGGTGGGTGCTCCATCTCACTATGCTGCCCAAAGGCAAAGCCTTAGCTTGGGATGATTCAGGGAGTTCTCAGGGAGAAGCCCTTTTCTGACAAAGGAGAACATTTTCTTCTAGTGGTGTTGAGTACGTAGCAAGCACCCAAAGATACTGTTGATTGCTCTTTTAAGTTAAAAATCAGTATCTCCTGCCTAATTTTACTCTGGAACACCCCGTTTCAGCTGCCCACTCCCCCCTCTTCTTAAAATCTCTGCTACTTAAGAGTCAAAGCAGAAATGTTGATTCTTATCCAGTCTCCCAACCCATGCCCCAGGCCAAATCAGCTCCCATCCAAGGCGTTTTCATCCTCTGTAAATGGCACCACTGTCCACCAAATGGTTCAAGACCAAAATATAGGGGTTCTTGTGGATTACTCTTGCTCTGTAACATCCCACTCAAATCTACTAGTAAGTTCTGTTAACTCTACCTCCAAAAAATATCTCTAACTCAGTCAAAGCCTGCTCTCTGACTGATTCCACTGTAGCCCATCCCTTATCCTCTCTTGCCTAATTGGTCTCTCTCCTTCCACTCTTGTTCAAGTCCATTTTTCACATAGCAGCCTGGGCAAGCCTTGTAACAGTCAGACCAGATCACTGCACTCCCCTGACAGCTTGTAAAATGAATGATGATGATGTCACATTCATTACCCCCTGCCATAAGGTCCTATTGATCTCCCATTGCCAAAGGAGGGAACCCTAACTGCTACTCTTTTTCCCATTCACTCACCAGTCCCCAGACACATGGGCCTTGACTTTGACTCTTCAACACACTGAGTGATTCCAGGCTCATGAGCCTGGCACTAGCTGGTCCTGCTGTTTAAAATTTACACCTCCCAGATCTACGTGGGACTTAACTCCTTCTTTCCTTCAGGTGTCTATTTAAATAACACCTCCTCCGATTGCCCTGCCTCCTTTGCTTTCAATGTTACCCTATTTTATTTTTTTCATACCACTTAATTATATCTAATAGTATTATTTACTCACATGTTATTTGTTGCATGTCTCCCCACTAGCTTATAAGGTCCTTGAGTTTAGAGACCGACTCTTTCCGTCACTGCCAAATCCCCAACATATAAAATGCACATAAGGCCAGTTTGTCTCAGTGGGACAGACATCTTCCTGTGCCCTGATTCTGAAATTTTTAGGTGGTATTTGAATACCACCCGAGATTTTATTTTCAAGCTAAGCCTGGGTGCACCTGGGCAAGCCGTAGCTCCAAGCATCCAAGCACCTCTCTTTTGCCAGAGTATTTCTATTTCAATCTGCTTAATTTTTTAAAAAAATCTAACTGGATCGCACAAAAGAGTCTGACTAAAATTAGATTCCACTAGTGCAGGGCTGCTTGGTTGGCTCAGACATTTAAGCATTTGCCTTCAGCTCCGGTCATGATCCCAGGGTGCTGGGATCGAGCCCTGCACCACGCTCCCCACTCAGTGAAGAGTCTGCTTCTCCCTCTGCCCTTCAACCCCCCCAGCTTGTGGTCTCTCCCTCATTCGCTGTCACTCAAATAAATAAAAAAAAATCTTAAAAAAAAAAGTTTCCACTAGTGCAAATGAATGTGACTGCGTGATGCATATATTTTCAAACATTTAAAGGCTCTCTTCTGAACCTCCAAAAACAGGTATAAGGGGCATTTCTTGTCATCTATACTTCTCCATGCTTTTCTGGTCCCATTGTCACTACACTATTAAGACCCCTACCTCTTATTTTGGCCTGGATAGTATCTGAAAACGTCTCTGTCTCCTTTTCTGTCCCTTTTGCCAATTCCTTCTTCACCCTGCTGTTAAATAACATCACTCCTCCCAAGCCCAGATGGGGGTTGTCCCACCCTTATGGGCTCCCTGTACCTAATGCACTCATTTGCACTCAGCAGCTTGGACGGACGCCACCTCCCTTACCTTGCTCTTCCTTCAAAGTTTCTGTGCCCTGCATACCCTTCACACCAGCTACACCGGACTATGCCCCAACATGACCTGATGTTCTCCCCTCTCCTATCTGGCTCTGCTCTGGCCATCCTCACACAGATTCTTTTCCCTAAGACTTGCTAATTGGAAGCCCACCCACAACCCCTTAAACTTCCGCATTTCCCACCCCACCCACCTCGCCTCACCCTCAGGACCGCCTCTCCCTCGTCCTTTGTGCCCATAATTCTGTTTGCACTACTTGTGGGACACAAATCATGCTTTTGTCATCTCTGAACTGTGGAGACTGCCTGCACGGGTGGGGAAAGAGATGATTTACAGCAGAGGATTCAGTTGTGGGTTCTTCAACTCATACCACTTATGTAAGCTTGGACTTACCTCTCTGAGCCTTATCCTCTTTACATATAAAATACATGATAATATCTACCTTTCAAAGCTGTTATGGATGTTGATATAAGTGAAAATAATTTGGAAGTTAGACATGTGAAGTATGCTTATTCTTATGTGCTATTTGAGGGCAGGGACCACTTCCATTCCATTTCCATTCATCTTTGTACCTAACCTTCACCCCCAGTGCATGCCAGTATCTAGCAGAGTCTTTTCTCTTCAACGCAGTTCTGAGGAAGAGAAAGGACCCATTCAGATGCATACATAGTGCCTCAACTTCAACTTTCAAGCTGCTTGGAAGAGTTCTTTCTGACCTGGAGGGAAAAGCAACCAGAAGAAAAGGTTTAGGATATTTATTAAGTGCTTTATTGGAATAACAGATTGTGGGGGGTGGGTCCAGGTGACCTCTGAAGTTAGGACTGTTCTGGATCTTTCATGTGCTCTCAAAAGCTCAGCCTCCAGTTTGGGGAGCACCCAGCCCAGGAGCTCTTTGAGGCAGAATTCGAGTGAGACAGTTCCATTAAAGCATGTACAGGTTTGTCTGATAGCCAGGATGTATGGTATATTTCCAGAAGGGGGTGTTAGATAGGAGGTAAAGAAAATGGGATCCCTAAAGTAACTCTCCATGGAGAAGTCTGGAAGAATGGTCCAGTCTCTGCAGCAAGGCTTGGATGATGCAGGGAGTAGATATTTTAAAAGAAATCCATGATTGGCTTTCCTCTGACCCAGCTCCTTTCCAATCTTGTAGTGTTGGATCACTATGGCTGGCCAATCAGGTTGTGCACTAAGCAAGAATACTCGTAGAAAGATACGAGTTACATAGCAAATTTGCACATACTATTTTTTTGGTTTGTGTTTTTATTTTTGCAATTTTTTTTTTGCCAAAGGAAAACCAAGCATCTTAAGGAAGGGATGTCTTTTTCGTTGGACTATGGGAGGCCCTGGCAGGGCACCCTAGATGGGGAGGGCTATTAAGAGTGGAAAGAACTATGCTATTAAGAGCCCAATAGTTCTGTGTTAACATTTCTTCAAAAAAGCTGGTTTGGGGAAGTACAAGGAGTTTCCCTACTTGTCATGGTGGAGAAATGTGCCAGAGCCCACTGGTCCAGCAGTGATTGACAGAGGCCTATAAGCAGTAAGCAGAACAGAGCAGACACAGGGTCTATAGGGGAGTGTGGAGATTCCCAGTCCTGGTTAAGCCCACTGCTATTAGAACACATACACAATGAGATCATCATGATTTCTGTCTGCTCATCTAGCCTGCTTTCCCTAAACTTTTTAAAGGCAAGAAATGTGTCTTAGCCATATTTATCCCCTGAGAACCTAGCACAGGACCTAGTGCATAATATTTACTCAGATTTTTGTTTGATGGGTGCCCATGAGTTTTAGAAGTTTTATCCAAGGAACTTCAGATATCATTTTCTCTTCATTCCTTCTGTGTTTTCTTCTCAGACTTGGGGCGTCATCATAAGTAGATAATATGTTTAATAAACAACATAAACCTTCTCTCAATACGTAAGTTAGAAAATATCATGGCAGGAACCCTAAGGGGCTTTCTTTCCAGACCCAATTTTTCCATCTTTCCTCTATTTCTGAGTTATCAGAAGTACTTTCCTACACCCTAAAATGTAGGACGCTGATCAAGTCAGTGAAGAAGCTTTTATTCCTAGTCTGCTGTGCATAAAGGACTACATTTTACTCTGGGAAAGGATTCAAAGTCTTTCCAAATAAATGACCTGCTTGTCTAGCTGTCAAAATGTGGACTTCATTGGCAGCCTTACCATAGCCCTAATTCAAGTTTATGTGCCAGAAACGGAACTTCTGCCTTTCAGATTCAAGAAGGTCTTCAGACCAGGGCCGTCTTGCACAATATGGAACCACTATTAGAGCAACTAAGGGTATTTAAAGTGTGTTTAAATAATGTAGTACAAAGAATAAGTGGTTTGAAAGTCTGGCGTGGAGCTGGAAAATTGACTTCCATAAATCTAAGACCTGAAAAATACCTTTTTTGTTCAAATGTTGGAAAGAATTTTGCCGACCTTTTTGCTTCGTTGGGATTTCTTTACGTTTTCCTGGTAACCAGAAACAAATTTCACAATTTGTGTCTCACTTGGCTCCTGTTCCAAGAATGAGGGAAAGCTGGTTGTTATTTCAGTAATCCCTGCACAGCAGAGTATGGAGAATTCAGCACCGAGGAAGTCTGCCAGCAGTTAACCCTGCCAAACCAAACAGGAATCAGTGTGGACAATGGGAAGATTATGTGGTGGAAAATGGATATCCCGAATGGAGGCAGGAAAGCATGTCAATTCTATCTAGAAGCAGCATCTCTCCCCCAGGTTACAAAGCCATCCCTCCAAGCATTTAGAAGATGTTGCTGTTTCACCAAAGCTTACCCACAAAAGGTCAAGGGGTGAAGCTGAAACACAATGCCTTTTCTCTTATAACTTCCTCTGTGCCGTGATATCTGGCCACAGATCTTTTTGAGACCACTGTGCTCTTTCATTCCCACTAGATCAGGCCTTCCAGTGCTCCCGAGAGAGGAGACGGATAGAGCCCCCGCTGCCAGGAGCAAATGCAGAAGGTTCAGCCATACCCTCCAGCAGGTGCTCTCTGCGCAGGGTCCAGTGAAGGACCTGCTGCTCACCTTCCTTCCTGCCTTTATCTTGACCTGCAGGGGAAGACAAACAAAAACAAAACATAAATCAGAACAAACACCGGTTTGCACGCCACCCAAGCCCCAACTGGGTATTTCATGGGGAAGCCCTTATCATGACTCCTGGTAGCCCAGGGAGCCTCTGGTCTGTCACTGTTGTAAGTTGAGGGCAAACTGGCGTCCCTCCCATTGCCAGTCAATGGCCAGGCTTGGCCAAGTGCCCTGCCAAAAAGTCGTTTCAGCAGGGCTCTTGAGGCTGAAAAGGGACTTCCGTGAGTGAGGTGCTGTGCCACTGAGTGTGAATGATTCTTTGATCCCAATCCCTTCTTTTTAAAAAAGCAAAATCAAACGAGTAATTTTTCTTTTAACCATGAAACAATCTGAAGTACAACAAATAATATGACCGTGGAATGGATCAGCAAGAAGTTTAGGTGTTACTGTTACTGGAAAAAGACATTGCTTGTTCATGTTTGTTTTTATTTTTGACTTTTTCAAAGATTTTATTTGTTTGTCAAAGAGAAAAAGCGAACAAGCAGGGGGAAAAGCAGGCAGAGGGGAGGGAGAAGCAGGCTCCATGCTGAGCAGGGAGCCTGATTCAGGACTCTAACCCAGTACCCTGGGATCATGACCTGAGCCGAAGGCAGAAGCTTAATAGACTGAGCCTCCCCCAGGCATCCCTGTGTGCTCTTTTTTAAAGAAGTGAAGTCTAGAAGATAGAATAAAGCTCCACCTTCATCCCTCCCTTTCCCAGAGGGTGCCTCCTAAATTCAGTTGGCATGGATCATTCCCAGGAGATTTTTAGGACTTTTTACCACATGTTCTTATTCATAAGTACATATATATGATCTTGCATGCTTTTTAAATTTATGTAAATGATGTATTTTACATATCTTTTTTCAATTTACTTTTTGTACTCCACCTAATGTTTTTGAAATATATCTGTGTGAATATTGGTAAATCTAGCTGTAAGTTTGTTTAATACACTTTTAAATAAAAAATTCTTTTAAAAATCTTATCACCTATTTGAGTGCAGGCCTTTCCCCCCACATTTTTGTAGTACAAAGAATATAATCAACAAGTGTGCATGTTCATCTTAGCATGCATGGCTAGTGTTTACTGAGGCAAACTCTCAATAAATTGGAAGTACTATTGCTGAACCATAGTTCAATTTAAACTTTACCAAATATTAATAAATTACTTCCCAAGAAGATCGCACTAATTTACAATCCCACACAATGTGTAGCATTTCACCAAAACTCGGTGTCAACAGATTATGTTTTGCTGATCTGATGGTTTCAAACGGTAGTTCACTGTTTTGTTTTTCAATTCCTGGCTTACTAGTGAAGTTAAGTGTATTTTCATATGTCATTGTCCATTTGTACTTCTTAGCTTGTTAAATTGCCTGTTCATACAGACAAAGGGCTGATATCCAAGATCTATAAAGAACTCAAACTCAAAACACACAAAACAGATAGTCACGTCAAAAAATGGGCAGAAGACATGAACAGACACTTCTCCAAAGAAGACATACAAATGGCTAATAGACACGTGAAAAAATGTTCATCATCACTAGCAATCATGGAGATTCAAATCAAAACCATATTGAGATACCACCTTACACCAGTTACATTAGCCAAAATTAACAAGACAGTAAATAACAAGTGCTGGAGAGGATGTGGAGAAAGGGGGACCCTCTTACACTATTGGTGGGAATGCAAGTTGGTGCAGCCACTTTGGAAAACAGTGTGGAGATTCCTTAAGAAATTAAAAATAGAGCTTCCCCATGACCCTACAATTGCACTACTGGGCATTTACCCCAAAGATACAGATGTGGTGAAGGGCCCTCTGTACCCCAAAGTTCATAGTAGCAATGGCCACAGTCACCAAACTGTGGAAAGAACCAAGATGCCCTTCAACAGACAAATGGATAAAGAAGATAAGGTCCGTATATACAATGGAGAATTATGCCTCCATCAGAAGGGATGAATACCCAACATTTGTATTAACATGGACGGGACTGGAAGAGATTATGCTGAGTGAAATAAGTCAAGCAAAGAGAGTCAATTATCACATGCTT
This sequence comes from Meles meles, assembly GCF_922984935.1. Classification (NCBI taxonomy): domain Eukaryota; kingdom Metazoa; phylum Chordata; class Mammalia; order Carnivora; family Mustelidae; genus Meles; species Meles meles. The sequence goes on along the minus strand of NC_060079.1, from coordinate 15,551,372 downwards.
TCGCTTATTTGTGGAGCATAAGGAATAACACAGAGGGCATGGGGAGATGGAGAGGAGAAGTGAGCTGGGGGAAATTGGAGGGGGAGAGGAACCATGAGAGACTGTGGACTCTGAGAAACAATCTGAGGGTTTTGGAGGGGAAGAGGTGGGGGGTTGGGTGAGCCTGGTGGAGGGTACTGTGGAGGGCACCTATTGCATAGAGCACTGGGTGTGGTGCATAAACAATGAATTCTGGAGCACTGAAAAGAAATTTTTTAAAAAAAACCCTTCTACATATTTAATTTATCCGTTAAAATTAAAGAAAAAATATTATATGCTAACTGCAAAAAAATTTGCCTATTCATATGCTTTTCTTACATTTCTACTGTTATTGTAGGGATTCTTTAGAGTCTGGGATTTATATGTTGTTCCCATGGATCTTCCCAGTCTATGACTTGGTTTATTACTTTGTTTACAGTAAATTTTAATTTTTAATGTGATCAAAGTTTACTTTTTAATGTAAATTTATTAATCTTATTTCTATCTTTTATTAGTATTTTATGATTTTTTTTTAAAGATAATGCTTCTTTACTTCTGTACTCTAAAGATTCTTCCATGCTATATTCTAAGGTTTTTGTTTTTGTTTTTAATTTCAGGCTTCATGTCATTTGGGAATGTGAATTTATGTATCATATGTAGGGCTTAATTTTTTCTCTTTCAATATGGATAATCATTTATCCCATTGATTCATTGAAAAGTATGCCCTTTCCCCACTGATTTATGATATCACCTTGGCATATTACAAATTTCCTTTTATTTGTGGGCCTATTTCTAGATACTCTCATTGAACAATTTTTCTATACTTTTTTTTTTTAAAGATTTTATTTATTTGAGAGAGAGAGACAGAAGTAGGGGAAGTGGGAGAGGGAGAAGCAGGCTTCCCACTGAGCCTGCAGCCTGATGCAGGGCTTTATCCAAGGGCCCTGGGATCATGACCTGAGCCAAAGGCAGACACTTAATGACTGAGCCACCCAGGCACCCCAATTTTTCTATACTTTTAAATTTGCAATAGTTTAATCAAAAGTCTTATTAAGAATAAATTATTTAACTTTTTACTCCACTCTTTTCCTCCTTCTCCTACTTTTCTTTCTCAGATTTTATTGGATTTTGTTGGCCTTTTACACTTCCATAAGATTTCAGAATCAGCTTATCCAGATCTTAAAAAAAAATGTTTATGAGAAGATGACTGCAGTCATATTGAATTTATGAATTAATTTGGAAAGAATTGACATCTTTATAACATTGAGTGTTTTTTTCAATGAAAAAAATTGTATCTCTCCACTAATAAGGTCTTCTTTTATGTCTTTCAAAGAACTTTTATAAATTTTTTTAGAATTATCACACACTTTTTTTTTTAAGATTTTATTTATTCATTTGACAGAGATTGCAAGTAGGCAGAGAGGTGTTGGGGGGAAGCAGTCTCCCCGTTGAGCAAAGAGCCCGATTCAGGACTCGATCCCTGAACCCTGGGATCACGACCCAAGATGAAGGCAGAGGCTTTAACCCACTGAGTGTCCCAGGTGCCCCGAAATAATGCACACTTTTATTAGATTTATTTCTAGATAGCTTATCAATTTAATTACTATTATAGATTGTATCTTCTAAAATTATATTACCTGATTATTTGTTGCATTTTATATGAATACAAATAATATTTTTATATTAGACAGAGTATCTTAATAAAATCCAAAATTCCTTAATTGTTCTAATAGTTTAAGTTCTAGGCTTTTGCACCTGGATAGTAATGTCAATGATGAAAGTTTTGTTCTGCCTTTCTAACCCATATACCTATTCCTTCCTCCTCCACCTCCAATCTGTACTATCAGAAAAGAGACAATGTTAGCTGGAAAATTTTTTCATTACTGATTTTAAAGAGTATGGTGTTTTATTTTTGTAATTGGCATTTATGATAGATTTAAAAGACACATTTAAAAAATGTTCCTTTCTTTCTAGTGTGCTAGTAATTTTTCTCTTTTCATGAATTTTTGCTTGTTTTTCTGTACTTGGTTTTCTTCATCTGTTAATGATTTGTTACTTTTCCCTCTAAACCGCCAATGTTGTGACATAGTAATAGGATATCCACATTTAATACTTAATCATAATGTATAGAGAGCTTGATTTTCTAATATTTTATTTAGTATTTTTGTATTTATGGTCATAAGAAAGATTGGGCTATAAGGGCTATTATTTTATTTTTTTTCCTGTATTGCCCTTGTCTAGTTCAGGTATGAGATTATACTGACCTCATTAAATGAGTTGGGTTACTTTTCCTGTTCTTCTGATCTTTGGGAAGGTGTATATAAAACAGAAAGGATCCATTCAGTAGAGGCTTGGGAGAATTTGCATATAAACCATTTTAGAATGTAGGATTTTTTTTAGGGGGACAGATTCTGATCCATTAAACCATTTTTTAAAATGGCTGTAGGTCTGTTTAGATTTTCTATTTCTTCGTAAGTCAGTTTTGTTAAATTATAGTTTTCTAAGACAGACTTTCTTAATTCATTGCAGACCAATATTTTTGCAAAATATGAAATTATGTGCTTGTGTGTTGCAGTGGTATAAAAAATGCTTTCATTGGTCCTAAGTACTTGCTCTCAATTTCTGTATTTACTTCATCTCAGACTGGTCACAAATACTTTGCAAACCAGTCAGCTGACCACACTTTATGCAGCACACTTCTCAAAGCCACTAGCATAGAGCATTGTTCATAAGACTCTGATATTATCTTTAAACATTGCTATTGTATGTATGTTGTGTTGTGTGCTTAATCCTAGCAACAGAAAGTGTGGGATAATGGAAAGATTTAAAGTCAGAGGAACCAGCTTAATCCACAGCCTTGGTGTTTATGAGCTGTGTAATTTTGGGCAAGTGAGTTCTTAGAGTTTTTGTTTGTTTTTTTGTAGATTAGATCAAGGTTTTTCAAACTTTTTTTTTATTCCTCCCTACCTTCCAATGAAACAGTATCTTCAAATGGAGCCTAACATGAAAGCAGTCAAAGTAGAATTTCCTTTCTTGGAAGAGAACAGGTATTTCCCCTTTGTCCTTCTACTCTCCCGACCCCCAAGAAGCCCTTGAGGCACTTAACAAAGCTCCTAGGGCTAGTATTGAAGAAGAAAAATTTCCCTTTATCCTTCAAGGTTCTTCTGGCTTGTCTAAGAGAAAAAGTAACATAGATACACTTACAGGAGAAAATCAAATTTATTTTGTACATATGGAACTTAAGTGACCAAGGTGGGCAGCTTTTATACTTTTTAGACAAAGAAGCATAAATCTGTGAGGCACTGATAAAGAAAACTTATGTTTGGGAGCTTTAATTAGTAAGGAATTCTAAACTGAATTTGGACTAGGGTAGTAAATTAGTAAAATAAACAGGGTTTGCTTATATAGGCTTTTTCAGTCCTAAATTCCTTCTCTCTGATGATAAAGCTATCTCTCTACTTCCTGGTGCAGAGAGGGTACCTTTCACATGGGGAATTTATTTCTAATATTCTGGAGACAAAAGAGGGTCAAAGTATTCTTGCATTAGCTGTTTCTTAAGGAACTTTAACTCAAAATAATCCATATGCTGGCATATTTGGGGAGCAGCCTGCCCTAGGCTCCCACACTACCATAGTTTGCCCCTACTAGTTTACTTTGCAAAGGTTTGAAGCAGACCTTCCTTGAGTTGGCTTCAAGCCAAACAGCCAGTAAATAATCAGTGAAAGTGATTGTATTAAGCATGGTTTCCATGAGGACTAAAAAAGCCTTCCAGGTTTCCTAGCAACAGAAATCGAGGTCTGCTGGCCACAGCAGAATAAAAAAACATTCTTCGGAACATGGGAAAAATGGTTAATTGAGTTTAACCCTTATTCTCTGTTGTGATGCGACAATAGAAATGATCACAGAGTCACAGTTTTCTAGTTTTTCTACCTTAACTCTTGCAGCACCTCCTGAGCTGCACATGGCAATCATCAAGAAGATGAGAGTAGTGGAATTCCCATTTTGTTATAAAATGAAAGCTGCTACTCACATTTTCCTCTGATGCACATTTTATTTGTGAGAAAGAAAAGGGAGGAGAGGAGAGTGATAATACTTTCAGCATTTTTTCTGTTTCATACCATAGCACATAAAGGGAGCTATTAAAGCACAAGTTTTGGGATACCTTTGGTCTCTTTGTCCTTTTTTTATGAACACGATCTCCTTACTTATAGATCAGAAAAATTTATTTCTAAGCTAAGTGACCCATCTAAGATTACACAGAACCAGGAGAAACTGGGCTTTTTTTCCCCCTTTAAGACCAATTTATACTTTTTATTACAGTACTTGATTATAATGTTCTTGGTAAAAAGTGGATATCTTGTGCCTTTTTTTCCCTAACTTTTGCTTTGAGAAATTAAACCTAAAATATTTAATTATTTAATTGTAAAATGTTTAATGTTTAAATGTAAAATGTTAAATGTAAAAATGTAAAATTTAATGTTTAAATGTAAAATGTGAAAAATGGAATATGAAAACCATATACCTTTCACCTAGATTCACAAGTTTACATTTTACCTTTTTGTTTTTCTTTTATTTATGTAGATATATGTATACATATGTATAAATGTGTCTACATATACATATGTAAAATATACACATTTTATGCTGAAATACTTAGTTACTTAAGAATTAGCAACACATTGATAGACTTTTTAATTTTATATTATATATCTCTTATGTATATATATTCTTCTAACCAAAATACCATCAAGTAACCATGAGAATTAAATAGAGTATCATTTAATATAGTCCATAATTAAATGTTTTCAATTATCTTAATACTACCTTTCATAGATTTTTAAAATCTTGGGTCCAATCAAGGTTTGAACTATATACATCTTTTTTTTTTTTTTTTAAGATTTAAGATTTCATTATTTATTTGAGAGGGAGGAAGAGAGAAAGTATGAGCAGGAAGGACATAAAAGGAGGGAAAGTCTATCAAGCAAAGTCCATACTGGGCATAGAGCCTGACATGGGACTCACTGTCATGACCTGGAGATCATGACCTGAGACAAAACAAGAGTTGGATGCTCACTGCATCACTTCAGCACCCTTGTATGTTTGCTTTTGATCTTTCTTCCTTTCTTTCTTTCTCTTCCTTCCTTCTTTCATGACACTGACTTTTTTGAGTTCAGATTAGTATCTTCTAGAATGTTCCTTTCAGAATGCACTCAATGTGTATGACTGTTTCTTCATAATTTGATATTCACAACATTTTTAGCAAGAAAATACATATGTGATACTATATATTTATTGTGTTACATCAGGTAGCAAAAAAAGTCGTAAGGTTTTCTTATTGGTGAGGCTGTCTGATCACCTAGTTAAATGATGATTACCAAATATTAAGGTACATTTTCCATTAGTAATTTGTAAATTTCTGCATTGTGAATCTTTGAGATCATGTGAACGTTCAATTTCATGAAAACTTTTTGGCCAATGGTTTTAGTATCCATTGTTGACCCTGATCTTTCTGGAATCATTTATTAAAATGGAGAGTTGCAGAATAATGATTTTTTTCTAGTTCTATCCATTCATTCCACAGTTATTAGCTTGCATTCAAATTAAAAAGAAAAGTCTTCTCTGAGAATCTCTTTGTCTCTGTGTGTATGTCTCTCTGTCTCTCCCTGTTTCATTGCTAATTCAGTAATCATTGTAAACCACCTTCTTAAACTTTGTTGCTTTCAATCTAAATTGCTACATAAAAATGCCTTGGGGAAAATATTTGTGGTTGTCAAGGCACAGGGATTTAGGATTCTTTGTCCATGGTGTCTTCGAAAAGCTTAATGAGGAGGGTAGAGCCAATTAACTGCACCTGAGTTTCTAGGAATGCAGCTCTTAATTATTAATAAGGAAATTGGTGAATAATGTTATTAAGTAACTAATGAAGAAAGAAGAAATATCCATAAAGATAAAAGGGAGTAGGAATTTTTTTTCCCTGAAATTCTAAATTGTCATTTGATTTTAGCTAAAGAAAAGAATTTGATATGTGCTTCTTTGGAAGCTTCTGGGCTCCCCAAGGGAAAGGGTCTAGTCCCAGTGTCATGAGTATTATCAGTGCAGAGGGGATTCATAGAACATGTGAAAAGTTTTAAGGCTGGCATGCAATGTTTTCTTAATTGCTGCTTTTCAAATAAATCAATGAGGGCAAAAATAAATGTAGTTGGGTCAGTATGCTTGAAATAACACCAAGCACAATATGAAAAGGATGGGGCTGTTTCTCAAGGGAAGTTGAAAGAGAAACCACTAGATTATCTTTTAATTGAAGTTCCCGCAATTGAAAGTCCCTCCTTGTAGATATCACTCCCAGGAACTTTCTTACATCATGGCAAATCGTGACTATTTCTTTAGTTTGTCATAAAGGAAAGAAAGCTCTTGAGATCCAAATGTTTTATGGTTATGAATTATTCAGGAAACATTTAAGAAGAGTTCCTGCTTTCTTGGCATAGATTTACAAGTTGGTAATCCAGAGGAGGAAAAGACCCAGCTCCTGTCCAGTGATACCTCCAGACCTTCTGCCTAGAAGTTTAGAGATAACAATTTAGGAGCTAAGAAACTTGTCATTAAGCTATGTTTGCATGTGAAGTTTTTTTTAACTTAGATTATATATGTTACAGGTCAATTTAAAAATTAACAAAGTGTTTCTGAAAATGTCTTTATTCATTATTTATTTGTATAAGGCTGAGAAAATACCAGTTATGTTCATATGGTGGGTATAGGTTACTGATGGAAATTATGAAAAAGCTAAAACTTTTTCTTTTATGTTCTATGATACCACCATTTCTGGTATCAATAGTGATACCACTATTTCTACATTTAAAGACCTTGGTTTTAACAGGGATGATAGATTCATAAATAAGTAATTATAATAAAATATACTATTAATAGGGTAGATGAATGAACAACAAGATATTAATGGGCTAATGGGCAAAAATCATTCATTTAAGGTGGAGCCTAAGTAAGGACACAACAAAGAGTTTTCATTTAAAGATAGTTTGAATCAGAATTTGGTCCTCTATCCTTTATCCTTTTGTTTCTATCATCCAACCAAGTGTTCCTTGGGACATTAACACCCATAAAACTGGGTGTTTTCTCTTACTGTGCTATAGTTCTTGGGCGGGGGGAGGACAGAATTCAAAGGGGGGGGGTGTCATGTGAGTGAGTTATAGAGTACAGAATATCTGAGGATCAAAGTCAAGAAACTCTGTGAGTACTGGCTTACCAGAAAAGGACATTGATGTCATCCAGGAAAGAAAAGATCCTGAGCCCCTTGATGGCCATTTCAGGAGTGCCCTGGAGACTGGGGTTCAGTGGAAATATGGTATGATTGAAAGGCAGGTTGTTGAAGAAAAGGTGTAGAACACATAGCATTATTCAGATACTCATTTATTCTTCCATCCATAAGATATGCCATAGTTCAAATCTATCAACTAATGACCATTAACATCCATTCAACTTCTAACTAGTTTTGAGCTTCTTGAGGGCAGGAATCAAATCTTATTTATCTGTGTTTCAGCAGTGCCTACTGTACTACACACCACATCATAGAATAAATGTTGCATGACTAAATGGGAAGACTTTTGATAATTCTCTTAACCAAGAACCTAGAAACACATTAGAGTAAGGGTCTGTAATAATATATAGGTTACAGACATTTTATTATGTTATATATTTGGGTTCGTGAGCTAAACCATGATGTAATAAAGTCTACAGAATAAGGCACTTTTTTTTAGAGATTTAATTTTTTGTTTTAGAGAGAGAGAGAGTGAGAGAGCACAGGTGGGAGGGGCAGAAAGGGAGGGAGAGAGAATCTCAAGCCGACTAAACGGAGCTCAACGTGGGGCTTGATATCATGACCCTGAGATCATGACCTGAGTCAAAACCAAGAGTGGGATGTTTAATCAACTGTACTACCCAAGCACTTCATAAAATAAAGCAATTTGAAATAGGATAAAAATATATCAAATTTCCAAGTTAATATAACTTGATGATTTGACCCTTTTCTTGGAGCTTTTTGCCTAAAATAGAAAGAAAACACCAACAGTTAGCCTTTGAAATGAGATGATTGAGACAAATATAACTTAACGGTTTTCTACAATGAATAATTTCCACATATGAGCAATCCCTAATGGTAATAACCATCCGCTTAATACATCATAGCCTAGGGAAAAATTATTAATTCACACATTAGACAGTGACTTGGTGTGAGTCTTTGGAATTTATTCAGTTGATTAATACCTGGAAGAGCATCTGATTTCAAACTCAAGTTACAAATCTTAGAAGGAAATGCAATCCAAACAGTGACCAGTACATGGATAAAGACTGGCTGTTCTAGTGGTGGTTTAAGCACAGTGGGTAGAAACCCAGTTAGAACCTGTGTTTGTTGGTTTCTTTGTTTCTTTGTTTTAACAGAGCTGTCTTGCAGGAATTTGTAGAAGAGGATTTTAGGGTATGATTAAATCACTGGGATTTAAAATCTAGCCATTTCCCAATTGCTGAAATCCATACCATGCTGACACAACAAAGCTTTTCCAAATGGCTGGCTTATTATTCTGTAATAAACTGTAACTGGGTATTTAGTTCCTGTGAATGAATCTATTCTTTGGGTACACATTAAGTCATCTGTATAAAGTAGATTTCACCTACTTTATGTGTATATATGCACATATCATTTATCTTAGACTGAAGATCTTCACTGTTTTTAGAAAGACTTAGGTATAATTGAAATTAAGGATAACTTTTTATATATATTAGTAATTTCCTTCATAACTTTATAGTATTTCAAGCTCTGCTTTCATTATAATTTAAATTGTCTATTTTAAAAAACCATTTAAACCCAGTGATCCATTTTATTTTCAACTCAGCATATCTTTATCTAAAATATTATATTATGCCAGGGAAAGTTTATGAAAGTCATTTAGTGAATTTCCATAGTTGACATGTTCTCTAGATAATCAACATTCAGATTTTACTGGATAGAGGTTTTCCACTTTTTATTTGCCTTTCATGCACTTTTATTTGTCCAAACTTCAACACCCTTAAGCTCTCTTTCATAGATGATGAAATAACATTCTCTAGAAACTCCATTTAGTACGCATGCATTCAAATTCATTTTATTGCTATCTCTGAAGTACATGTATCTGTGAAAAGGTGAGGGTGGCAAGATGTTATTGTTCAACATCAGATTTGAAAACTAATTTTAAAATAGTATGGAGGTTCCTCAAAAAATTAAAAAGAATTATTATATCTCTAGCAATTCTACCTCTGGGTATATGCCCCAAAGAATTGAAAGCAGGGACTCAAAGACATATTTATATAACCATGTTCGTAGCAGCATTATTCACAATAACCAAAAGGTGGAAGCAGTTCAAGTGTGCACTGTCGGATTAGTGGATAAACAAAATGTGGTAAATGCACACAAGGAAATATTATTCAGCTTTAAAGAAGAATGAAATTGTGGTACCCACTACTACATGAAAGAATCTTGAAGACAATATGTTAAGTGAACAGTCTATCACAGAAGGACAAATATTATATGACTCCATTCTTGTGAGCTACTAAGACTCATCAAGTTCACAGACACAGTAGAATGGGGATTGCCAGGGGCTTTGGGGAAAGGAAAAGGGAACATCATTGTTTAATGGATATGGTGTTTCAATTTGGGAAGTTAATAAAGTTCTGGAGATGGATGGTAGTGATGGCTATACAACAAAATGGAAGTTCTTAGTGCCACTGAACTAGGCACTTAAAGATGGTTAAAATGGTCAATTTTGTGTTACATATATATTACTACCATGTAACAACTAATTTAAAAAAGCGATCCTAATATTTTAGTAATGGCTGGTGAAAAGCAAACTCTAACTTTTACTGCTTTAGAAAATCATAGTCCTAGAGGTTATTTTAGCTTTTGTGCAACCAGAAATGAGATAATTAAGGTAGAAAGAGCTTTGGAAGAGACAGTACTTCAAATGAGACCTCCAGTCGTGCTCAATAGGCAGGGTCTTCCTAAATCTATGCTCTTCAACAGAGGAATGGATAAAGAAGATATGATCCATATATACAATGGGATATTATGCAGCCATCAGAAAGGATGAATACCCAACTTTTGTATGAACGTGGATGGGACTGGAGGATTTATGCTAAGTGAAATAAGCCAAGCAGAGAAAGTCAATTATCATATGGTTTCACTTACTTGTGGAGCATAAGGAATAGCATGGAAGACATTAGGAGAAGGAAAGGAAAAATGAATTGGGGGAAATTGAAGGGGGAGATGAACCATGAGAGACTGTGGACTCCGAGAAACAAACTGAGGGTTTTAGAAGGAAGGGGGTTGGGGAGATGTGTTGCTCAGTGATGGGTATTAAAGAGGGGATGTATTGGGGAGTGCCTGGGTGGCTCAGTGGATTAAGCCGCTGCCTTGGGCTCAGGTCATGATCTCAGGGTTCTGGGATCAAGCCCCGCATCAGGCTCTCTGCTCTGCAGGGAGCCTGCTTCCTCTCTCTCTGCCTGCCTCTCTGCCTACTTGTGGTCTCTCTGTCTGTCAAATAAATAAATAAATAAATAAATAAATAAAAGAGGGGATGTATTGCATGGATCACTGGGCGTGGTACATAAACAATGAATCTTGGAACACTAAAAAAAAAAAAAAGAGAAAAAACGGACTATGTTGGCAAAGAAAAAAAAATAGCATAATGGGCATTTTTGTGTTACATGGAAAGACATTACAGGAATTAGAAGCAGGTGCTATGTGAAGAGCCCAGGCAGCTGCCAATGGGGATTCTATCAACCTTGGGTATGGGAGATGTCCCTTCTCTAGAGATGGGATATTCTGGACAGGTGATTCCTAACATAGGAATCTTAGTCAGAGAATGGGATACGTGTGTGGGTGGAGGGGGGAAGCAGTTTAAGTAAATTGGCCTCAGAACCAAAGAGAAACAGTTATTGGTATTTGGGGTTCAAGTTCAAAAAAGGTAGTAATGTAGGCTGTGACCCCTTAGAATTGATCATGGTTCCTTAAATCCTTCTTTATTAGGTAAGACTGACATGGGGCTCAATCTGCAGATTGAGATCAACTCAGAGATCAGCTGAGTCTAATTATTATAGAAGAGAGAATTTATAGGTTGTGAGTGCAGACTGGATGGAAAGACCCAAGATAGGTCCTGAGAGTCTTAGGTTTAAAGAATCACTCCCAATCTAGTTGAACGTCAGTGGCCATAGTTTCTAGAGACACACATTATCAGATCCTCAGCGCTAGTATATGGACTCCTTGCACCATTGAGCATCTCTGGACCTCTTTCCATCCCCTATCAGCTGCCCATCACCATCCCTATGTTCCACTGTCCTTCCATCCTCTCCCCAAGAAGTTTGGAGCTCCAACACCTCCAATCTAGCTTTCCTCCCTCTTTCTGATCCACTCCAGTGTGCACATGAGAACTTTTTGAAAGGGCTGGTGCTTTAGGGCTGCATTAGCGCTACTCAGTAGAAAGTATTCAGTAAGTGTTTGTTGAATTATATTGAAAACCTCCCTTGCAAAATAAAACTATTTCAATGCATTAAGTTTCTTAAGTTCTAAGTGTATTCTGGTGCCAGAAAATTGGCCTGTGGAGGAAGCAGGAGTTAGCTATTAACAAATACTGTTATCTTAGGCAAGTATTTAATTTCGTTGTTTTTCTCCTTGTAAAATTAAAAAAAAAAAAGTTAAGTCCTCAAAAAAAAAAAACATTATAATTCCAAAATGTTGGATTCTCTGGGCTTACAACCGCATCTCTGATGTCTGGAATCTCCCATTCTCCTACTAACAATTGATCCCTGGCCCAAGGACACGGGGCCTTAGAATTCTCTTTCATTCCCAATCTCCTAAGCAATATAGGGTCTCTTTCTAATCATGACTCCCAGTCCATCCAGATCTCAGGTCTGAAATAGCATTTTGGTTTTTTGGGGTAAATGATGGCAAAAACAAGTGGTTAAACATAAAACAATACAATGGCTTAAATACTGAGGCAAACTTATTTTTTGAATACCATTTCTTGATTTTTATTTTTTGAATATCAAAGGAGATTTAATCTGTATGCAAGAATAACTAAAAATTCATCTTTTTATGCCAAATTTAAAAATCTATCTACTGGTCTTAAAGCTAGTGAAAAGCATCAAACCACTTGGCTTTTTTGCTTTTTAACTAAAATAAAGTGAACTAATGCTGATTAAGTTTTGGGGAGAAAAAGAATCAGCATGGATGACAAATTATATGCGATATTAGTTTCCGATAATTCAAAACCATGTTGCTGAAGAGCAGCAGGCTGCTGGCAGATCTGTAATTACTAATATTAGTAATATGGACATACAAGTCTAATATGTACTATGAGTATAAAGTACACAATTAATAGAAAATGCATACTAAAAGAATGTTAATGAATGAGCATCACTATTGCATTAGCTTTAAGTAGGTCGGAGCTTAAAGTTGTCCAAATAATAGATTTTATGTTTCCTTTTTTTTCTTCTCCAGCTATCTCAGGGCAAGAAATTAATTTTTCCCTGTTCCAATGTCATCACTAGATTAATGACTGTCATATGTGGAACCTGACTATAGGGAGCTCCTCATACGCACAGCCAAGTGTGGCTTCTGAAAAATGAACAGAATCATTTTTCTCACAGAATATGATTACACTGGGATATCAAATAGATTATTTTTTTTTCTTGGAAAGAAAGACTGTTAAATTTGTTCTGATGACAGTGGTGAATGAGATTTAGAAATACAAATGCCTCTCTCTTCTGTCATGCCTCACTTATGTTGTCATAGATACCATTTCAATTTAGAAAACCATATTGAAGACAACGTGGAAAAGGACAAGATCCCTGCCCCTCCGCAAAGCTTATATTCTAGTAGGATACATAGGATCCCACCACGATCTACTGATACATGCACATAATGCATGCAAATGAACGTGTTTATGGAAAATGAGGTCTCAGTTGTCATTTCATCCCTTGTTTTAAATATAAGCAAGGAAAAATTTGGCAGAGAGGGTTTGTTAAAGTAGAAAGTCTATAGTGGTGTTCCAGGCACTCCCTACTGGCTGGACTTTCTCATTTGGAAGTCAAGGTGAATGGATGCCTGTGAATGACAAGCCAGAGTTCTGGAGACATGGATTCTTCCCTAAGACATCTGTGGTGAAGTTCTGTAGCCCTAGGACAGCTGAAATGAGAACAGAGATCTCCTTAAGGAGGATGTTACTGACAGGGGTCAGGCAGGTCTTAAAAAGAAATGAATGTAAAATTCCAAACTTAGACTATAAAAGTCACATATGTTAAACTGTAAGGGCCTCTTTTCCATAATATTGCTCTGTTATACAAGTGCCAAGAACCTTTTTTTTTTTTTTTAATTGCAGTTTGGGAAAAAATAATTTTAATCCCTCAATGCATCTTCAGAATTAGATATGATTAATGCCCTTTCAAAATGCTTTGAGGACTTAAAATTATTTTTTTCCAACTACATAATGACCCTGATGAATGAATGATTGGTCAGAAAAATAAAATTACCAAATATAGCTCAGGACTTAGTAGGGCAAGAGAATGGTCTGGAAACCGCCTTTTATTTAAGATGTTATTTGTGTCTGTATCTTGCCTTGGACTGCCTTATGAATCCTGGGGTCACCAGCACCTGGCATATTATAGGTGCTCAGCAAGTCTTTTGTGGAAAGAGTGACCCTGTTGGTTAAGTAAGCGAGTGAGTGAAGAATGAATGAATGCAAGGCAGTAGTGGGGTATAGATGGTTAAGCATTGGACTCTTGGTTTCGGTCCACACTCAGCGTGGAGTCTACTTGAGATTCTCCCCCCTTCTCCATCTGCCCCAACCCTTCCCCCAGTCTCTCTCTCTCAAATAAATAAATATATCTTTTTTAAAAAAGAATGAATTAATGCATGACTGGCTGACTGACTGAATGAATGAATATTTACCAGGCAGTGCATTTAATGCAAAGGGACAGTGATCCTGGAATCTCAAATAGAAGATGACTAAATGCTTTTTAAATCCTGTCTGACATAACATTGGGAATTTGCCCCTTACTTCTAGTCAAAAGCCTTCTCAAGCTCCCCATTTCAATAATGGTAATGGTACTGAAAGAGAAGCAGTCACCTTCTTTGTTTTTAAGCAATTCTCTTTCAATCAACTTTTAATTATCCTAAAGGAGGAAAGCAGTGGTGCAGATAATCCCAAATCTCTTGTTGGAATGCATTATATGATGGCTTTTTACAGTAGTTTGCCTTCCTAATTATGTTTTGATTAGCTTTCTATTACAGCTACTGGAATCCCCTTAGCAGAGAGGACAGCAGGTCAGGCAGCCTAAGAACACAGTGATCAATCAATGGGACTGACCCAAAACTTACTTTGGGCCCTCCTTTTTAAAATGCAGTGTGCTAAGCAATGGTCATCATCAAGAATCTATTAGCAGGTAAATACTTCTCCAGAGCCAGTCGATACAAGGAGGAATAAGATAAGATCTTCTACAGGGAAGATGATATATAAGGTTAGAATTTCAGGAACTCTGCCTAGCCAGCATGATGTAGGTATGTGACCTTTAGCAACACAAAGCAATATGTGCTCAAGGATAAATGGGCCACATTTTCAGAGGTCATCTGAAGTGAGAACACAAGGAAGAGACACTACGGAAGGGTGACTTGAATTAGTTCTTGAAAGTAAATAACATTGAAATGAGTGGAGAAGATTTAGGAGGACTCAGTAAAGCAGCACTGTCTGATGGAAATACCATGTGAGCCATATATGCAAATTTTAATGTTCTGATAGTTAAAGAAGCTAAAAAAGAAATGGATGAAGTTGATTTTAATAGCACATTGTATTTAACCCAACATATTTAAATATTATTTTAACATGTAATCAGTGTAAAAATTACAAGATACGTTACGCTTCCTTTTTAAACTACATCTTCAAAATCTGGTGTGTATTTTATACTTACAGCACATGTCAGTCCAGACTAGTATATTTCAAGTGCTTAATAGCTGTATGTAACTAATGGCTTCCATATTGGAAGGCATAGTTCTAGAATCAGACTATTGTCTGGGGATCAGCTGGAAAAATGTTAGAAATGAAGAATCTCAGACACCATCCCAGACCTACTGAGTCAAAATCTGCATTTTAACAAGATTCTCAGGTAATTCCCATGCACATTGAAGTTTGAGAAGCAGTGGTCTAGATAAGGAAAAGTATGAAAAACAGTCTGGAGTTAAGAGTGCTGAAGAAAGGTTTAAGGTCCAGCCATCACTAGAACAATGTGAGAAGTGAAAGTTAAGAGTATATGGATAGTTGTTTCTAAGGAATTTGATAAAACCATTTTGATCTGAGTGTTTGTTCCTCAATCTTCAAAATGAAACTAATCCTACTCATCTTGTAGGACTGACTGATGTTTAATTTAGAGAGAGTGATAAAACAATTTACACGATACCTAGCTTCCAGACATAGAAGTTTTATATAATTCCATTACTGATGGATTAGAGTCACAGATACAGGCTCCAGTGCTACAAGATTTTTAACTATAAGAAAAGTGTCTGAAGCTATATGAAAATTGACAAATAGAATTACAGACCATCACTGCTGTCGCATGCCAGGATTCCATGTTCTTTGTAGGAGTCTCAAATGAGAACTACTGTCAGAGCAGGTTCATTCAAGATTGGATGGGAGAGAGGGAAGTCCCACAGGGGCAATGCAAATGTTAAGATTCACGCATTATGTTCATACCTACTGTGACCACCCCCATCAAAATATGTTGCACAAGTCGGGACATCTGGTTTACTAACACATTGGCAGGACCAAAGGATCAGATAACTGGTCATTGTGCTCATTTAACATCTGGCCCTTTCACTAAGTCGGCATGTTGGGTCAAGACACCTTATTCCAGCTGTCAAACTGTGTCAGTCTGTCTGGGAATATTATCCAGCTGGAAGAAATGCAGGGCTGAGAACTGGAAATCCACTAATATTATTGTTGGAAGATTAGCAACACCCCCTTCTTCTAATGATGGTGTATCAAAAATGTCAACAATCACCAAAAAGAATGGGAGCTGACTCTGGGACAATAGAAAGACTCTGGTTGGAGAGTCATGGGATTATGGGGCTCCAGTTTGAGCTCTTCCATAATAACTAGCTTCGTTCTCTTAATCAGAAGTTTAATTTCCTGTGGCCTCAGCTTCTGTACCGATAAAACAAGGTGTTTTGATATGTGAATCTTCTTCATTTAGTCATTTCCAGTTGTATTTTTATTTGATTATTTTAAAATTTGATTTTCTCTCTAATTGTAGTAAATTATATATAACAAAATTTACCATTTTAACCATTTTTAAGTGTACAGTTCAGTAGCATTGAATCCCTTCACACTATTGCACAACCATCATCACTTCCCATCTCCAGAATGTTTACCTTTCCAAACTGAAACTCTATATATTTTTTAAAAAGATTTTATTTATTTATTTGACAGGGAGAGCCACAGCAAGGGAGGAAACACAAGCAGGGGGAGTGGGAGTGGGAGAAGCAGACTTCCCGCTGAGCAGGGAGCCCGATGTGGGGCTCCATCCCAGGACTCTGGGATCATGACCTGAGCTGAAAGCAGAGGCCCCAACCTACTGAGCCACCCAGTGGCTTCATTCACTTCATTCCCTTTTAAAGTCAAATAATCTCCCAGTATATGTCTATACCACACTTTGTTTATTCATGTTTGGGCTCAGTGACATATGGTTTAGAGATATGGGTTGCTAACATTCAATTCAGTGGTGCCTAAACAGGGGAATGGATGCATGCATCGGTCAATTTTCTGGGATTTCTAGCATTAGTCGTGCTTTGCTCTGAACACCAGGAAAGGGAAGAATAGGCAGTCAAGAGAATGATTTAGCACTAGAGTGACAGAAGCCAGAGCATAAGGACAGAGACATGCCCAGTTATCAAAATGCAGGGAGAGTGTAGACTCAAATATTAGAGCCATTAAAAGAAAGGGGAACTGTGCAGCATCAGGCAATTCTGAAGCACCTGGGACTGAAGGGGAAGTAGGAGCCAGCAAGGGACATTTTGATCTTCAATGGATGTGTCAGTCAGAGTTACTTTGGGAGGATGATCACCCCTTTGAGCTTGGCATAACATTTCAACCCTTATGCAAATGAGTTCATCAGAGTTCAAAGGTTCTCACTGTTCATAGTGTATGTTTCCATGGGCCCCATTTTCACTACGATGAATCTGTGATTATCACTGGGTTTATGAATGAGTGAAGCTGAGTGACAATGAAAATTTCTGTAAAATAAATCTATTGACTTCTCCAGAATCGCATCAATTCCAAGCAGCAAAAGAAAACACAAACCAACTGAAACCATTTTCCTGGTGTCATTATGTCATTATGAAATTAATTTGTTTTGAACAGTGTCCCAAACAGACCACTCACAGAAAACCTTCAGGGCAGGAAGGAGAGGGTGAGAGGAGGCAAGGTTGAAAAAAGTGCTTCTGTTCATCCTCACTGCCCTTACCTTTCCAGGAAAAGTTGGATGAATTGGTAGAAGCTGAGACTGGTCAAGGAATATAAGAAATAGGATCCTTTTTGTCAATTCTGTGTCACTTAGAAATAATTGTAGATTAACAAGTTTCTCTTTGAAAGTGAAAATATTTCTCGTAGCTTAGTTGGAAACTTTTGTGAGAAAGAGGTTAGGTCGGGGACCCATGTCAGAGTACTCTGAACATTGTAGTACATTTGCAAAGGGAAGTCAGGGCCCTCTGCACTATTTTAAGGACTGTTGGCATGCTCTTAATTCTACCTTCCTCTACTGGGAAAACTTAGAGAGTAGAGGGGTACCTGGGTGTCTAAGTCAGTTGGATGTCCAACTCTTGGTTTTAGCTCTGGTCATGGTCTCAAGGTCATGGGATCAAGACCTGACTGCAGCTCCATGTTTGGCCTGGAGTCTGTTTATCCTTCTCCTTCTGCTCCTCCCCTGCACCCTTCTCTCTCTCTCTCTCTCTCTCTCTTTCACTCTCTAATAGATAAATAAATACAATCTTAATAGAAAAACTTGGAGGGGCACCTGGGTGGCTGAGTTGGTCGTGTCTCCCTTTAGCTTAGGTCATGATCCCAGGACCGAGCCCTTCATGGAGCTGCCTGCTTAGTGGGGAGTCTGCCTCTCTCTCTCCTTCTGCTCCTCTCCCTGCCCCCCCCGCAGCTTGTGTGCACGCGCTCTCTCTCTCTTTCTGGCAATAAATACATAAAATCTTTAAAAAAAAAAAAAAGAAAAGAGAAACTTAGATAAGGGAGGACTTTCACCCATGTTTGAGGATGTCATGATTTCAAATGTTCAGATCTCCAGTCTTCATCTCTGAGCCAATATAGGGTAAATAAAAGCATGAGAATAAGAGTAAAAAACATTCCGGATTTATCTTTCAGCTTTGCCACTTAATAACTGTGTAACCTGGGACAATTACTTAGCCTTTCTTGGACTCAGTTTTCTCATCTGTAATTGTGTAGTGACAGTTGGCTGTGCTGTTAATTGATAAGGTACAAAGAGCACCTAGTATGTAGTAAATGCTTGACAAATATTAGCAACCTTCCCTTACTTTTTTATTAAATTTAGGAGTATATATTTATTCATTTACCCAGTCTTTCCTTCTACAGGTACCATTAATATGTATGTGCCTAGTACTGTTGAAATCAAATACATTTATCAAATCACTTATTTATCAATGTGTATTATCTTTTCCACAAAATGTTTTAGCATGAAAAGTAATAATTCCTCCTGAGTTCTGTAAAATAAATGAGTTGCTTTGTATTATTAAATATTCATAGTTTGAGATTGTGTATAGTATATACAAATAGGATGAAAAGTACATAAGTTGAAATGCCAGTTTGACAATGCAACAGGAAACAGATCTCATTGAAGCCTAATAAATTCAAACAGATATTGTTGGCAAACCCTTATTTTTACGTAGGAGTTAATAGGGTTGTTTTATTATAAAAACTACCAGAAGAGATTATAGAATTGATCTTGTGCCCACTGGGAGTTCATAGCACTTTAAAAAAATACATTGATTTGAGAACTTTCCAAAGGTTTTTATTGAAAGGTTCACGGGAACACCTAGGTGGCTCAGTTGGTTGAGCATGACAGACTCTTGATTTCAGCTCAGGTTGGGATCTGAGAGTCCTGGGAGCAAGCCCAACATCAGGCTCCACACTCACTATAGAGTGTGCTTTGGATTCGCTCTCTCCCTCTCTCTCTGCCTCTCTGCCTACTCGAGTGCTCTCTCTCTCTCTCTCTAAAAGAAATAAAAAAATTTTTTTTAAGATTTTATTTATTTGAGAGAGAGAGCATAAGCCAGGGGAGGGCCTGAGGGAGGAGAAGCAGACTCCTCGCTGAGCAGGGAGCCTGATGAGGGGCTCCATCCCAGGACCTTGAGATCACGACCTGAGCCAAAGGCAGATGCTTAACCGACTGAGCCACCCAGTTGCCCCTAAAATAAATAAATAAATAAATCTTAAAAAAAAAAAGTTTCACAGATCTCCAGAATTATGGTGGGAAAATCTTTACATGACTGTCTACAGGGAAAGTCTTTTATAACTGTCCTATTTTAGGACCAGAATTCTAATGATGGATTGATAAATACCAAATACTAAAATAGTCTGACAGTCATCCTTCTGTTTTCAAAAGCTAAATTATGGTGAAGATGTGCATGAGGAAAAAGGCTAATTTAAAAATTAATTGTACAGAGAATTTTCTTATGTTTATGATGTATTTTAAGAAATCAAATTCTAGGGGCCCCTGGGTGGCTCAGTGGGTTCAGCCCTCTGCCTTCGGCTTGGGTCATGATCCTAGGGTCCTGGGATTGAGCCCCATGTCAGGCTCTCTGCTCAGGAAGGAGCCTGCTTCCTCCTCTCTCTCTGCCTGCCTCTCTGCCTACCTGTGATCTCTGTCTGTCAAATAAATAAATAAAATCTTTAAAAAAAACAAAAAGAAATCAAATTCTGCTTATTTAAACTTGGTTAACAAGTAGTAAATTAAACAGGAGAGTGTAAATAATGTCCTGAAGGCCATCAAAATTATAATTTTTGTGAGATTAAAGCTGGGCTTCTTAAGAAGTATCCATTTAATTATTATTGTTTTGATACCTTTTCATGTTCCCCGGGGGAGTTGGAGAAGTGTATGTGTATGTGTATCTTCTAATCCTGAAATCATGATACTATGTCTGTCTGGTTTACAGCTAAAGATAAGAATTTGAGGGGTGCCTGAGTGGCTCAGTGGGTTAAAGCCTCTGCCTTCAGCTCAGGTCATGATCTCAGAGTCCTGGGATGGAGCCCCACATCACATCTAACTGTCGGCTCAGTGGGGAGCCTGCTTCCCCCTCTCTCTCTGCCTGCTTCTCTGCCTAATTGTGATCTCTGTCTCTGTCAAATAAATAAATAAAGTCTTAAAAAAAAAAAGATAAGAATTTGAGGGGCGCCTGGGTGGCTCAGTGGGTTAAGCCTCTGCCTTCAGCTCAGGTCATGATCTCAGGGTCCTGGGATCGAGCCCCGCATGGGGCTCTCTGCTCAGCAGGGAGCCTATTTCATCCTGTCTCTCTACCTGCCTCTCTGCCTACTTGTGATCTCTCTCTCTCTGTCAAATAAATAAATAAAATCTTAAAAAAAAAAAAAGATAAGAATTTGAGGCAGGCTAGCCTTGAATCCAGTTGATTTCCTTCCTTTGATTCTTACTATTTACCACCTTCACACCCTTTGTAAATGTGGAGTTCTTTTTGTTGTTGTTAATATGTGGTTTTTTAAATAAATTTTTAAATTAATAGACTTTAAAATTTAGTGCAGTTTTAGGTTTACAGAAAAACTGAGTATAAATTACAAAGTGCCATATATTCCATCTTCCTCCTTCTCTGACCTTAACACTATTTGCCGTTTCATCGGCATCTTTTATTAGTGTGGTACATTTGTTCCAAATGATGAGTCAATTTTAAAATATTAGTATTAACTGAAGTCCACAGTCTACATTAGGGTTCACTCTTTCTACTGTACATTCTATGGATTAGACAAATGAGTAATGACATATATCTACCATTACAATATCATACAGAATAGTTTGCTGCCCTAAAAAATCCCGTGTGCTTCACCAGTTCTTCCATCTATCCCCTGCCCTGAATCCCTGGCAAGCACTGATCTCTCAATAGTCCCCATTTTTTTTTCTTTCCCAGGGTGTCATATGGGTGGGATCATAAATTATGCAGACTTCTCAGATTAACTTCTTTCATTTTAGCAATATGTATGTTAGTTGTCTCTGTGTCTTTTTTTTTTCCCTAGAGAGACAGACAAAGAGAGAGAAGTGGGGAGGAGCAAATGAAAAGAGAGAGAATCTTAAGCAGAGAATCTTAATCCACTCATGACCCTGAGATCATGATCTGAGTGGAAATCAAGAGTTGAAAGCTTAACCAACTGAACCACCCAAGTGTCCCTTCTCTGTATCTTTTCGTAGCTTGATAATTCTTTTCCTTTTTTTTTTTTTTATTCACCTATAGAAGGATATCTTGTTTGCTTCTGAGTTTTGGCAATGAATAAAACTAAAATAAACATTTACATGTAGACATTTGTGCGAACTTAGGTTTTCAACTCATTTCGGTAAATACCAAGGAGCACGATTACAGGATTATATGGGAAGAGTATGTTTTGTTTTGAAGGAACCACCAAACTATCTTCCAAAGTGGCTGCACCATTTTTTTTTCTCATCAGCAATGCATGAGAGTTCCTGTTACTCCACATCCTCAACAGCACTTCTATTGTCAGTGTTTTAGATCTTAGCCATTCTAATAGGTATGTATTAGTAACTCATTGTTGGTTTAATGGCAGTTCCCTAATGACAGAAATGTTGAGCATCTTTTCATAGACTGAAAATTTGCCATCCATGTATCTTCTTCTGTAAGGTATCTGCCCAGATTCTTTGCCCATTTTCAATTGTGTCGTTGATTTTCTTATTGTTGAATATAAGAGTTCTTTGTATATGTGGAATGCCAGTCTTTTATCAGATGTGTGTTTCACAAAGATTTGGGGGGGGGGGTGCTTATCTTTCATTCTTTTAACAGTGTTTTTCACAGAAGTCTTGAATTTTATAATGAAGTCCAACTTACCAAGATTTTCTTTCATGAATTATGCTTTTGGTGTTTTATCTAAAAGGTCATCATCAAAGCCAAGGTCACCTAGATTTTCTCATATGTTATCTTCTAGGAGTTTTATAGTTTTGCATTTTAAATTTAGGTCTGTGATCCTTCTTGAGTTAATATTTGTGAAAAGTATAAAGTCTGGGTCTAAATTTATTTTTTGTACATGGATGTCCAGTTGTTCCAGCACCATTCCAGACCATAGTCTTTTGAAAAGACTATTCATTCTCCATTGAATTACTTCTGTTCCTTTGTCAAAGATCAGCTGATTACATTTATGTGGCTCTATTTCTGGGCTGTCTATATCTATATCTATCTATATCTATATCTATGTCTGATATAATGATCAATAACTCTGATTATTTACCAGCTCTTGCTTCATGATATTATTGGTTATTAAAATTTCCTCATGTTTTTAAGGTAAAATTCACAAATAGCAAAATGCACAGATCCCTTCCCTTTTTAGCACCTGATGAGATTCTTGGTTTTTTTAATGCAACAGTATGAAAGTATTGATATTTTATGCTGTAATGTTTATAACTAAGTTAAAACACTTTAGAGAGTGAAAGCCCATCTTACTAGGAGCTTATTGTTTTGTAGACTAGAGACCGTCACTACCACAATCACCACTGTCATGATCAACTATAACCTAGGTGGATTTGGTTTCATTTAGTTTGAATCCAAGGTCTGTATTGTACATGCTTGTAGTACTTTATGCAAATTATTTAATCAAGAATCAACTTCTGCAGTTAAAGAAATGGAAACAATTACGCATAGCAGTCAGAATTGTGATAGATTATATGATAAAATATATTTGAAAGGGCTTTTGTAAAAAGTGAAATTCTAAAGAGATGGTGGGTATTGTTTTCATTGAGTAATAGGATTTTAAGGGATTATTTTAAAGATGAGTACATCTAGTTGCCATCAGACAACTGATGGTTTTAAACCAGGAATTTAAAGCATTAGAACATTAAAATCACTAAGAATGCTTTCATAAGTGCTCTCCAGAGAAGAGGTTTCCACTGAATTCCACGAAACTATGTTGAAATTTATGACTCTGAGCCCATTATTGTATGCCTAATTTAAATCTCTCACACATTGTTTTTTTACCCTATCTTTGGTAAAAAAAAATTCTAAATTCCTTTCAAAATTTGTTAGTGTGAAGAATACTTGAGGAATAGCCCATCAATATTGTGGATATCTGATATGTAGTTTTTCTTAATGAGAGAATTAGACAATCGAGGGCAGATTAACTGATTATCAACCATCAAAAGAGCAGCACCAACAATAATTCAAAATATTTGAAGTAAATATAGCCAGTTGGTGTAGAAACAGTATGTTCTTTAAACTGAGCTAATAATATTAATCTACTGATTAATTAAATCATTAATTCATTCAATAAGGAGTTAAGTCACCAATTGAGCTAAATGCTGTGGTAGAATCAAAATACACTGGGAACAGACCTACTATCTCAGCCACTGAAGTATGAATCCAAAACTGATTTCTTAACACTGTTAGCCCTATATACATTGTTCTGCCTGAGCATTAGATAGTGTGGCTGCCAAAGAGGGAGAGGGGCATTCAGGTGGAAAAAACAGCATGTGCAAAATCATAGCTATTGAGGATGGGGTGTTGTGGTCTTCTTTGTATCTCTTCCCCATCCCCCCAAATATAGGATTTTGGTTAGTCAGGGGAAGATGTCTGGTCATCTCTTTCAGATTTTATAACTGGCACAGTTATAAAGGACCAAGTATATAAATTCCATTGCTCCAGAGCTCATTGGGTTGGCCTACTATTTGCTCAGCTGTAGAAAGGAAAGGATTGGCAAATGTATGAATCTAACACTAAGAAGAAATTGTAATAACTCAGTGATAAAAACAGCTTTGGGGGGAACTTTTCACATGTAAGCTTTCTACATTTTTCTTAACCCATAGACACATTTTATTTTTTTCCAAAAAAAAGAAAAAAAAAAGAAGAAGAAGAAGACAAGTGGGAATAGAAAATGTGGAAAATGTGAAGGCACTTTGTAATCCATGTAGTGCAAAGTTAATTAAAATAACTGATATTGCTTATTGACTCAGAAAAAAACATAATGATTTTTCATTTTAAATCTAAATCTCTTCTTTTCTAAATGTTTCCAGCACATAGTTTTATTGACCACTGAGTTTTTTTATTTGGATCCTAAGAATGAGCTGTATTTTAAAGAAATGACTAGATCTATCTAAGGTTTTTTCTTGACAAGCTTGTGGAATTCCCTGCCTCCTCTGATTGTTTTTAGAGGGAGAAGGTGGCAGTGGGATTAATTTCAAAAATCTTGGTGCCTACCTGAAATGAATTTGCTGGTTGTGTAGATTAGATGAGGAAGTAGGACAGCTAAATTTAAATTTATCCAATATGCTGAAATTTTGTTTGACAGTTGATTTTGAGAGGTTTTATCCAAACATATACATTAGGCACATCTTTCAAAAACTCAGAGCCACTAAATCCTTGACATGATTTATGTGAAATGAATATTAGGTACTTCCAAAACTAAAGCAAGACAAACTGCTAGTGTTAACCCACTACCCATATTTTCCAAACATTTTTGATAACATATCCCTATTAGTGAAACCTTAAAAAATATATCCCCAACAGATATTAATGTGTTTACTTACATATTATAGCAGTTATTACTAATTATTATATACAGCATAAAACACATGCAAAAATAGAAATTTTTAAAATAGTGGAATTGAGGAGGAACTAAGTGCCATTTTAAATGATTGGCTAATTTAGGGGTGCCTGGGTGGTTCAATTGGTTAAGTGGCTCCCTTCAGCTCAGATCATGATCCCAGAGTCCTGGGATCTATCCGGGCATCAGGCTCTCTGCTCAGTGGGGAGTCTGCTTCTCCCTCTGGCTCTCCTGCTCTTGTTTGATTGCTATCTCTCTCTCTCTCTCAAATAAATAAATAAAATCTGTAAAAAACAAAAAAAAAGATGGAAAAGTAAATGATTGACCAATTTTGATGGTTGTATGCTATCATTAGCTAAGTGAATTTAGGAGTGAAGTTCTCTGTTAATGATAATGGATTAAAAAGCCATATTTAAGATGATCTTGAAAACGTCTAAAAATAGCTGGACTGGTTCTTGTAAGAACTAATAGAATGAATTTTATCTCTTAATGGAGTTGAGATAGAGCTCACAGTATCATAAGGAGCAGAGCCACTCAGACATTTTCTCGCTCAGTTGTGCTTCTCAACATTGTCTTCATTCCCTGGTCTCTTAACAGGGTCCTTTTTATTCACTTCTCCCTTATGTGAAGGTTAATTAAGTTAAAGCGAGGTGACATGATGCACAAAGCCACTTAACCAAGCACATATAAAGTTGCAATGTGCTGAAATGGCCTGACATGGTGGTGGGGATTAAGATGAAGGGGAGATTGGGAACAAGTCGTGTACGCTGGTTTATTCTTGCCACTATTACTATCCAAGCTTCTATTTCAAACAGAAGCATTAAACAAAAGAAGACATCCATCAAAGATTAGGTTGGAAGCTGATGTTTTTATAAACTACAATGCAAAATTCCCATTCAGCACTTAATATATAAGATAAGAAACGTACAATAATCTCATTTAAAGTCATGTAAACATTCAACATGGCAATATATTCAGAGAGTAAACCTGAGAATTAATGGTGATTTTCATTTTAAAATAATTCCTCTAATAAATTATACTTCAGACGTACTATCTTAGGATTTGGTGGGGTTGTTTATATATATTATAGGCAAATATTTATGGATACAAAATATGCAGGTATATGTATCATTACTGTGAAAATAGTGGTTTTAGATTGAAAAGGTAACAACTTGTGCTATTTGGGTCTGCATCCCAAGTAAATAACTCTATCACATTTATAAACCTGTCTCTACTACGGTTTGTCACTTTTTCATTCATTATTTTTCCTTATCTTTAAGTAGAGTTGAAATAATCGTTTTTTATTGGAAGTTTGAAAGTACCTATAATCTGATAAATTTTAGAAGTGGCTCTTTGATGTCAAAAATCTCCTGGATAAAAACGAGGCCAACGTCCTCTCTCTGGGATGATCTGTGCTTTCACCTGTTATGTTCTGTCCCAGATTAAAAACTTTGCCTTTCCCCGTATTTCATATCAATGTGACAAACTTCACGGCATTCTGGAAAGATAACATTTACTACTGGAGAGGCTCTTGCCCCTTATGGTGCATTCACTAATTATAGTTTCCTGCAGGGCATTCGGTGAAGCAAGACACAGCATCACGTCCCTTCACGCACCAGCCCTGCAGGCCTCTCAGGCAGGGCTCCCCAGACTTCTCCCATTTGGCAGGCAACCTTCATGATTTTTGTCACATCCCTATACTGGCTGTACTATTATTTCCTTAATATTTTTAAGGCCAACTTTTCTTTTTAACATAATCATAACCCCAGCTTATTACTCTGATCACAGTCGTATGTGCTATTTTTTCTAATGCATTACATACATACGTACGAAAATACTGTTCCTGCCCACCAGTTTCATCTACAATATGCTTTGGGAAATGGGTGGATGAAAGCAGGGTCCCAGGACGCTGGTGGTAAGTTAATCAAGGTAAAGCCAGACCAACAGGGTGTCCTGAATCTAGATATTTTTCTCAATCTAGTTTGCCCAATCGAACTAATAAACAATGTATTTCAGTTAAAATATTTGATATTCTTATGACGTACAATTCAGAGATTATCTGCTTTTGCTCCCTGGAACATCTCCCAGGATACCTATTTAAACCATGCCCCCACAAAACATCTGTCACCATAATACAATCTAATTGTTATTAGACATGTGCAGTGACTTTCAGGAAAATCAAGGCTTTTACATATACAAGTACACCCAGATTTTCAGCCATTAGGCTCCCTAATCTTATGGGGACTTCCACAGTGTTTTACATATCTTATAATGGGATCGATACTTATGTGTTTTCCCTTTAAGAGCTCAGGGCAAAATTGGGCTTAACCTGCATTGGCTGAAATAAAATCGCTATTCCTTAGTAGCATTAGCTCATATATGCGCTGTTCTGTTTGTGTATTCACCTCAGGATGAACTAAAGATAGGATGCATGATTGTAATACAATGTGACATATTTCCATTTGCCACACATAAAAATGAATTTCATGACTTGATATCTTTGCCTTTTATAAAATAAGGTCCCTCCCTTCAAAGGTTTTACAAAATGGGGGGGGGGGGGGCAAACAAACATGAACTGATAAATGAGAAATTCAGTGCAATCTATTTAATTGTGTAAATGGTGTACAATTCCAGGAAACTGAATTTATTTCACGTTGGTTGGAAAGTCAATATTAGAATTCTTTTATCTTGTTGGTTTTCTTTCTTATATAAAAATTCTACAAAGGTTATAGTTTATATTTTTGGTAGCTGTTTGATAAATGTTACATAAAATCATTCTAGGTTCAGATCCCTTCAGATTTTTTCCTGTTATACCTCTGCAGGGCATCCCAACCAGGAAGCAATTAAGTAGGAAACAGCTCAAGAGGCAAAGTTTCAATTTAATTTGGTATTATCTTTGAAAAAGAGGCTGAAATTGCTAATCTGAATAGATATTTTGTGCATATGGCTTTTATTGTAGGCTAATAAAAAAAAATCCTTAGGAAAATACATAAGAAAAAGTGAAAAGTAAAGACAATTATATCTCAGGGTGTTTTTCTTTTTTTTTTTTCTTCTTTTTTTTCTGGCAACTCTTTAAACAAGGTGTTTTCTTTGCAACTCTTAAACTCTTTTTTAAAATTTTTATTTTTTTATTTTTTCAGTGTTCCAAGATTCATTGTGTATGCACCACACCCAGTGCTACATGCAATACGTACCCTCCTTAATACGCACCGCCAGGCTCTCCCAATGCCCCAATGCTCCCAATGTTTCTCGGAGTCCAGTCTCTCATGGCTTGCCTCCCCCTCCAATTTCCCCCAATTCACTTTTCCTTTCCTTCCCCTAATATCCTTAGTGTTAATTCTTATGCTCCACAAATAAGTGAAACTATATGATAATTGACTTTCTTTGCATGACTTATTAACTCTTAAACTCTTTAAATAAATATTACTTATTCAATAGAATACATTGACCAGTAAACCCTCTTAAGGGCTTATTGTGTATGTAAAACATCGATATAACAGTGTATTGACCTCATAGACATTTAAGAAAGACCTGTAAATAAAGAAGTTGGCATATATGATGTCAGATACTTAACCAGGGCATGCATTTTCCAGGGAATTTATGTGACTCCAAATGGTAATATTTTTTTTTCTTTATGGATATAGAATGTACTTAATATTTTTAATGTTTACAGTTTATGAGCTAAGATATTTTCTTATGTAAATGCATTACCCTGTCTAGATTATTCTTGTAATTAAGCAGAAATCCCAACACCTCCACTTTTCACTATACGAACCTAAAGGAATACAATATGACTTAGGAAGGAAAGAGGCCACAAAGCCACGATTCTTTGTCATAAAAATATAGAAATGGGATGTATGTCCCAGGTCGCTTAACATGTTAAAGTTTATATTTATAAAATACTATAGAAGATATTTAGGAAGGTGCTTTGTAACCCACAGCCATGTTTGCATTATATGAAAGAAAATCTAGTACCCAAAAAGAGCAACTAGGAACAATTAACAATTGGAGAAGAGGATGTTACTCTGTATGCGGTGGGGGGGAGAGAGAGAGAGAGAGAGAGACCTAGCACCCTGCTTACTTATTTGAGCAAATATATAGCTCTTTATCTCTGTTTTGCTGTGCAATTTAATTAATACTTATTAGGCTTTGATGTTTCCCAGTAGGCTGGTAACATCAGGCCCCCAGAACATTGGTTTAATAAACCCTCTTGTTATTTTCTTTCTCAACCATGCTAGCACTGAGTTTTTCTCCGTATTTCTCCTGTTCTCAGAAGCCTATGAGGTCTTATTCCCAGAAGAGGACTATTTCCAGGTCCACTTAAATCTCCTTCTCACAGCTTCCAGTCAGATTGTAGAACATGAGTAGGTTATTTCTGTGGCAGGCAGGCACCTGCTATCTACCAGACCACATCTCATTTCTGAACTACTGCATAGCAGCCTCATCTCGTGGAAGGAAGGGAAAGGCCTAAGACCCCACTGCCTACATTAGAACCCGTTCGTTTCTTTTGGAGATCTGGAGAACTTGAACACAGGGTCACTGCTGGCAGCAATGCGGCAAGAGTGTGGCTTTGTTGGCACAGCAGAGAGGGTCCTAGCATTGGGTATTGGAGTTATGTAACTAATATATAATGTAAGGTATGCAGGAAAACACAGGTACTACAAACACCTATCAAACTTAATTTTTAACTATCTACACATTAGGTATTTCTCACTTATTCCCCAAAGGAAAATAACCTTAAGATAATTTGAATTCGTGGTTCATTTTGTGAGGAATTTCTCACCTGGGTGATTATGACAGAATGTAATGTGAATTATAATTGCTGAGCCAACCAAAAATGAGGATAATTCTAGTCATTCTCTAATGAATACACCTCATCAGAATGGAATCTCAATCTTCAGAATTCCCAATCTTCAGAAAGAAGCAGGTATCTTGGGGCGCCTGGGTGGCTCAGTGGGTTAAGCCGCTGCCTTCAGCTCAGGTCATGATCTCAGGGTCCTGGGATCGAGCCCCGCATGGGGCTCTCTGCTCAGCAGGGAGCCTACTTCCTCCTGTCTCTCTACCTGCCTCTCTGCCTACTTGTGATCTCTCTCTGTCAAATAAATAAATAAAATCTTTAAAAAAAAAAAAAAGAAGCAGGTGTCTTCTCCTGATGTATCTGCTAAATGCCCAGAAACTTCAAAATGTGCCCAGAAGGAACTACCAGAGACCACCCTGAGAATTCCTGCCAATCCATGGGAGCTGGGATCTCTACCAAAGGATTCCTCCTCAGGGAGGAGGAGCACCAGGAGCACGGTGCAACTCTGAGGATTCTGAGCATCATGAGTGATGCAGAAGAGGAGAGCTACGGGAGCCATCATTTACCACCTTAGGAGCAGGACAAGATAATATTTATATGTCCTTCCTTGATAGCCTCGTCTCTATACATCTACCAGTCAGATATGCAGAGAAAAATCCAAAACAAATCCCAGCACAATTTTTTTTTCCAACTATAATTATATAATCCTGGCTGCCAGTGAGAACTCAGGATATGTGAGGTAACAGCCATCTCATTGAGGAGTCCATAGAGAGGAAAAAAGGGAACTGGAGGTTACGTTTTCCCACAGCTGTCCCCATGAAACACTTGTAAAGGAACCCCAGTCAGGAGGTTTCTCCCACAGTAAGTAAGAAAGATTTGCATCATAAAGAGAGTTTCGGTGAACGTTTTGGAAGCACATTAGATAACAACACAAAAGTGAAAAAAAGAGCAATCCATCTAGTGATGAGTAGTTCTAATGACAGGAATGATTCCTACAAATGTTTGAAGGATGGCTCCTCCATGTTCTCAGTTTAAATAGATTGTAATACACTTGTCCAGGAAAGTGAAGGGAAGAAAGATCATTAGTAAGGCTTTATATGGGGGCAAAATTGGTAACATAAATTATAAAGTTTAAATCATCTATTCATATTTCAAGCCTTGATGGTATTACCATCCAACTGACAGAAAAGTCAAATCCCCAAGTAATCTACCATGCTTGAGAACTGCTCGAGTAGCTGGGATTTTAGAGATTGTGGCTTCCTGTCCCATGCTCTTTTTTTTTTTTTTAAGGTTTTATTTATTTATAGAAAGACAGAGAGAACATGAGTTGGAGGAGGGGGAGAGGGAAAAGGAGGAGCAGACATCCTGCTGAGCAGGGGCTCAATCCCAGTCCTGGGATCTTGATCTGAGCGAAGTCAAACACTTAACAGACTGAGCCACTCAGGCGCCCCCACCTCCGCCCGTCCCATGCTCTTTCATAGATCCCTTTACTGACGTACAGTGCCCGAGAGAAGCCCAGCTTCTGAAGAGAAGCAGAATATTCATGACTCTGAGCTTGTGCTTAGAAATAGCCACATGTTCATTTCTTCTCCGGATAGCAATTTTTCTTTCTTTCTTTTTTTTTTTATGTTTTTGTTTCCATTCCGGTATAGTTAACATCCAGTGTTCTATTAGTTTCAGGTGTGCAATATAGTGATTCAACACTTCCATACCTCACCTGATGCTCATCAGGACAAGTGCCCTCCTTAATCCCCATCACCTATTTCCTCCATCCACCCACTCAGTTCCCGGTAACCACCGGTTTGTTCTCTACAGTTAGCAGTCTTGTTTCTTGATTTATCTCTCACTCTCTCCTTTCCTTTGCAGATAGCCATGTTTTTACACAGACAAGCAGAACTCTCTTCATCTGCTTTTTCTGTATCTTAACATACTGACCCAAAGGAAAATTAACATTAGTCTGAAAATTTAGTTAATAATTTAACTGTTTCCATTACATCATGACCAAAATACAGTACAAAAATAATCCACATAATTTATACCGTATATTATAGTTTGAATGTCAAATAATGCAAATCAATGACAATTTAAATTCATAATGAATTACTTGTGTAATTATTGTTTCCTTACTGATGCAGGTTTTCTTTAACCTTTCTTCCAATTGAGATGCACCTCTGTATGCTGTAACTTTCTGTTCACTTTTTCTTCATTTAATGCCTTTTTCTCTTAACGCCATGCCTAATTATTATATAAAATTATTAAATCCTTAAAATTTCTTTAAAGCCACTCCCATAATTAAACATAGACTCTCCTTTTTTTTTAAAGATTTGTTTGTTTTAGAGAGAGAGTGCATGAGCTGGGGGAGGGACAGAGGGAGAGAAAAAGAGAAGCCATCTCCCCTCTGAGCAGGGGAGTCCTGTGAGTGGCGCCATCTCAAGACCCAGAGATCATCACCTGAGCAAAAACCAAGAGTCAGAAGCTTAACTGACTGAGCCACCCAGGCGCCCCTAGACTCTCCTTTAATTACAAATAATTTATCTATTTGGAACATTTAGCCCAGGCCGGCTGGGGCAGGGGGAGTGGTTAGGGGAAGGCTTTCCAGAGATGTTTTTCCCTTATTAATTTGCATAAGCTCTTCGTTTCATGACATTTACATATATTTACAACTCATATTTGATATTGCCAAACTGCTCTTCAAAGTATCCGACACTTTTACACTTTTAACAGGGCAATGTAAATAGGAAGTAGCATTGAAGTTTACATTGCCCTTCCTGCTTTTTGACAAAGAATAACGCTGATATATCATACACGAGGTTGGTTGATGGATACAGGATCTGTAAAAGCTATCCATTTAACAGACTGTGTATGTAAATGAATACTCTCCCCCTCTTCATATGTAGATTTTCTAGACCAAATGCCAGATAAACTTGACCTTTGTGCTATTTGCAATCAGTTAAATCAGAATGACTAGTCTGCCCAATGAGAAATTCTCCTATCAGTCCTCTCCTACACTGTTACATTTGTGATTTTTTAGGGGATTAATGGTTATTGGTTGTTAATAAAAATGATAAAACAGACCTAGAGGAAAACTCAATTATTTAGCTTAATATATCATTAGAATAATTCTATCCAAAAGTAAAGCTCAGATGTATTTCTTATTCAGTTTATTCTGAATTTTGATGGTATAAGTAATCTTATTCTAATTAGGGAACACTTCATCACTAAATGGGCTGTGTGTGTGTATATCTATATACCCATAATCAAATAAATCTTTATGAAATGTAGGTTAAAAAATTTCCCTTGGATAAATATACAGCTACATGTAAATTCTGTAATTTATGTTGAGGCCTTACAAATACAGCAAATGGACAACCTTATACATTTGTTGCATTCACTTTAATCCAGTCATTCGTATCTGGGACTTTCTGATAAATTCTGCAACCTGAGAAACTAATTCTCACTCAACTATTTGGTGCCTGGTCACAGAGAACAGCTCTGTGCAGACAAAGGACACCACAGTACTGAAGCTGGGTTGGATCACAAATGAAATTAAATTGATAGCTTACTTTGAGTACTATCCTATTTCTGTTAAATGTTTGCTATCTCTAGGACAGAAATATTTAAGAAAAGTTTCAGAACTCTTTTTTCCAGCATTTTATTAAACAATTGCCACAGGAGTGTGCTGATCACCTTCTAGAACTTGACAAAAGTCATTAGACCTTGGTGAGCTGTGTAATGCTTTTCCTGCCATTGTTACATCACACCAGGTAGTTCATAACCTGTTTGCTACTCTCTCCACAAGCCTGAGCTGCCTTCCATTTTTTGTCTTTATCTTCATTTACTGTAAGTACTAAAGCAAACAGCAGGATTCCTGGGAAATGCTTGTGGTAAGAGTTCATAGTGTAGATGACTAGCAATGATTGCCCAGGATTAATGTCTATAAATTAATAAAGCTCGTTCAGCAAAGCAAATTTAGTGTCCCAGCTGTTTCCTCTTAGACATTTCACCCGTTAAAACAGGGGTGCCTCGGTGGCTCAGTGGGTTAAGCCTCTGCCTTCAGCTCAGGTCATGATCTCAGAGTCCTGGGATCGAGCCCCACATCGTGCTCTCTGCTCAGCGGGGAGCCTGCGTCCCCCTCTCCCTCTGCCGGCCTCTGCCTACTTGTGATCTCTCTCTGTGTCAAATGAATAAATAAAATCTTTTTTTTTTTTTTTTTTTTTTTTTTTTTAAAGATTTTATTTATTTATTTGACAGAGAGAGAGATCACAAGTAGGCAGAGAAGCAGGCAGAGAGAGAGAGGGAAGCAGGCTCCCTGCAGAGCAGAGAGCCCGATGCGGGGCTCGATCCCAGGACCCTGAGATCATGACCCGAGCCGAAGGCAGCGGCTTAATCCACTGAGCCACCCAGGCGCCCCTCAATAAAATCTTAAAATATGTATATATATATGTATATATATATACACACACACACACACACACATATATATATACTAACTATTCATTTAAATAGTGACCTTCCCAAAAAAGTCCCTGAATACTTATCTTTCCTAAAGAAGAAATTCAAACCCATAAATACATTTTGACATTTTACTAATAATTAGTCACATATGACCCCCTTTACATACAGACTTCTAGGAGAAGCGTCAGTGACTTTAAGAGGGGGGAACCTCAATCACAAGAGGCACAGGAGGTCCGTTGATCCAGTTCTTTTAACGCTGGGGATGTTCTGACCCTATGTTTATAATACAAGTATTTCAATAAGAAGCATACCGACATCAATGAGAAAATATTCCAGAGCAAATTTCATTAATCTAATTTTTAATTAATAAATCCAATCTCTACACAAAGCAGTTGAACCATTTTCCTTTTTTGTCATGTTCCTTTTTATTTTTCTGAAATGGTCCACTATTATCACTTTCCTACATAAATTACATAAGATTTGATTCCCAGAATAGTCTTTGTCCATATTGTTTTCTTTTTTTTCTTTTTTTTTTTTTTTAAAGATTTTATTTATTTATTTGACGAGAGAGATCACAAGTAGGCAGAGAGGCAGGCAGAGAGAGTGAGAGGGAAGCAGGCTCCCTGCAGAGCAGAGAGCCCGATGCGGGACTCGATCCCAGGACCCTGAGATCATGACCTGAGCCGAAGGCAGCGGCTTAAACCACTGAGCCACCCAGGCGCCCCTGTCCATATTGTTTTCTTAATTGTAGATTCACCATTGTAAATTTGCTTTTTGGCCATTATTTCTATGAAATTCCGTTTTCTATGATCTTAGTATTACCCAGGTTTGATTTTTCTATTGATTTATAGTCTGCACTAGATTCTGCCTTGTGCAGCTTCAGCTGCTGTCAGTTATATTTTGTTTATTATTTGTACCGAGATCCAATTTTCCCTGGGTCACTAATAGCTGTTTTCACAAAATGCCATCATTCTTTACCTCACTGTCCAGTTAAAATTATGCTATTGCAAGTTTTATTTTGTGTTTGTATTCTTATCAGAATATTTGTTAGGTATTTTATAAAAAGTTGGGCTTTTATGTTTTTTTCTTGGAGTAATGAATACAGTGGTGGGTGTAGATACAGGCAGGGTGGAATCATTCTGCTTCAGCATTATATAGTTAAACCATGACCAAGACAAGCTTAAAGGAAGTTCGAGAGAAAAGCAAAGGAGTACAGTAAAGTGGAAAGATTGCACTGCAGGCATACTGGGAGGGCATGCAATGGCTTGCTTAACATGCAGAGGAATAAGAAACCATTGAACCATTAGAGTAGAAACTGAGAAGGTAGTTCCTGAGGTAAGAGGACCCTCCTGCTGCCTAATTCAATAAAAGACCTCCATCTGGGAATCAGGGTGTCCGTGACCTGGTAGATTTCCCACTTCCCCAGGTTACCTTGACAAACAATTTTCAAGAATAGAGCTGGAAAACCAGCTCATTCACCCTGTTCTTGATCATGTGACCTTTTGTACCTCTTATTTGTAGGTTCCACAGAAATGAAAGTGAAAGCGGCTTTAAAAATGATAGAACATGGGGCGCCTGGGTGGCTCAGTGGGTTAAGCCGCTGCCTTCGGCTCAGGTCATGATCTCAGGGTCCTGGGATCGAGTCCCACATCAGGCTCTCTGCTCTCTACTTGGCAGGAGCCTGCTTCCCTTACTCTTTCTCTCTGCCTGCCTCTCTGCCTACTTGTGATCTCTCTCTCTCTCGCTGTCAAATAAATAAAATCTTAAAAAAAAAAAATGATAGAACATGATGTCTATCATAAGACAAACTGAATGAAAGGGGGAAATTCTTTGCTTATCCAATGTCTTCACAAATGCCAGAAACTGTGCTAGTGGTTGGACTTGCACGGAAAACTATAGTCTCTGGTCCAGGCAGTTAGAGAAGATGAGGAGGCATAAATATGGTGTTACATTCCATAACAGATACAGGTACAAGTGCTTGAAGAGTACAGTCATTTGGCTTCGGAAAGCCTTCCAAAGCAGGTGGCATTGATTTGGGCTTTGAAAGATGAAGAAATGGGAAAGTACTTTTTAGGTAGAGAAGAAAAGAAAAGAGCTGTTGGTTGATGTCAGTGACAATAATGATGCCCATCTATGACATATTCTTTTAATCCTCTTAGAGGCAGAGTCCTGGGCTGAGTGAGAAATCTGCATGAGCCTATGTGCTCATGTTTTCCTCATTCCTGGGTTAGGAGGCCCAAGTCATTCTATTTAAAGTCACCAAGTAGTTACATACTTTATCGAAATATACCTTTTAAAAATCCTTTTAAGAATTGTGACCAAAAGGGCACCTGGGTGTCTCAGTCATTAAGCGTCTGCCTTTGGCTGGGGTCATGATTCCAGGGTCCTGGGATCAAGCCCTGCATCAGGCTCCCTGCTTGGCAGGAAGCCTGCTTCTCCCTCTCCCACTCCCCCTGCTTGTATTCCCTTTCTTGCTGTCTCTCTCTGTCAAATAAATAAAATCTTAAAAAAAAGAAAGAATTGTGACCAAAAGTAGCAAAGGTAATATAATTTTTTTTAAGTAAACCACAGTGAAATAACCCTTACCAATATGTTACCACATTCATTCTCAACAGCTCCTGCAATAGCTTATGCTCAATATAATTTTGCCTTGGTGACAAGGGTTTCCTTGGCTTTTTTTTTTTTTAGTTCTTCTCAACTCCCAACTATCATGCTATGACATTTATACAATTTATATAAAATTTATATAATTTTATAGTTATAACTGATATTTTTAAAAGGTTTATTATTTATTTGTGAGAGAGCAAGAGCATGAGCAGGTGGAGGGGCAGAGGGAGAGGGAGAAGCGGACTCCCTGCTGAGCATGGAGCCTGAGCAGGACTTGATTCTGGGACCCTGGGATCATGACCTGAGCCAAAGGTAGATACTTAACCACCTAAGCCACCCAGATGCCTCATAAATTGATATTTTAATCTTATTATATAGCATACTTGTAAAACATGGTGTCATTTTTTTTAAACTGAGCCACCCAGATGCCCCAGGTCATTTTTTTTTTAATGAACCAGTTTAGGTGAATTTCTTCTTTTACACAGAAAATTAACATTGTTTTGATATCTACATAGTTCACTTATTCAACAAATATTGATAATTTGGTTCTCCTGAATAGAGAAGATGAGATCCTTAGACCTTGGAGTACATTTTAGAAG
Organism: Meles meles; assembly: GCF_922984935.1. Lineage (NCBI taxonomy): Eukaryota > Metazoa > Chordata > Mammalia > Carnivora > Mustelidae > Meles > Meles meles. Next base: position 15,514,023 of record NC_060079.1, on the reverse strand, counting down.
TGTTCCTAATTAATAAGTGTATGAAATTAGAAGTCTACATAAAGTACTATGTAATTTCAGAATAAAAAGAACATTATTTTTTTGTGGAGAATGTAGGAAGACTTCATGGAGGAAGTACCATTTGACCCAGGCTTAAGTGCTGGATGGACATTGGACATGTGGGAATGGAAGAAGGTTATTCTAGGCAAAGAGAAAAATATAAGTGAGGCCATATAAGTGAAGAGGTGTAGGCAGCCATGTTGAAGAACAAATAGAGGTCAGAGTCACTTGATGGCAAGGTCAATAAAAAAATTGTGGATGCTAGACATTTCTCATTTTAAAAAAAAAGCAGGAAGGAAATCACTAAAATTAATGCGAAGATTTGAGTTTCTAAATTTGAATATTTTATCTTCAAAAATTACCACTTAACACTCATTAACCCCCAAATTTATACTGGCTCTAGGTTTCATGGGAGAAGGAAACATGAAAATGAAGTCCAAAAACAAATAATATTCAGTTATTCTCAGAGAGCAAAGGAAATGTGCTCTCAGCTATGGAATAGTTTGAAAAATTTGAAGTGAGATGTTAAGCTGCTGAAGTTGAAAAAGATGACCATTTCTTTCAGGCTGACTGAGAAAACAAAGCCAAAACGGGGTACCCTTCGATTTGTGGCTGGGATTTAAACAGAAAGAAATGACAGAGCATTAGTCAGATTATATGGTACAATAATGGCCCCCGGGTGTGGTAATTATCAAAAAGTGATGACACCTTTGGAATTGTTAGAGTAATGCTGTAAGTCATCTCTGTCCTATTCAAAAAAACATTACATTATGATATTTTGAGGCTTTTGGATTGCAAGGGATAAGCAAGTAGCTCTGAAAAGCAACTAACTTAGAAAGATTTAAACTGAAGAATGGTCTTAAGTTTTGTGGCTATTTATGGTATTAAACTGGATACACCGGCAGAAGGCAGTACAGAATTTCAGTCAGGTACACTGGCATGGTTCTCTTAAATCCAATTTGTAATACCCATCTAATGTCACTCACAAAGACATTTTTAAAAGACAAGAAATGTAATGGAGGAAAAGAAATGTAATGGAGGAAAAGAAACATGTCTAAGTAATGCCATTTAAAAGTAACAAGATAGAGTATTTCTAGCAATCATAGGGTTTACACACAGAGGCTATCACGGGGAAAATATCTTCAATTTGGAAATAAACAGTACTTGTAAAATGAATAGAATAATAGAACTCAAGTAAACAATTTTTATCAGTGTGACAAGAAACATTCAGATCTTTTGCAAAGGCTGAACTCTAGAATGACTCCTAAGGCCCATATTTATCTTTTTCCTCTTTTTCATTTTTAGACCTAAATTCACAACAGTCAGGATTTCCGCTTGAAATCCAGACCAGAAAAGAAAAATCCTTTTATTTGTATTAATAACTTACAAGCTTATGGGCTTTATAGCAAACTAGAAGAAGGAACTGGAAAAGGTAAAGGAGGTAGCATAGAAATAAAAGATTCTTAAACATATTTTAACACAGGGGGGCCTGGGTGGCTCAGTGGGTTAAAGCCTCTGCCTTTGGCTCAGGTCATGATCCCAGGATCCTGGGATCAAGCCCCACATCGGATTCTCTGCTCAGCAGGGAGCCTGCTTCTTCCTCTCTCTCTACCTGCCTCTCTGCCTCCTTGTGATCTCTGTCAAATAAATAAAAATCTTAAAAAAAAATATTTTAACACAGCAGTGGCAACAGTAGCATCCAAGAGAATTAACACTTTCTAAAAGCTCACTAATACTTACACTCAAGGCATTAAGAAAAATAGGCTACCAGTACAAAAAATCTAAGTCTGTTGAGCTGTTGTCCACAGTCTGCAGACTAGGTATGGAAAGATTTTAGCCAAAACACAAGATTGCATTTAATTTTGTGGGGCTTATTTGAAGGGCCCTAATTTTGTGTCTCCAAATCCTTTCAGTTTAACCAAAGCATAGCAAAACAAGGCTAAAACTTACCTATAATGTTGCTGACTCTGAAATATATAAAAATATATATTTATATAAAGTAAAAGATGTGCAATGAGGTGTTTCAAGAATTTTTAAATGGTGGATAGCTTGTGTGCTTAAAAATGGATTCTTTAGTTACATATTCAAAAAGGTGATTGGTTCTCTCTGGGATGTTGCTGCCAAGACCTATTCAATTTCATTTGGCAACAATTTTTATGACGTGTGAAAGGACCTCTTTATTGTGACCAGGGGTCTGCAGGATGGTTATGTTTAGTCCTTCCATATTTTGAGGTGGCATTTCCATATTTTCTGTCACCCTAGATTTTGTGGAAAGGGGAAAACAGACAAACAAACAAAAACAAAGAAAACCAGGGCTTTCTTCTTCCAAAGGCTAATCTTCTTCCCTTTAAAATAATTTCCCCTGTGTCCTTATGGACACAGTCTTATGGAGAGACTGCTTTGGCCATTAAAAAAAAGTTTACACTGGGGGGCCTGGGTGGTTCAATTGGTTAAGCATCCCACTCTTGATTTCAGCTCAAATCATGACCTCAGGGTCTGAGATCAAGCCCCAAGTTGGGACTCCACTTTGGGCATGGAACCTGGTTAAGATTCTCTCCCTCTCCCTCTGCCTCTTTCACTCCCATTCAGGGATTCTCTCTCTCTCTCTTAAAAAAAAAAAAAGAAAGAAAAAAAAGTCTGCACTAAGACCTATGAATTTGAATTTAAGTTTCCAAACCAAACTAAAGTTCTATTAGAGAAAAAATTGTTAAAAGTTGTAGTGTACATGTGTGGATAGATAAGTAAGGAAATATATACTATTCTTAGGATATAAGCTATAATGCCAGTTAATTTTCTTATTTTATACTGAGCTTCCAGAATCTGAAAATAGTATCTACATGTCTTAGCCAGCTCAGGCTGATGTAACAAAATACCATGGACTGGGTAGTTTAAACAACAGACATTAATTTCTCATAGTTCTGGAGGCTGTGAAGTCCAAGACCAAGGCTCTCCATCAGGTTGTTTTTGGTGAGGGCTCTCCTCCTGGTTCATAAATGGCTGTCTTCTCACTGTATCTTTATAAAACAGAGAGAAGTATCTCTGGTGTCTTTTCATCTTCTAATAAGGGCACTAATCCCATCATGGGAGCTCCATTCTCATGACCTCATCTAAACCTAATTACCCCCCAAAGGCCTCACCTCTCAATACAGTGAGGGTTTAGAGCTTCAATATATGATTTTTGGGAAGGACACAAACATTCAGTCTGTAACACCAAATATATGATATTTTGAGGTACCTTCTCTATTCTTTTTTTTTTTTTAAAGATTTATTTATTTGACAGAGAGAAATCACAAGAGAGGCAGGCAGAGAGAGAGGAAGGGAAGCAGGCTCTCCGCTGAGCAGAGAGCCTGATGCGGGACTCGATCCCAGGACCCCGAGATCATGACCTGAGCTGAAGGCAGCGGCTTAACCCACTGAGCCATCCAGGCGCCCCAGTACCTTCTCTATTCTTTAACTTTGTTATATTCTAATTGTATTCAACTTCTTTCAAAACTGAGATGTACCTGAATTTCATGTTTTGTGCTTAAATGGAACTTACTTTAGTTGAAAAAAAAAGATGGTACTTTTGAAATAAAATAACATTATAAAGAAATATTATAAGTAATGTATTAGATTAATATAATTCTCTAAGAGTATTAGACTTCAAAACCATTTTCAAACCTCTTTTCTAGTTTGTGAACAGAGAGAAAATGAAGAAACTCAGTAGTCTTTCAAATCACCTGAAAATATTGTTTTCTGGGAAACAGAAAATTTAAATGACAGGTCTATCATATGCTATATAAACATGCCTATCAGATTCTTAGAAACATAAAGTTAAAAAGTCACCTGTTATTACATTTAACATTTTATTGTTTTTAATCCTTAGGATATGTGCTAATTTCTGCATGAGTGACTTGGTTAGAGAAATGACATTGACTCTGAAGATTACTGAGAGCTAAAAATAAAACTCTAATATTGAGTGAATCTCATGGCTGATAATAGCAGTAACTTTATATTAGTATATAGACTATTATAATAGCCATTTTATATTATTCCACAGACTAAATATTAAGAATTATGTGAGTTTTATTTTACTTACCTTCATTTTTAGTCCCTAATAGGTCAAGTAGTCTAATAGAAACCAGAAAGTGAGAAAAAAAATCACAAAGGTCAAAATTTTTAATCTTTTTCTTAAAAACACTTTAGTATTCCTTTTTATTCCCTTCCCTCCTTTCCTTCTTTACTCCTTTCTTCCCTCATTTCTTTCTGTCTACTATAAAAATAGACTAGCTTTTTTTTTTAACTTCAAGAAATATATACAAATAGTTAAAAGCAAACCGTGAAAATGTATCTTAGCAACAGCACCACATTTTAAAAGAAAATATATAAATATGCTTTGGTAGGGATACTTTTCAAGTATTATTTATTTAACAAATATTTATTGTCTCAAGTATTTTCCAGGCACTTTTCTAAAACTTTTAAGACATATTAAATGATTTAATCTTAACAACCCTGTGAGGTCGGTACCATAATTATCATCCTCTATTTACAAATACAGAAGAGCTAAGGCATAGAGAAGTACCTTTTCCAAGGTCACAGAGGGATCAAGTTTTGCATATAAAGATTATGAGTGAAAAAGTGTTAGAATTTGGCAACTGTGTCTTTTTTCCTCTTAAAGTTCTGCTTTGTTTCTGTACTACAAATAAAACTGTATTTCAGCCTTTAGTACAAACTAAGTTTTTAGTGTAGTTGCCTTTTAAAAATCACCCAGGTGCCCCTAAAAATCTTGACTTTTTAATTTTTATAAAAGGACATGAACATGCTTATTAGTTTAACATGACATGGTGGCTTACTCTTTTTTTTTTTTTTAAAGATTTTATTTATTTATTTGACAGAGAGAGATCACAAGTAGACAAAGAGGCAGGCAGAGAGAGCGGGAAGCAGGCTCCCTGCTGAGCAAAGAGCCCGATGCAGGACTCGATCCCAGGACCCCGAGATCATGACCTGAGCTGAAGGCAGCGGCTTAACCCACTGGGCCATCCAGGGACCCTGATAGTGGCTTACTCTTTTGTGCTTCTCTGTCATCCACACTTGAGAATGCTCTGACCCAAAGACTCTTGCAACTCTATATTCCTTTAGTTTAGAGCCCATGGTTTCCTCACTATCTCATCTCCCCAAACTCTTTATAGCCTCTGAAAAAACCCTCCATAGGTACGCCTACTTTCCTCCTCACCAGAGCTCGTACCCTGGCTTGCTTCCTTGCGCCAGAGAACTAAAAAAAAGGTTGAGGAGAGAAAGAGTTAAATCATTTTTATAGAACTAGTACCCTTCCCCAGCTTCTTGTTTTGAATTTCCAATAAAGAACAAAAAATAGCAGTTCACAAAAACATTTTTAGACCACCTACTATATGGCAGACAGAGTGTTAGTACTGGGATCATAAAGATAAAGAACATAATTACAGTGCTGAAAGAACTATAACCAAATAAAACAATACCAAACCTTAAGAAGAATTTGAATTCTTCATATAGTCCAAAAAAGCAAGCAATAATTTCCCTCAATAAGATCACTGAAAACTGGTGTCTACAAGACTTAAGAAAAAAATTTTCTGTAGAATTCCCTACGCAAGTTCAAAAGGAGTTCCTCCCCCAAGCCCTGCATTTGTATAGGATTATTATGATACTTGAAAGTAATCATTTCTTGGAAATAATCATGAGTCATTAAAGTGCATCAGTGAAGTTTAAATTTTTAAAAATAATGTTCAGTTTAGGTTTCTAAAAGAGCAACATATTATCCTAACTGTAATGTATATATTGCTAAAGGAGCAATATTAAGGATTTCCTCACAAAATGTGTCTCAGATTAATTTAGTGCACTCAGCAGTTCTCTACAGACCAGCATGAGAGGCAGGAGGATTTCATCTAGTGGGGTGTTGTTTTGATAAATCTGTTTTTCTTTTCACACGATGAATTACCAAATGTCTGTTTCAAGTAAGAAGTCTTTACCTAAGTGTCTGATCCTTTAACAAGATAATTTAAGCATGTAGAAGTTCATAGATCTATCATAAACCCAGAATGTTTAAAAATTACTTTTATGGGGCGCCTGGTGGCTCAGTGGGTTAAAGCCTCTGCCTTCGGCTCAGGTCATGATCCCGGGGTCCTGGGATTGAGCCCCACATCGGGCTCTCTGCTCCGCGGGGAGCCTGCTTCCTCCTCTCTCTCTGCCTGCCTCTCTGCCTAGTTGTGATTTCTGTCAAATAAATATTTTTTAAAAATTACTTTTATAAAATTCAGTTTATTTCTAGAATGCTACTATGGATGCTGATTGCCATGCAGTATAGGAGATGCGTGCTAGAAAAAGCTGCCTGCAATGCAGAAGCTAGGAGCGGGAGAAGCCACACAGTAGGCTACTATCAACTAGGCTCAATGGAACCAGAAAGGAAAAACCCTTCTTCCTGCAGTGTCTTTCCAGCACCATCTCCTGACAAGGCTTACTGACAGCTGGAAAAGGAAAAAAAAAAAAAAAAAATCATTTTCATAGAATAGAAAAGGAAGAGGAATTTGGAACTGAAAAGCAATATATTAATAATGGGCACATTTCATTTCTTTGGACATTCAGTTATATATTCAACTTTCTACACATATTTGAATTCCTATATAGCAACAAAATATATTTGCAACTAACAAAATGCAGCTATCCATGTTGCAAGAAGCCCTCCTCCTCTCCCCCAAATGAGGAAGTACATAGTCCCAAGTCCCTACAGTTATTGTGTTCAACACAGGCTACAGTATTAACTCCTAGAAGTAGGCCACAGTTTCACTGAATAGTCTGTTACAGAAAGACCATGATGTTAGCTTCCAAGAGTTTGTATATAAAATAAAAAAGGGAAGAAAACAGTGTACACAAGTAAACATTGCCTAAAGCAAGAAGAGAAAAAATATATTAATTTCTGAAATTGTCTCAAGGTTGTAGATGGTATCTATGGATTCCATCTTTAACTACCCATTCCATTTTCCCCTTACTCTATACTAAAACCTTGAGTTCTTTACCTGAATGACCCAGACCTTCATTCCTGAAGGGTGTGCATCCTCAATTGTTCTGCCTTGTCTTGGTTGCTATAGTTTCACATTGACTTTTACAATTGGGCATGAAAGTAATAAGCTGTGCCCCCTGAGAATCCTCTAGGTTGGAAATATAGTCTTTTTTGGTCTCCAACCCATTTCCTAGTTGGTAATACGGATTAATCACTACACCTTTTTTTTTTCTCTACCTTCTATATATGGAACTATCTATTCCTCTTAAGGATAAGAAATGTCATCAGCACCATTTAGAACTGAAGGCTTTGGAGAAAGTAATTAATTTGATAGTATAAAAAATTTTTGTTATTGATAGAATATTATTAAACTTTTATGTAGTTTTGTTTCTAGAAATCATTCACTTCATGGTTTTCAAATTTGACTGTTGTAAATAATATGTATATATTTAACATGTTTTCTACATGCTATAACTTCTCTATTTTTTCCAATTTTTACTTGGATTTTTGAATTTACTATTTTGTGATTTGTTCACTTTTTTCCTATTTTCTAATGCATTTGCTATTACTGCTTTTATTTTTACTAGTATTCCTCTTGCTTTTTCACTTTCTAAATTATTTAATAAAATGATTGGTTTTGCTCATAAAATAAAAATCTAGTTATGAATTTAAGTTATCAGTATTACATAATTCCATTAAAATTAAAACTGAGTAAGGGCTGTATTTCTATACCTTTGTTCACTAATATCCTCAAATGTCTAGCACTGTGCCTCTGCACAGAGGTGTTTCACAGGATAATATTCACTGGAATCTGTTTTGTATTGTTTCCTTTTTGAAATTATGGTTATTTTTTAATTGCAACAATCTTAGATTTTTATTTAAATTTCCATTACTTTATCAAGTTTAGTGATTCTCAGACTTTAACATCCATCAGGGCTCACTTGGGGAACTCATTAAAACACTGATTTTTACATTTTAAAACATAGGCTCTACTCTCAGAATTTCTAATTCAATAGGCTTGGGGCAGGGATCTAGAATTTGTATTTTTAAGAAGTTCCCAGGTAATGCTGAAGTCTCATTGGGGTAAGATTCATTGGCCTGGTTTATTTCATTTTATGAGAATATTGATTACCAACTTCTGCCTTAGACAATTTATTGAGGTATCTTGATGACTAAATAATAGATCATTTAGGTATGCTGCCCCAGCTTTAGATATTCTACCATCTTAATTATGCTCTTAAAAATTGTCATCATTTACTTTTTGTGTAATTGAGAATAGACTAAGAGTTAAGAAGATGTATATTAAAATAGCAAACTGCTGAATTCTCTAAGTTAGTTTATTGTATAGCAGAGAGAGAGATATCACAAGTAAGCAGAGCAGCAGGCAGAGTGGGGAAGCAGGCTCCCCGCTGAGCAGGGAGCCTGATGGGGGCTCAATCCCAGGACCCTGAGATCATGACCTGAGCCGAAGGCAGAGGCTTTAACGCACTGAGCCATCCAGAGTATACCGAGAGTATAATCTTTTTAAGTATGCCTGGAAATGCTTTTTAAAAAATAAAAGACTTATCGCAAACTTACAGTTGGTTCATTCAAAATGTACTACAAATATCCAGTTTCACATCTGGTTACCTATCTGGTATTTTCTGAAAGACCTGATTTTGCAAAACCTTACCTACATGCAAATCATTTACCTGAGCCATTACTTTGTGATTCAGGCATCATGTCACATTTTCCTTATTCCACCAATAGACATAACTTTAGTCCTTTTCATGAAATTGGTTATGTTGTGTCATTAAGCTTTCTATGCAGTGTTCCACTTTTAAGAAGTAAAAAGCCTTGTACCTTTGGATTTTCTTCAACCAACAGTTCCAATTAAGAATGGCTTCCAAATTTCTTCATCAGTTTTGCTGGAGCCTGCTCTGTCCGCTTTTTCTCAATCCTATTTTCTACTTCCAAAAGTCTCAATTCCCCTTGCTTTAACTTGTTTTTTTTTTTTTTTCCATCTATGGCATATCTCTATATTATAATATTCTAAAATTATCCTACGCATTGCTTTCTGTTCATTACATCAGTTCATTACATCAGTTCCCTCTACTTCTCCCAAGATTACATTACAAAGATATCTACATATGCTTGCTCTTCTATGTATTTTATCTCCTTTTTCTCTTCCCAGGATCCCATGCTTTCATTGTAATTTTAAAATATATCCTCAAGAAAAATTACTCATGTTCACAAATACAGTAGGCTAAATTCTCACATTTGTGGAAAAAGTACAAGTACACAAATCCACATTTGTAGAATTTTGAACAATAGGAATTATAGTTAGAGACATTATTGTACTCAACAGGAAGTGTTTAATATTAGAAATCTGCTTAATGGGACTGTATTTCATCTGGTATGGGAATACATTTAAGACAGTGGAGTTGATACAATGACTCTACCTATATAACTAAAACATCAGGACTACTGAAGAAGAGCTAGATGCAGTTCATTCAGTAGTGTATGTGACTAATTCTGATCAATACATGGCTGGAATATTAATAGTAAAAGCTTACCATAACAGTTGAAAAGGATCTACTTAAAATGGCTATTTTTGTAGTAGTATTTAAGTCATATGAAAACACCTTTGTATTTTTGCTTTTTCCGAAGTACTAATAATTGACATTGCTCAAACTAGTAAACTTAGATCTTAAAATATCTTATCCGTATCAAATGTCAAGGGCTCTAAATGTGCTATTAGAATAAATGTATGCTCTGCATCAGTCCAGTCCTTATACTTTAAAAGTTAATTTACTTTATCATATATCAAATTATATCAGTCATCACTGAAACATGTACAATATGTTAGTCTTGTATCTAATTGATTACAAATAAGAAATGCTGTTATTTTAACAACACAATAATAAATGTAGCTCACTATCAGGAGAATAGCCATTAAAATGAGTACCGCAGAACAATTAGTTCAAATTTACTTCCAAAGAATAACTTAAAAGAAATGATAGACAGTTTGAGATTTAAAATACAACAAGCTGAAAGTTTTGAAAGTTTAATAACTGTAACTCAAACACCATAAAAAGGCAGTATTAAGGCTACAGAGATTCAAGTGCCAGTGACTGACAGTCTTATATATTGGCAGTGTACCAAAAAAAAGTCCCAATACAGAGTAAAAATGTGAGTGTCAGTAGTGTGTGTTAGGCTAAAATGGAAAGTATTAACGAGGCTATTGATTGTAGTAAAAATAGTGTTGATAAAATGGTATCTAAAGGGGCGCCTGGGTGGCTCAGTGGGTTAAAGCCTCTGCCTTCAGCCCAGGTCATGATCCCAGCCCCGCATCAGGCTCTAGGCTCAGCGGGAGCCTGCTTCCTCCTCTCTCTCTCTTTGCTTGTGATCTCTGTCTGCCATATAAATAAATTAAATATTAAAAAAACAAAAGGTATCTAAAAGCATTAAGACACTGCAAGAGTTGAATCAACTTATTTCAAAATTTCTCTTTGGAGAAATGCTTCTTTCCACAGATGTTCATTACACATCCATTTAGGTATTATGTTTTTAGAAAGTGGAGGAAAGATTTAAAAAAAAAATGGAAACTGAAAGTAATCAATGGAAAATATTTTTCAAAACAAATCTGATATTGGAGTCCTAATGTAATTACTATGTCAAACTCCATCAATCCTCGAGTGAAAGTAAACTCCATCATCTCACATGGTGCTTAACAACAAAATTAGCCAAGATAAATGGTGACATTAACAGCCATAATAAATAAATGTTACAAATTACTAATTACATTTAGTCAACACAGATTATTTAATAATGCTCCCCAAACACAACAGGTAGCATTTCTAATGAATAATTGGGTTTTATATCACACCTCTTTCTCATAAGTGAATTTGTAACAAGGTTCATTTAAAATAAGGCACAGAACATGTGCCTTTCCTTCCTTGGTTTAAATGGTTAATCAATAATGACTCAGATACAAAAATACTAGGACTCCTAGGGGAATACCACGGTTTTAGGACAGGTGCTCTCAACCATTGTTCTTTTTTATTCCTTTTCTGATGGAGGCTCACTCATGTTATAGGGAAAAGAAAGGAGTAGAGTCAAGTGAACAAAATAGTAATGACTTTTAAAAATTGAGAGGTAGAAAATAGTCAAATGATAACACCTGGCAATTACAAAAGTACACATCAATTCATAAATATAAAACCTTAAATAATTCTAAGAAGGTAGTTAGTGGAAGACTAGCAGTAATTAAGAATAGTTAATATAGCTCAGTATTTAACACTGATGATACACTGGCAGGAAAGCAACCTTTTTTGAATATTATGGAAATTCCAACCGCCTGCATGCATGCATATAGGGTAAGAGTTTGTAAAGGTGCCAAGAGTTGGTGGCATCACACAACTGAGTGGAGTCCTGAATTAGAATTCTCAGTTATTTGTGGTAATGTAATAATCTTAGTCTATGAATACCAAATTTAGTAAGCCTTAATAACTCATTCAGCAGGTTACTACTAAGAAGCTCATAGTTGTCAGTAAAAATGAATCTATGAAATTGGGCTCATTCATATGTAACTATAAAAATATGAGCCTTACATTTTTCCATGAAGAGAGTTCTCAAAGCCATGAATTTGCTTTAGATCAAGACTGATTTAGGGAACCGAGAGTCTGACATAGAGCTCAAAATACACAATGTAGTAGATGCAACTAAAATACACAGAAAAGCATGTGATTAATATCTGATTTCATAAAAATATGTAAGTACAATCTCATTGATCTGATGTAATTTTGTGATAAATTACATTTTAGCATGGATTGATTCCTCAAATCTTACAATGAATTCATTCCTTTAATCGCTTCAGTGATGTTATTAAAATTGTTTTTGGTTCATAAAAACCTTACTAAATTACTGCAAAAACAACATTTCAATGGTCTTTGTTGACCTTTAAGATTTTTATTTGACAGAGCAATAGAGACCGCAAGTGAGCATAAGCAGGGGGAGCAGCAGAGGGAGAGGGAGAAGCAGGCTCCCCATTGAGCAGGGAGCCCAAAGCGGGGCTATAGCAGGACCCTGGGATCATGACCTGAGCCAAAGGCAGATGCTTAACCAACTGAGCCACCCAGGGGTCCCCATCTTTGTTGATCTTTAGATATACAAATTTACAAATCAAAGGTATACATTATTTTTATAGTAAAGGCAGTCAAACTACGGCAAACATTCTAAACTCTTAACTGATTTTAGAAATAATTTCAGCTATGAACACAAAAAACCTGTCTAACAGTTTGTATTTCACCTAGGAGCAAGAATAAAACAGTGTGTGGTGCACTAGACTGTGTCAGGGTCAAATGCAGTGGCAGAGTTAGGATTTGACAGAATTAAGAGGAAAAGGCCTACAGAAAAGATTAGGTAACCAATTCTTACAAAAGAGAGGGCCATTTTTAACCAATGGAAGCATTGTGTCCATTTGTGAATGGCACGGTGTGGGTGTGAAGTTACGTAGTTATGTAGGGTTGGTAGAGGATTCAGAGAAATAAGGGAACCTGGGTAGATGCAAAAGGACTTTGAAAAAGCCTGGCATCTTCCAAAGGATAAAATTAGAAAAATCTTGTCCTTAATTCTAGTAATTTCTGATTTACTGACTTCTGGCAGCAAATGTGAAGGACACAATAGCACAGAATAACTGAAATATTTAGTATACCTGGTATTACAGCACCCTCTATCACATGATCATACATAGAACATTTATACGTGGTAGTCACTTTAATATGGGAATATTCATTTATGTACAACTTCCTTGGTTCTAAGGCTTACTTACTACTTTCCAGCAAAGGGGTCAAAGGCCTACACATTTCTCCAGTTCTAGTGTCATCACTGTCTGTCCTGCAATAGCAAAGAACATTAATGACAAAGCAATCCTGAACTCTAAATTCTTCCAGGTGTGGTTCTAGTACCAATACCTTAAATATCAGGGGAGAATTTATCAAAGCTATAATTATCCAGCTGTACTTCCAGTCCTTCCCAGTTAGATACTTGGGAGGTTAAGGCCTATCTGCTTAATAATCCTTTCACGGACTTCTGATGGATGCTCAAGTTTAAGAATTGTCAAGTCAGGGCGCCTGGGTGGCTCAGTGGGTTAAGCAACTGCCTTCTGCTCAGGTCATGATCTCAGGGTCCTGGGATCGAGTCCTGCATCGGGCTCTCTGCTCGGTGGCAAGCCTGCTTCTCTCTCTCTCCCTGCCTGCCTCTCTGTCTACTTGTGATCTCTCTCTGTCAAATAAATAAATAAAATCTTTAAAAAGAAAAAAAAAAGAATTGTCAAGTCAATACACGCTACTGTACAAATTCTAAAGGAAACTTATCTCACTTTCATTATATACTTTGATATTCAGCTGAAACGCCATTCCAATAAAACACCAAGAACAATCTTGTATTAGCTACCTAAAATTGTCAGGCCTACAGGCTTCCAGGGAAATCTAGGTTGCCACGTAAGAATTCATTATCAGGCAAGACATTTATCTCGATTTTGCTGACTTGGGGAATTTATGTTTCCTCTCGGGTTATTTAAAAGAAATATGCCATGCAAACAAAGCTATATTCAGCCTGGGCATCTCTGAGGCTATGACTGGGAAATTTCCTTAGCCTGTTTTGTTTTGTTTTTTTAATTTTCAAGCTTTTATTTAAATTCTAGTTAGTTAACATATAGTCTAACATTAGTGTCAAAAGTAGAATTAAGGCGATTCTAGCCTGTTTTGAAAAATTATCTACCAAATTCTACGCTTCTCGATGGGCTCCAAACGCTTTTTAGAACAGTGGCTTAATAGGTGGAAAGAAACAAAAGCTTTTACTATCAGAGGACAACCTAAGCCACAAAGCCTGAGCCATTGTCCCAGCAAATGAGAAATAGAGGACCCCATTCCTCACAGACTTAAATTCATGCGGGGATGATGACTGGAAATAGTTCAGGAACAAGGCACGTGG